>NC_072826.1:7842000-8448000 GCF_027744805.1 Dunckerocampus dactyliophorus | reverse complement strand
GAAGTTGTTTACATTGTAAATTTTCAGTGGTACAGGAGTGATAGGAGTAGCAGATACTAGCACACAAGCCTACAAGGCCCTCTCGCTGCTGTCATTCTTATCTATAAGTCACTCCGGAGTACAAGTCGCAGGACCAGCCAAACCATGAAAAAAGTGTGACTCATCGTCCGGAAAATACGGCAGTTGGTGAGTTGCATGCGAACATCAAGCAAAATACGGAGCTGATGCAGCTGCGGCCACCCTGCCTATACATCGTGCGTTGGGGGCACAACAGCTCAATCGGGATTTTACAGATCAGAACCGCACCACAATAAACTGGACCGCTTGGTGGAAATGTGGCTTAATGAGTCGTTTACGCAACACCATTTTGCACTGTAAGCGAATGAATGCTGGTGTTATTTTAGCCATTTGTTTACAGAACAGCAGCATTTTGGAGCTTGAAAAACACACGGGGCCGTTTCCATGTGTTCATTTTTATTTTACAACGCATTAACAAGTTAAATTTTGGCCACTTGTTCACAGGAACAGAATTTTCTGAGTAAATATGCAAAAACAAGGCTCTGGTTTTTGAAAGCTCTGACATAACCATTACTATGCAAAGAGTGAAAGATGGAGGATGTGCAAATGCGCAAGTACGTCACATTTGTTCATGAATGGCAGTGCACAGGGCTGCTGTTGTGTGGCGCTCAAGATAATATTATTCCTCATGCTTCTACAGTGAAGTGTACATTTAAGTGGAAAGTGGAAAACACAACTCCCATAATTCAAAAGCTCAACCCAAATATAGACTGAATACAGTATTAAAAATACACTTTGGGTAGGACAATGAGGACAAGCAGTTGTTGCAAGCACACGTGGGACTGGCATGGAATATATGCAAATTTGTGTTTTCAGGAGCTTTTGCAGTGCTGTGTGAATTGGTAGAAAAACTTGTCATTCAGTGGAACTTCTAAAAAATTTAAAGACACAATATTTGTATTTTTATTAGCTATTACTAGTTAGCTTTTTATTAGCATTACTGAAATGAAAACAGAGGACATGCATGCATGCGTGAATACATCATAACCACAACGTTAGCCCCTTTTCCATCAAAAGTCCAGGGACTTTTAGCTCCTGGTAACTATCGTTCCTGGAACTAAAAGGTTCTGGTGGCCCCGTGTGTGTGGTCTGGGTTTTTACACAGAAAGTCAAGGCTTTCTTTCAAGCTTGTCCACTGTGTCCAACACAGTTAGAAAGTTGAATGATGAATTCATGAGGGTCGATTACTCCTTATGGTCACTTTCAGCTGTAAGTAACAATACATAAAGAATAAATGACAGTGTTGAGATTACGGCGACAACAGGAGCACATTTTGTTCATTTAGCTTTAGCTTTAGCCTGTTGACTGTGAGCATTAGCATTCGGTGCACTAGGATTTTGTCTAATTACTAGAATTCACGAGATGAGACGATGCACGAGATTGGGTCCACGAGAACACGACGAGACGAGATTTTAACATTAATTTTTAGAAAAGCACAGTTAAAAAACATGACTGGACAAACACATTTTTATTTAACCGAGTCAAAAACAATGGAGATTTGTTTTTAAATGTTCATTGGCCCACAAATTGACGCTAAACAATATTATTTTCATAATTTTTTGAGACCAAATAAACCACTAGTGTTATGATGATGTATAATAATAATTAATAATATATATACAGTATATATATATATATATATATATATAAAATAATATATTGTAATAATGCAATATTTTCTCTAATCGGTCATCTTCCACTGTAAAGTTGTGGAATTGCTGTTTCTGACGTATTTTCTCACAGGCAATTTGTACTGTTTAATGTTTGCAGCATTTCTCGAGCCAGCTTTTCAACTGTATTAAAGAGCAGCATTTCTTTTTGTTGATGACTTTCTGTGAACGCACACCATTTTGCGCTTCTCCGTTTGTATTTACTTTGTCGACCAAACGTCTCAGTGAGTGTTGACTATTGGGACGAAGGCTGAAGTCTCTGCATGTGCAACTTTTTTTCCCAGATGGGAAAACTGAGTCGGGTAGATATGTTTGAGGTGGGCAAGTTCATTTAGTTGGCTTTTATGTCGCTACCGCTTTCAAATAAATTGGGCGTACTGGCTCGTTCGTGTTGATGGGCTCACCTTGCCCATTAATATTCCCACACGGGAGCTGTGGCATTTGGCTGGCCAGGATCTGTTTCCCTCACGTTACCTTGCATTGCTTCTCACGAAGCTCCTCTCACTGTGTGTCGTTGTATGTATGCTAGTGGCCCCGCCTACTACAGACAAAGCGACTGTATGATTGACAAGAGGTCTCGGTGTGTTTGCCATGGAATATATGTCTGAAGCATGTAGATGCTAAACCAGTGCAGAGTGAACTGTTTTACGCGTGCACATGGCAATATATGGAGGCTGGAAAAATGATCGAGTTAATTTTTATTTATTGTGTGATTAATTAATCAATTTATTATTGCGAGTTTTTTTTCTAAATGAGAAATGTTGTCACATTTTAACGTCGCAAGATCTTGTGATACCCCTACTAGCTACACAAATGGCGTCTATAATAGCTTCTATAATAGCATGCAACAAGACAATATAGTGACTAGTTGATGTGATTTACCTTCTTTCCACTCGTTTACTGCTTCCTCTATTGCAAAAAAATCACTGAGCTCGGTGAAGGGAGCGGCAACAAGGAGGCCGAGGAGCAGCGGGTTGCTGACCCCTGCTCTATTGCGACACATCCTCAAGCTACGAGCTTGCTGAATTGGCCATATGGCTTGTTGGTACCGTAATTGGACGAACTGCTAATGTTCTTCATCTTCTTATGTTATTGCTTAAGTTTCTTTGGCTTTTCACCAATTCAATTGGGCATGTATCTTACATTTAGATCCATCAGTTTGTCGGCTATTCCTCCACAGACTCGGTTGTTTTGCATCACCGTTTAGTTTTGCCAGACATATTCCTCTGTAAATACATTCAAAAACGTCTGCACGCTTCTTGTAGCTTTGCATATTGAAATACAGCTTGTAAATAGAATAAAACAAGTTGTTCCCGCACACTAGATTAAACATGGCGGTCGTCGTGAGTGAATAGAAACGCCCCAACTTTGTCGTTGGCCCAGCCCGCCCCTGACAAGTTCCGGGAACTTTCTAAAAAGAGCAAGGAGGAACAAAATATGCTGAAGAGGAAATGTAATGAAATGTAGAGGAATCATAGATTTTGGAGGGAAGGCAGGGTAGATGGGAAAGTTCCTGTAGAGGAAACGTACCTGTTCCTGCTTACAGTACAATGCTTCTCTAGAAATGTATACATTTACTACACTTCTCATGTGTCCAGTTCAGTTGCATTACTTACAAATGTACAAATTTGCCTTGACACAGCACGCAATTGAGGCACATGTATAGGAGTGTTTCATTTTGAAGTGATGACGCCAACTACTGGCCTGGCATGCATATTTGCGTTTTCTTTTTGCAGGTGGGTGTGAATTGTGGTTGTTTTGTCAATGTTGCTGTCAGTATAAGAAACCTAGTCTATGATTTGGATTGCATTTGAGTTGGATAACATGCCGCCATCATGTGTTACATAAATGTACAGGTGCTTGTGTTATGGATTATGTATGTGCTACCAATAAATGTCTGTTTGGAGCAGTGTGGCCAATCACATTTCCCTGGTGGTTAGAGCGCCTCATATCATAGACTGCACTCCCTTCACAGAATGAGGGAATATTTGGACTGCTTGGACGCATGAGGCTGAAGCTGTATCATGCGTAGCGCCAGTCCCACAGTGCATTCCTGCTGAGCAGGAGGTATTTCTTGTTTATTATCTAAGCCTGGTTACAAGGTGCAGGTTGGGATGGAGTAGGACTCGGTGTCCTGTTTATTTTCATACCGGCACCGCCTCACAAAGAAAATACAGAATGCGCTGCATTTTCTGCAGCCCTTTGATGCATGTTAAAGTTTGTTTCTTTAAGCTTTCTTCTGAAAGCACATCTACGCAGCGCAGCTTCATCACACTGGAGGGAAACTGCTGCTCACTGAACACGTCAGGTGTTTTCCGACGAGCTGAAGCATGTGCTTGTGTGCGGTTTCCTCACTGAATAAATCTGAGCTTCTGTATATTATCTTCAAGCCAATTTGACCATTTGAATTTTACCTCGTCAGTTTCGATCACAAGGAAATCCCTATTTTCAGGCTTGTCACGGTGCCTCTCGGTACTCTCGGAAAGAACCACAGAAATGTCTACTAAAATGTGTAGTTTTGGATCCACTTCAGTAAGAGTTGGTGGAGAACAGAGTGGCTGAGTTAAAAGAAAAAAAACGCAGCATGGACATGTCCATGGGCAGACGGGAAAAGTTTGGACTCCACTCACCCATGTGAGCCAGCAATTAGGAGGCTTGACTGAACACTTTGTCTGCTGGCCTGTTTAGAGAGCTGTCCAGAGAGAGTGCGAAGATGAAAGAGCGAGATGTGAGGAGAAAGCAACAGGGGAAAAAAAAGTGAACACCACCTTTCATAATCTAATATGTGAAACACAAACAATAAACATTACTTTTAACGCTGCACTCAGGTGACCCTCATATGCACACTTCTGTGACGACTCGAGCTTCATGATAACACAACCCTAACTCTTCCTCGCTCTCTCTGCATGAATGCTGAGAAGTTAACTACTGAGCTGCTGCTAAGCCAATCTCGGTCCCCCCACAGCTATCCAATCAGATTGTCTTACAGCACCCTGGGCAGTGGACATCGGAGATCGTCTTCTTATTGGGTTTGGCAAGGGCAAGGGGCTGGTGTGTGACCGCAGCATAAGCTTGTACACGTGACAGGGATAGTGCCCCATTGTATTCCCACGGAATACAATTCTAATCATGGAATGGGAGTGTGGCATTTTTGCTTTTATCTCTAGTGATGTATGTGGAGAATTCGCCCTTAAAAAAACCTCAGATTGGCACGCTAACTAGCGTAGATGGTGCCAGTGCTAACAGGGGTGCTAGCTGCTCTAGCTGCTAGTAACTCTACTCCTAGGATAACATGTTGGCTTGCAGCTGCCTACTTACTGTCCTCCTGCTGCTGTGTCATTGCATTTGGAAGAGGAGAGAGCAGTGGAGGGTGGGGGTGGGGGGGCGTGGAGTGCTACACGCTCTATTAAGACGGATGGGAGTCAAAAGGGTCAGGGAGACTGCAGAAGCAACCTTGGTTCTCTCCATTTCCATCATCACCACATCCCGCTTGCAAACTTTTTTCCAATTGTGTTGGGACACATTCTGGCTTCACACACACACACACACACACACACACACACACACACACACATGCTCACTCTCCAAGTGGTGAGTGTGTTCACCATCCAAAGTCAGGGCCAGAAATCAGATGGTCTGATCATCCTGAGGCCTCTGACACTCACGTTACACTGGTTTGAGTTTCAGTGCTGCAGCAGCTTAATGGAAATAGACATGTAGTCATTCTCCACCTGTGTCGCCATGTGACTAAGACATAGGAGTGATTTTTCTCACCCTTTTGGTACATTTGAAGAGGTCATTTGCACAAATATACAGAGCTGCTACAATTAACTGATGATTAATCAATTATCCAAATAATAGACAACTATTTTAGTATGCGATTAATCATTTTTTGATTTAAAAATGTGACTATCCTCTGATTTCAGCCTCTCAAATGTGAATATTTAAAAAAAAATTCGTAGTCATCCATGAACCTATTATCTTGTCGATGTTTTGGGCAAAACAAGATATTCAAACACATCAGCGTTGACTTTGGAAAGTGGTGATTGACATTTTTGCTTCTTTTCTGATATCTTGCTAACTGTTTGTGTTTGGTTCATACCGATTTGGTAAGTCTAGGGCCTAACCGGTCACGCGATTAATCGAAACAAGCTTCAGATTAATCGACTAAGAATATAATTGCTAGTTGCAGCTAGGCCTGTCACAATAATCAATAAATCAATTAATCGTACGATAAATAAAAACGAAGTCGATCATTTTTGCAGCCTTGATAAATTGACATGTGGAGGCGTGTTTGTTTTCCTCCTCTCTCTCTAGCAAACAGGGTGGATGACGAGAGGTTTCATTCACTTTGTGCATCTACCTCAACACCAGGGCGCTTTGGTTCTATAGCGGAATGAATGGAGTCAGTGAACCCTCCTGTCACTCACTCAGTCTCTTTGTCTCAGTGACGAGAGGCGGGGCTGCAAGCGAGCGCACGCAGAGCAGCAGCACTCCGTGTGCACTCGCTGGCTGTATGTGTCGTGCGCTACACGATCGAAGACTTTCATCGTGCCCGTTGTGTATAATACACGATCTGATGTCACTTTCAGCCCGTTTGCGCATTGTTACTTTGTGACATGAAAGTGAAATAAATAATACAGAACGGCGGAGCTTACGTTTCAGCTGATTCCCGAAGTATGACACCTCATTGTGCACCAAACGCATCCAAAACATGTACTTTGACCAAACTCCAACAAAATCTTACGCCCCATTGAACGTAAACACCGTATTCCACACACAATGTTGCTATAAGTGAATCAAGGGGATGTATATGCAAATGGACTGACATCTGCATTGACAGACAGTGTGAACTTGCGAAGAGTATTTCTGCATAATTTCTCCTTTTTTTGGGTTAATATCCAGACGTGTTCATTAGAGGGCTTTTCTGTCTTTTTTTGTTTTTGTTTTATTTATTTATTTTATTTAAAAGTTCTTCAAAGTTCTTCAACATTCCAATTACAATGTTAAATACTCTTGAGAAAGTTGCTTTCGATGCGGTGTACTCACATTATTATGCCGTGTATTATCATTACATTAAGGAAAAAATGGTCGCAAAATACTGTAATGTTGACAATAATATTGTTTATTGGCAATAGTCTGTGGAACAATTATCGTCCGGCAAAATTTGTTACTGTGACAGGCCTAGTTGCAGCTCTACAAACATAGATCTGTTTATTTTTTCATTTAAGGCAATATTTCTCAGACCAGAGTTGGATTACAAAAAATGATAAAACCAGACACTCTAGTTTTGCGAATGAACTCTTCATTTACACAATCTTGTAAAAATATCTTTTCTTTGCATTCACCTCATGCATCCCATGTTATTAATGCACCCAAACACTTAAAACACATTAACCAGCCTACCATTTGATCACATGGACGACTGGACAAGCGTACAGCAGTAGTAGGCGGCTAACTAGCTAGCAACTAGCACAAGAAGCTAATGTAGCGGTTCTTCTTTTTATCAAACAGCAGAAACAGATGGGATTCCAAAGCACACCAGTCACAGAAGTTCATATTCAAAGTATATTAATATTGTATATTAATGACATGTGTAAAGTGACGAAAGACTTAAAGTTAGTATTATTTGCGGGTGATACTACTGCTTTTTGTTCTTCCTACTCCCTTATGTCATGTATTCCACCGTAACTCGTAATAAAATGAAACCATTACCAAAGTCACAAACAGATGCTACCGGCTGAGAGGCCTATCAAGCCATCAGCAAAGCAACAATAACAGGAAGTACAAACCTACCACAATAAAACCAATAATGGCGCTAAACATTGTGTAACAGAACCAAACCTGCTCAGTCAACCATGGCAGTCACCTCTGTCTATCACGGCCCTGAAGCAATGGACAAAAGTAATGGGTACAGTTGGCGAGCCCAGACTGTCTGCCATGGTTAAGTACTGCACGGAAGGAAGCTAACTTTCAGATGTGCTTGTAAGCGTTATATACTGCCCTCTTCCTGTTCCAGCTGTTCCAGTTTTTCAAATAAAGAAATGATTGCCGTTTCATGGCTGACTATGGCCTGTTATTAGTCCAAAAATAGGCGTAATTAATCAAATTTCACGTATTCATGGCCTAAATTTAGAATTTTCAAGCATAAAAAAATGTCGAAATGAACGAAAATACATATTCAGAAGGCATTCAGAAGATGCATTCAAAAATGTGATATGTATCATTCTACTAGTCAGCTACGTGTTGGTAATGTTACATTGATGAGACAACAGCCACAGCAGGAAGTACGCTGTCCATAAAAAAACAACAAACTCTCCGAATGTTATCGTGTGAATCTGTTATGTCTTATATTTAATTTTCTGTTATTATGTCTACTATGTTGGGTAATATGAGTGTAACGGTGACTATAGTGGTTTTATTTCATGTCTAGAGGGCTCTAATCATGATAAAAAGTGTATTTAGAAGGTCGTAAACAGGTTTTTGAATGTGTGTGTTTTTCATGGTAAACACGGATGACCAAGTGATGAAGGTTTTAAGAGCCTCCTTCAGAGACCCGCTTTCAAAAGCATGTGTTTTTCATCTCCAGACCATCGTTGTCGTACAAACGAGCAACCAAATCAGATCTTGTGTTTTCGAAAGTCCACATTCACACAGAGCAGCAAAAACATCAGAAAACACCCGTCATCTGCAGGCCATGCGTTTGCATTCCAACTGCTTATGCTCCTGGTTTTATCCAAAGCCCCGTGTTCCGCCATCACGGTTTTGAATGTGACATACTTGCACGCATCCTCTGCTTTTTAGTGTTAAACAAGAACGAAAATGCCGGTGTTTTCAAGAACTCCACGCTTTGCTCTTCATAACACTTTCGTCATTTAAACAAGCGGCCAAAATGACACCGCTGTCACCCGTCTTCGGTTCAAATCGGTCGTGTGTAAACGGGCCCTTAACATTGGAAAACACATTGAAGAATTCAAGCAGAAGCTCCAAAACTCTCCTGCCAGTGAAGGGCGAGCGAGGGGAGGGTTTAGAGGGGTGACGGTGGGGGGTGTAGCTGGTGAGAAACAGGAGGAGGAGGAATATGAATAGGGCAGTGGAGTGAGTGCAAATAGGAACGTGGAGGGAGAAGGAGAAGAAAAGGAGCGCATGTTGACAAAGGCCCTTGTTCACCCCCCTTTCAGATGCAAAGTGTTTGTCAGCAAATTTTCTATCTTGCATCAAAACTTTCTCCTCGTTTGATCCCTCCGTTATTCAGCATTACAGTTTCCCATTTTCTCCCCTTTCTTTTTCTCCTCTCCCCCTATTGAAATGAGGTTGTTCTTCTAATTGAAATTCTTTACAAGGTCTCCAAGGGAATTGTAAACTTTGCGGTGAAAGACGGCGAGCGAACGAATGAAAGGAGCAAGGAGGGAAGAATTTCCGCGAGTGTCTTGTGATTATTCATGCTTCTTATCGATTGTCAGAAAGAGTGTGTTTTTCATTTTACACCCACACACACACACACACACACACACACACACACACACACACACATCACTTTTTCTCCCCTCACTCTCTTTTCTCCTTTGTCACCTGTCACCCCTCCCTCTCCCTCCACCCTCTCCATCTGTTTTCCCCTCTTTCTCCAATGCTAAAGAGGGACAATGGCACCCCATGCTGTGTAATGATGTGTGTGTGTTAATGTCCGAGCCCATCCAAGTCTTTGCTTTGTTCTCACAGGTTGACGATGCCATGCTTATGTTTGACAAAACAACCAACAGACACAGAGGTGCGTACACAGAATATCACACATCATACTGTACACACACACACACACACACACGTGCGCGTGAAGGTGTGCGGGACCTTAGGAGACGTCACAGAGGGAGAATACATAGGAGTCGTGAACCCTCTAGTCATATTCACGCGCTTTTCCTCCATCCACCCCCCTTGCTTCATTTATCTCTGTCTTCTCACAGCGAGAATGAAGTGCTGCGCCCGCTGAGGGTCGCAATAAAGGGTCAGGATGGTTCCAGGAGAGGATGGCGTTTAATGAGACAAGTGAGGCGTAAGCGGGGGAAGGAAATGAAAGAAGTAAAGGGAGTGTATGATATTGATGAGCCGAGAGGGAAAATAAAAGGGGGTGTGACTAGAAGAGGTGATTTCAGGTGTTGAAGAAGCACCCTATCACCAGCGACAGCTGATTGGCAGGTGGGCCATGTGAGCTTCGTCTCATGTTGCTACTTCTCTGCCTCAGAAAAGAGCTGTGATGAAAGGTGAGGGAAAAGTTTGATGGACGGCGGTCACTCCTGTCCGGTCTATTCCCGTCCATGTCATCAGACTGTAATAGTCTCGTTCCTGCATGCAAGATTGGATCTCATTTCCTGCGCTATTTTCTTAGATCTGCTGATCACACCCCGGATATTTAGCGGTGTCAAAATTTGGGATGTTTTACAATGGCGTCTTTTTAAACACACCACCGGGCATAACAAGATAGTTTTTGTGTCTTCCAGGTTTTGGTTTTGTCACCTTTGAGAATGAAGATGTGGTGGAGAAAGTGTGCGAGATTCACTTCCATGAGATCAACAACAAAATGGTAGGCAAGAGGAGGAAAAACACTTCAAATTGATACACAGACGCTTGCTTGCCACCTCGCGGGGCCACAAGATTACGTCCTATACAAAAAGAAAGCAAAAATCTGCCTTTTTAAACATATTATTGACTTGAAAATGTCAGAAATGTATTAATTTAGCAATATTTTTCTTAGAAACCGCATCAAACTAAGATGCCCGATCAACTAAATAAATGTATCATTTGCTTGCAGCTCCTGGTAGCGTGTAAAATGTGTTAATATATGCAATTCACTCAGATGGGAAGAGTTACAGGCTTTCCTCATTATGTTAATTTTTATTGTCGAATCACTGAACCCGTATTCCCTGCGGTCTCTATAGGTGGAGTGTAAGAAAGCACAGCCTAAAGAGGTGATGACGCCTACAAGTTCAGCTCGAGGTCGATCCAGAGTGATGCCCTACGGGATGGACGCTTTCATGCTGGGCATCGGTATGCTCGGTAAGACATTTTGTGGGATTCCTGTACACGTTTTAATAAATGTAAATATTTACGTGTGTCTACAGTTGGCTTGAATATATTAAATATTTGTGCTGGCGACTTTAAATAAAAGTACACTTATTAAATATTAAAGAATATGAAAGTGCTTCCTGGTTTGTGTGAAGTCACTGCTTCTAGAGGTCAAACATGACACCGCTAGATGCTGTCTGCAGTTGTTTGGTTCCCTCTAGTGGACGTTTACAGCCATGCACAGTCATGGCTGGATCTGCAGTTTGACATCAGAGTTTATACTGTAAATGTTAGCTTCATATCAACAGGCGAATCCTACCAAGACCAATCCTACCAGTATGTCTACTGCACATTGTTGTGTTGTTAGTCAATGTTTCCTTTTTTTCCCCAAACAGGCTACCCAGGTTTCCAGACTGCTACCTACACCAGTCGCAGTTACTCTGGAATCGCACCTGGTTACGCCTACCAGTTCCCAGGTGAGTGTGTGTTTGTGTGTGTGTACATTCTCCTCCCTATTTTTCCACTTTGCACAGGCGAGTCGAGGAGAAGACAGGCCAAAGGATGCGGGTTGTGGCATGTAGTTGATACAGCTGTGTGATGTGTTGCAACTACAAAGGCCATGTGCACTGGCAACCTCCAGCAGCGTCACTTTTTTCTTTTGAAACTATTCAAAGTATTCTCTGCTTAAGTGTCTTCAAATCTCAACGCGTTTGAGTTTTTCTTCTGTTTAGCTTGGGTCTTCTGTAATATTTTGCTCTCTGTTTATTTGAATGACTTATGCAACCTTGTGTCCTTTGGCTGAATGGCCCCTCCTGTTCCTGTGTTCCGACCTTCCTGCCTGTCCCCACAATAGATGTTTTCACCGTAAACTCTGTGCTCTTCTTGCCTTCGTGTTCGTGTCCCGCTGTGGCTAAATGTGTGTTACAGTATGTGGCTCTCCTAGAACTAGGCTGGTGGATGGTGACTGTATTTACAGAGCGCTCTCTCTCTCTCTCTCCCCCTCTCTCTCTCTCTGTCTCTCTTGACCTTCTGTTTCTAGAATTCCATTTAGAGAGGACCCCCCTCCTGACATCTTCCCACCCCCCTGAGCTGGCAGGTTAGTGTGTACTGAACATATTTAATGGCAGAAAGTCAAATGCTCAACGTTTGACTGAACAGTCACTGAGAACAAACTGATCCTGGGTCAGTTTGGCATCACAAGTCTAAAGCTTTGTTTTGCACCTCATCAGTTTTATTGGGGAAGAGCCACACGGATGCTGTTTCATTCTCGTCTGTTACAAGCTTAACTTTAAAGAGCGGACAGTTAGAGCTGTTTACTTGCTCGCTTGAACTTTATCGTACGCTTCAGCAGCAGGTACAATCATCATTACACACACTGGCCCGGATCGCTATCTGTTATGTGTCTCACTTAAAGCGTTCCCTCCGCAATATGTGTTAACTGAGGAACCTTTACAATCCTATTGTAAAAGACGCAACCTTCATACTTTGCTGTGACTTCTTTCTTGCAACTTGTGCAGCCGTCTTAAAAAAAGGAAAGAAAAAGAAGCACAGACTTCTTTAAGGCTCAGGAATATGCATTGCGCTTGAATGCCTCATCAGCTCACGCCGCAGTGCTTGAACGGTGGAAGGAAGGAGACAGATACAGAGTTGTTCATTGTTCTGTGTGCGTTCTATGAATAAATAAACCACCCACACGCACATAATAAACATGATTAATGGATTCCTTTACTGGAATCTGCCTAGACTTGAAAAAAACCCAATATCCATTCTTCACAGAAAATGAGTCACCGATTCGTGGATGCTTTGTTTGAGAACCGTTTGACGCTATGAAACCCGAGACATATTTTTGGCAATAATTTTAGCCGAAAACCGAATCCTACGAAAGCCAGGGCGTACGAAAACAGAGGTTCCATTGTACAGTGTAACTCTGCAATTGTCCAATGTAATAGATGCGATATCAGACACGGCAATGTAACGTTAAGGAGCGGGACAGGAGGACACAAACAAACTAGCATGGCTATGTGAGATACAGTGCTGACATTACAGTCATAGTTTAACAACAACATCATGCTAGGTTGCTCTATTTGCTGAAGAAAAACAAAATAATCAAACTTACTGCTTCTACAAATGTTGCTGACTGACAGGTAGTTGGCTCTGTTATTTTATTCCACCTATTTTATTTGAAACAAAGCCTGCTTCCAGACAAAGAAAGCGTAATTGTCATCAGAAGGTCAAATTTGTTCAACAGGGGACCTTTAAAATAATCCTACAGGCTTTATGATACATACGATATGAAATTCACAATTCACATGGCCTCCTAGTTTTCAGGACTTTTTCCACCCGAAAACCACACTTAACATTGTTCTTTTTTTTCTTTCTTTTAATGTAACTTTTATTTAACCAGAGAAGACCCACTGAGATCAAGACCTCCTTCATAAGGGTGACCTGGACCTGGTTCTTGTGTTTGAAGTTGTTACTTGATCCAGCAGGTTTTGGGTTTTCTGCCATGGATATAAATCTGATGACTGATTGCTGTTTGAGGAGATTTTGAGGAGTCGCGTGCTTCATTTGGAATTTGCAGTAATTGTGTGTGTTTTTGTTACCCTTAGCCATTCCCTTGACTGCATATGGACCAATGGCAGCAGCGGCAGCAGCAGTTGTTAGAGGTGTGTATGTGACAGAGAATGCATATCAATGCGCTAGCATACCTTCCTTGAGTGAAAATGTGTGTACAAAGGCCTACTCTGGCAAATAAAATAATGTTTCTACTTTTTAACGTTGAAAATGGACCTGTCTCCTCTCCTGCACAGGCTCCACCCCTTCTCGCACAGCTGGCTTTCTGAGCACCAGCAGCCCTGGACCAATGGCTGACTTGTATGCAGCAGCAAATCAGGACTCAGGAGTTAGCAGCTACATCAGCGCGGCCAGCCCTGCCCCCAGCACAGGGTTCGGCCATGGTCTAGGGGTATGTCATCCATCCATCACTGACTCCGCCTCCACACGCTTGAGTACATGCATGAATGCACACTTTTTTGTATAACTAACTGGGATGTACTCAATCTGTTGTGTGTGTGTGTGTGTGTGTGTGTGTGTGTGTGTGTGTGTGTGTGTGTCCTTAGGGTCCTCTGATTGCTACTGCGTTCACTAATGGCTACCACTGAGATGACTCAGGTCATAGATGATTTGAGGGCTTCTCTTCTGCTGATAAGCCAATCAAATGCTGAGTGCTGTGACGGCACAACCTGATTGGCTGGCTGCAGGCTCTGCCTGGCTGTCCTGGCTCCCTGTGGCTCCACCCACCGACTGAATATCTTTTTAAAAACTGTTTTTGCTGTACTAATCTCAACATAATATCCCAGTGTGTCCTCTTTCGTCCTCATATACATTAGACCCCCCCCTCCCCCCAGATATGTTATTTTCTTTGGAAACTGAGAAAAGAAAACTGCAAAAAAAAAGGCTCTGAGATAACCTTTGTCATTTTTGACAAAGGTGAAGAGGACTATTTTTTCTAATTTTATTGTATCTCACTGTGTCTCACTGTTTCATCACGGAATCCTTGCTGTTTCTGACAAAACAAACCTGGCATGATGGGTTTTTCTTTGCAAATCCTTTTTAACATACAATGAACAAATCCAACAATAAGTCATTTTTCTAAGCATCATGGAAACACAAGAAAAAAAAACCAACAAAAATGTATATTTTGATAGTCTTTAAAAACAAACCTTTGTAATATTGTTATTAATATTGACATAATTATGATAATCTGTGAGGTATTTTATTCTGTATTTGGTTTTAAAGCAATGTTTTTATGTCTTCCTGTAAAATATTGTACATACACATTGGGGCGGGCGGGTGGCGGGACTACTGAACCAGCTGGCATGTAATTGGCTGGTTTGGGGAGGGTTAACATCTATTTCACTGGAAGTCCTATATATTATATGTGGTCATCTCACTACTAACTACTCTGAGTATACATAAGGCTCATTTGTACGTCGTTGGCCAGTCCTCTCCAGCATTGTAGCAGCGTGGCGCTGTCGGTGATAAGAAATACTTCCAGGACTTTGTCTTGCCTTCATGTTCTTTTACAAGTCATAACTTCTTTGCTTTTCTTGAAGCAGCAGCTATGATTTTTTGTTTTTTTCTCGTTTTACTAATGATGGCGAAACAGATTTCCTGCATCTGCATGACAACTCCTTACAGTGACGATGATGGACGATGATGATGGAGGAATTACAAGCTTATACAGGAGAAATCAGGGCTTTGTTGGGTTGGGGATTTGACTTGACTTCCTTTTTTTTTGTTTTTTTTCCCTTTTAGCCATTCACTTCTTAATTTTTTGGTCTATTTTTTTCATTTTTTATGTGTTTATGCGGTGTTTTACCGTGGAAATAAATGAAGGACATTCTTTGAGAAATGACTGTAGAAAATGTCACGATAATGTTTTATTTCTTATCACTTTTGAAGGTGCATGTGATTGCGTCTGAGTGTGCGTGAGTGAGTACTGGTGTGCTTACATCAAGGTATGATATGGAACTACTTCTGGCAACCAGTGGCGCTTTTGGGTTGCCAGCGTTTGGTACTGATATGACTGCCCTGTTCGTTTTGTTTCACTGTTCTCCACTGCTTCCCTCGCATCTCTTCTTTTGTCTTCATGGGTTTGTACTCCTCCACATAATTGTCAATTATATACTATTGCTGCTCCGTTTAATTGGGGATGGAAGGGTTTGAGCAGGGAAAATGAAATGTAACAGGGTCTAGTCCCAGTCGGCTCTGACACAGGGTCTGGCTGGAAGGCGAAGTCAAATGATGGAACAAATCAACATGTGCAAAAAAAGAAAACAAAAACAAAACAAGTGACCTGTTTGTTCAGCCTTCTCGCTGCAGCTTGTTTAATGTTAAGCACAGCGAGACACTTGAAGCCACTTCCTCAGACAGCCAGTCGTTCCTCTGTCAGACCATCTGGGACGTGACACAAAAACTACTGCTGGACACCTACACTGTAACTTTTTAACTTACAATAAAGCAATAAGTTATTTTGTACCGTACAAATGAAAATAGTGCTATTATTGGTCAAAGTGACGACTTGTGGATTATTCTGCGGCATTAAGACTTATTTTGCGATAAGAAAAAGTATATTTTTCTGTTTTGAGACCTTGCTCCCCTAGTGTGATGAGTTCAATGACGGTTTGGCTTGTGGTCATGTGAGGAAAAGGGCCAACGCTTTGAATGGGGCTTGTAGCTCTGCACAAGGTCAAAACGTTTTGGGATGTCCCCCGCCAAGCTTTACAGCAGTTCTTTTCTTATTTCCTTGTTTTCTTCCAAATATTTTCAATTTTAAAATCCTAATAAATTATTCTAAAGTATCTCACTGTGGCTTCTGTTTTTTTATGTGGTACATGTGCAGGGGCAGTGCTCTGTTGATGATAGTGGAAAAGCTGAAGCTATTTAAGCACTTGTAGAAGTGTACCAGTGAGGGTGATTCTTTTCCTGTGCTGTGGGGGCCATGTGAGGTCTTGGCTGTGGTCAAGAGAGTTGGATCTCGGCTCCTTTCTGCTGAATGGAGGCCAACAGGGTTAGTGATCCTCACCCCTCTCTCACCTGTCCTAGTTCCTCTTCCCACCATTTTTTTTGACAAGGACTAGAACTATCAACACATCCGACTTGAGACCTATGGATTGGATCTTTTCGAGGCACTGCTTTCAGGTTTTGGACATTTTTTTTTACCGTCTCTGATCTATTCCCCCCCCACCCCTTTGGTGACTGACTGGGAAAAAATGGCTCTGGGAGTTCTAAATCCACAGATGAAAAGTTCCCCCCGGGAGAGTGAATGTTTTGACAATAGTTCCACAGAGGAAAAGGAACCTCCACTTAAAAGCTACCTTCTTTTAACTATGCTTACCTGTTTGTGTCCTGCCTACCCTGTCAACATTGTTGCTCTGGTCTGCTCTGTTATGGTAAGTTAGTACTAAAAAATCTGTATCATTACACAACTTCCTTTTGCTTTTAAACAAGTATACGAAAAGGATTAGCAGTATCCACATGTAATTTGTTTAGTGTTCTTAACGGATCAACTGAGGAGAATATGAGCTCTTCATTACATCCCTCGCCACATTGTGGTCTGAATTTTGCGACTGCACTCTCACGTTTTTTCAAAAATATATTAATAAATCATGTTTTCCGGTTAAATACAGTCTATTAGTAGTAAGAAAAGGTGCATATTTAAGCAAAAGTTACGTAGTTGCCTAAATTAATCATTTTCAAGCATAAAAATGGCTAAATGAAGTAAAATACAAATATAAGGTATTCACAAGATGCATTGAAAAACGCGATCCTATGTAGTATTATACAGTGGCCACTTGGTGTCAGTAATGTCCCTGTTATGTTTGGTGAGGCACACAAGCATAAGACTTGATTGGCGGAACAACAGGTTTTTATTGCAGGTTTGATTTATCTCACAACAAGCACAATAATACTAATATAATAATCATAATAACCCGGGTTACTGTTGCGGCTGTAGTCAACTCCAAGCTAAAACCAAACTCTGAACCCCCCCAAGTCACTTTCGGTCCTCCACACACATTTATTGCAACACATGTAAGCACAAGTCTTATTTATGTCTTAAGGGAAAGCTTCCCAATATTTGGAACTTTGCCCATCATCCACAATCCTTATGTGAGACATGAACACATATTTATCTTTTCTGTGCACTCTGTTATTTTCATTAACATTGTTACGCCGATCGAACTACGTTACTGGAGCATTGACACTTAGCCACACCACAATCATAGCTACTAGACCGCTAGCGACACACGCTCAGCCACCGCGTGTCAGCGTCACGCTCACAACGCCTCAGACCACTACAAAAAAGGTAAGGCTACATATTTGAGCGGACCCTGCTCCTGCTGTGTTTTTATTTCTGAGTTTGGAAAAGTGAACGCTAGGTGTAGGTGTTTGTTTCTATATTACTATGTGTACTTTCAAGTTCTGGTAATGCTTAGAATGGCCAGAATTCGGCAAAATACTGAAAGTATTACATGTTATCATGAATGTACCTGTTACTACATGGTTACAGCATTCATATAAAACCATAAAACGTTGTTGGAGGTTTATGTCACTCAAAAGGATTGTGGATGATAGGCAATTTGTTTTTTTTTTAAAGTGCAGTTTTCCTTTAAATGGCTTATTTACTCTTATTATGTCTACTCTATTGGGTAATACGAGCGTAAAAGTGACTATGGGGGTGTTAGTTCATATCTAGAGGGCTCTAATAATGTTAAAAAACGCATTTAGAAGGTCGTAAACAGGTTTTCTATGCTCTGACTATAAAAATATTCCATTTATAAATAAGAAATCCTACTTTGCAGAAATTCACTTATCACGGTCGAGTCTGGAACCAATTAACTGCGACAAAGGAGGGACTAAATATTACATGTAAACCAATCCTACTTTTTTTTTTTTTTTTTTTTTTTTTTTTACATTATGGTCTCCAAAATTGTTTTCATAAAGTCTTGGTGTTGTATTTGCAGTCTAGGAGCAGCTACTACAATGGTGACTATGATGGGTCCAGGCGGTTAGGCAAGAACGCTCTTTATGTCGCCATTGCCTCCATCATCATCGGCCTCCTCATCATTGCCATCATCTGCACTGTCCATTTTACCGCTGTAAGAGTTTTTGTTTCGCAGGCCTCAACTGCACGCAAAGAGTTCCTTTTTAAGAACATGACAACGTGTTTCTTTGTTTGTGTTTCAGATGAATCATTAGCACCGAGGGAACAAGAGAGAGAGAGAGACACTTTCGGGATATTTGAACGAGACATAATAAACTGCTGATCGCCGGATAAGCTCAGATGAATGGTTCAAATGAACTGGATAGACGACATTCATGTTTACTTGTGCTCCCTCACATCTCATCCTGTTATGTTTCCTCCTCGCCATGTAGACAAATGAGGACTTCTGAATATTCTAAATCCGTGCCTTTCATGTTTTGCGTCTGTTTACTTTGAAGCAGCAAGGAACGGAAAGCAGAGAGTTCACAATTACGCTTTGTGTGTTTTGCTGATTTTGCTGAGTAACTTGAGGCCAAATGTTAAGGTGATCAAAATGAGGTCTAAAGTGTTTTATGTCGAAGAATATCAGCATGCGGATGCATTAAAATAAGTCACTTTATACTCTAACAAATATTTTGGGTGAGGCTGCTCGTGTGACCAGTCCGGGGTGTACCGTGCCTCTCGCCCAAACTCAGCTGGAATAGGCTCCAGCTCACCTGTGACCCTCATGCGTAGAAACAGTACAGAAAAGGCTGTAGATATAAAAATAGAAACATAGATATTTTATTAGTGCTGTCAAAGGATTACAATTTTTTATCAGATCAATCATGGTTTTCAAATTAATTAATCATGATTAATCACAATGTGACGCTGTCTGAAAAAAAGCCCATTTTTACTGTATTTTATTGAAAGCAAAATAAATGACAGGGCAGGATTATATACGTATATATATTTGTATGTATTAACAGCGCCAAATTAACTTAAAATTTAAATCAAGTTAAGAGATGGCACACATGTCTGAAAATCTATTTACCTAACACTAATAGCAGAATCAGACTTTTTTTATGAGCAATGAGGGGTTGCGTTCAAACACACCACGTCATTTAAGTTGAACTCACATGTTTTGAGTGAATTTTCTGGGATTTCCGAGCATACTTAAATGCGGCAAATTGTACTTCTGCATTAAGAGTTACAAAGTGAGTGATAAGAGTACCCACTTATTTTCTTTGCATTTCTGTTTATTTTTAAGAAAAGTAGCTATTGTCTGTCCTAGAAGTCACTAGATGATGTCATCGGGTAATTTGCATAAGAGATACTGTATGAAAAAGGCAGAACCTCGTAGGAGAGACAAAAAAGTGAGTTAAAAACACCTTAATTACGTTTAGAACAACAAATAAACTATATACTTCATTTGTTCATTTAAAATTGGCCATCACTTCATCAAAATGAAATAATTTCAATATGTTTTTTATCTCCGCCAGCGCCTCTCAAAGTCTAGACTGCTTAATAATTACATCTGGACCGCTTCCAGCCTCCACCCTCCACCCTTTATCTTGCAGTTAGGACTACTTGTTTAACTGATCATGCATCATTCTCCCATCACACGTTCTGACACACTTACAGGTAAATGACACACTCCGAATGAGGCTTGAATGTAATGAGTAGTAATTTAATGAAAATGAACAAACATTTACGTTTTAGATCCCACTCTGTAAAACAGGAGATCCACCCCGGAGGCATCGCGCCTCGCACATGCGTGATTCATGGATGCGTGGAGCTCCACTATGTTCTCAGTTTGCGACAGGAGCGGACAGTGCACTGACGGCTTGTGAGCGCTTTGGGGGCGGAGCGGACCTCTGAGCAGCACCCACTGGTACGCGAGAACACAAGCTGCAGATCAATATGTGCTTTCACTTTTTTAAGTCCCCAAATACCAAAAAACTTTCCAACAACGCCAGAAATAGTAGTTAGATTTGTCGTGCGTCGTTTTTGAGGAAATACGATATGTCGCCAAGAGGGTTTGGAATGTCGCCAGATTTAACGACAAAGTCACCAAGTTGGCAACACTGAGTATTTTAGCTATATGCTCAACATCG
The DNA here is from genome assembly GCF_027744805.1 of Dunckerocampus dactyliophorus. Lineage (NCBI taxonomy): Eukaryota > Metazoa > Chordata > Actinopteri > Syngnathiformes > Syngnathidae > Dunckerocampus > Dunckerocampus dactyliophorus. The sequence goes on along the minus strand of NC_072826.1, from coordinate 8,427,553 downwards.
TCTGTGCAGGTGCATAACACTTTCACAACAGTAGACTCAGCGGCAACTATACCTCAGTGCCACAAAATCAATTTAGCACTGAAATGAGACACAGATAACTACATAGTTTTTCGGTCTGGTTACTACAGCGTACGTCAGCACCGGTGCCATTATGGTACAGAGTTTCGGTACACATGCCTAGTTCTCGGAGTTGTGTCACACGTTCAGGCAGACTGAAATGCCAGGCACTGCTCAAGTGCCAAACTTGCAAACTTTGCAAAGCTGGGAGATGTTCCTGTAGCCTGATATGTCACAGTATATCCACGACTAAATATAACAAATTTCCAGTGTGTCACCAGTAGCCTGAACAGTCACAAGGTAATCTGCTTCAAAACAAGAACAAAAAGTGATATTCAAGGTGTGCGTGGCAGGAGTGAGTCGTGATCCTGTAATTTGCAATCTCAGTTTCATCAACCTTCCTATTCCTTTACGACGTGATAAAACTGTTTTGCAAATGAATCAAGACATTCTCTCGCACAGTCAATAAATCACACATTTCTACCTGATCTGGCGAGTAATTCAATGTGTCGTTGAGTTGGTCAAATGCAGTGGCACAAATCAACTTGAGAAGACAGTTTGTTGTATTATTTGCCATTACATGAAGGTACACATGTTGGGAGTGCCATGTCTTTGAATTCACAGGAAAGGCGAACCCCAGGAGAACAAGATGAAAAATGAAATGAGTGCGGGGATTAGGTAACTTGAAAGCACTTCGTATGATCAAGGGATTAAGGTAGGATTTCTGACAGGAGTCTGATTTCAGTCAGATAAAATGAAACTCATTTGCTTTGAATTGTTCACACTAGACAAAAGAAATGAAGTCTCTCTTCAGTTAACGTCAAGTCTCCACTTCCGTGGGCAATGTGGAGAGACAGCAGCTTCTGAACAGCAAACAAGTGAACTGAAGTGTGTTTTCTATCCAGCATTCACAAGCCTGAAGTCACCTGGAGCGGTGCTGTTGCACAATAGGCAGTGTGCTTGCAGAGCACTCTGGCTCACAGAAATAGGTCAGTCAAAGCAGCTGCTTCCATTAGCACAAAATACAGCCTCCATGCAAACAGATCCCATAACACATTCTGGCCAGTAAGCAGCAGCGTGATCCGGGTAGAAAACATGAAATGGGATAACTGTGGGAATGATTCAGATTGACATTGACAGTTTTCATTGACACTTTTCTACTCTATTGATCTGGCGTTTAATGAGAACACTTTAATTAATGAAGTTGATCATTTACTTGCAATGAAAGCCGTGTGTATCACATTTTAGTTTATTTTCAGGAGCAATAAACAACAGGAACACACGTCACAGCTATCTGTTATTCGACATATTTAGCACCAGAAATCACTTACGTGTGTTCATGTTTTGATCATATGAAGCTGTCAAACACATAACTTCCTTGTCCATTTTTGTCAGCCAGTGGAGATGCTTGTTAAAAAAATGGCATTATTAAAGATGAGTTCATTGGTTGTTTAGTGATACAATTTAAACAATATATGCAGGAGAACACAGACAATTATGTTAAGCATCATAAAGTGGTAACATTGGATTTTCTTCGGACCGTGACAATACAAAAGTCATTAAGACTTCCTGCGCTGACATAAAGCCATGAATGAATGAAGATGCACTTACTGATCTGACCACAGCTATTCTAAACAACTGAGTTGGACATATTTTAAAATCAACAGGGTTCAAGCTGTGATAGACAAATAAATGATCGTCACTTCTTTGACTTGTCTATCGCCCTTTCTCTGCTATCAAAGCTCCACCTCAAACAGAGCTTGCCTTATCTTTGATTGTGTGGAAAGGGCCAGCGAGCAGATGGAGAGGGAGGGAGGGACAAAGACAAAAGTGGAAAAAGCCTGAAAGACAAGTGAAGCGAGCACTGAACTCCATGTCAACACAGTGGCGAATGAAACACAGCCAAGCTGGATATTTATTCAAAAGGTTGTGGGTATGCACTGGGTATGTATGAAAACTATTTAACATTCAAGATTCCACTCAGGAAAGTGAGGGCGCAGTATGATAAGTACATTTTAGCATCCTGGTGTAATGAAATGGCAAAAAAAGTTCAGGCATTGGAAAATGTGACACAATGCATCTGTATATTATTTATGCAAAACAGTTAACACATGTGCAACAACATTCGGCAGCACATGTGCCATATACACACACGGACAGGAAGACAAACCGGAGCTGATACTCAAAAGGCACCTTGACAGCTTGACAGAGCTCAGTAAGCAGGCCAACATCTCTGCAACAATCATTCAAAATTTTGGCGCAGTCATCCCTCATTTATCACGGTTAATTGGTTCCAGACCAGACCGTGATAACTGAATTTCCGCAAAGTAGGGTTCCTTATTTATACAAGGAATATTTTCATAATTGGAGCATAGAAAACCTGTTTAAGACCTTTTAAATAGCCTTTTTAGCATTATTAGAGCCCACTAGACATGAAATAACACTCCTATAGTCACTTTTACACTTGTATTAGCCAATATAGTTGACATAACAATAGAAAATAAAGACGTCTTAGACATAGGTATTACATAGACTCGCACATTAGCATTGATAGCATTCTTGGTGGCTATTGTCTCATCAATGTAACGTTCCTGACACCTAGTGGCCAATGTAGAATACTACTGCAATGGCGCAGAGAACACATATGCAGTCAACATACACACAGGAGCTGCTGTCAGCAACAACTCATAGTCACTGGCACTCTTCACACTGCTAACCATGCTAACACTCAGCAACTGTACAGTAGCTAGCTGACGTCACACAAGGCACTTCCCAGGCCCCGCCTCTTATAGGCGTACACGATGTATTAAATGGCTTATATTGTATTTGTATTTTCGTTCATTTAGCCATTTTTATGAATGAAAATGCTTAATTTGGGCCAAGAATACGTACAATGTGCTTATAAATGCATATGTTTTGACTAATAATTGGCCCTATTCAATCACAAAACAAAACAGTGATCATTTATTCATTTTTGAAAAACCATGACAGAGTGAGGGCACAACATTCAAACCACAATAGAGCGAGGGACAACTGTATATATTTTTCATGGAATTGAACCTGCTGCCACAACATCCTTCATTTCTATTTTTTTTTTCTCCCTTCCTGCCGCTGACAAATATTCTCTGCTGTGTTTTGATGGAATTACGCTCATCTGTTGGGTTGAAAGGTGGTGTGACACCCTAACAACAAAGGCAGACTCATTCAAGACACAATGGAATTGCATTTCACATGGTCTGTGGAAATAAGCCATCCCATGGAAGGGATCCCATGGTGATCTCACTCAAAGGCTAGATTTTGGCCACCACACTTTGAAGGCGCTATTGTGGGACCTCAGAGACTTATTTAAAATTGTCGACAAATAATCGAATAAAGCTACTGTGCCCAGCTAATGACTCATGTGGTGTCTGCAGGGTTACCCATGTGATTGGATGTGGCCAGCCTCTCTCAACATTCCAGTATCTTAAAAGGGACTGTAGAGTATGCAACTGGCTCTTTTTTTCCAACCAAAAAACACAAGAGCACCACCACTGGCGAGCATATATTACCAAGAGTAGTTTTTAAAAACAGACTGTACAAAAAAATTTATATTTTTCACAATTACAAATTAAACGTCACATATTTTTAATCGGCCCGAACAGAATAAGGGTCATGGCTGTCACTCACGGTTCACGACGGTCATAGCACGTACACGCACACAAAAGCAGTAGCTGAGAGGCAAATTCCAAATGACATTCATGTTGTTGTTACGTAAGGCTATACATTCAGTGATAGCTAACGTGAGTAGCTCAACCTTTCCAAATTATAACATAACTATTACACATACAAGTACATGGGTTCCGCGGGGCAAAGCAGGAAGAGGGCGGGATATAATGCTTGCAGCACATTCAAACGTGAGCGCGCTCTAGACAGCTGGGGAACCTCCCTTTAATAAGGTAGCGCTCCACAGAGTCTTTTATTAATTACAAGCAATTAAATGGGAAAATACGTCAAGTTATTTTGTTAATTGCGATGCTCTAATTGGCCATGTTTCATACACTGGCAGCCTCGTAAAGGGGAAAATGGCGAGACATTGTTTAGATTTAAAGCCGGTTTTTGGGAGCATAAATATTTATATGAGCATGGTTACAATACCGTGTGTTACTGGCTGGCAGTGTTACACCACTGACCGTAGTAGTAGTGCAGCAGTTTGCCTACCAGCCATCTGGATCTGAAAGATCTTACACATCACTGGACCCAGTTCAAGGTAAAGTGGCGTTCATTTCCCAGTTTAATACAATTTCAGGACCAGGAAGTTGAACAAGAACTTATAAAAAAACTTATATAAAAAAAAAACTTCAGCACTGACTCATCATGGACAGGAAGGTGTCTCAGCTGTGGCCAAGATTGAGAGAAGTACTTTGTAGACACAAAAGTATATTATGTTTGTACTTTTATATGTGGTTTGTGCTTTTGTTTCAAATACCCTCACCAACCAGGTGTCTCAGCTGTGGCCAAGATTGAGAGAAGTACTTTTATATGTGGTTTGTGCTTTTGTTTCAAATACCCTCACCAAACAGCTTGACTGCTGTGAATGATGATGCTTTTGCTGAAGCGGTGAAAAGGTGCCTCCGTTATGCGCCAGACCGAAGAGGGTTTAGGCATGGCAATGAATGAAATAAAACCTGTTTGATTTCTGTTATAAAAGTGTGTGTCTGCTTTGATACGAGATAAAACCACATATCGTTTGTAAGTGTATGACAACCTGGCTGTAGATAAAGCAGGGTTTTCATGAAATGCAGGTGCTGAACAGAATTAAATGAGCCCTGTTTCTTCTGTTATTATTAAAATATCATTGAAACCATGTTGATTTTTAGTTAGGTTTACATTTCAATGTTCAGATTACCTGAAATACAATTGAAACTGTGTTGATCTATGGATGTGAACATTGTTACGATGTTAGCAGCGGGTGCAAACTGATGCTAAATCAGCACTGAAGTCGAAGATAATTCAGTGATCCAACGTTGAAAATTCAATGTAGATTCTACGTTATTTCAATGTCACCTTGCTGTCTGGGAAGGATTGCTGGCCATTTCAAAAAATGAACGAGGTGGTAAATGTCACACTCATTACAAGCTTTTCATTCATGTTTTGTGGTCTGTTGATTTAGAGTTTGTTTTTGTGTCACGCAAGGAAAAAATGATGAAATTATGACCAGCCTCTCAGATTACAAAACTGGTTACAGAAAGCTCTGTAGTGAATAATTGTGAACATTATGGTTACCAATACTCTTGCGTTCATCTGTTTTGCTGGTGATTTAGTGAAGTCTTAGTGTCCTCACGGACCGCATAATGATTTTTCATGGCCTATTTGTTGCTTCCCACGCCTTGTCAGTGGCAGCTTGACTGAATAATGATGGTAATCATCCTCTCATTGTAGAAACAATGTTTTCTGCATGATCCATTACATCATGTAGATGCAAGAAGTCTTGAATAACCACCTTTTCAAAAAGAGTTTCATAACTTTGAACCTCCCAGCTCAGCACATAATGCAAACACCTTTTGTTTTGTTGTAACCAAACCATCATTGTCTCATCCATCCATCCATTTTCTGTACCGCTTCTCCTCATTGGCTGGATTGGCTGGCGACCAGTCCAGGGTGACCCTGCCTGTCGCCCGAAGTCAGCTGGGATAGGCTCCAGCATACCCCCGCGACCATCATTGTCTCACTCTTTAAAATTATTTTAAGTTGTGATGATGATGTGCTTATTTGAATATTTATTAAGATTATCTTTGCATATAAACGGGGGCTGTTAAAAATAGCTCGTTAACGGCGGTAACTAATTTATTTAATTAATGACGTAACATTTTTTAGCGTAACGCATATACATCATGGCAAGCCACACCTCTCTCTGTTATGGCGAGAGACACAGTGAGACACAGTGTAGCGTCCACACAGAGTCACACAGAGTCTGACACTTTTTTATACCTATATACCTATACCTATATACCTATATCCTCATCCACAAATCCATCAAAGTCCTCATCTTCTGTATCCGAAATGAACAGGTGGGCAAGTTCTCCATCAAATCCCTCTCGTCATTGTCAGAGTCGGTCTCGTTGCCGTGCGGCCCCTCAGAAATGATGCCGGCTTTTGCGGAAGCTCGAACAACACTGCAAGCAGACAAGTTAACCCAAGCATCCACAATCCATTCACAAATTGTGACGTAGCTCGGCCGGCGCTGCCTTCCAGTCTTAGTAAACCTGTGTTCGCCATCTGTCATCCATCGCCCCCACGCTGCTCGCAACTTCACTTTGAACGCCCTGTTTACACCGATGTCCAGCGGTTGGAGTTCCTTCGTCAAGCCTCCCGGAATGATGGCGGCTGCTCGATTCCCGTGTTCCTCCACATAACTAATAGCATGCGGTTTAAACTGTGCTTCGTAAGCGTGTCTCTTCATAGGTGCCATTTTTGGGGGTTCTTAGCCAAACCGATGTTTTGTACAATGCACATACCGGTTCTATATACCTACTTGTGGCGTGCCTTTAGCGTCCGCCTTTCCTCTATATAAGCAGCGTGTCGGCAAGAAATGCTCCCAGTCAGTCAAGTGGAGCGCTCATCAAAGTCACACGACAGCAATTACAGATTACAGAACTCGGTGCACACATAAGGTGCGCGCCACATTATAAGGCGCCCCGTCCATTTTGGAGAAAATTTAAGACTTTTAAGTGTGCCTTATGGTCGTGACAATACGGTAACGTAATTCTGACCTGAACACATCAACAAGCAGTGCGATACCAGCACCACATATGTATCTCCAACTTACAAACACATCTCTAGTCCCTTTGTCATCGGAACGACACATCCTCTTGGTCACTAGACGACCGCAGGATGCATTCAGGGACACTGCAAACATCACAACAATGTCTTTATTATGCGTGTCTGTGTGCCTGGAACGTAAAGTTATGAGTTTTTTCTTGTCAATTTACAACTTTATTCTCGTAACCTTACGACTTTATACTCAAAATATTATTTTAATACTCCGTCGTAACAGGCAGAGATAGCTTTGAAAAGGGGGGACTTACGTGACTTTTGGCTTTGGGTATGTGGAGGCGAGTGAGGTAAGGAAAGCGAAAATGAGAAGGGCTAGACGTGCTTATCTGCTCTATTTCGCTGCCACGTTATAAATAAAAGCTTGCCTGAAGCAAGAGGAAAGTTTCCTTCCTTCCTAAAAAGCTATGCTCTATTATCCCTCTGACATGTAATATTATGACTTTATTCTCAGAAATTTACGCCTTTTTTCCTCGTAAATTTACAATGTGGCCCTAATTCTCCTTCGTACATTTCACTCCAAAAGTTAAAAAAAAAAAAAAATCAGCAAAAAGAAAAAACAAACAAACGCTACACTTTCTATTTATTCTTCAGAATAAAATCCTGCCAGAGATGCAAAGCCGCCTGTTGACGTAAATATGAATCAAATTGCCCTCATTTTAGTCTCTAAAGTTGCAGTTTAAATAATAAAAAAAAATGTCTTTGCAATGAATAACTTTTGACGTTTGGTTAACATGTACACGTCCAGCTTTGTCTCTTAAGACAAAAGAAAATCAAAGCTAATATCGCCACAATTCAGATTTTCATTTGGGTAAAATGGCAAAACTAATTGTCTTTAACCACGCGATTCCTTTGATGTCACATGATGTCGTATGTCAAAAAGTGACACCTTGCTACCTTATGATGTGATGAGAGAATGAGAGAAGGCATAAGTCAAGAGTGTAGATAAACATGGGGGTTGGTTTACATTCGCGAGTCAACTGTATCGTATGATTTGCGGGTGAACGCAGGCTTAACGAAAGATGAGCAAAGATCAAGTACGTGAGTAGCTGGCTTGTGGATGCCACATGCATTCAAACAATGCTATTTCATATATTATGTGTCATATATTTATATTATATGTTTATATATATTTGCAATATCACTGGTGACTATCTTGTAAGCCATTCACTGAATACAAACAGCAAGTGTGATACTAATCTACAATTTCCTTTTGGCTTTATGACTGATAGCTGATCACTTGTGGACATTCTGGGGCCTGGTTACCATGGCAACCCACTCACACTGCTCTTAATCAGTGTATTCATATTTACTTAATACTTTTGCTGATAGTCATGAAGCAAGGCAATGGCTGCATTAATCTCACCATGTTTGTTGATTGTGTGTTTTCACGTCATACTCTAATGATAAAAGACACCGCTGGGCAAGTCTCACAAAAGTAACAAGAAAAAGGTAAGTGAAAATGCATGCAATGCAAATTTCTGTAATTCTGAATATATTGTGGGCTGTTATTATTATTATTTCAGTATTTGAGCCGCCAGCAATGGCTCGTCAGTGATAAATGTGTAGATTTACAAGATGATGATATTACTCTTTGTTTGCAGGATGATGATGATCCTGGGAAACTCATTAAGCCTCTCGATCAACTGGATCTTACTGATGCAGTAAGAGATTGGCACAAATCATCACTGTATCATCACTTGTCCTGTCAAATCAGTCTGCCGTGACCTGTGTGCTTGTTTCTACATTATTAGGAGCTAAAAGATGAAATCACAAGGATCCTGACCGCAACGAATCCACATGCTCCTGATAATCTTGCCCACTATAAATATAACGTAAGACATCCACAGCCAGACTTGTTTAAATTGTATTCATGTATTTTTAGATGTCAGTGCTTTTCTTCTCATTGTTTCTTTGTTTGTTTTCCAGGATGGTGCTTACAGGCTGACCACCGCTATGGAGCACTTGGCTGTCCACTTCGTCTTGGAGGGCTGTCTGGAACACGATGATGATGCTAGTAGTCTGACCAGTGAAGACGTCCCTGAAGATGGTGACTGAAACCTTTAACCTTCTTTTGTCATGTTTTTGTCAATGCCTCCATTATTTCAACTGTTTTTGTAACACACAGGTACCATTCCGATGTATTTCTTACTTTGTGCCACCAGGTGACACTATTAACATATGCCATTAAAAGAGAGGCACATCGAAAACAACACAATGAATGTGTTAAATTATATTAAAAAGGGATTTATTCATTTATGTTGCATTTAATGATTTGGTGTTTCTTCCACAACAGTTGATACGGCAGCAGAACCTGTTGAGGTAAGATGGAAAAATATTTTGATAGTTTTTGGGGCCCTAAGTGGAATTTTAATAATTGTGCCCTCACTATTTTTTCAAAAATCACTGAACAAATGATCGCTGTTTGTGGTTGACTGCGGCCTATTAATTAAAAAAATGCATATTTAAGCAAATTGGATGTATTCTTAGACCAAGTAGAGCACAAGCTACTGTTGTGGCTGTAATCCAGCTAAAACTCAACTCTTAACTCCCTCACTTCCTGTCCACACGTCTGGTGCACATGTATTGCAACACACATGGGCACAAGTCTTTATTTATATCTTAAATGACCAATTTTTTCTGATTATGTCTACTATATTGGGTAATATGAGTGTAAATCTGACTATAGGGGTGTTATTTCATGTCTAGAGGCTCTAATAATGTTATAAACCGTATTTAGAAGGTCTTAAACAGGTTTTGCTCTATGCTCCAACTACGAAAATATTTGTTATTATATTAGTGCGTGTTCTGCGTGTACAGAGGGGTGTCCCTGGTTTTATGAGTACTCGTTCTTGTTGGGATGTAGCTAAATTTCTAAGTTCAGCCCTAATAACGTTGCTTGCTCTGTTGCATGTCCATATAGGATACTTCTGGGGAGGATGATGATGCTGGAGAGGATGACAGAGCAGAAAGTGTTGCCTCCAAAGCAAACAATCAGGAGCCAAAAACTACTAACCAATTCAACTTCATCGAAAGAGCCTCTCAAACACTCAACAATGCACTGCACGTATGAATGGAAAAAGTCTGATTGCAATCCACTTTTCCTACATTGTGACAGATATAAGATTTATATATAAGGTTTAATAACATTGATGCAGATAAAATAGCTTATGTACTGCACAATTACTCAGGTGTCGTTATTATTTTCCTGCAGGGTAGAAGCTGCCAGACTATACCACCTCCCCGCTGCAACTACTTCGCCACCGCTACTCAGGTAGTGAATTCTCTGACTCGTAAAGACGTCTTTATCGCACATGCATTGTTCCCATGCTTATAAAATGTCCTCACAAACGTCTTTGCAGTGGGCGATATATGATGCATACATGGAGGAACTGCAGCAACAAGAAATAAAAAAAGAGAAACAGAACTCAAAGAAAGATGATGACAAAGCCAAAAAGAAGATTCTGCTCATTGAGACACCAGTAACTCACCTGCCTGTTTTACCTAAAAGCAATATGCGAGAATATTTGTATCTTATTATTTTTTTTATCCAGAATATGATGCACTTCTGACCTCCTGGTCAACTGGGTTGATATTTCTGTAACCTGTATTGTCTTTTATGTTTTATACAATTAGAGCGATGACATCAACCAAGTAGCCAAAGCAGTCAAGATGTTTGAGCGAATGGTCAACCAGAATACATTTAACGAAATATCACAAGGTATTCATTGTGTTAATCACGTCAGATGCAGCAACACCAAAGATGTCATCTGTTACACTGCCGCTATCTTCTCTATTCTGCTTTGATGTCATTTCAGATTTTAGATACTTCGAGGATGCAGCGGATGAATTCAGGGAACAGGAGGGCACTCTTCTTCCCCTGTGGAAGTTCCAATATGACAAAGCCAGAATTATGTCAGTCACATCCCTGTGCTGGTAAGGTTTCTCACAACACACCGAGCACTCCATTCTAGTCAATTCTAAAAGTGGAAGACGACCAAGTAATGCACCTTATTTCACAGGAATAATATCTACCCGGACTTTTTTGGAGTGGGATTGGGATCGTGTAAGTCTTCAGCAAAGATACATTCAATAATAATCAGACTTGATATGCAGTCATCCTTCTATACTTTGCGGTTTGAATTTCGCCGCTTCACTCTATCATGGTTTTTAAAATATTAATTAATAAATCATGCAGTTTTGTGGTTGAATACAGTCCATTAGTAGTAAAAATATATGCACACTGAAGAACATTTGATATATTTTTTGATTAAATTAATTATTTTCAAGCATAAAAATGGCTAAATTAACTAAAATACAGATATAAGTCATTCAGAAGACACATTCAAAGACGCTCTGAATGATATGCAGTATAAGTAGGTGTCAGTAATGCTACTGTAATGTTGAGACACACACACACCAGACTTATAATCACCGGAACAACAGGCTCAATAATCTCAAGATTAAATACTGAATACAAACACAGGCTACTGTTGCTGCAGTAACCCACGGCAAGCTGAAACTAAACTCTGCACCCCTGACGTCACTCCCTGCCCACCCGCCATTCAGCTCCCCTAGGGAACACAGTTGTAGTGACACACACGAGCACAAGTCTTATTTATGTCTTATGGCTTATTTACTCATATTACGTCTACTATATTGGGCAATACACGCGTAAAGTTGACTATAGGTGTGTTAGTTTATGTCTAGACGGATCTAATAATGTTAAAAAACGTATTTAGAAGGTAGTAAACATGTTTTCTATGCTTTAACTACGAAAATATTACATTTATAAAGAATGCTACTTAACAGAAATTCACTTATCACGGTCAGTTCTGGAACCAATTAACTGGAATAATTGAGGGATTACTATAATAGAAAAAAAACATTTTGTTTAGGACAGCTCACTCTTATCGTTTCCCCCGACAGATGACTTCAACAAACAGGGCCGTGGGATGCTTCTCTTCTACACAATGAAGAACTCTACCTTCCCTGAGTACATCTTCCCTACAAGTTCTGGCGTCCTGTGCCTGGACATCCATAAGCAACATTCCTACTTGGTGGCTGTAGGCTTCTATGATGGCTGTGTGTGTGTGTACAATTTGAAGAAGAAGGGACAGGACCCTGAGTATAAGAGTACTGTTAATACTGGCAAGCACAGTGACCCTGTATGGCAGGTAAGGCGAGGCGGAACAAGGGACTCGATTCATCCTTCACTTATCCATCCAGCCCCTTGAACAACTGTTCCAAACAAAAGTCAAAGTCTGCTTTATTGTCAGTTCTAAAGAGGGTGGAAAATTGTGTTCCTCGAAGCATAACACCGAGTATGAAAATGTCAAATGTAAACATCTAACTCAAAAGAAATCAAGACAGTCATATGAATATAAAAACTCAATCCACTAACAGTTCAAGTTTCCATAGAGTGATAACAGTAATAGGAATATACTGTAATTTCATATAGACAACACCCAGAAAACTCACCATCCAGGCCAGTATATCATACATTTTTAATTCATGTGGGCATCGTTACTCTCTTGTTTTTCATTAAGGTACGGTGGCAGAATGACAACAGCCTTACTTTCTATTCTGTGTCCTGTGATGGCCGAGTTGTGTCTTGGACAATCATCAAGGTTTGTTTAGAGACAGAAATGTATTGAACGAATGTATTTATGAATATAGTGTGTTTTCATCTGATATGTATTGTACGTTTACCTATGTGTTCACTGTTAGCAGCATTTCTGTTATCACACTGTGTGTGCAGGAAGGGTGTGTATATTTAAATGCCCACGTACCTATACTGTATGTAACTGCATTACAATGTATTTGTATTATTGCAGAATGAGCTGGTCTTCTCAGATGCTATCAGGCTAATGCTGACTGATAGAGTGTCTGATGGCCTAGATGGTATTCAAGAGCTCATTACCGGTGAGACTACATATCTACACACTAGATCTTCGCTATTCGCGGGGATTACATTCTGAGACCACTCACAAATAATGAAAAACCGCAAGGACTTGAGACACCCATATAAATGACTCTCTAATAAAGCCTGGGGTATGCTGCTGAGTCTAGGCTCACTCCTCCCCCTACAACCCCTCTTGCTAGCTTGAGGTTGACTTCTCTGATTTCAGATCAACATTGGCAATAAAGGTAACTGTTGGAATTATGACATTAGATTAGGCTACAGTAACCCTACACATCTCTTCGTTCACGACAAACAAAAGCCAAGCGTAAGCTGTATATATAATATGCCTCACGCACTTAAATGATGATGATAATGAAATTTGCTGTCCTGCCGCAGCGTCATTACCTTTTTTTGTGCTCCTTTCCTGTGGCACCACCAGCAAGAAGTACAAGGTAGCGTGTTGAGGAAGTGTACACATGTGCTTGCCTTGTGTTTGCGTTGATGGCACCTTGAGTGAGATAGTGGTTCGACTTGATGACCCTCTGTTCTTGTGTGCTGTGTGTGTGTGTGTGTTTGCCAAGCTACACCTAGCAAATAAAACAGCACTTAAAGCAAGTCAAAATTTGCTGTTGAGCATTTCCGTTGACACTCAAGCTCACTGCAACATGTTTTATTATTACAAATTCTGTGAATTGTTATTCTCTCGGGGTAATTTGATGGGTTTTCAGCAAAAAAAAAAAATTACATTTGGAGATAAAAAGCAGAAATGATTGTGTTTTCCCACAAATAAAAAATAGTTTTAATGAAAAATCAGCAAATTTGCAAGGTTGCGAATATGCGGGGGTCCACTGTAATTTATAAGCTCTATTTCTCACCAAAAAGCCCGTCAGGTCAGGTCAGTTCCTATAATTGTGAATTGCTCACTGAAATGCCTTGTACTTGATGTCTGTACAGCTAGCGGTACATCCTGTGACTTCCACAAACAGATCGACTCTCTCTTCCTTGTTGGCACTGAGGAAGGTAAAATACACAAGGTATGTTGGAAGGATTCATTCCACCATACAAGATTTGGCTGTCCATGAAGTGTCAGTGGCTTGAAATACTACAGCTGTGCCCATAAGCCATAAAGTTGCTTTAGTCTGACTGTATGTGCTTATTTATCACCGCAATCAGACCTGCATTCCAAACAGTGATATTCATGAAGGACTTTTCAACACTCAACCAACAATCTTATTACTCTTTTTTTTTTTTTAAACCTGTTGAAGGCATACAGTAGCCATTTCTCTGCTGACAGTTTAATTTGAAACATGTTAACATCAATCTCAATTTTATAGGAATTCTTCTTCTCTAAATGACTCCTTAGTGCTCCAAGAATTACTCGAGCCAATATCTAGAGACCTATGATGCCCACAATATGGCAGTGGATGCAGTAAAGTGGAATCCCTACCACTCAAAGGTTTTCATCTCTTGCAGTACAGACTGGACGGTCAAGATCTGGGACCATGATTACAAGTAAGGGTAAAAGACTAAAATGACACATGCAATGTATTAGGACATTTTCTATTATTCAGGTTTTACTTCATATTTTGACTTTTGACCATGAACTGTAGCATCTTGAGATGGATGGAAGTCTCAACACAAACACTGTCTGTGCTGTTACTTGGGAAAATAGCATTAGCATTACCCACCTGTTACTTAATGTGTTGTCATGAGAATTTAGCAGAAATCAAAAGAAAAGTCATGGTATTTATAAGATCAATTGCAGCATGCAAAATAATGTATATGACCATTTACTCGGGGCGTCACTCGACACTTAGTTTACGAGACGGAACGATAGACGAGGTTGGGTCTACGAGAACGAGACGAGATGAGATTTTAACATTAATTTTGAGAAAAGTAAATTAAAAAATATATGACAATATATTGCAATCTACTAATTTAATTTCTACAACGCTACCTTGCAGTCCTCTTCACGAGGCTACACCCGGCCCTGCCTCCACAAAACAAGACAGAGATACTGTATGACTGACAAAAAGACTCACTTCGTTTACGCTGTTGATCTATGGAACAAATGCGCCAAGGTGCTGAAACCAATACACAGAGTGAAAACTCTTCCTATCAGTTTGGAGGCGAGAGCTGAGGAAAACAGACAAGCATGCACATGGCAATACATTGAAGTCGGCGAAATTATCAAAGTTCATTTTCATTGTGTGATGAATTGATTTATTATCGTCCCAGTCCTAGCGCCCACGAGACTGAATGAAAAATCTTGTCAGGTTTTGATCTTGTGAGATCTTGTGACACCCCTATCGTTTACTATTAGTCACTGATGGTCTAGTCACTAGTGGTTGACTCATTTGACTTCTGTGAGGGCAGCGTGGGATCAGAGCCGAATGGTTGTATGTCTCTTTACAGTATGTGCCTTGTGATTGACTGGTGACTGGTCCAAGGTATTTTTGCCCAGCTAACCCATGACCCTGAACAGGATAAGCAGTAGAAATTTGGTTGGATGGATTGTTTGAAGTGAAGATATGACTTTAACCACAACATATGTATAAATATTACTTTGTTACAGAACTCCCATGTTCACCTTTGACCTCAATGCATCAGTTGGTGACGTGGCCTGGGCACCATACTCCTCCACTGTCTTTGCTGCTGTCACCACAGACGGACTGGTAAGACGTTCCTCCTCTTAATACAATGCTCTGAAATACATTTTGCACATGTAATTGGGTGTATTTTTGTTTAAAAGATGGCATGTATGTGTTTTGAAGGTTTATTTTTAAAATAGATTAACTTTTACCTCTATAAAAGTGGGCCACCACTTAATAACCATGGGAAAATGTGCGTTCCAGGATGAGACCAGTTGAGAACCCCTACTTTAAACTATCACCAGTTTGACTGTTTGCTCATTGTGTTTTAGTTGTTACTGTATTGAGGCACATTCTTTGTGGATTATATCACATTTTCATGTCTGTAGGTGACAGTTGCCTGCCTACTAGTTGTAATGCTTTGTTTGGAACTTCATTATCCCTCATCAAATGTGGGAAATGATGACATAACAAAGTTTTCGAACAGCTTCCTGCCCAGGCAGTAGCTGATGATTCCAGATAAATGTTATTTAAGTTGATGCCGTGCTGGTCATCTCTGCATATTTTGCTGTAGTGACTACTCGCGGTCTATTATCCGTCCTATCAATGGATCAGTCTGTGAAAAATGCATACTTTTTGTGCATCTGGCACAGTCATCTCATGTGTAGAAGGAGTGGGCTGCAGTGGGATCATTCACTGCATGTGGGCAGCCAGCAAACCTACACATTGCACACGCACGCACATGCACGCTCACCCAATTACTGTGGATATGGATTGTAACGGCTTACATAAAGCCACATAAATACGTATATTATTTTCTTTCTGCTGTGATCCTCTGTTTCAGGTCCATGTTTTTGACCTGGCCATCAACAAGTATCAGGCTATCTGCCAGCAGCCAGTGGTGTCCAAAAAGAAGACCAAGCTAACACACATTGAGTTTAATCCCATCCATCCTGTTGTCATAGTGGGTGACGATCGAGGCTCCGTTATCAGCCTCAAGCTGTCCCCTAACCTCCGCAAGAAACCGAAGGTAATGACTCTATCAAGAGGGGTACAAATGACACAATAAATGGGTGTTCGTATCTTGAGTGTTACATCACAGTACTTGCTATATTACATACTGGGTACTAGCTCAATGTCGGTCACATCAATTATGCTGTATGTGTGCGTTTGTGTTTGCAGGGGAAGAAGGGCCGGGATTTGGTCGAAGGTCCTGAAGCAGAAGTAGCCAAGATGGAGAAACTACTCAGTTTGTTGAGAGACCTCGGGCAAAGCACAGTTTAAAAAAAACACTATGATTTCAAAATACAATCAAGTGTTTTATTTTCAGTTTCTTTCTTGTATTGTCAATTACTGATTTACTCTTGAACATTTTTTTGTACTGTAATACATACATATACATGAGACGCGCAAAATTAGAACTTCTAAACGAACAAAGTGATTTTATCTCGCAGGAGAGAGTGTCTCTCATGGTTGAAATGGCCTTTTATAAAGCACATACAATATGTATAAGACTGCATGAAACACAGGAAAAATATGATTTTAGCAATACCATGGACTGTGTATGCCAGTGCTAAAAATATGACAATAAAATATTGACAATCTTAAACCAGTCTTAATATTCTGAATTTGCACTAGATATTTTCATATCGACAAGTTACTGAAACACAAATATTCGTCCATATTTACAGGTATCTGCCACTGAAGAAATGTGCACTTTACAATCAACAGTGATCATATTTTGACTGGGTTTGTGTATGAGCTGTAAATATGGTTTGGTGTTGAACAGTTTTACGGTGATAATTTGGGGAAAAGATTTCATGGCTGTGGGAGTGATCATATGTACCAGTAGAGGGCAGTGGTACACAGCATCCTGAAAGTATTAGGCCAGGCCACATACTGAAAAACCAAAGAAGGGGTGGGGGAAGTTTCAATTGTAAAAAGGTTGAAAAAAAAGTTTATATAAGGCAAGGCTGTGTGTAAGTAATAGTTATTAGCAATTATCAACATGCAACTGCTATTTTCATTACATAATCCCTTTTTGATCTGTTTTTCCATTTTGCTGTTTAAAAAATGTAATGTGCTGCGGGCCAATAAAAAAGGAGCTGTGGGCAGAAAATGCCCCGCCAGGCCGCACTTTGGACACCCCTGTATTAGGCGGTAAAGAATGAGTATTGACTATTTTAGCAGATGCTTTTACTGCACTTTTGTGCATAGGCAAAAAGCACTGTTTGTTAAAGTAAGGTTCACTTGGGCAAGATATATATTAAGAGAAAAAAGCAGCGTAACATTTCAGCTTCATAAGTGACAAAGCAAATAGTTATTTGTATTAGTATGAGGTATTGTAATATTCAACAAGTCAACGGTTTTTCATAATATTCACTTCCTGTCGCTTGTCCTGTTCAGGGTCACAGCTGCGCAGGAGCCAATCCTAGCTGACTTTGGGCGAAAGGCGGTGTACAGGTATACTCTGGATTGCTGCTGCTTGTATCTTTTGTATTTTTAGTGTGGCCCTAATCCTCTTTGATAATGTTGTAATGTTTAACTTTAGTTTTGAAATATGCTGTGGTCTAATGGAAAAAGAGGACTCAACTTAAAAAAAAAATGCACAATCATGAACACACGTGCCTTTCTTTTTTCTGTGCGTTGTAAATAGAGAAAAACCACTAACAATGCAGGTAATGGGATTAATCTAGTCCATAGAGTCCTCTATTAAAACACTTCCAAAAAAACTCCTACAACGTTGTATTGATTTATATACACGCTGTGACCATGTAGTAACAGGTGCATTCATGATCAAATGTAATACTGAAAGTATTTTGCCGTATTTTGGTTATTTTAAACATTACTGGAGCTTCCTGCCTGGGCACATTCATTTCACAGAGCCTATAGCAACAAACGCTACTTCCGTCAACATGAGTGTTTGCTACCACTAACCATGGCGAACTTCGGAAGAGCCGCCGACGACTACTACTTTTTACTTTAACTCCTCCCCAGGCTGAGAATAACGTTGCTGGGTGTTAGGCAGATCCAGCTATAATGAAACACTAAGCCATACTCGTAGCGTTAGCATGTAGCAGTACTGCTAAATGTAGACAGACTAAGCTATTCTCGTAGCGTTAGCATGTAGCAGTACTGCTAAATGTTCCATGAACAAAATAAGAGCTTAATAAAAACAGTCACTTACAATGTCCTCTCACTTTGGGATACCGACTGATGGGGTGGCTGTATCTTTCATCATTTTTGCTCGCCGTTGAGCAGGTAAATACAGCATCGTCCTCGGGTAAAAAATGCCGAGAGCAAACCAGCATCTCGCTGATGTTGATGTAGCGATGTTGAGAGCCAGTATCCACGAGTTGACCAACTTTTCAGCTTATTACCACAGCGTTCTACTATACACGTGCCAGGCATGATTTATAGCCAAGTAACTTTTCCAAACTCACAGGCAATGCACAGCAGCAAATCTACTAGTAACCAAGGATACTAGATATGAATAGGATTGTAAAGTCCAAAACCACTTCAATAGTATGCCCTGCGCGGGTTTGGCCGCCATGATGGTGAGCAGAATCCAGAAACATTACATCGTAAACATTTCTTTGGCACACTGGTCAGCCATTAATTGCTCTAATAGAAAGTCCAAAGACCAGATTTGTCATTTTTCAAGTTTTGTTTTTCCTCTCTTTAGAACGCACAGAAAAGGGAAAGACGTGTATTCATCTCTCACATAAGGATTGCGAATGATGGGCAAAATTCCTCAAAAAGTGCAGTCTTCTTTTGAAGTAAAACTATAACTGGAACAATCATTATCGTTTGAAGTGTTCCACAGGATAAGAGACAAGCATGGATGATTGGTGTTGGTGTTGAATATTCACTGGAGCACAGAGCCGGCTGGCCAAGTAGGCAATACAGTCGTCCCTTACCACATCACGCTTTGAATTTCGCGGCTTTAGGCTATCACGTTTTTTCAAAATATATTAATAAATCATTGCTGTTACGTGGCACCATGTAAAATCTGGCCTTGGGCGCCACGTTGGGTAGGGCTGGCTCTGCTGTAACATCTGCTTCTACAGCTAATGTAATTTCCACTTCAGTGGCAGTGCCCACCTGCAATATCATAAATTATATTTATGATTGGATATGCTGTAGAGTGCATGCCCTTTTCCGGGCAGTTTCTATCAGTGTTTCGTGAAACCATGCATCAATCCCAGAAAGTGATATGAAAAATGAAATGAGAGCTGGGATTAGGGATGGCATGGCTCAGGTGGCCGTCTCGCAGTCAAACAAATTTAGGTTTAATAACCATCTCCTCCTTACACTTCCTGTGTTGAAGTACACTTCAAGTCATTTGGGGCATCGTGTTTGTCCCAGCCTAAATATAGAACCAAAACTTTTTAATTGCATTTTTCTTTCTCTGAAGACGTGCTCTGGTGTCAATGCTGTGCTGAAGTTGTTTTGTGAGCCCTCCGCACTGCAATGTGCTTGTTCACCGTAACACCCCCCCACCCCGCACCCACCCCTGTGCTGCAGCAGGATCCTGATGTAATTGCCTCCAAACTGTTCCCCTCTCCTTTGCGCTTGATATCACTGCTGACACCCACTAAGTCTAACTCAGCCCCTGCTCTATCTCCCATTCTCGCTCTCTCTCCCCCCTTTTCTCTTCTAGCAGAGAGCTCCTCCTCACACAGTGCTGCCTCATCTTTGATTGTGTGTGAAGGGCCGACGAACAGATGGAGAGGAACGGAGGGAGGGAGAAAGACAAAAGTGGAAAGAGCCCGGAAGACAAGTGAAGCGAGCACTTCACGATCCATGTCAACACAGTGGAGAATGAAACACAGCCAAGATGGATTGTTTAATCAGAAAGCAGAGCCTGCTGGGTAAGTAAGCAACTACCGTCCATTTAAGATTGTACTCTGTTAAGGCATTGTATTAACTAACCTTTACAGTTATGCATTTATGCGTTCAAGTTGTCTGATGACAGATAGACTGAGAATGAAGGATCGCCATGTACGACAGCTAAAATGAATTAAATGAACCATGCACCTGGGTATTGGGCCTTTTTGGCGTGTAATTTATGGAATACATTGGAATAGAATGCACACAATGCTATAAACAATACATATTTCATAATGCAGTATACACTAATCAAACGAGCCCATAACTGAGGGAGGTTTACAGTACAACTTCCTGTGACTAAGCCTCCCCTTAACTTCTGATGAAGCAATGATATTATTTACCGTAGGTATTGATTCATGTTTCTTTGTTGTTATTTAGCAGTGACGTGCAGTGAGATTCATGGCTGGTGAGGCACTGACTCTTTGGAGGTTTTTTTTAACATTAATAGAGGGAGTTCATTAAGGTAATAACAAGAAAAAGAAGAGAATAATTCACTTTTGTTTAAAGAAAACTTTTTCAAATTGTTTTCAAAGAGTCCCATTTATTAATTTTTATATTAATTGGAAAACATTTGTGCTCTACTTTTTATCTGTATGTGAAGTACGTACATACAGCCTTACCTTTTCCAGGAGAAGTTCTGATACTTTGTCGCAAAATTTTTGGCAGTCAAATTCATGCACCCAGCAGAGCATAAAAATATCTTCAATGCATTTGACTTTCTGCTGCTGCTGTCAGGAAAAAAAAAAAGCTGGCTTTTCCTCTGATGAAGGACGGTGGTGACAAGCACCTTCCAGCTCATGAACATCTGACCACTTCAGGAAGTAGCGGTACTGCCAGTGCCTCCTGTATGACATTTCTACGTATTTTATCGTCCGATTAGCGAGAATAATAATACCACACTTACATTAAAAACATTACACGGGCTGTAGAAAGTCATGGTTTATTATAAACGTTTGTGCAATATTATATTATTGGCGACATGCTGGCAAACAGAAACTGACAAACACAAAATGGCAGGCGCTATGATCCAACTCAGTGTGTCATTTGATCAGGAAATATGCAAATTCAGCCATTTTCACTTAAGAAATTGTTAAAAATGATTGGACTCATACAGAAAATATATTTGGCATACAGCTCAATGGACTTCTATTAATATTTGTTTTATATCATTATTTGTTTCTTAAATTTGTCATGACTGCCTCACCTGTCTCACCTGAAGAATCCTTATACTGTCATTATGTCACTAAAGAAAATTAGGTACATATGTAAAAACGCGACTGCAAGAAGTATACAATACTTCTTTTTTGTTAACATTTTGAAATTGACCAGTGCAGGACAGACACAATTTAGGCATACACAGGAGGTGGGAATTTGGTGTTGAGCCAAATTAGGATTGTTCAGCCTTGGCTGAAGTTTGACATTTTATTTAGTTCAGCCAACCATGTGCAATAAGAATCTGTCTGAATGTCAATCTAATTTAAGACAAGCTTAATTTAAGTATCACCTCCCAGCAGACCATAGTCATATTTATAATAAGCACAGACTTGGCCCGCCGTTACATACGGTTGGTGCCCGGACGTATTTACTCAGCTGTTGTTGCTATAATTAGAAATAAAATGTAACTTTACTGTGCTTGTGTCTGATCATTACCCATGACAAGCTGGTGATATGGAGAGTATGGATGTTTTGTTTGTTTTTTAAAGGTCCCTTATGGTATTTTTCAACAATTTTAAACAAGTCTCATAGTGTATTCAAAGTGTGCTGACAAAAGATGCTGGAAGTTAGAGAGTTAGAAAGTGCTTTTCGTCAGCCCTACTGGGAACAAATGCTGTTTTTTTGTGCCTGTAGCTTTAATACTAATGAACAGTGGTTGTTCGCGTTCGTCTCCAACAGAGTGTTTGGCTCCAAGAAGCGCCATTGTGCACGTTATCTACTTTTTTACAATACTGTCACTATGTACTTGTAATACAGTAGATGCCATACCGTATTTGGCATACAGTAACATAACATGAAAGAGTGGGACAGGAAGACCCAAACACGGACAACACTAGCATAGCTATGTCAGCTACAATTAGCGTAACCAAACATCCTGTTTCCCCAGTACATATTTTGGACTGTTTACACGTCCTGTCCTGCATGTGCTGGGTTTTCTTTTTTGGAAAGTGATGAAAATGTCCTGGTTTTCATTGTTTTCATTGGGCCATTAAATTGAGCAGCATTAGGGCTGGATTTGTTTATATAGCTAATATTTAGGGCTGTCAAAAATAGCCTGTTAACGGCAGTAACTAATGTATTTCGTTAGCTATGTTAAATTTTTTTGCGTAATTAACACACACACATCATGGCAAGCCACGGCTGTCTGTTATGACGACAGACGGCGGCACAGTGTAGCTCCCCCCAGCGTCGGACGCTCTTTTAAAACTTGATTCTGACCTGAACATATCAACAGCAGCGCAACACCATACATGTACTGTACATCCAACGCCAAACATACACGTCTCTAGTCCATTCGTCATCGCAACGACTCTTCCTCATTGTCACTAGACAGACCGCGAGATGCATTCACGGCACACGAAAATCACAAGAACGTCTTTAAAGTGCGTGTATGTGTGGATATTCTTATCACTCACTTGTAACTCGTAATGCGGCAGTACAATATGCTGCATTTATGCTCGGAAATTCCAGAAAACTCACTCAAAACATGTGAGTTCAACTTAAACGACTTAGTGCCTTTAGTGCCTTAGTGCCAATAGATGCTAACAAGGCAGTATCAGAGTCGTTCATACCCAACTCAGGGAGCGACACTTCCCTTTTATCGGAGGTGCTAATGGCAGGAGAGGGTTAGACCACAACTCCGCCCAGGCTTAGTGTATGGAACCAATAGGAGGAGGGTGTTGGCACACCAATTCCGCCCACTCTTACTGTATTTAAGGCCTAGGCTACCAGCACTTATTAGTTCGCTGACGAAGCTCTTCGGATGAGGAGCGAAACGTCCGACACCTTCTTCACAGAAGTACAGATGATGTCTCAAGAAGCCTTTCCCTCGATTAATTTGGCACAGTTAGTACATAAAAATATATATAATCCTGCCCTGTCATTTATCTTTCTTTCAATAACAGTAAAAATGGGCATATTTCAGAAATAGTGTGCCATGGTGATTGATCATGATTAATTAATTTCAAAACCATGATTAATCTGATTAAAATTGTAATCATCTGACAGCCCTGCTAATATTATTTCATATTTGTTCATTATTTTTCCAGTAAGACTTGAAAGGAGAGCTATTATTTTCTTACAGGATGATTTTCTCATCCAGAAGAAACATTATATTATTTCATTCCAGTGATTTTAAAGATATTTTTGCACCACTGCAACTTATCAAAGAGATATTTTGTAATACAAACATTTTCTATCCACACAGAGGAGGTAAATGTATTGAAATTATGGTCACCCAAACTACAGTGCTAACATTACAGTCACTTTTTTAAAAGGCTATCACTCCAGGTCAGCCTGTTCAGAAAAAGCAAAATCATCAGCTGACTAATGGATAGTTGACAGATCCCCTGATTTTAAGATGTATAGCAAAGCCTGCCTTTTTTCTGTGAAGTGGTAGCTGTATACACAGGGCTGTATCAAAGCCACTGTTTTTGGCAGTCACAAAGAGGCTCTATAGCGACGTATATGTTGCTGTTATAAATAATGTATAACAAGGGACCTTTAATGAAGCTAGGCCCATTCATTCAGATAAATGAGAATTGGGGAATGCAGTCTGTGGCGGGCATAAAAGCTGCTTTTTTTCTGTTATGGATGTGGTGCAATATTAATATGTTTCAACAATACTAATACTGTATATTAATATACTGTTACAGGAAAACTGCACTTTTTAAAAACTATTTTGCCCATCATCAACAATCCTTAGGTGAGACATGACACATGTCTTTCTCATTTATGTGCATTTTAAATAGAGAAAAACTGCTCGCACGAGGCAGCTAACAATGCAGGTAATGGGATTCACCTATTCCGCCTGTAAAGCCGTCTATTAAAACACCTCCAAAAACATTTTATGGTTTTATTTACATGCTGTGATCATGTAGTAACAGGCACATTCATTATAATATGTAATACTTACAGTATTTTGCTGTATTTTGGTCATTTTAAGCATTACTGGAACTTCCTTCCTGAGTCCATAGGAAAGAACGCTACTTCCAGTAACAGTAGCAGCTTAGAGAGAGCGTTTGCTGCCACTAATCATGGCAGACTTCATGAGACCTGATGACAACTACTTTTTACTTTTACTCCCCCCAGGCAGAGAATAACGTTGCCGGATGCTAGGCAGATCCAGCTATAGTGAAACGCTAAAGTGCTACATTTTTCACAGACAAAATAAGACCATAATAAAACAGTTACAGTGTCCGCTCTCACTGGGATGCTGACTGATGGGATGGCTGTATCGTCCAGCACAAGACTCGTGCTCCCCGTTGAGCTGGTAAATTCAGCATAGTCCTCGGGTAAAAAATGATGAGAGAAAACAAGCTTCTAGCTGAGTCTTCCTAGCGATGATACCCGTTCTCAGTCGAGCCAGTATCCACTGCTTCAGTCTCCCGGATGTTTAGTTGGTTGCGCGTGAAATCTCAAAAGTGACCAACCTTTCAGATTATTGACGCAACCTTCTACTAAAAACATGCAAGGCACGATTATAACCTAGCATTGACTATTCCAAATTCACAGGTAAAAATGTCACTGTAGCTTGTTTAATATGCGGGTCAAGTTATGTAAATCGAACATTTTTGCTATTTTTTGCCACCGCATTGCAAAGACCAAGCACAGCGCGGAGGTTATGTTTTTGCTGACATTTATCTGTTTTGTTTGTGCTCAAAATAACTTGAGAAGTTCTGAATGGATTTAGATGAAATTTTCAGGAATTGCCAGAAATGGGATATGGAAGAACTGACTACATTTTTTGGGGTGATCCGGATCACCGTCTGGATCCAGGAATTTTTTAAAGGATTCTTTAACATTGCGAAATAGGACCATTTTCAGCATTTGTGCATATACCGCAACAAAAAATGGTCAGAACACCTTGGAAAAAAATACAGTACAAGTTTCCAACAGGTTTTACAAAATGTAGGATTATTTTGGTGTGAATCATAATATGGGGGGGAACTATGGCGCTTGGCGGAGGTCTGCGCTTTCTGAGTGCTTCTGTAGTTGGATTTTTTTTTTTAGAGGGCTTTATAGTTAAAATAGTTGAGTCTCATTGTTTGCTTCCTCGAGCTCTGTTTTTCTTTAGAATGCACAGAAAAGGGAAAAACGATTGATTGTTGGACAAAATTCCAAAATAAGTGCAGTCTTCCTTTAAGTGTGAAGCAAAGAACACAAACATGTCAGTGATGACCCGCAATGACTTCACATCTCCTGGAGTTTTAAAAGCTAATTAAACACATCTGTTTTTCAACCACATTTGCAGTGTCCGCACTGCGGCTGCCAGGTGATGCTCTTTATTGCTTCAGACTTCTTGCTTCATTTGCTATCGCCGTTAATTTGTGTTTGATCTAAATGTCCTTAAATAGCTGCAAACACACCATGCATGCTTTAATATTGCAGTCTACAGTATATTCAGTCAATTTGTTGCTCTCTTTCAGGCACTGGCAATCATCCCCTACAGTGTTTTGATTGAGCCTCCACGGTGTCGATCATGCAAGGTGGTGTTTTAACGCTCATCTGATGAGAGGTGGTTGATCGCAACAGTTATCTAACCTGATTAATCATCTCTGCGGTGTGTAAATGCACTCTGCTGAAGAACAATAACTTTTCATATGCTTACATGTTTATTAGCTGAGAAAATGCGCAAGACATCTCATTACACAGTGGACTTATAATGGACGCTGCAGATGAAGACGCTGCATGAAGACTAGAGACACGATGGAGCCTACATAAAGTTTGAGCGGACGGAGTGGTAAAGTGCCATCATGGAAACTGAAGAGGGTCTGCCAGCACTTTCCACAGCAGCATTGGTGGCCATTGTGTGTAACACATTTGCTGCTGTCCTCCTGCTCCTCCTGTGTCTTGTCGTTTATCGAGCCTGCAAGGTTCCTTCTTCCAGGCCGGACCGACTGATGGTGCTGGCTCCCAGTGAAGAAGAAAACAGGCCTCTCAATGAGCAAAAGTACTTGCTGACATCCTGACTGCAGCAGGAAGAGCTAAATGTAGCAATGGGTCTGAGGAAGCAATGGGAAAGCAATAATAGGACTGGAATTTTTAAATGTTTTTGTAACAGCTGACCTGGCTAGGTGCTTTATCATCAAAATACTCTGTGCACCTCGAAGACGGCTGTAATGAACAGAGGTGGAGGTGGTGCTGTCGGTGGTTTCTAAATATATCCAGTCATTTCATCTCAGCGTATTGCTGTAAACGGGGGACTTGAGCCTGTGTGTGTGTGTGTGTTATTGTCACTCATAAATACTAGTGATCTGTGTAGCAGAAGGCAGAACTCCTTACTGAGGGTGTTACATAAAGCCTGAAGAGGCTTAATAGAGATTGGTGTCCTCTTCTACACATGCCTCACACTGACATCAGCTTCCAGCTCTCTCTGATGACCCATGTGACTGACATGTTGAGACAAGTGAGATTCTACAAATGGTTCAAGTGTTGGGACACATCTCAAATCAATTTATGGATCATTCAGGGGTTGAGTTCCCCTTGAATCGTAATTCATCATTTCGCAAGGGAAGGCTGTTTTCTGTCTCAGCAGGACCGTGCCAAAACCTTGGGAACTAGAACATCCTTTGGAGGCACAGACCAAAAATCACACAGACACACTACTCCAAATTGCATAGGTGTAATGGCCAGGCGTCCCATCTAGTGGAATCGCAGCCCAGCCAACATGTACTGTATGTCAAGCAAACAGAACTGTAATGACTGTCGTAAAATAGGACACACATTGTTAAAAGCAACAAAACTTGAGGAGCTGAACTAATGAATCACAATTAATGGACAGAGTGCTTGCATGTGTCCTGCGGCAAGATGTTAGCGCAGCACTGAGTGGTACTTAATGAACAAGAGCATCACATCAGCCGTAACATCATGATTCAAAGCTCTCCGTGTAGATGGAAGTCAAAAGGCTCCTAGTTTGATCCCTGGAATGCTGCCCAGGACTGCACGTGCAAGTCAATAAACATCATTTGTCTGATTATGGTGTGTAGATGTTTAATCCATCATGATAATTTGTTTTAAAGGAATGCACTCCCGCACTCAACATCTTAATCAACCTGTACAACACATGGAATTTCTTTAATGAGTCCTAATGCTGCCTGTTTAGTGTATGGGGTAGTGCAGTATACCAATAAATGCATTTCAAAATGGAATGGGAATTTATTTATTAAAAATAAAGACTATTTGCTAGCAGGCTACGTCCTGTTTCACAAAAAAATGATGCATAATTTGGGGATTCCAGTGTGGGCGCACATAAAGAGAAAAAATCCTGACGAACATGAAAATAAAAAACGCAGAGTGCTGCTGTATTTGTGTGTTTGTTTGTGCAGTAATGTTTGTTTATGTAAAATAACTCTTCTCCTCCCGAACCACTGCACACTAAAAGGTGAAAACTTGTCAAAACATGCACCTCA
Organism: Dunckerocampus dactyliophorus; assembly: GCF_027744805.1. Taxonomy (NCBI): domain Eukaryota; kingdom Metazoa; phylum Chordata; class Actinopteri; order Syngnathiformes; family Syngnathidae; genus Dunckerocampus; species Dunckerocampus dactyliophorus. The sequence continues at coordinate 8,399,672 of NC_072826.1, read as the reverse complement.
ACTGTGTTGTCCGTGCTATTGATTTTCTGACAAATAGCGACATAATTAAAACCCAAAGTTTTACCCCTTATGTCGGAGCGACTTGAAAATTGACACAACTCAATGTGGTCAACAAAGCACCCACTGTAACTTTATGGTGTTTATCGCAATCACCATAAAATTTGGTACTCTTTTCGGGGACTGAGAAGTACATGTAAAGGAAATTTTAACAAAATTGGTTGAAAAATGGCCGCCATCAACCAAAATTTTTTTGCAGGGCCACGGGCGGAACTTAGCAAGTAAATAGCCTATACATCTTTGACAATTTGTCAAATGACAATAAAGTTTTGATGAAATCTGTATGAAATTTATGGTAGCGTGTCTTCCAAAGCAATTTGTGCACAATCGACGGGGGGCACCACAAATGTCATTTCCAGTTGTCCCTCATTTATCACGGTCAATTGTTTCCAGACCTGACCATGATAAGTCAATTTTCGCATGGTAGGATTTCTTATTTATAAATCCAATATTTTCATACTTAAAGAGCAAAAGAAAACCTGTTTACGACCTTATATATATATATATATATATATATATATGTTTGACATTATAAGAGCCCTCTAGGCATGATATAACACCCCTATAGTCACATTTACAATCGCATTGCCCAATATCATGTAGTAGACATGATAAACGAAAATAAAGACATAATATGGACTCACACACACAAACACAACCCTAGCCTAGGTTTGTTTCCTTTGATGTGCGTACTACACAACCACTAACCCGTGAAAATACTGCAACTTGTTTGATGACGATGATGATCTGCTGTGCAGATACTGAAGATGAAGTGATGAAGATGAAAGGGTTGAATTTGGGTGAGCGCAGTACGTCTTCTGAATGCCTTATATTTGTATTTTAGTTCATTTTGCCATTTTTATGCTTGAAAATCCTTAATTTAGGCGTACAATATGTTAAATATGCATATTTTTAACTAAAAATAGGCCATAGTCAACCACAAAACAGCAAGGAACCATGATAGGATTGTTTTAATGAATATAATCGAAAAAAACAGTGACAGAGGGAAGCCACAAAAGTCATGTGAAAAAATTAGGAGATTGTAAGAAGGCTACCAGCTACTTCTTGGTTCAAGAAGAATGACACATGAGGTAAGAAAAAGACAGACAGGGCTACCATATGCATTCCATGCCAAGAGGAATGGCTCCAGTGTGACTCAAAGGCAAAAGTAAATTCTTTATTACCATTTGTGTCTGTGCCAAAGTTTAATACCTATTATTATTAGATTGTGTGCTATCCCTCCTCAATATTCCACTTTAATTGGTTGTGTAGTTTTTCTTTAATCCAGTTAAATAACAGTAATCAAAACAATAGCCCTCATCTTGATGCTTGGCTGCGAAAAAAAGGACAATATGCCCACAAAGCCATGCACTACTACAGTATTATAGTACTCTCAATATCATGGATGCATGTATACTTACAGTGGTACACAAATATTGCCAATGCTCTACTTTGTAATTCCTATACTCTTTCATTTACAGGTTAACAAACAATTGCTGGCAAAAAAAAACGACTTCCTTGGCAAAAAGTGTTCTTATTTTGTTGCACTCACTGAATAAACAGAAAGGATACCATGGGGACTTGTTTAAACTGTACTCTGCTTAGGGTCCTTCAATAGGCTGAGGAGCTTCTCCATCTTGGCGAATTCCACTTCAGGACCTTCAGGCAACTCTTGACCCTTTTTGCACTATGAATACACACAACACAGACACACACACACATACACACACAGAGTATTTACTGTACTTGACCTCTGCTGTTTAAACACACAAAGAGATGTCATACCCAGCAGGTAGACAGTCGTCATGAGACCACGAAATGTTATAGCAATTTCTTATTGAAGGTGAAGAGAGAGGCTTCACAAAATCTGGCGCGTTTTGTGCACATGTAGCTTAATCAGGGTAAACAGAGCCTTGTATGTTTGTTTACATGTGTGGTTCAATTTGCTTGGAATCCAACTATTCTCCAGTTCTTCAGACGAAAACATACAAGTAATAAATGTACTAAATATACATTTTAAAAGGGCTAAAGGGGACCATGCAGGCCCTCGGGCAATATGACAATAGCCTGCATTTTCAAATCTGAAGAGCACAGCATTGCGTCCATCATTTTGTCATTAGTGAGTGCAGCCCTCCAGCTTGGATCAGTATAACAGATAGTGCTCAGGGTATTATAAAACACACTTGGCAAACGTCATTAAAATCCCATTCTCCTGATGACATACAACTCCTAACCTCTCTTTGTCAAATTAAAATAACAAAATAGCACATAAATTGTGTAAGATATGTTCAGTATCACCCAATGGTATTGCTGAAAATTTGGCTGTGCAATGTTTTACTGTAAGTAGATCAGACCGTGGTAGTTTAAGTGGGCCTCTGTGTCCATGTTTTTAACATACTGTTGATAATATTTGCTGTGGGTGTGGGTGCGTCTGATGGCTATTTACCACTCTGAGGCCCAAGAGCACTGTCAGTGGTGCTGAACTGTGCAATTATCTCCCAAATGTACTCTAAAGGACTGAGGTTGCTAATGATGTACTACAGGGCCTTTGTGTGCTGCTATGCTGCATACTCAAAGCTCAAGTCAAACAGTGTGTGTGTTATGGCCCATAATCTGCTGCACAATGTTACAAACGATACCAATAGTATCCCAATTTAATGTAGATACCATGAAACATTAGGAAAGATGGACCCTACATTGTGACTCTTGCGTGACAGTTGGGTTCCTCCGATATTAAGGCCTTGAATGGCTAATAATTAGGGCTGTCAAAAATAACGCGTTAACGGCGGTGACTAATTCATTTCATTAATTACGTTACATTTTTTGGTGTAATTAACGCATGCGCACCAGAGCAAGCATGCCTCTGTTAAGACGGCGGACTGAATCACAGTCCTGTATGTCCTTACGACGACGCCTCCTCATTCTCACTACTTGAAGCGAGATGCCTTCAGGGACACTCTAAACATCACAAAAACAGCTTTACAAGGCGTGCATGTGTGTAAATAAACTGGAAGATAAAGAAAAACGTGGATATTCTTATCACTCTCTTCGTGACTCTTAATTTGGGTGTACAATTTGCTACATTTAAATATGCGAGAAAATAGGCTCAAAAAAGTCAATTTACCTAAAATTGCGTGATGTCTTTGAACACAACCCCTCGTTGTTCATAAGAACACGGTTTAAAGTGTGGTTCAAATGTTCTGCTGCTGTTAAAGAGACTAGCGTTAGACTAATAGATTTTTAGACTTGTGTGACATCTTTTAGCTTGATTGACATATTCAGTTCATGTTTAGCTGTTAATACATACAGATATATATAATCCTGTCCAGTCATTGATCTTCCTGTTCATTAAATACAGTAAAAATGGGCATATTTCAGACATAGCTGCCAATGGTGATTAATCATGATTAATTAATAAAAAAAAACTATGATTAATCTAATTAAAATTTGGAATAATTTGACAGCCCTACTAATAATACAAAATCATTTAAAATATAAACACTAATCTAACATAAACGGTGCTTCTTAGTACTTGAAAGTCTCATCGAACAGCCTGCAGACACATTACAACCCATGAGTCGCCAACATTTTCTTTCTTTCTTTCTTAAAGTAAGACATCGAGTGAGATAATCTGTTTTGCCTCTGGCTCTGGTGACATTTCCTGACAAACTAATCTAATCGGAGCACTCAAGGCTCCGTGTTGCTAATTGTTAACTGGCCTGAATGAGAAAAAGGAAGGGGCAACAACATTGATTAGTCATGCTGATAATGAGAAGATGAGTAAAGAGGGAAGGTAGTGTCCATTAGTACATTTATTAATCATGTATGCTGTGTTCAATGATGTGGGATATCAACACAACAGGAAATAACAGAATACAAACAACAACACATGCCTGAAAATGGCAAAAATAAAGGAAAATACACAATTATTGACATGAGATACTTCCAGGTTGGTTTAATTACCTTTGGTTTCTTGCGGAGGTTGGGGGAGAGTTTGAGGCTGGTGACGGTGCCTCGGTCATCACCGACTATGATGATGGGATGGATGGGATTAAACTCAATGTGAGTCAACTTGGTCTTGTTTTTGGCCACCACTGATTGCCGGCAGATAGCCTGATACTTGTTGATGCTCAGGTCAAACACATGAACCTGAAAAACACAAACCAATCACTTCACGGGCAACGCTACCAACAGATACATACACACAGTGGCCATAACAATACAGTATGTACCGTTGCACAATGTAATGAAAAAAAATAAACAAGTTGCATCAAAATATATTCATTAATGTAATAATGTGTTTATTATTGTGATCGTAGTTTGTAGTATTTTCTTGCAAATAACGCTTGAGAGTGCATTTGCACCACGGTGTGCATGTATTTTGGTTCAGTTCACTACAATATCCATTTTTTGCATTTTCATTGTCAATAATTTAAGTCGAGTACCGAAATAACTCTTTTTAGCACACTGATTAGTCAGCATTAACTCATTCATTTTCTGATGCTTATCCTGCTCAGGGCCTGAGAGACAGGGTAAACCCTGCCTAAACGCCAGTTAATTACATACAGTAAACAAGCATTCACACCTAATGGCTATTTCGATTCCAGACATTCTAACATGCATGTCTTTGGACTGAGGGAGGAAACCAGAGAATCCGGAGAAAAACCCATGCAAGATGTCCCACATGTGATTCAAAGTCAGAATCTGAGGCAGACGTGCTCACCACAGGCGCCATCGCACTGCCCATCACTTCCATGGAATGGAATATGAGGAACACAAAACATGCCTTTTCTCAAACAAAGCCTGTCTTCTTCTTATAATAGAAAGCCACATTGCAAGATGAAAGAACACAAGCTGCTGGGTGTGCTCTATTGTTGTCCTTTGTTTACTGTGTTATGTTCCTCTACTTTATTGTTTCTGCTGTAATGTCAAACTATTGAGCTATTGTAGTTGGCGCAGCTATCAATCACCATTGCGACTAAACATCAGTGAGCCAGGGTTTACCATTCTAAACTGCACTGTGGTGAAGAGTAATTAATTGCAATGCTTGTTAGAAACAGGCCGCATGGTGGGCTAGTGGTTAGCATGTTGGCCACACAAGGAGGAGCTCTGGAAGATCTCTGTGTGGACCCAAATCACTGTGTGGAGTTTGGATGATCTACCCGTGTGTGGGTTTCCTCCGGAAATTCCAGTTCCTCCCACATACCATAAATACACATGTTAGGTCAAAAGGAGACTCTAAATTGCACACAGGTGAATGGTTGTTTGTCTATATGTGCACTGTGATTGGCTGGCGACCGTTAAGTTAGCTGGAATAGGCTCCAGCATACCCCCGCGTCCCTGGTGAGGACAAGCGGCATGGAAAATGGATGGATGGCTTGTTAAAAACATGTCTATGCTGGATGGCACCACATAATAAATGAACTCTTTGCAGCCCACTCTTTTTAGCCAGCAGATGACTGCATGGGTCACTGGAGTTCACACTCACCACGAGTACTGGCTGCACACAAAGCATCGCAGTCATCACTTGTAATTACTGATCATAATATACCACAGCATGACTTTCAGCAGCTTGTGTCCCTTTGGCATTGAACTATACTGCTTTTTGTCTCCAACAATTGTTTAAATGGCAGTCATCATGGATTGTGTTAGGCACATTGCTCTTATGCCGAGCAATATAAGATCCATTTGTGATGTGTATTTTCATACCACTGGCAGTTCTTGTGTTATTTATGAAAGATGTGTTTTGGACCGGGCATGTTAACTGTTGTAACTGTCGTTAGATAGTTTCCAGTGGCATACAACTACACCGGGGGTGAACAAAGTGTAGGCCGGGGACATTTGCGGCCTGTAAAAATAGAATTTAACAAGAAAACAAACAAAAAAAAACAGTAATCATGGAAAAATCTGCAATTTACAACAATACTGTCAAAAATATTAAAAGGAAAAATTTGTCATTTTTTGAGAATAATGTAAAAGTAACGTAGTTTTATTTCTAAAAAAATTTTTCAAGTCGTAATATTATGAGAAACGAGCAAAACAACAAATAAAGTTATAATTTTTTTGTATGTTAGGTTGCATGAAAAAGTTACAATGTTATGAGAATAAAGTCAAAATATTATGGGAATAAGTGTCACGCTTCGCAGGACAGGAGCGTGTACTTCCGGTCCTGCGCCATTATTCTGGCAAGTGGTGCTTCCGGTGTGGCGGAAGGAACTGCCGCTCCACGCCTGGTGGCCGCACAGCTGCGGTCAATACTAATCAGTGACAGTTAAAAGACCAGCGCCGTCGTATGCGCGGCGCTGGTTCATTGTTGTTGTCATTTTCATCGTTGACTTTCCAGTGCTGTAACCTACCTGTTTATATTTTGTATTATTTTTCCCCCAGAGTTTTTTCCACTGTCACTTTTAGTTTTTTCTTGTCCTGTGCAATAAAATTTGTTTTATTTTTGCACTTTGCCGCCTTCTCTCTGCACCCTGGGGGTCAACCTCCCGACAGCTTCAACGAACCGTGACAATAAGGTCATAATAACGAGAAGAAAATTTACTAGAATAAAGTTGCAATAGTTGGAAAAAAAACAAAAAAAAACAATAACAGCAGAAATGGAAAAAACAGCTGTAATTTTACAAGAATAAAGTCAAAATATTAAGAGAAAAAAGTCCTATTCCAACAAGAACAGAAGTCGCAATTTTTCGCAAATAAACTATAAATAAATCAGTCCGTTTAGTTGCATTTAGTTGAAATTTTAAAGAAAAATATTGATTTTTTTTTTTAAAAGTCATAATACTTTGAGCAACAAACAAAAAAATTAAGTTGTAATTTTTGGAAAACTGGGTTGGGGAAAAAGTAATATTATGGGAATGAAGTCAAAATATTTTGGGAATAAAGTCATAATTTTACAAAAAGAAAATTTAAGAAGATTAAGTAAGAAGAAAGTTGAAATATTTGGAAAGTCCATCCATCCATCCATTTTCTATACTGCTTCTCTTTAGGGTCGCGGGGGCATGCTGGAGACTATCCCAGCTGACTTCGGGCGACAGGCTGGGTACACTCTGGACTGGTCGCCAGCCAATAGCAGGGCACATATAGACAAACAATCATTCACACTCACATTCATACCTATGGACAATTTAAAGTCGCCAATTAACCTAACCTGCATGTTTTTGGAGGAAAAACATGCAGGAGGAAACCGGAGTACCCGGAGAAAACCCCACGCACGGACAGAACATGCAAACTCCACACAGAAATGCCCAAGGGAGAATCGAACCCTGGTCTTCCCGATCTCCAGGCTGTTACTGTGTTGGCCAACAATTTATTTGGAATGTGAAGAAAAAAACAACAGCAAAAATGGAAGTGAAGTGAAGAAAAAAGTGCATACTAATCCTGTAGTACATTTTTTTGCCTAAACCACAAAACTGAGATGTAGTTTTTTCTTGAAAAATACAGTATATACAAAATATCAAATTGGCCCTTGCATCCTTTCATTTTTCAGTATGTGGCCCTTGGTGGAAAAAGGTTGGACACCCCTGAACTACATGATACCGTGCCCCTCTCATGCTGCAAAAGAAGATAACCAATCCAATAAGTGCAACATTAATATTGTAAAGACAACATCCGAGACAGCTTTTGTATTGGATCATTGTGGAATAATTTTGAGGGGGTATGGCTCGGTCCATTACTATCTCATCTTGACATGAGAATTCGTCAACTGTCAGCTCTGATGTAAAGTCACACATAAAAAAAGGAACTGAGTTATTTGTCAGCACAGTACATTCATTTTCATATCTCGAGCAGCCAAGCATGTTGTTATCCTCACAAACACATCAACACAGACTGCAGCAGTCCCAATGAGTCAAAAAAATTGACGTCACATAAAATGACAAATGTCATGCAAAAAAAAATCTAGTGACATTATGTGCTGAGACAGGAACCATGAATGCCAATCTTTTGTACTTGTGAGTGGGGCTTGTAAAAGATGTACTGTATCTTTCCAAACTTAAAAAATGAATTGCCAAAGGGTACTGTGTATTCTATGTCCCGTTAATTCCACAAAGCAGGGGACATTTATATCATAATGTCTCATTTATAGACCTTATCACTGGCTTAGACTCTGCCCATCACTTTGAATTTGTCTTTTTACAGTCTTCTATTGGAAGCTATTGCAATAACCAAAGTCCAAAGTTGAGTAAAGTTCAATGTTGATGAATAAACTGGACCAGCCTCGGTGATCTTGATCTGCGACAGTTTAAAATATTGTCTTTCTTCCTGCTTTTTTAATAGAGGGGGTACGGACTTTGTCAAATGACCTCTTAAGAGCCGATGAGCTCCATTTTTACACGTTTTATTACACTACATGTGAGACCTGTGCTTACAAACAAGGGATTTCATTATTCTTACTGGCTGCTTTCTTACTGTACCTGTATACAGTGGAGATTTTTTGTAGCAAAATGAGGCAGCATGACCAGAGTGTGTGCCAACGCCAACTGAGGTGTGGCGACTACTAACCTCTGCTAATGGTAATGGTTTAATTCATTTTCATCATTCATACTGTACAAGTTACACCTGAGTACATCACACAGTACAGTTGACAGGTCCACATGTCCAACAAGGAGTAGAAAGAAGCAAAGCTTATTTAATCCTGTCCCTCATCCGTTTCACATCAGTTGCAATTCATTTGTTCACTTCCTGTTTTCCAAATGCAGTCTTTTTTGTTTGGCATCTAAGAAGGTGTATACGTTGGTGCTGATCCAAATTAGGATTGCCAAGCCTTGGCAGAGATGTGTGCGTTACTGTGTGCCATTCTACAAATGTATTACATCAGTCCTCTGTCACCACCACCAAGTTCCAGATGTTCATTTGAAAATGCATACATTGATTCCATTCTAATCCTACTGTGCCATGGATTGAAAGTCTACTTGAAAGTCGACTTTGTTTGGGCAATTTCAAACAATTCTTGGAAGGATTCCTGGCAATGTAAAAATGCTTATTTTTTGCCCTAGTGACTTATTCTCACTGATGCTTGTAGTGCTTGTAGTAAATATTGACATCCACTACTTCAATAAATACAGTGTAGGGGGCATATATAGTGTTACTGTAACAGAAATGCATTACGAATGTATGAAATGGATGTTCATGACTTGAAGTTTGTCACATCAGGCCTAGGGCCATGCAATAATAGAAAGGAAAAAAGTAGAACGTAATAAGTAAACAGCAAATATCACACACTTTTAGTTTAAACGACATACCGATCCTTCTGTGGTGACAGCAGCAAAGACAGTGGAGGAGTACGGCGCCCAGGCCACGTCACCAACTGATGCATTGAGCTCAAAAGTGAACACTGGAATGCTGGAAGAAAATGATTCACACAGTCAAGGTGAACCCAATCTTTCTTTCTTATTAATTAAAAAAATATATATGTCACAGTAACATTGAGACTGAGCAAACTCTTTACTTTGTTGATCCCAGGATGAAAATTTAGCAGTATTTATGTGAGGCAGGTAGGGGAAATGGTTTAAGGAAAAACTCCAGTGGAGCTCATCACCATTCAGGGCCGCTAGGTGGCAGTATTGGACCACTACAAGTACTTGGGGGTCCACATGAACTGCAGACTAGACTGGAAGGACAGCAGCTATGCTGTCTACAAGAAGGGCATGAGCCGACTCTACTTTCGGGGGAAGCTTAGGTCCTTCAATATGAGCAGCACCAGCAAAAAGAACATAAACTGGATGGACAAACTGATCCGGAAAGCCAAACAAATCGGCACTCATTTGGAGGCGTTTGTAACAGACAGCGACAGGAGGACACTGGACAAACTGCTCATGGACATCATGGACAACCCCACCCACCCACTCCATCGGACAATAGAGGGGCAATGGAGCCTCCTCCAGTTCCGCTCCCACAGTGAACGCTACAGGACTTCATTCATTCCACATGCCATCCAGCTCTACAATACCTCACCTGTCTGTAAAATATAATTCACAACACTATTGCGCTGTACTGTCTATCCTCCCTTGTATAAAGTGTAAATTTACTTGTATTTACTTCTATTTTTACACACTACTTAATATGCAAATCTTGTTTATCTTTATTCTTTTTATTGTATTATATTTTATTCATATTGCATTGCATTTTAGTTAAGAGTGTTTGTCTTTTTCTTCTGCAATTGAGCTACTGTAATCAAGCAATTTCCCTTAGTCAATAAAGTCAGTCTAAGAACAGGTGGAGTTAGTTAATTAAGTGGGCGTGGCAGGCAGGTAAATGAAAAAGTACTGGCTGGATGTACAGTAGGAGAAATTGAATGATAAAAGAGTATGAAGAATCTAAATTCTAGCGCTGAGCAGTGCAGTTCAAAGTTTGGGCCAGGGTGTTTAATCAAGACCTTTGCATCTACATGTCATGGATCATTGTTGAATACATTGTTTCTATAATGAGAGAATGATTACCATCATTATTCAATCAAACTGCCACTGCTGACAAGGCGTGGGAGGCAACAAATATGCCATGAAAAATCATTATGCAGTCAATGAGGACACTAAATTGGTGATAAATATACTAAATTGTTATGCAAGGATCAGTCTGTTACACATTATAGTACTACTTTTAAAATCAATTCTAATTAGTCGGATCGTCTGTTGAAGTGTGAGAACAATTCAGAAAGAATAATCACCAACTTCATTATTATATTCTTGCTTGGATGGACACTTTGGCGACTAAACCCTAAAATACAAAACATTGCATATTGTTGCTCACTACTGATGCAGCAGTGAATTTTAGAGTTGAAACACATCCCATTACTGAGAAATTATGCTAAGTTGATTTTTTACAATCAGCAAAATGTTTTTTTGTCCCTAAAGAGGCCACCGTACTTCCTGGTTGGACTACAGATAGAGGAGGTTCAGGTGCTTATTTAGCTAATAGTCTCTCCATCCTAGTTGGCGTTTTTGAGAGACATATTTCTATAAATAAAGTAAGAATAGTAACATGTGTTTCTAGTGTAAATTGTTCGAATATAGGTTGGGAGAAAACCCCCGCTATGAGCACAAATAAGCGACTGACAGTCAGTGCGCTAGACAAGAGGAGCAACTACACTAGTTATGCATTCTGGGACTTGCTAGATAGAAATAGCGTCTTTGGTATAATTTAACTGGTCACCACTGACAAATGTTTATAGCAGTGGTGTGCAATCAAGGCCAGCAAGGCCTTCTCTGCTGGCCTAACCATTACCAACAGCACTGATCTATATTTCAAACTTTAAATTTGAGTATTTGTTCCATTACATTTATTCATGCCCACTCTGATTTTAGCTTTTATGTGTTGCTATGTCAGTGTAGTCTACCCTGGGTCTTCAGAATCAGGAGGGTTGGCGCCTGTCACATATACACTCTTAGCAATGGGGCTGTTTTTTACCAGCCAGTCAGTCTTCTGATTTGCCTCCCAGGGCCAGAGGGAGGACCAGAGCAAAGAGGCAGGCCCCGAGTCCTGATTGGTTGATCAGAGCAAAACTATTCAACAAGATATGTTACGCCCACAATGGCTGACTGAGGAGGAGGAAACTGACAACTCTGGAGAGTAGATGTATTTTACTAAAAGGTTTTATATTGTTGTCGTGATATTAGATAAATATTGATTGTGAACTGCTTCAGGTGATGTTGTAGTATATATGTTTTGAGTTGTCTGAACCTTTAATCACAGAGCTGTTCTATTTACACTCATCACATTTGGCTGAGCAGCAACTTTACAAGCACCAGCGTACCACCGGTCACTGGTGGAAATTAGTCACTGACAGGCGTATTGGTGATTATGTATTCAAAGATAAGAGGGCTTACATAATTATCAAACAAGAGCTGGTATTGCTGCCCTCTTAATTAATGTGTTGGAGTTCCCTCTTACTCTAAATGTCTATTATTGTTTTTGGTTTTTTTGATACTGGCTGTCACGGTGTCTGGAAAAAAAAAACCTGGCCGGCACACTGAAGGCCTGCCAAATGCACCGCCCACCACTGATTTATAGCATAAAAGTGCTTTGTCTGGTTCTAAGAGTTTGAAGACAATATTACACAATAACTATGCTTTATATTCCAAATGTATTTTCCAGTGGTATTTGGGCCTAAAACATCCATGTTAAGAATCATAAAAATCATTACACAAAATGTTTAAACATTGTTGAAAACCCAGAAATGAATATAAAATATGAATCTTATTCATCCAAAAGTACCCGGCTTCCGATTCACTGCTATCCTTTGTCACTGTGTAATCCCCACTTCACCCAAGGGAATACACAGCAAGCCATAACAATCCTTTAAGTATCATCATGGAAGATGCATTAACACTCCGGGATCTTACAATAAGCTAGTCAATTTAGTATGAAAAGTAATGTAATAGTAATTTGTAAAAAAAATTATTATAATTGGGTCATCTAAATGTATTTATTACATGTATTTAAATATTATACAGCGAGTTAAAGGCATAGTTCCGATTTTTTGACATAAAGTTGTATGACATCCCCATCAGCATTGTAGTCCAATAAATTAAACCATCACTTCTAAAATACAGACACATTTAAATACTCATCACACTTTTACTATTTCACCCATCATTTGTCTTACTTGACAGTATGGTCCCAGATCTTTACGGTCCAGTCAGAACTGCAAGATATAAAAACCTTTGGGTGGTAGGGATTCCACTTCACTGCATCCACTGCCATGTTGTGGGCATCATAGGTCTCGAGATATTGGCTCGAGTAATTCTTGGAGCACTGGGGAATAAGAGCAAAGTCTTCATTTAGACCCCAGGTGACCAGACCATTCATATTGCAAAGATATTCTTGAAAACTTGAAGTCTTGGGGAATCAGTATGTTCTTTTGGGTTAAATTTGTATATTGTCAACATGGTTATTGAATTCTCATGCCTTACAGTAAAATAGTTCACTGTTTTAAAGAGCGTAATGAAATCATTGTTGGTTGAGTGTTGAAAAGTCCTTTATGAAGTGAATGTGGAATGCAGGTCTGATTGCGGTGATAAATAAAGCACATCCAGTCAGACTAAATCAGCTTTATGGCTTATGGGCACAGCTGTTGTATTTCAAGCCACTGACACTTCATGGACAGCCAAATCTTGGATGGCGGAATGAATCCTTCCAACATACCTTGTGTATTTTACCTTCCTCAGTGCCAACAAGGAAGAGAGAGTCGATCTGTTTGTGGAAGTCACAGGATGTACCGCCAGCTGTGTAGACATCACGTACAAAGCATTTTCATCAGCACTTCACAATTACAGAAACTAGCCGGTGAGAAATAGCCGTTATAGATTATAGATATAACAATAATCTCACCAGTGGTGAGCTCCTGAAAACCATCTGGCCCATTAGACACTGTGTCAGTCAGCATTAGCCTGATAGCATCTGAGAAGACCAGCTCATTCTGCAATAACACATTACGATGTAGTTACATATATGATCACAATTTAAACATCTTACAACCAAAGACCAGCTTACATCAAAATTTAAATATACACACTTATGCAAGTGAATTTCATCATATAAAAATGTAATGGTAATGGTTTCATTTATTTTGAAGTTGTAGTGGAATTCATCACATGGTACATGTAGATACCAGTACATTGCCCCTATAAAATGAGGGATGGAGGGTTTTAAATATTATATTATAAAAATATATGTGTATAATATAGAATTTTTCAAATATTGGTTACTCATCAAAAATACTGTAGCACTCAAAGAAACAAAGCCTGACAATGAGGTAGTTAAAAATGATGATACTTAAAGAGCTCATTAGTAACATTTTCAACATTTTTGTTTATTTTTTTGTCAATTGGTAGACAAACATAACTTGTTAAAGTTTGAAGATGGTATGGATGATATGCATGTATGTATAACAAATCGTGAAAATTTGGAGAAAAAACACGAATATTGTGAATTTTTCACACGACTTACTGTCTTTTCCCACTTCTTTGTGTCATTTCCAGCCAGAGGATACCCATTTAACAAATAGAAGGTTACTTTAACGCATATTTTGGACAGTAGTCTTGCTGCTTTAAAGAGACTGGCTTAATATTGTTCTCACTAGAACTCTGAAAAGGATCAAATACTTTGTCAATTGTCAATAATGCATGACAATTTGAGATATATTTGACAAAGGCAACTTGTAGAGCAGAGACATGAAAGCTTAGAGTAGACCGTCATCACTTTGCAGTCACTATACAAACCTTAATGAGCGTCCAAGACACAACACGGCCATCAGAGGACACAGAATAGAAAATGTGGTTGTTGTCCATGTCATCATTTTGCCAGCGTACCTAATCGAAAAGCCACAATGAATTGCAATAAAATGAGTACACCATAGACAGGCAGAGTAACTCTTACCTGCCAGACAGGGTCGGTATGCTTGCCAGTATTAGCAGTACTCTTATAGTCAGGGTCCTGTCCCTTCTTCTTCAAGTTGTACACACACACACAGCCATCATAGAAGCCTACAGCCACCAAGTAGGAATGTTGCTTATGGATGTCCAGGCACAGGACGCCAGAACTTGTAGGGAAGATGTACTCAGGGAAGGTGGAGTTCTTCAGTGTGTAGAAGAGAAGCATCCCACGGCCCTGTTTGCTGAAGTCATCTTCAGAGAAAAATTAGGACAAATGAAGTGTTTATATAATTTTAGTCTGTCTGGTAGACTTACATGATCCCAATCCCACAGCAAACAGATCTGGATATTTTTCATTCCTGTAAAACAAGGTGCAGTCATTACTGTAGTCATCTTTTGCTGCATAAAGCACAGTACTGTAAATGCTTTGTATTGTCCAGACATCCAAAACCTACCAGCAGAGGGCAGTGACACACATCATTTTGGCTTGGTCATACTGGAACTTCCAGAGGGGGAGAAGAGTGCCCTCCTGCTCCCTGAATTCATCTGCTGCATCCTCAAAGTATTTAAAATCTAAAATGACATCCAAGAAGAAATGCAAGGATAATAGGAGTGTGACAGATTACAATTTTAGTTTTTTTTTTTTATATATATATCATGTTATCTGATACCATGGACAAAGAACAAACAATACCTTGTGCTATTTCATTACATGTATTCTGATTGACCATTCGTTCCAAGAGCTTGATTGCAGTGGTCATTTGGTGGTTTTCATCACTCTGCAGATATAAAAACTATCACTGATTGGAAAAGTGAATGCTCCCTACAAAGTAAAGTGTTTCCTGGCACACAATGCACATGAAGACAAGTGAATTGTTAGTTTAAGACACGGATCAGTCTTGCTTGGTTAAACCAATTCAAGTTAATATAGAAAGATGCAAATAATAAAAAGGTATAATGTGAGAAAGAGGATTTTGGTAGTCAGGTGATTTACCTGTGTATCGACGAGCATAATCTTTTTTTTGTTTTTGTCACCATCTTTCTTTGATTTCTGTTTCTCTTTTTTCATTTCTTGTTTGTGCAGCTCCTCCATGTAGGCATCATATATGTCCCACTGCAAAGATACAAGCACGAGCATTTTATTAGCCTGGAAAAAGGATGTGAGGTAAATATGTTTTTACAAATCACTACCTGACTAGCGGTGGCGGAGTAGTTGCAGCGCGGTGGAGGTACAGTCTGGCAGCTTCTATCCTGAGGGAAGACAATAATTAACCTTTGCGTCTCTATTATGTCATCACACTGTTACCTTGAAATGTCTTAAGATATTTTTGTCATAATGTAGAAAAGAGGGCCGTCTTTCTCCTTCATACCCGCAGTGCGTTATTGAGGGTTTGAGAGGCTCTTTCGATGAAGTTGAACTGGTTCGTACATTTTGGCTCTTGATTGTTTGTTTTGGAGGCAACACTGTCTGGTCTGTCGTCTTCTCCAGCATCATCATCCTCACCTCCATCCCCAGATGCATCCTGAATAGAAAACCGACAGGAGCTACAATCACACTGCAGATAGAGCGACACTGAAAAATATTTTATAAAAAGCCTATGATTCCCAATATTAAGAAGTAAATGAACATTTTCCAACATAAATTATTTTATTTACCAATATTTCTGGTTTCTCTTCCTCTGGTCCAGTATCGACTGCTGCTGTCTCTGGACACATCAGAAACATCAACTATTAACCTCTGACTACTGTACAGTACATCACTTTTTAGTGCCTGCCATCTTGTATGTCACACGTTGGTAGTGTCACCTGGTGGCACTATGTGTGAACTACACTAAAATACTACCAGTGAACTGAGTTACATAAACAGAGAACAAGACTGACCCTAATAATAATCATGAATCACATATTTGGGGACGGAGAAAAACAAAATGTGACAGGGTTCAGTAGGCACCTTCAGGGAAGTCTTCATTGGCTGCCAGCCTACGAGCCTCATCAGAGTCCTGATGTATGAGACAACCATCCAAAACAAAGTGCACAGCCAGCTGATCAACCACACTGGTGAGCTTGAACGCACCTTCCTGGAAAAGCAACATTGAGAAAGAGGTTTAAGGAGAAGGTCATGATCTAGGGTCCTAGGATGGCTGATTTATTAAGGTCCTATATGCAAAATTTAGTTTTTTACTGATTTAGTTACTGATGCTATAATAGTAACAGTGTCCCAGGACCCTGTTTATGACCACCTAGCTCCACTTTTGAGAGAAGAGGTGCTCAAACGGCTTTGAACCTCTGGGTTTTTATGATGTCATAAATGAAAACCCTTATTGCTCATGGACATGATATCGCCTCTGACATGCGTCCAGGGTGCCCCTGCATACATCCACCACTTGACTGAGGACAGCTTTGTACAAAAGCAGGCTTTGGTACATAAACCCTAAAGCTCTGCCAACTATCTGTCAATCAGCGACACACCTGACAACTGTGAGTTTTCTGATTTTGTTTTCCTTCAGGAAATAGGTTAACCGAGCATGACAGCCTGTTAAAATGCGACTGTATCGTTAGCACTGTAGCTCATATAACTATGCTAGT
Organism: Dunckerocampus dactyliophorus; assembly: GCF_027744805.1. Lineage (NCBI taxonomy): Eukaryota > Metazoa > Chordata > Actinopteri > Syngnathiformes > Syngnathidae > Dunckerocampus > Dunckerocampus dactyliophorus. The sequence goes on along the minus strand of NC_072826.1, from coordinate 8,382,657 downwards.
GTTGCTAATATTTGTGTTCTCACCCGTGTCTTAATGCTATGTTGTTGTGCCTTAAACATCACTACAAAGTGGCAATGTATATGTAAAAAGTGCACAATGACACTTGTTTGAGCCACACACAGTCACAGACAGGCTACACAATACTTGTCAAACTCAGGCCCGGGGACCAAATCTGGCCCGTGCTGCCCGCTCGCAGGGTTGGCCCGCTCGCAGACCTCATCAAAAAAAGTGCTTCCAGAGATTTGTGAAGTTCAGTGATTCCTCCGATCTGGTACTATTTTAAAAGTGGAAACAATATTGTATATAGCACGGAATTCACAACCATTCTTGGGAAGGGTGCCAGATTCAGACCAAAATTCAAAATAATTTAACTGTACACGACTGTAAACGGCAGCACTTTTAACTATTAAACTCTGTCTGTACAAAATAACATCTTAAAGACAAAAGTGATCATTTTAACTACAGCAAATCATGCTGGGAAACGTGCAATCTGCCAATTTCACAGCTGCAAACTCTTCCGGGTTACACATCTCACGGATACTAATGTTTTTGTGTTGATATAAAATACTGTAGCTTTTACCCAGACATTGAAAAAATAACAAAGAGCTGGTCGATAAACAATCACTTTGACACGAACAACCACGCCATAATAACCATAGTCGTATATCCACAGACTATCGGAAAGTAGAAATTTCAAGCAGGAATGAACGGACATGAAAAAATGCACATTTCCCCCACTCTGATGTAAAAAAAAAAAAAAGCAAGCGCGGGAACCGAGATAAAATGCATGTAGGCTGCTTACTTATCTATTCGTCAGTGCTAATGAGACATTTTCTCAAAATCTGACCATGCCACCTACTATTTTTTAAGCCTTGATTATTGGGGCATGTCCTGTCATGTTAGCATCTTCAAATGAGCATGTGTGTGTGTGCACTGATGATGCATATGAGTGTGCTTCGTTCATGTTGGTTAAGAGGACAAGAAGGTTTTTAATACTTGCAATATGCAGAAATATTCATGTGTTGAAAATTTCAGGATAAACAATAGGAAAGATACAAAGTTTGGGAGTGGGCGGTAATCTCCAGTTCGGCCCACAACCTAAAGTAGGCTTTAAGTTTAGAGTTTGACACCCCTGGGCTAGACAAACACACCTCATTAGCATTAACGCTATAGATACACAAAATGCTATGGGACTTATGCCTCTGAGACTTTTCTAAAATTGTTGAAAATATAAGTATGGGACCTTTAAAACAAAATGTACAATTCTTACCTTGAAGCTGTATCGGACAATATTTTGAGGGGCATGTGGATTTTTTGCTGTCAGGAGCCTTGTGATTTCCTCTTTCAGTTCCTATTATAATCATAGAAACACGCACACAGTTCATATGTGACTAATTGGTAACCGATGATAAAATGGTATTTTATCTTACAGCATCAGTGAGCTCCAGTTGATCTGCAGGTTTAATAAGTTTCCCCTGGGCCCTTTCTTCCCAGCCATAATCACCATTGTCATCCTCCTCCTCCTTCAATGTTGCGTGTAGTTTTAGACCATTTTAAGTCAAATACTTGTAAATTTGACAGTAAATGTCTTTTTTTGTCTTGCACGTGACTCACCTTTCTTTTATTAGCAGCTTTTTGTGACTTTGCGCCAGGTACCTTCTGGTCATCAAAACAAAAAACGAACATGTGGGAAGATGTTGAATATAGATGTTGAAATAGATTTACTTAGCAGCAGCAGTGCTATTAACTATATCTCATTCACTGAACACTACGTTGACTTCTTAACCTTACCTTTTTCGCAGGCGCTGTTACGTTACTAGTCGGCATATTCAACAAGTTCCTTGTGTAATGGCTTAAATTTACGTCAAACGACAGAGAAAAGTTCCAATATCTGAAGACAGGCTGCTGTGTATTGGTTACCTGGACAACCAGCAGGCTAAGCAGTACTTCTTCGATTCCCATTCCCAGCTGGCCAACAACTCTTGGTGTGCATTACTGCCACCCAAACACGAATTACTGTACTGCATACAATACAAACATTGCTCCAAATCATAATGTACGTACGTCCAAAGCACGACATTTTGCCCGCTGTATGTAACAATTCACAGAATAACGGCAAGATGGTGTCTGGTTGTCATACGTCCCAGTTTGTTTCGTTAAATTAAATTGTTAACTGAAAGTCAGACTTTTAAGGTGTTAATTATGTAAATAACAGTGAGTAGACGCACGAATCTGCTTCATTGCGCACTTCATTATGATCGTCTCTCTGATTGGGCAGGGCGCTCATGAATATTTAATAAACCCGGAAGTTAGGCGGTGCTGCTGTTTTGCTGTCGAGTCACCTCTGTCGGGATGGAGGAAAACCACCGCTATAATGCCGCATAACGAAGGATTCCGACAGCTGAGCATCTCAAACCGGGACACTTAAGACACATAACATCATTTATGCTAAATCGTTACAATCGGTACAATTACGTTTTGTCAAAATGATGGAAGAAATCGACAGGTTCCAGGTACCTCCAGTCAACGGAGAGACGCAACCTTTGGTAAGGCAGTAAATACACATCTTCATGCTAATCGGCATCTCATTGAATGTACATGAAAATGTATTGTCTCATATGCGCCTTTTTGCCCATATATTTGTTATGTATATATGTAGGCTGGGATCCGAGCGTTAGCATTGCAGCTTAGCACCAGTTGTATTTGGGATGGGAGCAACCATAACGTCAGATTGATTAACGAATAAGAGCATCGCTGCCAAGTCTCGCCCCTCACAGGATGAAACTGGCTAGTAAACAACCCATTATCCTAGCTAATAGTTTCCAGTCACTAAAATCACGCCTATTCAGTCAACGCGGAGTGTGTTTACATTTAATGCTGCTTTGGCCCATTACTATCACATTTCGTCATGTGGTGACGTGGGTCGGAACCAAATGCAAAAGCCCAAAGGATCAACAGGAGCTACAATGCAACACTTGTCACGTTCTCATTTTTAAATGGAAACGTGAAAAGTGTTATATGGTCATATGACAAGTGTACGTCAGAAATAGGAAGTCACAAGAGTCAGGTTTTTTGTGTATTATCCTGTAATGCACAAGATTGTTCAAGTGACATATGATAATCATTGGTCTCGACTGCATTTTCTATTCTTAGTAGCTTTTATATCCAAACTAAATTGTGGCTCCTGTACTTGATATTTACACAAGCTGTGGATTTTACACTTTAAACTAAGCTCCCTCAAACAGCTGCCCTCTTTTTAAGTGTTTGCCTCAGGCTAAAGGAAAAAAAATGACATATCAGGGCTGCACTATTCAAAGTAAATGCATGCAGAATGAACCCTACCAGCCCTGGGGCTAAAATCACAGACAGACAAACTTTCTCCTGAACAAAGTTGACTTTAATATGCAGCAATAATTGCACTAACCCATAAAGATTTGATCAGTATGCTTTTGTAGACAAGGCACTTGGCTTTAAGAGTGTGTGTGTTTTGTCGTCTTCTTGGTGCAGGCACTCACTTTATATTATCATTGCCTATATGATTGTGTTCATGGAACATATGGCCTGTCCTTTGTAATGCTAACCACTTCATTGACATTCAGATTGAATCAGTTTGGCACCTGCTACCATGCACGCAAATGCGCACACACACACACACACACAAATAAATAAAACCCACATCCGAATATTGAATACATTTTAATGGTTTAGTTGTAAAGTTAATCAAAAGATTAAGCCTAATATCTAATATTTTCTGAACTTACAATTATATCTAAGGTGGGAGGAATCACATTGGTAAAGTCCAACTCTATGACAGATTGCTGTGTAGGACGTTAGTACAGTATCTAACATAGAGCAGTTACTATTGTCATTCATGGTCACCTGATGTGTTAGTCAGTGGAACATCATGATGTGTAATCTTTGCAATCTCTGGAGTCTGCTGCGTCAGCAACGTTGTGGCGCTGTCTTCATCAGGAGGCAATAAAGGAGGATCAGTGAAATGAAACGGATACATTGAGAAATCATCAAATTTCTTGTGTGTGTGTGTGTGTAGTTAAATATATATGATAGGTGTGAACGGTAAGGGCAACAGGCCATGTCTTATTTTGTATTGCGTCTAAAAAAGCCTCTGCTGCTTCCAAATGTCAGATCTTAAACATTTTTATTGATGTCCTGCAAAGAGTTAAGGGTTGTTGATGTTCTGAATGCTATTCAAGTTCTTCCAGTTCAAACTACTTATGAGTGAGCTTGTATGACTTTGTTATTTATATGTGGAACTTAACGTGGCATTTAATTTGGCCGAACTTTACCAATATACAGTGGAACCTTGGTGAGCGTCATTCATTTGTTACAGAAGGTCCAACTCAAACCAAATTGACACCAACAGAACAGATTTTTCCCATAAGAAATAATGTAAATCCAATTAATCCCTTCCAGAAAGCCAAAATGTTAACTCAAAACACATTTGTATAGTTGTACAATTGTATTTTTATATGCGGATAATCATTCAAAATGCATATAAAAACATATGAATGATGAATAAAAGGAATAAACAAACATTTAAGGTTACTTTTTAAGGATGCTAACAGGATGTTGTGTGATAAAAATATATTAAGAAACACAATTACACACACAGGCAAAAATTTTTATGTACATTTTTGACATTATTTCACATGTCTATCTTTCTTAAATGGTGATAGTGAGTCGGCTGAATACTGTTTACATCATTCAGAGAGAGAATTGCTAGATTTCCGGTTTAGGTCCAAGAAGTTTTTGGACAATGGCGTTTTTATGAGTTTCACCACTATGTTTTGTAATAAAATATCCAATATGTCATTCAAGTCTATCTTGAATTTAAAAGGTTTCACAAAAATAAGGCATTTACTATTTACAGATGACAGACTTGTTATGTCGAGTAGCCACATTTTCAGGGGATCAATAGTATTTGGACAAAGTGACTTAACATATTCATCATTTTTGATACTTAGATGAAGCACAAAGTCTGCAGCCAAGTTTCCTCCCTGGAGATGCTTTGTGAGGCCTTCACTGCAGCCACCTTCAATTGCTACTTTCACGCTTGCCTTCAGTACATGAAAAGCATGCTTTATTGGTTTCTTCTCTCTTGTTCGCCTTCAAAAAGTATTGAATGCTGTCATAGTGTGTTTAGAGTCATTTTCCATCTGCACTGTAAAGCGCCCATCCTATCAGTTTTGTAACATTTGTCTGAATGACTTTAGAACAGGGGTGCCCATTACATCGTGAATGACTTCAGAACAGGGGTGCCCATTACGACGATCGCGAGCTACCGGTAGATTGCCAATGTAGTTTGGGTTGATAGCGTAAACGTCACTTTGTAGATGTCATATGACATCAGTAAGCTGACATTAAACTCCCCTCCTGATTCGTTCTTGCTCCCCCACGGCGTTTCAAGCCACACACGGAGATGCAACTTTCATTTTTTATTTTTCTGATTACGGATAAACTAACTCAGCGGTAAGATGCTTATAGCTACAACAAAAGTTATCGGTTTACTTGTAGCGGCTGGTTATGTAGGGGAAAAAAAATCCACTATAGAAATCAGTGTTTTCTACACATCTGCTTCTTGAACTATTATTTCATCATGAAATGGAAAATGTGCCCATTGCTGAAACCTTTTGCATAATCTTTTTCATTTCTTGTATGTGGGTAATGTTTGATAGCAAATGCTAACTGGATGTAATACACGAACTGTGTCTCCTAATGAACATTACGTGCTGTAGCTCTTTTGACCGACATATTACCACTACTAATATTTGCAATGGCATTTCAAAGTTTACCGGTTAGATTTTATATATATGTTTTATAGAAAGAGGTAGATCATTTTGACTTGGAACTTCCTTGCTGAAGAAGTGCTTGCACAACTGATTTACATGTATAACAACAAAAAAATATATATATAGTAGATATATATATATTTTCTATTCATAGTAGGAGGTAGATCTTTGGGACTTGGTCATTTTAAAATTAGCTCGCAGGCTGAAAAAATACGAGCACCCCTGCTTTAGATGTTGTTGAATCAACCAGTGCCTTTGTTGATTTGTAAGAATCTGTTTGTCGTCTCTCATGCAGATTTATATTGGGTTTTTTTTCAGCCAAATTTCTTGCTGATTGGATCTTAGTAGATATGCAGCAATATCTTTGACGTAGCATAGATTAAACTCCTATTTTTAATTCATTGGCACATCCATGTATCACCACGACGAATGTGGGGTATTTACTTGCCAGCTGCCTGGCGGCCTCCACCCATGTGCCCTGTCGGAGTGACTGCTGTTGCAACAGTGGAGGGCTTTCGCATGAACATAATGTGCGGCTCTGTGAGCAGGGCAGGCCAAGTGTGACCCCTTGCTCCCCTCTCAATCTGTTGACGCTCTGGTTGGAACAGGAGCCCCCTCTGTTCTCCCACGACCTCCTCTCCATGCCATCAGCGCTCACACAGAAAGAGCCAGAGCCAGAACTGCATAGACAGAACACTCAGGCCTATTGATGCTGCAAACCATTGCAACTATAGTTGTCCTCAAGCAATGCAGTTACTGCCGGGATGTTGGACACAAGCCCCATCCAAAGAGAGCTGATTTTGTGGGCTTTATGTTATTTTGGTAATGTTTGTTTTAGCTTGAGCGTGCATCATAATGTGCTAAATTGTGGGTGCTTGTAGAATAAACACCAGAATGCTTTACTCTTTACTGTTCTAGGATCCAGCAGCTTCCTCTAACTCAGAGACCGATCCTGATGCCAAAGCAGAAACAGTGGCCATAAACTACAAGCCCTCACCACTTCAAGTCCAGATAGGTATCAAAATGAACACAGTGCAAATCACCACCAAAAAAAAGTGAAAGGTTACACATTGAATATAGTAATAGCATGTACTTTCGTCCTGAAACAGACTTTTTATTAATGTTATAATTTAGGACTGAGGTTGTATTGAAGTCGTACATACAAAGTGTAATGTTAGTGTTTTGTTAAAGATTAGTATGGTAAACACTGTTCTATTCATTACACGATATTTAGTTGCTGCTTATTGACGTGCTTACTCATGACCTTGCATCCTGTGGTTGCCCAGAGAAACAGAGAGATCTTGCCAGGAAGGGCTCAGTGAAGAATGGCACTGTGGGTAGTCCTGTCAATCAACAACCTAAGAAGAATGCTAGAACAAGGTAACAAGTTCTGTTTGTAACTTTCTCTCTTGTTCCGTATCACAAACCTTATTGTATTTCTAGTATTTTGTCTCCAGTGATTTCACAATACAGGCCCCAGACTGAAAATTTAAATCACAACGATGCATCTGATTTGCTTCCAGACGTCTGTGGAATCCATCAGACTTGCTAATGCTACAGAGAGAGTACAATAAAAACAACACTTGGGCCTGTTTGTGTTCTCTGAATGGCGCTGGCGTTTCCGAGCATAAGCCCAGTGCAACCCACAATATCGACAACTGGCTCATCTGTCTAATCCCACTCCCTTGTGGATTAGTCAAAATATATGTCAGGCTACCGAGTACCTTGAAGCCACATTCTTTGAGGCATACAATCTTAAAGGAAAACAGCACTTTTCTTTGGAATTGTGCCCATCATTCACAATCCTTATGTAAGACATCAACACATCTCTCTTTTTCTTTTCTGTACGTTCTAAAGATATTGTATTGATTTTTCTATTGTGTCCCGGTTTGGCCACGGCCACGGATGGTTTGGTATCCCTGGTTTAGAGCACAAGTTTAAGTTATAAGTAGAGCAATGTCATGCTTGAACACAATACACAATTTTGAACCTCCATCCACAAACCCATCATGGTTGGAAGTTGTACAACAAGAAACAAGAACTTAGAAAGGGGTTCTAAAAAGGTCTTTTTGCTCCTGTGCAGGTTGGTTGTGCCAAATAAAGGCTACTCCTCTTTAGACCAGAGCCCAGATGAGAAGCCCCTTGTAGCACTGGACACCGACAGGTATGTGCCGCTTCCTGACTTCACCTTTTTAAAACACGAAAACCATTTCAAACAGAACATGTCCGCAACTAAATGCCTGATGACCTAAGAGGGGAGTGGGGGATTTGTAGTGTTGTGGTCTCACTATGTTACAGTACATTAATCCACGGAGCCACTTGAGAGAGTTGGAACAGTAGGGATCCCAAAAGGGGGCAAATCCTCTCCCAGGGGCGCCGGATTATTGAATAGTGGGGTGAGGATTTGCACAGGGAGAAGCAGCTCAGTGGCAGCGTCTGCTTCCACCCTGTACTGAACGGGTTTGTGTTGGACACAGAAATAAATCATGTGAACCTACATATTTAGCATAAACAAATAAAAATCCCACTGCAACGAACTCCAGAACAAATGCACTGCAGCGCTCCATATTGCCATAAACCGAGTATATTTAGTCCTAACCTAGTAGCGGTGAACAGTTTTAGGGTTAAGGTTAAGTTTTTTTCTGTAAACTTAATTCACAAACACTGCATAGAAACTGCTTAATCAAGTAACATTTAAATAGAATAAAAAATACACAACTTTCTGTTATGTTTTGAAAGCAGTCTAACTAAATTCTTATTTAACAAAGGCCCATACATCAATACCAGTCAAATCATTCATGGTTATTCTAAAATGTATAGTCTGGGCTCTAACAGTCAGGTTTTATGTAGACTAAAGGATAGATAGGTTACCTAAAGGATGTACTGTATGTGTTTAGTATAAAAGATGGACTATAAATTGGTATTTTACCTGTTATGTTAAATAGTGCGTTAAGGTCTAAATGTCCCTAAAGGTCTGCATTTTTCATTCAGTCTAGAGTGTTTAAACATCTGAATATTGCTATGGCTGCACTGCGGAAAGCAGCATCTTCTGAGGTGTGTATGCCCGTGTTTTGCAGTGATGATGACTTCGACATGTCCAGGTACTCGTCATCAGGATACTCCTCAGCCGAGGTGAGATGTCTGAGGGACCAGGTATCTATACACACATTATATTTCAGTTCATGTAGTGTCACCCAGCATCACCGCCTGGTCATCAACTCCCATTCACATCAATCCCACACCAGGTACACTGCTTTGCTCTCCTTCACTAGTCCTACTAGTTGTATTCCATTGGGGGTGGGGACACATTTGAGTTGTAGTTGTTTGTCCTTTGCCACCCCTTTGTGTATCGAACATGCAATTTCAAATTTTTATTTTGAGCATATACTGTGTGGAAAACAGTACTTTTGATATCCCAGCACGGGCAGAAAATGCTTTTGAATTTTGCAAAAATGCTCTAACTCACCCCAGATGGCGATATTGCACCTAATTGCCTGATTACCTTACAGACAAGAAAATTAAGGAAAATACAATGTCGATGGCTGACTGACTGACTGAAAATGGATATGTTTTTGTACTGGTGGTTTTAACGGCCACAGAGTGTTACATGTGCAGACGTTCTGTCGCTCAACTTGATGAAGTCTTCGCTGTTGAGCAGATTTTTAGAGACCAAGCACCCTCATTTGGAAAAATAAGCCACTTGATATTTTTTAGCGACAATTAAGGCCACAAAAACTACAAATACCATGCCTTCATCAAACAACACTCTTTCTCTGAGTATGCATGGGATGGTGGATAGGGATGCACTGATCCACATTTTTTCACTTCGGATCCAATCCCTGATATTGGATATCTCTCGATACTGATGCTATTCCAATACAAGAGTTGTGTTTGCTTTAATGTTGTTGGGATAGTTCTAGTTGGCGCATCCTGCTGGTGTCAGTGCATGCCTTTCCTTGGGCTGTATCCTCAACTTGCAAGACAGGAGAGAGTCAGGAGTCAGGTACAGTCCTTGTTGCTTGGTTCCACCATCTTCAGCAAGGTATTCTGAACTGTGCAGACCACATCATACTCCCTTGGGTCGTCAGAGCCCATTCCCTACTTGTACAACGCTTAATCCTTCTCTCTGTTTGCCCGAATCAACTATATCTACATTCAGTCTGTTCAGTTCATCATTTATGATTCCAGTCTTCCTGGCATCACTGATGTACTTGAGGTCTCTCGCAAAGTCAATCACCATGGTACTGACTAAGCTCCAAGTTCCAAGAGGTGGTCTCTTTCCAGTAGGGCAGAGCTATAACTTGTTATTTTTAAAATATCAATGTCAATGTTTCTTTTAAGCACGATATCAAAAACAAACATATCGTTCATATTGATATAGACTGGATTTGCGCTCTTCTCTTGTAGCTTGAGACGGAGGTCTTCCTCACTGTCCTGTGTGTGTCAAGCGCTTGTTAGCGAGGCTGCTGTCCCCCCCCGTGTTAGATCTGGTGACATTCCAAATCCTCTTAGCGACATATTTTTCTCAAAAACGACAAAATCTAGCTGCTTTTTGTGGCATCGTTGGAGAGTGTCTGGTATTTGGGAACTTAAAAGTGAAAGTAAAGCTCCCAGGGCACACTGTAGTGGAGATCCACGCATCCTCGAGGCGCGATGGATCTCCTCCTGTTTTACAGAGCGGTATCTCAAACGAAAATGTTTCTTAATCTTCATGAAATGACTGCTCATTACACTCAAGCCTCATTCAGACTCGGTCACTTACCTGTCAGTGTGTCAGAACATGTGATGGAAGAACGGTGTGTGATAAATAAACAATTAGTCCTAACCACAAAGTGGAGGCGAGTCTGGATGTAATTATTAGACTTTGAGAGGCGCTAGCCAAGGTAAAATATTAAAATTATTTCATTTGATGAAGTAATGGCTAATTTTAAATTAACACTGAATCAAGTTTACTTGTACTTCTAAACGTAATTAAGGTGTTTTAGTCACTTTTTTGTCTCTCCTACGAGGTTCCGCTTTCTAAAAAAATAATACTGTTAAAACAAAGTATTTTTGAGTTGCTGCTGACATTTAAAAAAAATTTCTCTTAAAATGGGGCACTTTATTTCATGTATTGTTCGTTTGTGCTTTTGGTATTTGCTGAGCATAACTCAAGGTTTGATGATTATATATTTTTTTTTATATTTAAAAAAGAGAATGGACTATTTTATTTTAGCGGCTATTTTTCGATAAAGTTTTTTTCATATTTTCATGAAACAACTTCACACGCATATTTGATTTTGACTCTGTCTAAACTCACTTTGTGGAAAAAATATCGGGATATATATCGGACTGTATATCGATATTCAACATAAAGATATCAGCATATGAGTTTTGGTCCATATCGCCCAGCCCTAGTTTCCAGTCTGCCGTTCAAACTGTTCTTCTCCATGCACCCAACGAGGAAGGCAGACTGTGGAGAGACTTGAAACTGGTGCCCGGGGTTCAGGTGGACAGTGGCTGTCCAGTGAAATCCAAAAATCCCCACCATCTTCAGAAGTAATCCCTGGCGCCAATGTCTACGTCAGTTGAGTTACGGCTTATCGATCGCTCCCTTTACGTTGACACCATGGGCGAAGCTGGAGTGTTCTGTCTAGTGTGCTGTCTGGGTTTAGGTTTCTACCTCTCCATGTGTTGGGTGGTCAGATCGAAGCCTGGTCAGGCTTCAATATACAGTACATGTTGTCCATCCAGCGTATCCCAACTCTCCACATCTCTGATTAATTCATAGAAAGAGTTTGAAGACAATGATTGACTGCTTTAAGGGCTCCTACTACGATTTTTCCTCAGGGTTAACTCCTGAAGTATTTTTCTTGAACTGCTGTGCTGGAAGGCAGTGGAGGTTTATAATCAGGGTTTAGCTTCTTCTTGCTTCCCTGGCCTGGTCTATAGCAATTCTTTTGTAGTTGTCAATAACAAATAGTTTTTGTGTCCTCTTAGCTCACTTCATTGCAAAACTTCCATTCTATTGCACATTTCTGTATAACTAGTACCCCTAATTGATTTCTCTCTGTATGACAAACATGATTATAGTTGAACGTATTCTGTGATAAGGTCATGCTCAAAGTCCTGCTTCTCTCTTCCACAGCAAATCAACCAGGACCTCAACATCCAGCTCCTGAAGGACGGCTACCGGCTCGATGAGATTCCAGATGATGAAGACCTGGATCTGATCCCCCCCAAAGCGGTCAACCCCACCTGCATGTGCTGCCAAGCTGCTCCCTCCACAGCGTGTCAGATCCAGTAGCATCATCTTTTTCTTGACAAAGGAAGGAAAAAAAATTGAAAATCTCCTTTCTGGCACATGCTCCAGGACAAATTCTCAGCAGTGACCGCAAAGAGAAGTGGGAAAAATGTTTGCACACCTTGAGGTGGAAAAAAATAAAGGGTCTGTGTCAGGTAGGTAACACATTTTGGAAGAACCAGTGGATGTTGTGCACCTTCCTCCTATGGTTGGACATGTGCACCTTACATTTGCATTGTGAAGTGAAATGATGGTACAAACATAAGCTTGAAGGAAAAACTATTACTTTTTGTCCTTATTGTCATGGATTTTTTTTTTGCTAACATGGACCATTAAGGACTATGAATTACTTGTAGAAAGGACACAGGATGAAAGACCAGATATACTGATTGGAATGTGTGCGGATTCTCTTAGCTTTGTCTTCCTGTGTATATACTGTATGTCTAACATGAACATGATGTTTATGTGTGAGTATATCCAGTAAACACAGAAAAGTAGCGTTGAACCATCAAGCTACTGATAAAACACTCGTAGTCCAAATCTTAGTTTCCTGATGTATTGTCTGTTTCATGATTTCGGTTAAAAATCAAATAAAAAGTGCATGTTGCTTGTTTACACTGTGTCGAATAGCCGACGTGTGCCCACTTTAGTTGACCCTGTACCACACACACGCACCAGTCAGACATCATTCACAGTAATATTATTATTTTCAAGATGCTATTTTGTAGAAAGAAAAAGCTTGTCAGCTAATTAACTTCCTTTGTGCATCAATGCGTATGAAGGGAACATGTTCTCATGAGAATTTAGTAGGACGTTGTACAAAACATTGTATTATAATAATAACTGGACATTTTTGCAGCAACATGAGCATTACTGCATGTGTGTGTGTGTGTGTGAGCTCTGTGTGATTAGCAATTAAAAAAATAACGCCAGATGTAGGTAACCTCAAAAATATTGGTTTTCTATCTACTTTTTGTACAAAAATCCTACTAATTTCTTGTGAGAGTATGCTAAGATAGCATAGCATAAAGTCGTGTGCAATTTGCTGTACCTGCCGTGAATTCTGACAGTATACTCTATTATAGAATATCTTCTTGTTTTTGTAGATGTTTCTTTTTTAAGGAAGGCGTAAAATAATTTTATTCCTTAGTTTTATTTAATGTTTGTTGTTTTGTGCTTATCCACCCCCATATTTGTTTGATTTACTTATGTGTAACACCACAGACACAGCTTTGCATTGTCACTGCCAATGGCCTTTTGTCACATGGTCGCTTTGTCTTCACTACACGGCTCGCACTCAGCTGATTTCTGGTATGTGCTGTTTGATTTCTGGTATGTGCTATCACTTGTGTCAGTCTGTTATGAAAAAGTACACCATTAAAGACTAAGGCCAACACCCTAAATATTAGAACTTAGCTGACATATTGAGCAAACCCTTGCATTCATGCTTCATTACTGGCCTTGTGCCCCATACTGTATGTTTACATCCCTTTTGTTTTTATTAGAAATACTACACCAAGCCATGTTGTATAACTCAAATGTTTCTGGTTTTTTGTATGTGATCAAGAGGATAAGTCATGTTTTTGTTTTCAGAATGTGTGGATAGAAGCAAATCCAAGCCCATTATGGAGTGTTGCTGGTTTGAGCATCAATCCATACATTGTCATGCAAATAAGGTGCCATGCGTAGATAGTTGTTTGACAGTAAGATGTGTAACGTCAGCTCACACAAATATACTCTCACTGTGTAAAAGATGCTTAACAATCATGTGGTGCGGTGGTCTTCTTAGGAACACTTTCTGACAAGTATTTCATTTAGAATGTAGATTCACTACTGTCTTTGGTCCAAAATAATGCTTTGTAACATATTTATTTACAGTTGTAAATTTTAAATTATTTTCTAGTTATGTGTCATAATTTCATTCATTTTTTTTGTTATTTTCTACGGCAGAGGCTTATTATGATGATGACTGTAAAATGGTTCCATTTAGACTTTTAACAGTGCTCAAGTCCTGTGTATAGTGCAACATGTCCAAAAAATAAATACTAGATATCAGAATCCCCACTTGTTTGTAGTTTTTTGTAACACCATGATACAAATATGTTTAGATGCACATTAGCAGGTACACTTGGTCCTCTCATGTAGCTAAATAAGACAAGCCAAATAATCGAAACAGCTCTCAGTATGATACAGTACGGTATACAGTACGGTTCTATAGTACAGTAAAGTACAGCATTCTAACTCAACAGTACAGGTTTTGTATGCATGGATCGCTGACTGATGCGGCTGCATCTAATAGTTTGGGTAGAGAGAGGATATCTTAAAACCTGCATTTCAATGGAACACAAAAACCTACACTACTGTTACATAAAATGTGCAGTTACTAATATTCTGTACCATGGGATAGATGTACGGATCCTGCATGCCCATGTTAGGTGGGGTGGGGATTTTTTGTGATTAGCCTCAAGCTGATCCCTTGGGAGCAGATGGTGAATGATGGCTTACCTAGAAGCCTTGAGTGACAAGATAGTGTGTACTTGGGAAGAGAACGCTGGGAGTCGAGGGAGACCTTAAAATTTTATGAGGTGAGAGAAATCTTGCTATGTTTATACTGTAGTGTTATGTTGCATCATTAACGGAGGGCAAACTGCTACTATATATAACGTACAGTATGTGGTAAAGATATTTTATAATGCTCATTTTGGATATGTAAACCTGATGGAAGTCATGAAAACCTAGTTTTTGTGCACATTGTTTTTGTGCAGTGTATCCTGGCCTTGTTTCAAGCCTACTGTCTGCTTTTTTTTCATAGTCAAGACTCCACAACAAACACCAAGCAACACGTGGCGTCATGCTTTTGCAGGATTTGAAGGTTGTCGTCATAGTGCTGCTGCTCTGTGTCCACACTCTGCATGGCTCCACTCTCCCTGCTGCATCCTCCTATGAGTTCACTGCCCACAGGATGCAACAGTACAACCTGGTAAAACAGAAGCATGGTAAGTTGACGGCCTTACTGTACTTTGCACAGTAATACAAATTATTTGAATCAACTCATGAACAATCACTATTCACAAACAATACATAATATATACGCTTTGTGGCTGGTCCGTTTGTATGGTTTTATGAAATCACTGCGCGTCCTACAGTATATGTGCACTCACTGGCCACAACATTAGGTACACTTAAGGATCCAAAGAAATCTGCCTCTACTTGGATAATAAGGTTCAATGCTACAACAAAATGTTCATTATTATAGTTGTAAGTTGCGATGATGTGAAACTGCACGGAATCAG
This sequence comes from Dunckerocampus dactyliophorus, assembly GCF_027744805.1. NCBI lineage: Eukaryota > Metazoa > Chordata > Actinopteri > Syngnathiformes > Syngnathidae > Dunckerocampus > Dunckerocampus dactyliophorus. Next base: position 8,367,271 of record NC_072826.1, on the reverse strand, counting down.
TGCAAGTTTTAATATTTTATGTCCCCCAGCCAATTTTTTCTAAATGGTTTATTCAGGGTGAAAACTTGTTTTATTTAATTTGTATTTTTTTAAATATATTTTTTTATTTGTTATTATTTTTACTATTCTCCCCATCCCTTTATGTTTTATACTTTTTATATAAAAATTAGGGCTGTCAAATGATTACAAATTGTAATCAGATTAACCGTAGTTTTTAAATTAATTAATCATGATTAATCACCATTAGCAACTATATCTGAAATATGACAATTTTTACTGTATTTAATAAACAGAAAGAAAAATGACAAGACAGGGTTATATATATATATCTGTATGTATTAATAGCTAAACATGAACTGAATATGTCAGTCAAGCTAAAAGATGCCACACATGTCTAAATATCTATTTGTCTAACACTAGTCTCTTTAACAGCAGCAGAACATTTGAATCGCACTTTAAACCGTGTTCTTAAAAGCAATGAGGGCTTGTGTTCAAAGACATCCCGTAATTTCAAGTAAGTCCACTTTTTCAGTGTATTTTCCAGCATACTTAATTGGAGCAAATTGTACACCCGAATTAAGAGTTACGAAGTGAGCGATAAGAATATCCACTTCCATGTTTTTCTTTATTTTCCTGTTAATTTACACACACACACGCACACCCGCACACACACACGCACACATTAGAAAGCTGTTTTTGTGGTGTTCGGAGTGTCCCTGAATGCATCTCGCTCCTTGTGACGAGCATGAGGAAGTGTCGTTCCCAGGATGAACGGACTATACGTAGAGACGTGTGTGAGTTGGAGATTCATACAGTTTATGGTGTTGAAATTGTACTGCTGTTGATGTTTCCAGGTCATAATGAAGTTTCAAAGACTCTGTGTGACTCTGTGTGACTGTGTGGGGACGCTCCAATGTGATTCAGTCTGCTGTCATAACAGAGGCATGCTTGCTCTGGTGCGCATGCGGTAATTACACAAAAATATTTAACGTAATTAATGAAATAAATTAGTTACCGCCTTCAACGTTATTTTTGACAGCCCTAGTAAAAATATAACATTTCAAATATTTAAGAATTATTATTATGAATATAATTATAATTATTATTATAATTATAATTTGTATGAATATAAGTATACGTATAAAAGCAAGAGCACAGCAAGAGCATTTAACCTATATAATAATAATAATAATAGTAATAAAAATAATCATAATCACATATATATATTACTTTTTTAGGTATGCAAATTATTTTTAATTACATATGTTTTGTTGTTTTATGACATTTTAGTATTATTGGTTATGAGGGAAAGGCTTCTTGAGAAGTCATCTGTACTTCTGTGAAGAAGGTGTCGGACGTTTTGCTCCTCATCCGAAGAGCTTCGTCAGCGAACCCAAGCTCTTCGGATGAGGAGCGAAACGTCCAACACCTTCTTCACAGAAGTACAGATGACGTCTCAAGAAGCCTTTCCCTCGTTGGACAACTCCTGTACGACTGAGAGCCTACACAGACGTATTATTGGTAATAATATAAAAATGATAGAATTACAACAAAATTACACTGAATTATCATATTAGAATGAATATATTCATGGTCATTTTGCTGGATGTTTAGGTTGCCGTGGCGCCATCGTGGTAGCAGAGGCCCGCTCTGCTGATGAGCCGGTGCTGACCCGCCGCTGTGTCATCATGAGGGTACCAGACTTCACCACAAAAACCTACAATGAAGCTCAGAGGCAAAACGCTGCTGCCATTCTCATCCTGCTGCCACAGAACATCTCAAGTGTACCACACGAAGCAATCCGGGTAACATTTTTACATCATGCATTTCTTTCCAATCAACTCAACATTTTCTATAGATTTTTTAAATCAATATAATCGTTTTGTGTCTGTCAGTCCTTCATGGTAAGTGAGAGTGAAGCCTTGATGAAGGAGACCCTCATGCCAGTCTATGTGGCCCCTGAGGATGAGCAGCTCCTCTATATGTATGAAGAGGTCAAGCGGGCTGCATCCACACGGACCTTGTCTATATTCATTCGAGGTGACAGCTGACAATGTTTTTAATAAGAACACAGTATGGAGTCGTAGTTTGTTACCAAGAAGAGACAAGTAGATACGGGAAAATAATTGTACAATAGAAACACGCACCATCCTCACTGCGATGTATGTAGCTTTTTAACTGCTGCAGTATGTTTTGATCTGTGACAGTCCTTCGAAGTATGGTGACGGCGACAGCCTTTCAAATTTTAGTGAGCAACAATGCTCCCATCAAGGCCATCACAGACAGCACTCTGGTCACACTGGAAGTAAGTCACGATGCAGCTGAGAAAATACCTTTTTCCAATTATTCACAACTGCGCTATATTGTATGCAGTATGTATAAACTGAAATTATGTATTTAGGGAGTGCTTCCTGGAGCAGGCGAAGACATACCCACCATTGTGATCACCGCCCATTATGATTCCTACGGACTAGCACCGGTGAGTTCGATGCATAAGAAAACACAGACCAACAACATAAAACTGTGTTCCAATTCAGTGGCCAAAGACGTCATAATAAAGCAACGGACAATCTGCCCCCAATTTGAAGGCTCCTTTACATTCAGCCTTATTGTCCCATTGTTTGCAGTATGCATCGCTGCTATCCTTCATGGTCTTCCCATTTCCCAAGATTCTTTGCGCGCCACTGCTTACTCCTAAAATATATCGAGACATGATGCCACAGAAGGTCCTCTCATTGAGTGTTTCATAAATTCACAAGACTTGTATAAGTCATCAGATAAGAAGAGCAAGACAGACATCCTGCTTGCCAAATAGTGATATGCTCGACTGCCAAGTTTACTTTTCATTTCTAAATGGCAGTAGAACATTAATATTTATCTCACTTCATGTCAAAGGAAAATCTACTGCTAGCGCCAAAATAGACAAGAGACAAGACAAGCTCTTTGAGAATAATGGAAGGTACAATTTAATAAAACTTTTACGCAAGGAGACAAATGGATTCTAGAGAAATGTCTGACTATTCATACTAAAATGTTAGTTATGGGAAGGGTGATCTCCTCCTGTGAGGGACAGAGACGATGAAGGGCAGACTCCCCTTCCCAGATATCCAAGACTATTTGAATCAAGTGATAAGCATGTGGAGGACTTCTACATAAAGGATTCTGTTAAAAACAAATCATTATAGAAATAGAAATACAGTGGGGGTGTCATTAAACAAAACTAGTGGTGGCCTAAGACTTTTGTGTAACGCACTGGTGTGTTAAAGCTATCGGACCCCAAGATGCAGAGAGGAACACGACGGCGGAGAGTACAAAAAGGTTTAATACAAAAGGTGTCCTCATAGGAGGAAAAGGCAACACAAAAACACAAAAAAGTGGTAACACAGTCCAGGAACAAAAATACAGGGCAGAGCCACAGAAAAATAGATAACGAAAGACACTGCCAGCAAAAATGAGCTGCAGGGAAAAACACACTATGGGTAAGTGAAAACGCTGCTGAGAACCAAGCAGGTACTTATCATTAGCAGTAGCGCACCGGACAGGCTCATTGCTGGAAGCACCAAGCAGGAAAAGATACGCACTAAGAGGTAAAAGGCAATACACAAAGCTTACAAGCAAAATGAGAACAAGGCAGGATGGCACAGGTTGCAGGTGAGTGCGAGTGAACAATCTGGCACTGAACAGCTGCCTTCAGCCAGTTTAAGAAGGTGGATGAGGAATTGGCTGCAGGTGTGCGCTGATAGCTCCGCCTCTGCAGGACCGCATGTGCTACAACAGAGAGCAGACAGGCGGCGGCAGAGCGACAACACACATCATGACATTTTGCACAGTACTGTAAATCAGCATATGCCCAAAGACATATTTGTGGAACTTTTGCATTTGTGTTCAAATAAATGATGTTAGTGATGCTATTATGTAATCATGTAGCATCACCAGGAAATCTCCGAAAGACTGGATAGTCAAACCTCGATTTTCATACACCCCAGTTTTCGACAAAACATTTGCTGTTTTCGTACACTAGTGCATTTGCCCTGTACTGTATTGTTCCATGAAATCAAGTGCCCAAATACAGTAAGAGCCCTTTACGCGTTGCTGACTCTGTCTGTGCATTTTTTTATTGGGCGACTGTTATAAATAACCCGCCATGGGGCCAAAGTAAGCTGTAACTGATAAAGAAGGTGAGAAACATTATTGAATTTGATCTCGCCAGGATGTACAGGAAGACTGCATCATCAATAAATTCCATCCATACGTCATTTTTTATTGTGTATTCTTTTCTGCATGTAAGACTATAATTATTATAAGTAAAATGTGTTTTGCGTTAATATTTTTGGATGTCTGGAATGCATTAATTGGATTTACATTATTTCCTATCGCATAAATTGCCTCGGTTTTTGTACATATCGGTTTTCATCTGACCTTTGGAAACAAATTAGGTTCCACAAGTTTTCTTAGGCTGTGATTGGCTGGCCACCAGTCCAGGGTGTACCCCGCCTCTCACCCAAAGTCAGCTGGGGATAGGCTCCAGCATACCCTCGCAACCCTATTGCGGACAAGCGGCATAGAAAATGAATGGATGGAGCTTTTCTTAGGTACCGTGTATGAGATGGAGTTTTTTACCTTATGGATAAAAAATAACATCTAATATAGCTTAAAAACTCAATATAAGAAACTGAACATATATTCGATAAGATGACAAAATGAACGAGTTCGAGTTATTAAGGATTAATGCAACATTGGGTGCATCCAGAGCATGTAGTCTGGTTCCTGAGAAGGATGGATTGGACACAGCTTACATGTAATCAACGTGTTCAATTAACGACTTTGTTCGGGAGAAGGCAACCGTTTACTTCATCCATTCTGCATGTTTGTGTTACTCAGTGGCTGTCATATGGAGCTGACTCCAATGGAAGTGGTGTAATCATCTTGCTAGAACTGGCACGTCTCTTCCATAAGCTTTACAGTAGTCCAAGTACCAGACCCCGGTTAGTCACATATAAAACTCTACAGTAGATATTTGGATATTTGTCCACGGTGAGGTAACTTTTCTGTCATTATGTTTGCTCATGTAGGTATCATTTAATGTTCTCTCTCACTGGAGGAGGAAAGTACAATTACCTGGGCACAAAAAGGTGGATTGAAGAGAACCTGGACCATGCTGGTGAGTTCTGGTTGGTTTTGAATACAAGGAGTGTTGTCTCCACTATAAGATTTGTCTCACTTGAAATCTTTTCTCACCAGAGTCAAGTCTTCTTCATGACAATGTGGCATTTGTGTTGTGTTTGGATACACTGGCTAATGGTGATGAGCTGTACATGCACGTATCCCGTCCACCTAAATCTGATACTCCCATGCACGCCTTCATTCAACATCTGGAAGAGGTACAGTAAATAATGACACGGCACCATTAGTAACGGTGAATCTCCACCAGATGGCACTGCTTGGCTTTCTTTCAATTTATATTTGCCACAGAGTTGCAGTGTTTGACTTCATGTTCTTGCACTGCCTTCATAGTTTGACATTCAATCAGCCTAGTGGGAGCATGACTGACTGATGACTGATTATTTATTTAATTTCAGTTTAATAATGAACAATTTTATGCATGTTTATGTCGTATGGTGAAACTGAATTTTGTAAAAAGGCACGTTAGACAGACACCACCACTTAAATCAGAGTAATGCAGGTCAAGGCCAAGATCAAGTTAACTCTTGCACAAGAACATTGGTAAAGTAATACAGGTATAATGTGAGTTTAATGGTATGAACACACACAAACAAGGTATATTCTGGAGCTAATAATTGGTTTTTAAGCACTTTTACTGAATGCTAAATAATAATACTAACAAAACGTGTTCTCAAGTCATCGCTGAGAAATTATTTTAAAGAGTGTTTGCTTGCATTATGAGAGAATTCAACAAGCGTCGGATTGCTCACCCACTAAGACGGAACGTGAGCTGGGTTTAAACCGTCGTGAGACAGGGTAGTTTTACCCTACTAATGATGTGTTGCTGCAATAGTAATTATTAAGTACGTAAAAAAAAATAACTGGAAATATGGACAAAGTACGCTCTCCACTGGTGCTGATGCAGGGACTGAAACATGTTTAATGCCCAATTGTGCACTGTATATGCTAATTTAATTAGTGGTTATGAGTCCATTATTATATTTAAAACCACAAGTGAAGCACTGTTGAGTGTGAGACACCCTGAAAGTGGCCTTAAGACCGGTCTCAAGTACGACAAGATGCCCAACCAACTTGTTATCATACTTTGTACTAAAACAACCCCACATAACACATATAATCAATAGTGCGCATGTTGAGAATCAATAACAATGTCTCACTTTTGTCCAGGTTGTTTCCTCCAGATTCCCAGGAGTGAAGACCGGATTGATCCACAAGAAGATCAACCTGGTGGAGTCCACAGTCGCGTGGGAGCACGAACGCTACAGCCTGCGCAGGATACCTGGCTTCACTCTGTCTCACCTGGAAGACCCCAAATCTGAGCGACGGGGCTCCTTGCTCGACACTGTGTAGGTTATCACGCCTGTCTGTGTTGATCACAAACACTTTTATTATTATTACCCCCAATGGTATAAGAATATGTTCTTTCTGGGAAGATAGTTCAATTCAAATGTCTCCTAACAGCTCACAGGTGGACTTCAGGAAACTTAAGCGTAATGGCGTCATCATAGCAGAGGCACTGGCACGTTATATGTACCATCTATCAGACAAGGTGAGGATAAATGTGTAGGCCATTTGTCCCATGACGAAATACCATATTGACCAGACTAGAAGATGATCTTGAAGCAAGGCCCATTTTTGTGGGGGGTGGGGGGTATTTTTTTCAAATAATTTATAAAGTACAGTAAAAATGATTTACATATGCGTGACAGTTACTTGAAGACTCTGCTTCATTAATCACCATGGCCTTAAAATTGGCATCACAAATTGTCTGCCGTTCGCTAACTTGCCCAACCTTTTAAGCTCAGTGTCCACACTTGTGGTCTAGTACTCTGGTCCGGACCAAAAGCAAAAAAAACAAAAAAACAACAAAAGAAACCCTGAGCATTCACTCTGGTAATTATGTCATCAGAACAAAGGCTGCACAGTAAAAACATGTAAGTATGGCGTAAAGTAAGCATAAATATGACGTGGGGTAAGTTGAATATGGTGGTTATTTGTATATTCTGGTATTTCTGCTAGCTCAGATTTCACAAAAAGCTTCTAAAATATACTTTTAAAGAGCACTGTTGCCCTACACACAAACCTCTACACGGCCTGCATCTTGTTTTTTATTGGCCTGCGGCACATTGAAGAACTAAAATTAAGCCAAAAAACCCCAGCAAAAATGGGGCAAAATTCAGAATGTAAAAATAAGCTAAAATGTAGATATTAATAAATAATTATAACACAAAGCCTTGTTTTTACAATGTATATATATAAAGTTTTTTTTAAGCTGTTTTAAAAATACATACAAATATGAAAGTGGCCCCCTGCATCCTTTGATTTTCAGTACGTGGCCCTCTGTGGAAGAAGTTTGCTCTAGACCCTGAAAATACGACAATCCCTCTTTTTGAGACTTTTTCATAACGAAAAAAACCCATCTTATATTCGGGTTAATACGATATAAGACTGTCCTTCAAAACAACAGTAAAGCAAACATAATAAATATGCTTAGTTCATACACATAAATGTTTTATATGACTCATAACTTTATAACAATTTTTGATGTCTTATGTTTAGGGTTCACCAAAAGATGTGCAGCTCTTCAAAGGCCAGTTGGTAAGCGCCTTACTAAGAATGTGATCACAATGCTGACCTCTAGTGTTCATTTGCAAGCATTACATACCTTCTGTGTTCACATACAGGAGGTTATCTGCTTTTTTTCTCGTAACAATGACAAAATAAATGCATGTTTCTACAGATTCATAATTCAATGTGCTGTTATGTTTCATTTTCATTTTTGCATCCGTGATCCAACTTGCGGCTGCAGGATTTCCACGACAGTCGGATATCCAGTCTCATGTCCTTCCTGACCTCAGTCCCTCGGGCCACTCAGCTGATGGATAAAGAGTCCAGTCACATCCTGCTGGTCAACTCACTGGAACAGGAATTCAAACGTTACTTACAGCAAGTCCACAGGCACACGTTCAGACAGGACAAAAGGTTAGTGTAACAATAACTGCTCATCTGTGCTGAAACAAGCATTTCATTAACTACATTTCCACACAGGGACCCTGATATTACATTTTTTGATCAAATGAACCAGCCAGTAGTGATGTACAGGTAAATATATGTTCACGTTTGTTGTTGAAATGGTATTATAATGTTTAATTGTATTTTTTTTTCTTCTTACAGGGTAAAACCTGCTGCATTTGATCTCTTCCTGGGTGGATGCATCACTGCATATTTGGGCATCGTTTACTTTGCAATACAGGTATCTTCATATTCCCTATTGTCTTATGAAAATGGAAATGTATGGAAAATGGAACCTCAAGCATTGTAAAATATTGTTTAAAACACTGTTCTGTTTTCTAACAGCTAAAGTTGTGAATACCTAAAAAAATGAAACGGATCCAGCATACCCATGCGACCCTAATGAGGATTAAGCGGCACAGAAAATAAATAAATGAATGAATGAATGTTTGTAATGGCAGATTTGAAAACAGCTCTTCTATTGCATTTCTTAGATTGTGCAGGTGTTCCTAATGTTGTGGCTGAGTGCATGTAAGGTGTGTTTTCGTGAACATACTCTACTTTCTCTTCTCTCTTGCAGAACTTTGGCTATGTCTACAAAAAACTGAAGGCAGCAGTGAAACCCACGAGCAGCACTAAATAAGACATGGCATATGTTACATTTTTGGGAAACGCGAGCATGAGATTTGCAAGTATAATGCTCAGTTTTGATTGACAATGTCATAGAATTGTTTAAAAAAAATAAAGAAAAATAAATATATATATTGAACTGCATTGCATCATACTGAGAAGTGTTCTTATTACCTTCAAAAATACCTTAAAATCTCTCTGGCAGTGTTAAAAAGTGCGAAAACAGGGTTGTCCAACCATGTTCCTCCAAGGGCCACATGCAGAACAAAAGAAGTATGCGAGGGCCACTTTATTTGATATTCTTCATCTTTATTTTACTTCAATACGTGCAAAAACCAATGCAATATACTGTAAGTCAAAACGTGCTATTTTGTGAAGTATTGGAGACAAAGCAAATAGTTTGCAATGGTTTTCATGTGAGTCCGTGATTAATTGTGTGTGCCTGGACTTTCAACGCCCATTAAAGGGTTTAAATTAGCAATAAAAGCTAAAGTTACATTTTAAGACTTAAAAGTAAAAATGAAATAAAATAAACTAAAATAACAAAGAATATAAAAATAAAAGTGGGACATCAGATATGATTATTTTTATTTAAATAATTATCAAAACACCAATTTTTGCAAAAAAGACAAATTTCTCATAGCAATTGAAACAAGTAATGGTTTACTTTTTATTGAACATGCTTAACAAAGTCACATTAACGGACATCACGTTTTCACACGCTGCACAATACTGTACAACACATCTGAAAAGGAGTAGGAAGAAGCAGAGCTTATTTCCTCCTCATCTTCCCTCTCAGGAATTACTTATTCCAAATTCACGTCCTGTATTTAACACGTGCCCATATTATTATTATTATTATTATTATTGTATATTTTTTAACGTGTCCAGTCCAGCCAATAAGGTAAATAGTATTGTTTGGTACATTTGGTACACTGCGTGTATTGGACTTTTGTGTATTTGATGTTTTATGATGATGTATATTTATGGAGCGGCCAGACCGGAGCAGGAGGGGATAGAGAAGAAGAGAAAAGGAAACAGAAGGCGGAGTGTGGGGACAAGATAAGACAGACAGAGACAACACAGACAACAGCAACAACAAAAACAACACCTGCAATTGTCTATGACAACCATAAAGTCCACAATAGTAAAAAGATTGTTTCCTACCACCCAGCAAGCCCAGCCCCACACAGACAGCACAAGCCCCAATCACCAGGGAGTGGCAACCCCCACGGGCCACCACCACACCCGGCCACCGACAGGTGACCGGCCAGCCCAAGGCCAGAGGAGAGATATCACCGCCCTGCCCCAAGGAGGCCCAAGTGGCAGAGATGGAACCTCCAGCCCTCACAACAAAAAATAAATAAGTAAAAAAATAAATGAGTAAAATTCAATGAATAAGTAAATAAAAGCAGACACACGTCCAACACCCCAATTGCACCCCTGACAACTGGAAGCCATGTCGTGGCACCCCGACTTGCCTCCCACAGCATTACACCAGACCGGCACGAGGGTACAGAGCCAGACCAGCAAGGCCACACTTTGCTTCATATGTGTCCATTTTACCATAGCTACAGAATGTAGAATTGAGTTAATAGCTAATTAAAATTAGTCGATGCAGTACTGAAAAAATAGATTAAAGATGATTTTGTTCGTTAGTTAATTCCGTTGTACTTAAAAGGCCAATGTAGCATACTTCGCCTGCTTTGCAGCTGAATCAAAAACAAGTGTGGTGGTGGACTACCTCTCCCATGATGCTGTGCGCGAAGACAAGGCGGATACGCAACTGTCTTGGAAGGTTTGGAAGGTTTTTTTTTTTTTGCGACTCAGAGTTGTGGCAACGACTTGTGCCTGGTTCGAAGGGAACGTCTACACCGTTCGGTAAGAAAAAAAACTTTTGACAATGCGTGACTGAAATGCATAACACTACGCTGGAAGAGACTACTTGCACGGTTTTTGTGTTGTATGTTATAGTTTTTTGTTGGATGTTTTTCCTCCGTTAACTTTGGCATACTAGCCTCGCACAACGCATACATAACCACTGTCACTAGACTCAGAAGAAGTTGTCCGTGAATATATTGCTTTGGCCCATGTCTTCGCATTATTTTAAATCATTAAGTACATTAATTAGCGAGAGGACGTAAACATGATTGCATGCACGCGCTCGTGCTCTTTTTTTCTCAGGCTGGTAATGACTCCCATCAGCATGTTTGTGTTTACTGTCACCCTCGCAATAGCTGAGAATGTCGATATTAATCTTTCTCACGTTACGCCACAGATAAAGACGAGTCCAAGCGTCCCCGTTGAACGTTAGTGGCAAGACAGTTGGTTTGTAACTGTGTAACTACCTTTCAGGGGCTGACATTCATTTGACAGATTAATTAATGGAGCGACAGATATTTTTGTAAACTATTTGTAGAGTCAACAAAGTAATGATTAATTTTTTTCAAAACAATCGTGTGTTGGTGAACAATGAATAAGCAATATTTGCAGCCCAAAAGTGATAACCCCATTTGCGCTTACACAACCACCACCTAACATTTTTTCTTTTTGTTGTGTGTGAGGCACTTATGCATACATACCTACCATGCATTTGCAATGTTCTGCAACACTTTGCAGGTAAACAATAATGTTGTTTTTACTTTTACACTAAATGCTTCAATTGACACGATTCCGATTTTTTACTCCCAAGAGGCAGATATTTGGATATCAAATCCACACTGAAAGCACATGACAGTAAATATGGTCTGCGTAGGGAATTTCTGGATCATTAGACAATTTCCCAAAATGTTTCCCCCACAAATTCAAATGCCTTTAAATGAATGATGTCGGGCGTAAATAAAACTGCTATTAGAGGCGAATTGTTCTTGTCTTTTTATTTCTCTTTCTTTTTTTTTTCTGTTGAAGCCACTTGCGATTGTTCAGCTACATGAGTTTGTGCAGGAGGGGCACAGGTGGGTGTTACAGACACAGCACGGGCACACACACACACACACACACACACACACACACACAGACAGAGAAAACAGGAGGAAGGGAGACACACTGGACACATTTCAGTTACACCGAGAGGCAGAGTAAAGAGCATGCAAGATCAAAATTTCATATCGCTCAGGCTCGACAAACAACACTGCACAGGCACATTAGAACTGTACATCCATCAGTGCAGTTGGAAGAAAAAAAGACAAGCACGCTGAGCCATAAGAACTGGCTCTTTGAAAAGAGCAGCAATTCCCATCACTACTTAAAATACACATTAACATGAACCCAGCATATTCTAACAAATGGATAAATGGTTATCTTTCATCAGACAGGCACAGAGAAGCTCTGCCAACTTCACGGCCAACCTACTCATTCAGTTTGACTGCATGCACAAAAAAATTATTGCATGAATTCGGAATATTATATGTTCAGAATATTCTGGAAGAAGCCGGTTTTCATACGTGACATAATGCCTGAGTGCATCCCAGATTGTTTTTTTTGTTTTCAAATTTGAATGAAAATACTAGGACAAATCTAGGCCCGTCACGATAACTGATAAAAAAGATGAAAAAAAAAAAAAACAGGTCAATAATTGTGATGCCCTCGATAAATTGACATGTGCACGCATGCGTGTGTTTCATCTGCTCGTCTCTCTGTGCCACACAGGCTGGACGACAAGAGGGTTCACTCTGCATCTGTCTGCGCGCATTGGTTTTATAGTGTAATGAACAGAGAGAGTGGGCCCTCATCTCATTCAGTCTCTTTGTGGAGGCGGGGCTACTAGTGAGTGGATACAGAGGATTTAGCAGTGAGCTTTGTGAGGCAACATACGCTAACATGAAGAAGGCGCCCAAGCGATGGGTTTTGAGGCGAATGCCACAGCCGATAGCCACAATGTGGGAACATTTTGGTTTTAAACAGAATGAACACGGTGAGCACATGAACACCGACGACCGTCACGGACAGTTTTCTCAACTGGAAAAAAAAAACTACCGATGTAGGTGCCTCGGGCAGCGGAGCCTTCGTCCAGACAGTCACTATTTACTGAGGCGTTTGGTCGGCAAATATAAGCAAAACAGTGCAAAATGGTGAGCTCTCACAGACATTGTCGCTGGCTACATTGCAAAAACGTGCAAACAGGCAACTTGTGTGTCAAGCTAATGTCTGACAATAAAACTCTTGAATCTTGAATCTTGAATCACAGAGGTACACCGTACATTATACTTGAGTACCATCTAGTGGTTCAAATGTGAAGTACACCTCATGACAATTAATGAAAAAATGGTCCAAAAAATATAGCACAATTATCACAATTATAATTAAGTAAAAGTAACCGTAATGTTAATTCATGTATAATTCCAAAACTACAAAAACGCGTTTTGTGTTAAGATTTTTGGCTTTCTGGAACGGATTAATTGGATTTACATTATTTTGTACGGGAAAATTTGATTCGGTTAGAGTACTTTTCGGTTAGAGTCAAACCTTCTGGAATGGATTAATGACGCTAGCCAAGGTTTCATTGTGTTTCAGTGTCTGAGAAGGACATCCGCAACATCCACAGTCTTCACTGTAATGTAATTCTACATTTTATTAACTTTACTTAAACTTGTCTGCACTCTTAATCATCGAGCGATTCTGTTGACACTCATTGCATTTAACTCAGCACTAACTTTCGGTGCTGAGGATACATAGAAGAGATCTGTGATAACAATTTCGTGACATGGTCGCCATGAAGGGTGCACATATAAGTGTTTCTTGCGCCATGCATGTATTCGGTAATTAAATACAAGTCATCAACAAAGGTGACGCATCCACCGAGCAGGCGAGCTGGAGTGAGCTTCTTCTTCTTCTTGCGTAGGCCTTCAGATTGTCAGCTCTGTTGCAGCAAGCCATTCCAGCGTGGAGTGAGCTCTATCTCCATAACGCAACACATTGCATGTCTAAAAGCTGTAAAGCCCCCCCCCCCCAAAAAACTCCACAATGTACCTCAGCCCCTGACCAACAGAGCCACGAAAGTAGAGTTTGGACACGATCCTCGCTTGCCTTGCTGCACCTCGCCTTCCTAGCAAAACATGCCAGGCAAGACAAATCTTGAAATGTATAATGTATGTATATATATATATTTTTTATAAATTGTTTTTTTTAAATGATAAATATCAAAGGACAGCTGGACATCCCTGACATAAATAGACAAAACAAGTAGATAAGAGAAACCAGCGAGCTGTCATATTATTTATTATTATTATTATTATAGAGTATATTATCATAACAGTGGTTTGTTTGGTCTGAAAAAGTGTTGACATTAATATATTTGAGCGTCAATTTGTGGGACAATAAATGCACCTGCATTGTTTTGTCGCTCGGTTAAATAAAAAGTCTCTTTGTCCAGTCATATTTTTTCATTGTACGTTTCTTAAAAGTAATGTTAAGATCTCATCTCGTCATGGAGCCAATCTCGTGCTTCGTCTCGTCTTGTGAGTTGGGTGTTGTGTTGTGTGTTGACTGAACAGCCCCTCCAGCCTCCCTTTTAGAATAGGACTCAGATGCAGTAAATCTGTTTGTCTTGCTTCCTGCCTGGGCACTGCAGCTGGAGAGGAACCAGCTTTCGGTGCTGGGTTAATTAATGATGGCTTTATCTTATCTTGTGTTGCTGGGGAAAAATCCATACTGAGGGTGGTTGAACACAGAATCAGTCAATTTGATTGGTAATTAATAGTAAGGGGAATTAGTGAGAGGACTGGCTTACCTTTTATCTGATGCGCATTGTAATCCACAGTTACTAACATCAATGTTTGGACGTGAAACATGCAGTCATTGTTGTAGTTTTGCTCACAGGTTTTAAAACTAGCCAGAAGGAGTCAGTTTACTTCCAGCTTGGCTTTGTTTTGCTTGGTGAAGCAGAAAGTTTAGTATGCTTTCCTCTGCCTCCTTGGATTGGCACAGCTCTAAGGCCAAAATCCCCCCTTTCAGCCTTTACTTCCTCCCATACAAATGACTTTGGTTGAAGTTGTGTGTTTAAAATGCAGCAGGGAAACTGCATCTCATCCTCTGGTGGATAATTGGCAGTAGATTTGTTGTTTAAGTCTAAAACACGCTTTTAAAGTTTACATAAAGTTTACAGGCCTTGAGCGGACAAACGTACTAAATAGTTGGAGAAGCTGCATACAAAAATGAACGTATTTACCAACCAATTGCATGAAGGTGATATGTCATTGTATTCCTATATCGTAGGGGTGTAACGGTACGCCATAATCATGGTACCTCTGTTTTAAGGTCATGGTTGGGCTCATTTATGGCACAATAAGGGAACAAAATGCAAAATATAACTAAATAGCTTTTGTGTAAATGGCTTTAGTGATTTCTAAAACGAAACAACCTGCTAGCAGGTAAATCTCCAATAAATAATAAAATTGAATAAATTAAATAAAAAAATAGATCTGAAAATTTAAATGTTTCTTTTTACAAAGTAATGCAGAGGAGTGCAACAATTATTTTGTTTTTTAGGACAATGAAGTTCCTTATTGCTTGCAGTGCAGCATGACTACTCAGCTTGCAGCCTCGTTCTCGATCTCTTCTGAAAAATGCCAGAACACTGGTTTTGTCTTGTCTGTTTGCGTATTCCTCTGGGATTGCGGGGTGTTACCAAAGAGGAGAAGGAAAAGAGTTTTGAATCTTTGGCTTCTCCTTGGCACTAGTCATGAATCCCGGTAGCTAACGGATGGGCTTCACTGTATTTGTACACTTAACATGTACTGTAGCATGTGGGAAATCGGTCTGCCTCTGTACTGTATCGAATAGTCTGTACCGTTACACCCCTACTATGCTGTCATTAAAAACATCAGTGTCACATTATGTAATCACAGAAAATCTCTCCTTTATGACAGACGAAGAGCAACCAAGGATTCCCCTGAGAACAATTCAATGATCTGTTGAGTGTCAACCCAAGGATTT
This sequence comes from Dunckerocampus dactyliophorus, assembly GCF_027744805.1. Lineage (NCBI taxonomy): Eukaryota > Metazoa > Chordata > Actinopteri > Syngnathiformes > Syngnathidae > Dunckerocampus > Dunckerocampus dactyliophorus. The sequence continues at coordinate 8,351,512 of NC_072826.1, read as the reverse complement.
GGTGGGTGAGCAGCACAAGTCATGTACCAGGTTGTACCAGGGGGAGCGGGAGGCACAATTACAGATGTTATCCCCAAGCAAAAGCACAGCAAGGACACCCGACCCATAGTTGGAGCAGGAGTTCTCGGCCTGGTACTGGTGATAGCGGCAGTGACTGCGTGGTCTTATTACATTGCCTCACTCCGAAAAGCCGAGTTGCTGAAGACTCAGCTGCTAGATCTAAATAAAGATGGCTACATTATTCGCAACCAGGGAGGGGCTATTGTTTTTAGAATGGATTTCAGGTGAGTAGCTTTTGCTTATCTTTAGATTCATGCAGTTAAGCAGAGGCCAGACTTAATCAAATCCTAGCCAAATTTTACCTTAAGTGGTTTTATGTGTTGAATGGGTGTCATCTGGCTTGAAATGACACGAGAAAGTGGCAAAAGAGGTGTTGTTTTTGTTTTTCTTTACATAGTGATTGGTTATTCATATCGATTGGTTATTCATATCCCTGATCTAACTTTTAGTATAATTTTAGTATCATTCTACTCAAATATACATTTAGAAAATCAGATATTAATTATTTTTGTCAGACTTTTAGTACGATCTCATCATCTTAAGTTACTTTCTTGTGTCATTTCCAACAAAAAGATAAGATAAAAAGCGATCCCCATTCAACAAATAAATATGTACACATTATGGTATGGATTGTTGAACATATGAACAGAACTCGGCATGACATGCTCTACGTTTTTAATAGTATTGTTTTTTTGGTTTTTTTTTTTTTAGCAGCGCCATCACCCAACACGTTCAGACTCTAAAGCTAAAGCCATGTGTCCACCAAGCAGTACTGTTGTGGGCTAAAAGATTCGGCACTGATACGAATTTTGCTGCTTTATTTTTTTATGATTCTTTTTCTATACAGTGTATAGGCACTGTCAACAGAGGCACTGTTGATTCAGTGTCAACTAGTCTGTGGTCTAAAGAACAATGGGAAATTGAGTTACATCCAAACCCAACCCTCCCAGGCTGCATTATTTGCCTTCAGATGGTGTTTATCCCCTCCTAATACTAAAATAATAATTAGTCGATTGACTCATCAGGGACTAGTTCGACCCTAATGCTTAACCAAACTGGCTGCCTACTCTTTTGGTCATCCTATTCTGTTCACAATCCATAGGGGACATGTTTGCACGGTATCTGTAGTAGTACACTATTTTAACCAGCATTTCTGTTCTTGTAATTATTTTATTTGTTTGCCGAGTTCTAAGGGAATCACAATTATAGTTATTACTACGAGTAAGAGAGTTGCAAACACACTGCTCTGTATAACTTTATATATGGTTAAATATTTGCAGGTCAGGGACGTTGGATTTGGACTCCTGCACTAAAGAAGGAGAGCTTCTTAGCTGTGGACGCACCACTGACAGAAGCCTCAACTTCTTCATTGAGACCGTGCGGCCCAAAGACACGGTGCAGTGCTATCGTGTGCGCTGGGAGGAACTGGTTCCTGACATTTCCGTCGAGCACGCCATGACATACAAGTTTGCCCATTGGTATGGTGGTGCAGTGTCAGCTATTCAACACTGGCCTATTTCTATCTCAGGACAACAGTCTCCCAAACCTTTTGTTACAAGTGACATCTACTCAAACCGCAATGAGTTTGGAGGAATCTTGGAAAGCTATTGGCTTTCCTCCAATGCCACGGCCATTAAGATTAATAATTCCGTGCCGTTCCACCTGGGCTGGAATGACACAGAGAAGACCATGTACTTCCAAGCTCGTTACAATGACAGTCCCTTCAAGCCAAACCCATGGGAGGCTCCTTGCGCTGAACTTAGCTACAGAGTATGCGTCGGCTCTGATGTGACATCCATACACAAGTACATGGTCCGTAGGTACTTCAACAAACCAAATAAAGTTCCTGCCAAAGCCATGTTTCAGCATCCTATTTGGTCCACATGGGCACTTCATAGAACTGACATTGATCAAGAAAAGCTTTTGACATACGCTGCCAACATACGTAAGCATAATTTTAACTGTAGCCACTTGGAGCTGGATGACCGTTACACCCCCCGCTATGGAGAATTCGAGTTTGACCCAATCAAGTTCCCCAATGCCTCCTCCATGTTTCAAAAGCTCAAATCAGATGGATTTCTTGTGTCCCTCTGGATTCACCCTTTTGTCAACTACGACTCTGAGAACTTCCATACTTGTGTGGAGAGGGGCCTGTTTGTTCGAGAGCCTACAGGCCATCTGCCGGCGTTGGTCCGCTGGTGGAACGGCATAGGCGGAATTGTGGACTTCACAAACCCAGAAGCTCGTGATTGGTTTGCCTTTCAGCTTCGGTCCCTCCGCTTCAAATATGGAGTGTCCTCTTTCAAATTTGACGCTGGTGAGACCAACTACTTACCGTGGAAATTCAGCACCAGAACTCCCATCCGCGATCCAAGTTTTTTCACGAGACGCTACACGGAGATGGCTATTCCATATAATGACAGAGCAGAGCTGCGTAGTGGCTACCAATCTCAGAACATATCCTGCTTCTTCAGACCGATTGACAGGGACTCTGTGTGGGGCTATGAGTTGGGGCTCAAATCTCTTATTCCCACAGTGCTCACCATCAGCATCCTGGGTTATCAGTTCATTCTACCAGACATGATCGGAGGGAATGCTTATCTGAACCGCACAGATGGAAATCGGGCATTACCTGACCGAGAACTCTACATTCGCTGGCTGGAGTTGTCCGCTTTCATGCCCTCCATGCAGTTTTCTATCCCACCGTGGGAATATGACAATGAGGTGGTTGAAATTGCTCGCAAATATACAGCTCTCCATCAGAGTATTGTTGCGCCACGGGTTCTGGAGCTGGCTGGTGAGGTGCTGGACACCGGAGACCCGATCATACGACCTTTGTGGTGGATTGCCACAGGTGACGAGACAGCATATAAAATTGACTCCCAGTTCCTGATTGGAGATGATCTTATGGTAGCCCCTGTTTTAGAACCTGGGAAGCAAGAGCGTGATATTTACCTCCCTGCTGGTCGCTGGAAGAGCTATAAAGGGGAGAGGTTTGATATCAAAGAGCCATTGCACCTCACAGACTATCCTGTAGACCTGGATGAAATTGCTTACTTTGTTTGGGTGTAGAAGGAAAGCTTGCTTTGTAAATTCTGAGCTTTTTTTTTGGCAAAGGAAGTCTTCAGGCTCGTGGCAAAACAGCTCTCACCTCAAGTGTTAAATTGTTTTTCAGAAAGGCTCTCGATCTCACTCATTAATCCTAAATTGAATTAATTCATGTATATCTTGCACTATGAGATAGCAAGGTAGTTTTACGTGTAAGTCAGCGCATATGCAATTATCTGTTCAAAGGGAACACACTTACTGTGAATCAAATAAGGCATAATGCTGCAACGATGCATTGAAGGATGACAGAAAGACCTCGTTTTCTATCCTGTATGTGAAAAGTAATTGTCGACTATGTTCAGAAAGTTTTGACGAAGTTTCATCAGGTGCATCATTTTAGTCATCATTTTAAACTCTTCCTCAGATAACCTCTTCGTCCAGTTTTGGTTACTCCTAACAATTAAATGTGCCTTTCTGACTCCAAACACAGGTTAATAACCTCTGATGTATGTCTCATAGCAACTTTGTCCAAAATCTGATGCATGTTTTAGAATTTTTTTTAAATGTGAACTACAGTCGAACCTTGGTTAGCATCATTAATTTGTACCTGTAGGTCCAACTAAGCAAAACGGACGCTAACTGAATCAATTTTTCCCGTTATAAATAATGTAAATCCCATTAATCCGTTCCAAAAAGCCAAAAATATTAACACAAAACACATTTTTATAGTATTAAATTGTAGTTTAGCATGCAGAAAACAATCTTGATATAAATGATGTACGAAAGGGATAAATCAACATAAAAGGTTATTTTTACCTTCATTGAAGAAATGAGTCTTGATCTGACTGTTCCCAAAGACACACTGTGTTAGCAATGTGTTAGCGAGATAAACACCTTCCTCTTCAACACCACTTCCCTGTTTTGCCACGGGTTACAGTATTTCTTGAATTCAATAGTGTTACACACCTCAGTAAACCAAAATGGAACCAAAGAATGTAGCAAGTGATAAGGAAGGTGAGAAACATTATTGAATTTAAGAAATAACTCATGACAAAACAGGATTGTGGTTTTGAAGAGGAAGGTGTTGATCTCACTAACACATTGTGTCTTTGGGAACAGTCTTCAATTGAGGTAAAAGTAACATTACAGTAAATGTTCATTTATCCCTTTCATTTGTCATTTATATGCATTTGGAATTGTGTTATGCATGTAAAACAACAAAAACGTGTTTTGTGTGAACACTTTTGAGAGTCAGCTGCTGATGACTGACTTATTAGCAAGCTGAGGATGCTAACAAGGATGTTTTTGTGATTAAAAAATACATTAAGACCACAGTTGAACTCACGCAATGTATTACTAACACAGCAAGACACACGCCAATCGGAAAATGTATGCAAATGGAGACAACATTTTGGAGTCAATTTTCGACGTTCACTAAAAAACACGCTAACCGGAACAGGCGCTAACCGAGGTTCCACTGTATAGTATCATAATGTAATAGATGATGGTTTGTTTGGTTTTGTGTGGATCCCATTTGTATTTATTGGTGTTTTATTATGTGTGTGATCGGGATATATAACATGTTTTTTTAATTCAACAAATTTAGCTCTACTTAAAAAGTAAAAAATAAATAATTTTTTATTCCGGTATTTTTATTAATGGGAATGTTTTGCGGGCTTTAATTGTTTGTTTTTCCATTGCTTATTGTGTTATTCCTAAACTGCACAATGTCTAAAATGTATAGCCCATCTGCTAATTTTATGAAAGTATTTTATGAAAGCATGAAAATATTTTATGGAAGTTATGCATATTTATTATGGTGTGCTGCATGTAAAGACGTTCAAGTGTAATTTTAACGCGTTTTAATTCTGTGAAGCAAGGCTCAGTCTACCTCCACAAATGGTAGTATTTTGTTATATGAGAGGTTTTTTTTTGCCTGCCTTGTACTTATTCTGACGGTGGACTTTGACATGTGGCTTACACATTAACCTCTGTGGGATCTGTGTGTGCCTTTGACATAGTTTCATGCTAACACCACTGCCTATATATAGTAGTTCTCACCCAGCAGCTATTTCTGCCACAGACACTCTTGCCTTATGATGAGAAGAATCTCATACTGAATGTTGCCTTGCGTCTTGCTCTTTTGACCGTGTGATAAGCTGATTTTTTTTTTTTTGGCAAACTGACAATTGACAACGTGTCATTCTTTTTTAACGTCATTAAAGAAAAATGTTTCTTGCTGACTCAGAAATTATTTTGCACATAGTTTGTTTTCATTAAATGCACCTATTCAGGGCATAAAGGCTACGGTTATCATTTGTAAAGGTAAAGTACAAAAAAAGGGAAAATGAAAAGGATGAAATTTAGGTCAGCCAGAAGGCCATGCAATAAATGAAGCAATAAAAAACTGCAGCCTGTGTAGGTCTGCAATGTATGAAGAAGAATGTTCTTTTCAATATAGTATTGAAAGATTCACCCTTGTGGGACTTTTCAAACTTTTTGACACCCAGCTCATGATGGGGCGATAATGGCGATGTGATGAAACAATTATGCAGGTTCTTTGGAGACCGTTCAGATCAATAAATCATCTGTGTGGGGCCAGAAAGTAAAAGCGTGTGACCAGATACTGAGATTAAACAATTACAGAAATTGCTATTTTGAGTTCAAACACAAGCCACCAGCTGCTTGTTACATTTATCACTGCTACCTACCACAATCTTTCATTTGTTTTTTTAAATGTGTCCCATTACACAGCATGCCCGATATGCTTCTGAACTACTTCACTTGACTTGCTGATGCCTCATCTTTCTTCAGAATTGATCTTGTTGTGCCGTCTGTGGGGGGAGGATATACATTCATTGATTAGCTGTCTTGTGTGCGGTAGGGATCAATAATATTTGTTGGTTTGCTTTCTGCAATCTTATTGTTTGTTGCTCAGACTGGAGAGATAATTTATGCTGCGTGGAGCTATTGCAGGAACTTACCAGATGGAAAGAAACGGAATCATAACAAACAACTCCCAGTTCAGCCAGCCTCAATTTCTATCTTACATGTATTTATTTATTTATTTTTTTACCAGATTGCAATACTTCAGGCGATGTGTCAAAATGTCTCACATATTGAAATCCAAATGTCAGTTTTCTTCTGATCGTGTGGCACTGCAAACATCCAGGAGGGTGCAGTGTAGCTTCATTGATGAATTCTCTTGACATGCCTGTGGATGAAGGTCCAGATGTTATACGAGGACATACACACATTGCAGTAACACCACACAAGTAATGCATGAGCGCACAAAACTTGGCAGAGCACTTCGCCCCCTGTTTTTCCCCACCTGTGATCCCACCTGTGTGTCCATCTGCAAAAGAGACCGTGTGTCTAAACTACCTTCACATATCCTCGTTCTCTGAGGATGGCTGCTGTCTGTCTTCAATGAATGGCAGTGCTGTGTTGTTTAGGGTTATGGTTAGCTCACGCAGGGGTTAGCATTGTTTCCTCCCAGCAAAAAGGTTGTGGGTTTGAATCTAGAAGCTTGTGGATCTGTTTGTGCATGTGCATGTGGTCGTCTGGCTGTCTCGACAGAGATGATTGACAAGTGATCAGTCCAGAGTGTTCCCTGCCTTAATTCAACACATTTGCCCGATGCCGAATGACTGCACATTATTTAACAAAGCATCGGGTTCTTTCTATTTAGACCAAATGTATGCAACCTGAACAACTTAAAAATGTGACGGGAAAGACACTTCCGGTGTGCTTTTGTCGGGGCAAAAGGTTGAGCAAAAATATCCCAACACAGAGGAAACATTACACACAGCCTTGTTTGATTGATACCGTTTTCGGCAACTCGTGTTCCTTCATGCTCATAGAGGTTACCTGGGGTTACCAGGGGAGGAGATGTAGGGTGCCTGAGTTGCTCATCTGGGTTTTGAAGGAAAATTGGTGCCATCCATCAAACAAAGAAAAGCTAACGTAAGTCTGGCCAACAAAAGGATGAATAAAAAGGCATGCAGCAAAGTGGGGAACATGTGAGGTTCAGGGACTGGTAAGGGTCAATCAATCAGCCAGTCAGCTCTTTTATTTAACAAGCGAGGAGCATAGACCCCAAAGGCCACACTCCATATTCTGGCTGGTTGAGCTTGCTGTCTTTTCCTGTAAAAGGAAGGAAAAGGGGAGGGGTGGTGGTGAGATGAGAACGGAAAGAGGGCCGTGGGAGGAGAGGATTGAGGTTGGGGTTGGTGATGGAGGTTCACAAAGGTTTGGCCTGTGTCCCCTGGCATGCCGGTGTGCTTCATCTTCTCAGTGCAAGGGCCTGGAACTGGAGCTTGATGGGATTTTCAGCTCTGTAGCCTATATGCTCTCCCAGAATCCATCTGGAGGGCTGCACAGCAAAGAGCCAGCCACTCAGCGACACAGCCATAAAGAATAACCCATAGGCAGGCCAATGCCAGTGATCTGAGGCTCACAGCTCCGTTCAGTGGACAGGCCAACACTCTGTGACACATATTCCTGTCAGGCACACAGGCTGATCCCTAAGTTACTGTGTGCTCCGTGGAACAGACGGCACACACTGTGAGGCAGCCTCCATCCAACCACTGACCGCTTCAAAGCTTGGAAAATTGGAACGTAACAAGGACTTTACTATTAAGCACCCTTAATGGTCTGTATTGCTGTACCTCAGTTCTAATGTAGACAAGGACCTTGTGCTTGTGCGGTTGCCACCAAGGCTAAATTGTTAAGAAAATGTGTCTAGTATGTTTGCTTTTGTTTGTCCATCTGTTGGTTAGTTGGCAGGCTATGAAATGCTGGGGGGGCATTTTGATTCAGGTGGCGGACCATTCCTTTGATGTCATAGTGACTCAAACGGTACAGTAATTATACGTTTCTGTATTAGTCACTTTATTCAGAACCTCTCCAACATTTAATGGATTCTTTCTTGGTCCAAGTGCCACCCCTTTACAAAGTTAGGTAAAAAATGGTTTTGTATTGTTAGTGTAAACCTGCAAATTATGTTAATTCTACTATTTACTTTCTTACTGTGTCAAAGTGATAAATTAATAAAATTAGTGGAGGCATCAGAGTTTTTTACACAGCACATCTATGTTTGGATAATACTTAGTTCTTGGTCCTGAGCTGAAAAGGTTTGGGAAACCTTGTGTTGAAGCAGGGGTGTCCAAACATTTTCCACATACTGGAAAATCAAAGGATAAACGGGCCACTTTTACATTTTCTAAATCAGCGCCCATGTAGATATCGTAAAATTACTGCTGTAAGTTTTGCTGTTATTCTTAAAGGCCAATAAAAAAAACAGTCACCGGCTAAAATGGCATCTGGGCCGTACTTTTGACACCTGTGTGTTAAAGTATAATATGTAAAATAAGGCAATAAAACGGTGAAAATAGTGAAACCAAAAAGTTAATTCCCATGAACAGTGTCCAACTTGTCCAAATGAATTACCTCCCCCATCCATTCTCTGTACTGTTTATTCTATTCAGGGTCACAGGTGAGCATGAGCAGCTGACAACAGGTGACAACGAGGTGAATTACAACATGGACTGGTCACCAGTCAATCACAGGGCACAGGCTGTATAGAGACAAACAATCATTCACACTCACATCTCACACACACCCACACCCACACACACACACGACTATTCATTGAGTGGGACCCATGCTGGGTACACTATTAATGATTCTTTTCTCCCATTCTAAAGTACCGTGGACTGTTTCCGTAAGGTCTCCATAAACTGAACACAAGTTTCTGTGACCCTAAACAGGATAATCATGACAAAATGGATGGATTTCAGGACAGAATTCCATTTGAATAAGCATGTTGGAAGGGTTGTCCTCCTGCTTGCCAACAATGCTTCCTTTGCATGTTCATTCCATTACTGCGGAGGAGTGCAATTAAATGGCATAACACACAGCATCCTGAACAATAATGCCAGAAATGTATAATTGAAAATCAGCACCAAATATGCAAAGACAATCATTACTGCCTCTCATTATTGGATCCAATTTATGCACACCCCAGGAGACAGAGTGGCAAGTAATAGACAAGTACTATAGAGACCAATATTGGCATTGAACAGGAAGACGATCCAGCCTGATAAAAACCAATATGAGCGTGGAAAGTTTGGATCGAAAAATGCTTTTGCTTCCCCTCAGAGATATGCCGCATTATTACCATTTCTTTCTCCCTCGCCTGACGACTGTAAATTCAGTAAATGTAGCCCTGTGGTGGTAAGGTAGGCAGACGGCAGACTGTATAAATAAACAGAGTCTGTCTGAGGGCAGCACTGTGGACCCCACCTGCCCACCATCAATCAGTATTACAGCAGCCAGTGGCAGCCCAATCGCCCTTTTATAGGCTTGTGAAATGATCAAACATCTGCTTATGATCATATTTCATGTATACATGCTTCTAACATACAGCATCACGTCTTGCATCATACCACTACACACATCAGGATGTAATAGTGACAAAACCAAAACAAAGTTAGCCAAAAAGTCTGTACTGAGAGTATACCGGCCTTCAGGCCCATCACATCAATAACAGGATCTACAGCCGACTTCTAAAAGTCCCAAAGCAATAGGTAACGGAGTGCGATATGCGTACATGCTTTCTATAAAACACCATTGAGTAAGGGACTGAGTCTGTATTGACTGATGCAAGAAAGCGTAAGAAAATTGATGTCAGCCACTCAGAAGGGGTTGAGTTTGTGGGCGAGTTAAGAGAACAACCTTAAGTCGCTTGTAAGTCTTTAGGTGATCGATCATTTTCAGTGTCGCTGGACGCAAATACACAGAAAAGCTCTTATCTGAAAGTCAAAGGTCATTCCTGAAAGCTTCAATTTTCACTAACAACTGATTTTGGATAAAGAATACATAAGAGGTTGTCAGACCATCGGAACAAACAGTGAGAAGACAAATTGCACCAAATTTTAGTTATTTCCTATCACTTTACCTATTACCGTTCATATAGAGCAATAACTTTTTAGACAAAGTAAGTTTTGATATACAGTTGTAGTTAGCAAAGGATCAAATTTGTTTTCAGCACAACTCAGAATTGATTAATTTTAATCAACTTCTACAAACATAAACATCCATTCACCCAGGAAGCACCATACCGAGGTATTGTAAACACTTGAATATGTGTTGTATTTTATAAGACTACTAAATTGTAAATGAAAACAAACAGAAAAATTGTGTGTTGCTGTTTGTCATTAAGTTCAGAGGTACGAAACCCACAAATCGCATACCTATAATCTACTGTATTCAGCTGTGGGTTAAAATCTGTTTAGTACCATGTTTTCTGGACTATAAGTCCCACTTTTTACATAGTTTGGGGGGGTCCAGCAATTGATAGTCAGGTGTGACTTATACAGTATATGAAAATATACTGTATGTAGTATTTAACATGTTTTTAAATGGTGATTCATACTGACTGACGTGAACCATGGCATGAATGTTACTGTTGACAGTTGCGAGAGGGCACTCTAGGCTTGTGAGGAATTCATTGGATTCAGTCATGTAATATGAGATTGGGAGCTTGGTGAACTTGCTTATCAACTTAAGATTGTTGGACTTGCTGCCTTGTTACATTTATTTAGCATGTTCAGCCTCCCAGGTATGTTCTGTATGCTATTGTGTAGCTGAATGACTTACTGTGTTAGGTTAACATACCTCTTCATGACACATTTTTTGAGTGATAAAATTTATACTCTTGATCAATTTATAATCTGGAAAATATGATACTAAAATGTTTGATAGCTACTTTTAATATTCTAAATAAAAGACAACAGAGTTATTTCATTTTGTCGTCACCTCTTGGTCAGATGAAAAGGGCAGCTCACTAATTCCAAGTAACTTGCTAATTCTCTTGAAAGCCTTGACAGCAACACCGAACATTGAGCATTTGTGCTTTGGTCTGTTTGCTTGTCCCATCACTTCTACACTGCTGTTTTTCTGCAGTTTGCCTGGCTTTGTGGATTATTTCCAGTATTATATTGAGTCGTTCTAATAATTTTGCATCAATGATATGACACGTCTTTGTCACAAATGAGCAAGCATGCCTTGGGTTTGAGTTTTGGATTGTTTTGATTCTTTTGTATTTTATTTATTGAAATGTGTCGTTAGTAGGGTCGGGCATTGTTTGAAGTTGAATGATGCCGGTTCCGATTCCTCGTTTCGATTGTGGTTCCTAACGATTCTGATGTTTTTAAAAGGCAGGGTCATAAATGAGGGCGCTGACCAGAGTTCTTTTTGGATGGAATGTCTGCGCTTCTCCATGAATTGTTTAATAATATGAACTTTTCATTAACTTTACTGTGGACTTCTTACAGGGCTAAGATCCAACTGCTCTTTTTTATTAAGTTAAGCCAAACTTTCTATCCGCTTCTTCTTCGCTGGTGCTCGCCGGATTCTTCTTCGGTTGTGTTTGCTGCTGTTTCTTCCGGTCGGTGAAATGGGCATCGAATCTATAACTCAAAATGAAAACATTTCAACGATCCCGAGAGAATCGGAATGTTCGTCCCGGGTTCCCATAGATGCTCGAGACTCAATGCCCAACCCTAGCTGTTAGTACACTAAGTCCAACTTACGAACATCCGACTAGCGAACATTGGAGATACGAACAAAGCCGACTGGTCTATATTTTATTTTATTTTGCCTTCTAGTGGTCCCATCAGTATTTATACTGGTACATGCTTGACCAGTAGAGGGCGCTGTGACACTGCTAATGGGACCAACAGAGAGGCAGGCGGTGGGGAGAGAGTGTAAAGGAGAAATGAAAAGCTAAATTGTAGCATTAGATACAACCCAGACAGAGCGTGTGATTAAAGTTTATGAAGAGTTAAAAGGCCTGCTTAATTCTATACCACCCACAGAACACTACCTCTTTTAAAAGAGTCTAACGACGACGACGATTTGTCCTTTTTTTTCCAATAACTCCTCCGCCTCCACCACAACGACGTATGCTCGACCACTCCTCTTCAAAGGTAAATAACATTTATCATTACGTATTATTATATCATTTTCATTATTGTTTTTTTCATTAATTATCCTTGTTTAATATTACTACTACTGTTTGCTGACGAAGCTCTTCAGATGAGGAGTGAAATGTCCGACACACTCTTCACAGAAGTACAGATGACTTCTCAAGAAGCCTTTCCATCGTTGGACAACTCCTGTACGACTGAGAGCCTACACAGACGTACTGCATCCAAACTCATATTTACATACATACGCATATACTGTATATGTATACACGTACATGTAGTACCTATATCATGAGCAATATTACCTTTTCCCCTACTTAAGAACAATTCGACTTAAGAACGGTTGTCTGGAACCAATTGTGTTCGTTAGTTGGGGACTTAGTGTATTAACAACTTGCGACAAAAGATTCTATTACAGTCATTCCATGACTTGGCTACTGCTGTCAACTGTCTAACCAAAGAGAAGATGACCTTTCTGCCCTCTTTGGACTTTGGATGCTGATAGAAGACCAAGCAACATGTCATCATTGGTGCTGATAACTTAAAGAAGAGACACAGGTGCATACAGATATGCAGCAAGATGCAATTTGTGCATCCACTTTACACAGGTGCAGTGAGGGAAAATGGCACAGAGTTTGGGAAATCATCGGTCGTAACTGCTTGAACTCCAACAAATTAATTTCTGACAAGGTAGAAACTCACCTGGGAACTCAAAATGGCCTCCTCATTTAAAAGTCAGTTGACTGACTCAGGATTGGCCTTGAAACAGGCTTTACTTGAACACCGTACGGCACATTGAAAGGTTTACAATCATGGTTAAATTCTTCCCCCCAAAATCTGAAAGTTTGACCATTTTAAAACTACTGCGTTCCCTCATTCAGTGCATGTTGACGGAAGTTCAGCAAACGTGACAAAAGTTGAGGCCAGTAACTAGCTTGGCAGCTGTAGTCGACAAAAGGCAGCAAAGGCCCTGTCCATAGAGGAAGGAAATGAATCCAAGTGGTCCAAGGTTAATGGTGGCTTAGAACAAAATGGATTCAGTGCCAGGGGTGTGCTGACAGGTGATTTGACAAGAGTGAAGGCGCTCCATCAATCTCATGTTGGCCTCTCTGACCCTCCCCCGCCTAGCCATAGCAGCTAGGGGGCGCCAGGTGTCATGGTGCTGTGACCTTTACAGGTCTCCAGACAGCCCACCTGCTGTCAGCCTAAAGCTTCCCCTATGGCCGGAGGAGATGCCATCACTTCATGCTCGACTGCCATAATGAAACTGTGATTGGAAGATAGTGAACTGTGACAGGTGGTGCCAGACCCGAAGTCGTCTAGTCAAAATCAAACGACTCGCTTCAGGTGTCCTTTTTTACGGTCTGATTTTCCTTTCAATCGGTTTGACAATTTAATGGTCCAAAAAGGGTGATATGCCAGCGGAGTTTTAAAACGCTTTCATACATCACACAGTTTTGTGTACTGCAAGTCATTCACAATATCAGAGAACCAATATCAGGTGCTGTTATGTGCACGTGGACCTTCGTTTTGTGTGTGCACATGCTCTTCCCACCCCAACCAGCAAATTAGCCCTTGGGAGGCTTGCCTTCACGTTTAAACCTGACATAAATTCCCTGTCACAAATCCCCGGGGCAACCAGGCCTGTAGGCACAAAAGCAAATATTTCTGTTCCTGATCATGGCCATTCCCTCTTAACATCCTCACTCGTTGCACCCTCCTCTGAACCTACCCTAGCACCACAAGCTAGCCATTTGTCACAAAGTAATTATAGAATTATCGATCGGCAAGCAATTAACACCTTTCTTCTCTTCCTCTTTGCTGCACCACCCTCCTCCCCATCCTTTAATTTGAACTTGGAGAGAGAAAGAAAAAGAGGAGGTAGTGGAGGTGGGGGGGGTGGCTGTGGGAGTAACATTTAATCCTGTTGGCATTTCCTAGTTCTCTTCAAATTAATAGGGCGACAGGGACAAAATGGCTTTTCTTTTTCTGCCGCTGATTTTCCTCGCCCTGTCTCGTCTGCTGATCGTTCTGGAACAGACAGGAAGCTGCTTATATTACAACTATTTAATACAGCCTGAAAATAAAACCTTCAGAATGCAATTCTTATGATACCGACGTAACTCTGATTTTTACCCTCGTCTTTTTGTTTTCCAGCCACCTCTGCCACCTCTCTGGATGGCTATCTTGAAACATCACCTTAGGAACATACGGCTGGGATGGACAGGCATGCTGATTTGCCTTCTGGCGTTTTGATAACACTATCTCTGTCTGTGCATCACGTCTTGTTCTCGTATTCCGTCGGTGCAGTGCACAGAGATACTATTGACATTTAAATTGGCACAAACTATATGTTGTTTCTCATATGCATATTATGCTGCGCTTTTAAACTATGACTCAGATCCCAAAATTGGGTCATGCTCTGCTTTTAGTATGTAGTTTCCCACAAAGTAAAAGTACCAATAAATATTAATGAGTCAGCATCCCAGGATGACAGACTAAATTTCTAATTTGGGCCCTACACTAAAAAAGAATCTTGGTGTTCTACGGATTTAATTTAGTTGTGCTTCCTCAAGTCAGGGGCGCAGCTACTTCTAATTTACAATTCTTGTCATCACACCAGTAGATGAAATGGAGCTGATGATGCCACCTACCACATTAGTTTTAACAATATAACTCACATTTATCACACAAATAATGCAATTTTAAGGTAAATTTATGCCACCATTATGACACTCTGGTTATGAACAAAGGCTATTTTAAGTTTTGCAATTTAATAATGTTGTCAACAGGGCTATACTGTAGTACCAAATGAAGCACATTCAATTTCACAGCTTCCTGGCTCTACGTGATAAGAAGCTACTGTGGAGTGGACCTTATTTGGTAGAAATTGAGGGACAATTTGAGGCCATTGTGGGACCTTTTCCTTCCATGCTGAAATGCTGATCAATAGCTCCTCTTGGGGTTTCATTCAAACACACATAGAGCAATGCTCCCTCTTGAAAAAGTCTGTGGTATTGACCTGTTTTTCTTGCCCTGCAGCCCTTCGTATTTTCTCAAAGAACGGGTAACCCAGGAGACAGACATTGTTGTGGCTTTTATGGCTTTTCAGACGCTCTGTTGCCATTGCATCAAAGCCCGCAATGCATTTTGTGACGTTGGCAATCACAGGGTTTTTGCCCTTTGTCATTCTTCATTCATTTCAGCTTGTCTGTCAATTTACATTTTTGATGTTTGACATGTTTAATTTAGCATCAGTGGAACGCCTCTGCAATCAGCCAATACTATACATACTGTATATTTTACATTATGCACTGTAGAAAATGCATGAGCTACTGCAAAGCTGACCAACACAGACAATGGAAAACTTACTTAGACGGTGGTAGTTGAGGGTTAAAGTCAGCACTGTTGCTTTACTTCTTTCATATGCTACTGATGCTGTTGACTTCAAATACACACAGTCTGTCATTCTTCGTCATTTGACAGCATCCTGACAGTTCAATGCAAAAAGCTGTAACAATAAATAGTTTTATGGCTGTCTATACACTTTGCATGGCCACAGCAAACCCAAACAACAACGTTTAGCAAGGTCTAAAATCCTGTTGCGTTAAAATTATTCATGGCACAGGCTTGTCTCAGACTGTTCAACATTTGCCCATTCATGTGCTTGTGGCTTGAATTGTCTCCCGTTTTCCTAGAACTGGTTTTGTTGAGCTTTTAGCTGATGTTTGTCGGTTTACATGGAAGTATGGTATGTGTATATTGATACAAATGTTAGGTAGCAATTAGCCTAGCAATCCAGCTTCTCCCAGTACCGGGGTCTGGCGATTTCGAAAGGTTAAATCTGTTGTGAAATGATAGGGAATACTACTACTAGTGCTACCATACCTACCAACATTTGCCTTTAAAAATAAGGGAAACTTTCCTGAAAATAAGGCCCAACTGCCCATTGCCATTGTCCTTGCAAGGATAGACACTATTTAAGAAGCCCCAATGACAAAGTCGTTTGTGACAACCCCAATCACAGCCACAGTAGATACTAAAAACTTTGTTGCAAGAGCCATCCGCCAGGGCTTTGAAGCTAAATTTACCAATCAAAAAAAACACCCCTTTCTTTCTCCGTTTTTGCTCAATATCTGCTCCAGCTTGTAGCTACACGGTGACAACTACGAGGGTCAAACAGGACGTGCGCACGTTAATCGCGCGTCCAAAAAAATAATGCAAGGAAACTTCCGTTAATGCGTTAATAACGCGTTAACTTTGACAGCCCTCATGTATGCCCGGATGATTGCACAATTTCGCTTGTATCTCTGCATAAGTGACAAGTAAAAGCCATTCTTATTCTGGTTCTGATTAAAAACTGTATTTGGCAGGTTTTCTATGCTCTATGAAAATATTCCATTTATAAATAAGAAATCCTACTTTGTGGAAATTCACTTATCACGGTCAGGTCTGGAACCAATTAACCGTGATAAAGGAGGGATTTATATGTGCGGATTTATATTGTTATTGTTGTTGTTGTTGTTGTTGTTGACCCATTATTAAAGCATGTTTTCAACAGGGGGAGTGGAAAGGAGTTTTGTCTTGTATCAGTCTGGGAAGATATTAAAGACACAACTGCTGTCCCTGTTGGCAGCATCTCATCATGACGTTTCTGTGGCATCTCGGAAACAGGTGACCTTCGACATTTAAATCATATGGTTGTTTTACAGCATTCATGCATTCTACTATCTACTTTCTTCTTCCCCTTTTGCAGTGATTTGAGGTCCATGTGCTATTTTAGAATTTAATAAATCCATGCAACAATTTTAATATGACATAAAACAGTTCAAGACATTGAGGTACATCAAGTACGTGGCTTGAGGAAAGGACAAAGATCTATGTTTTATCTTGCAACTGTTCTGTGCAAATTGAGCCCATTGTGCAGGGTTTCATGAAGTCCAAATTAGTCTCCCCGGGGGAGTAGAACTCATCTCAAGCATTTAAAGCTCTAATTTGCACAAACTGTGATTTGAAATGAAAGTTGCAAAGGGAGCGTTGTTAGGTCACAAAGCAGTCATTCGAGGGGAAAAGGCTTGATCTGAAAACAACCAGATTGAATTGGATCAGATGGTGGAAACGTTCTGCCATCCGTACACCAACCAAAGATCAATTCACCCAGGCAATGATGCATTGAAGTATGGCTTCTTTGCATTTTGCATAGTCTTATGTCAACTGCAGGTCCCACTTCTGAACAGGACTTCAGTTTCTGAGGGATATATTAATCAAGTTGGCTTAAATAATTGATGCGTAGTACTTGCATGGCAAACGTCATCTGTTGGCTGGAGACTGTGACGAGCACTCCACAGATTTACATGTTCTGACACTTTTAAACTACATTGCGACCCACGGAGGATTTCTTGAAACCTTTTTCAGAACGATTCATTGTCATCCAAAAGACTGAAGACAGTTATTTGAGCCGACATAGTTGTTTGGCTCAGCGTGTCCAAAGTCTGGCCTGTGGGCCATTTTTGGCTCGTAGCTCATTTTGTATTGGCCCGGCATATTTTCAAAATAAAATACATTCATTACTAATGAGAAATATTAGCTATTATGCTAATTTCCTTTGTCACCTATAACCATACCTGTCAACAGTGGTGTGCAATCAGGGCAAGCAAAACCTTCTTTGCTGGCAGACCCAGTAGCACTGACCTACATTTACAATTTAAATTCCAGTATTTGTTCCATGAAATGTATGTATTAATTTATTCCAAGAGTCAATCATTTTAATTTGGTTGCATGTTTCTTGTCTGCACTGCTTCCAGTAGTGTATGTGTAGAGAGGGTTGACATCTCTGGGGAGTACATGTATTGTACTGTAACGGTTTGATATTTTGATCATGTTGTGAACTGCTTCAGATGATGTTGTAGTGTAGATGTTTGGAGCTGTCTAAACCCTTAATTTCCGATCAATTTACGCTCGCTACATTTGGCTAAGTGCCAACTTTGCAAGCACTGGTGTACCGCCAATCACCGATGGATATTAGTCACTAACTCAAAGTTAGGCCAGGTGTATCTGTGACGATGTATTCAAAGAAAAGGGGACATATTGTTAATGATACAGTATTGGTATCGCAACAATCTGGCAGACACTTATTGTGTGAATAATGAAAAGCTGTTGCGGCACTTTTTATTATAATTTTGAATCAGTGTCTGCCCAAAAAAATTTGGACCGGTTGAGTCCCCACTGAAGACCCAGGTACCAAATGCACCGACCGCCACTGCCTGTGACCCCTACCGTTTTTACCGAGAAAGTACCGTATTTTGACCTTCTTTCCTTTCTCTCGTTTTAATAGTTTCCCGTATTCTCACCAAATTTGAACTTTCATGAAAAGTTAACGTTCTGCCGGAACAGCACAGCTTGGCAACACTCGAGCAACATCGGAGTTGCCGGTAAAGTCAGGCCTTAAAAATAAAAGAAGCACATCATTGGGGTCTTTTCTTTTCTTGCATCAGGGGGTGGGGGGTACTGGTGGAAATTCCTGGAGGATATCAGAATTTCTCTTATTTTTCCAGGAAATTGCCCTTATTTTGTAATGCAAAGTTTAACAGATAGCCTATACCTGCAACAGAAAGTTAAGATGTGGATGTTTTGTTCTGATGGCTCAGAATATAATGACCTTCACTGGATCGGTTTTAGTATCTTGAATGCACAAAATGTATCAAAGTGGCCCCCACACATCCCTCAGTTTTTCTGTATACGGACACCCCTGGTTTAGTTGAACAACTTTTACGGTACATTTTATAGCATCGAACAGTTCGGGGATGCCTGGGATATATTGTAGTCGTCTATGACGTGGAATTGGAGAATAAATATAATGTATTGTTAAGAGCTGCAGTTTTTTCAAGAGTGTAATTTCCAGTTGGGCAACGCGAGCACGTGGCCCAGTAAATTCGCTTCAGCATTATCCAGTCGTTTCTCCATGTTGGCTACTTTACACGTATTTACATGAAAGCACTTTATCATACCTTCTCTTGATATGACAGTGACAAAGGTGTAAGTTTAGAAGCAATTAGCTCCAATGTGATGTTTAAACCTCAGTGCTGCGGATCAGTCTGCCACCTCTATAGGCTGTTGCGTAGGCTTTGTACAGTATAATTCAACTGCTTTACATAATTGACAAATGGGGAATACTAGATTACATCGACCAGACAGGTAGGTCAGAATATCATTTATCCTCTTTATATCATCATAACGACTTAATGAATTAGTGTCTTGAGAAAGTAGTAAATGAGGATGAGAATCGGCCGGTGGAGACTCAAATTGGCCGGCCTTCCCGAGTGGGTGTGACAAAATACAGAATAGAGTTGTGGGGATGCTGCGTGGCGAGAGGACTCGCTGGCACAACATGGTGGAACACGGTGTTGCTCTTGTTCCCAGCTGAGGCGGGACCTGTGAGCAAAATCACAAGCCCCTGTGCCCACCCCAACACTTGCCTTCCAAGCGCTCATTTTCCACATGATTAGCTTGCCACCTGTCCTCGAACTGCCCCTTGGCCTCCAGGTCATTCACGTCACAGTAGCATTTAGAACTGGCAAGATCTTCTCGGAGATGTGCTTAATCACTGTGGAGCTCATTGAAAGGCCTCAGAACGCTTATGGTTACACTTATTGTGTGATACTTAAGAAAAAAGGTGAAGAATATTGCTATGGATACACATATCAACAAGTTAATGCACTCTGACGACACTGAAAATACTTATTCAGACATTTACTGTATGCCAGTGTAGTTCTTATATGAATCAGTGGAAGGCACTGTTTACTACCAAATAACTCTGCAGCTTTGCTGACTGCTGAACAAAACGTGTTAATGCAGCAGCTGCTCTGCTACCAAATATGAGTGCATGCTATGACAATATCACCAGTCTTAATGCATTAAGAATTCATACGCTGTGGACTGCTGAGCAGCAACTAGAAATACAAGACATGACATACATGACAAGATCAGATGCCCTGAGACGATGATGGTCTTCAAAATAATGCGCCTTATATTTTCAATTATACCTAACGCCTTATATATTCAACAAAGATTCACCAGCTCAGTCGTTGCCACCATAGAAAAAACGTATTTAGACATGTCTCGATTGTGTACTGTTGTATCTATATGATGTTTGCACTGTGTTCAAAACCTGCCTTTTTATTATTCTCCTCTGAATAAATTTTCCACCAGTTTGAACCTGTTGTGTCATACACAATGGCACCGTGTGACACACCGCGTTATCCTTTGGTAGCGACGCACACCGCTGATACATTTGCGCTCCGTCAGAGCAAAGGATTGGCTCTGACCCATGTTGGCCGCACTTCTGATGTTAGTGGCTTTGGACAGCAGGGAAAAGCAGAGGGTTACTAAAGAGAGATGGAGGTCACAGTGTTAAAAGAAAAACCTACTCTATTTAAAACGATGACAAGCCCGATACAGCATTCGATGTCATTTTCACACCTGCGTGATTCCACATTATGCCCGATCAAATTTCATTAGAACAGTTTAAGCTACCTGAGTGAGCTTTACAAATACGCGATGATGTCATTTTTGGTTTGCCTTTAAAAAATAATTTAATAGTTAAAAACTTATGCAACTTGTAGCAAATTGTTTGAAAAATGTTGCTAATGGTGGCTGCAGAGTATCACCATGTATTGTGAGTGTATGCTGTTGTCATCGGCCATCGCATTCGTTTGCCAATGCAGTCATTACAAACCCAGATGCTTTTGGTTTTTAAGGTCACACTGCCAGGTCTGAATCATTTGCAAGGAAAATACTTACCAGAGTTTGTACGTCAGCCTGCTCGATACAAATTCAGGCATAATTGAGCACAGATTGGAGTTTTCTCTCAAAGGGAACAGAAAAAAAGAGAAAGAGGAGCGCGTCAGACTGAGTAAAGTTTTTCAGGTCTTTGTCCCTCCGCAATTTGCATGCCTAATGAAGCTGAGCAGGAGTTAATAGTGGGTGTAATGACTTCTGACTGGCTAGGTTACGGGCTGCAGGGACGGGATAGGCCCTGCGAATGGTTAACTGTGGGGCAATGTGGGCAAAGGACACACAGGGAGGCAGTTGGAAGGAGAACCTGTGTTTACCTCTCAAACTCAGGGCAAGCGAGCATTTCATAGACAGCATTTTTTTTAAGTACACAAATCACGTTCCTTTGGGCCAGACAAGATTTTTCTTCTTTGTACTACTGAGCCAATTCAGATATTTCTGCTTCACTAGTCCCAACAGTCGCACACGCTGTTTTAACTTAACTACTGATGATGTGCTCTTAAAAGATTAATCAGCGGGGCCTCCTTTATGATGAAATTACTGCATTTTGACCACTTAGAACTTTGAACAATGTACGCTCTTCAGCATTTAATCTTGCTAAAATTCAAAACACACATTGCTGTGTTATTTTACAGCGACGGCATGTAAAAATGTTTCATTTGATGTAGAAGTCTATGAAGCCTTTTGGGGTTCTCTCTCATTTTCCTTTTCCTTAATTTAATTCACATTACTTATTAGTAGCTTCTGGCGTATAAGTCCCTACTTTTTTCTCACGCTTTGAACCCCGCGGCTTGTACGGTGATTGCTGATTTATGGCTAAAAGAACTCCATGATGCTCCCATGATGCTTAGAGTGCAGCTTCAGGAAATAGTGAGGTGGACGAGTGAAGTGGACGCTAATATCACATTTTGAAGTGTTATGCAGCGATTGTGTTTTGATCTCACACATCTTAAGTGCATGTTTGATCAAGTGTAGTCACAATTGAGTGGGCTGGATCCCCAGGATGCAGAGACAGAGTGGGTGATCCTTTTGTTCACTACACCAGGCAGGCAAAACTGAAGGAGTGCTCAACAGGCAAGAACAAAAAAAACAAACAATCACTGGAAAAAGATGAACAAAAAGATGGCCGTGGGAAAAATACAGAGCGAGGACGGCACTATGAGGCAAAATTAACAATGTAATTCAATACTTAACAAGACTGGCGTTGGCTTAGTAGCAGTAGACACTGAAAGACACTGAGAAGTACGAACCTCACACGAGTGGACGCTGGATATACGTAGTGAAGATAATGACGATCAGGTGTGTAGACCGGAAGACCAGAAACTCATTGATCTAAAAAAAAAAAAAAAAAAAGGAAACACAGGTACAGATGAGATACAAAAATAAAGACAAGAAAGAGAATGTGACAGTAGAAGTACTCCAGCTTCTGAGTGCTTGGGCCGTTAACCGTCCACTATCACCAACGGGTTTCGAAAGCCTGGACTCATACGTGACAGCTCAAGCTAAATGCCTAATTTGACAAAAGTGACACCGAGAATGACAATGAAAGAGAGAGAGAAAGACTGTCAAAGTGTGCAATGAAGGAATTACGAGGCCGTTCAATTGTGTCGTTGAAGAAGACGACTACAGTGGTTTTTGCTCCCAGGAGGAGGACGGCGATGAATGACTTTTTCTGGTAGGCTACTGCTTAACTAGCCTTGTTACGCGCGCTGTTTGGAAAAAAAACATTCATTTAATGAAAAACATATTTCTGTATAGCATCTTTATGTGTGCTAAATATTCCATGTTAAAGCATAGACACCTGTGGCTTATAGAAAGGGCAGCTTATATATATATATATATATATATACAAATCTTTTTTTCTCTTTAAATTTAGTGGGTGTGGCTTACATACCGGTGTGCTCTATATTCCGGAAATTACGGTAATTGTTTGTTTTTAGATGTTGTGTATCCTATAACTGGACTAACGTCTTTCAAAACGCACAGCGGATGAATACGATGCGTGCAGCGGCACACAGAAGCTGCGAGGCTAGGGGTCGTCTACCGAGCATGAGGCAGGCTCTTCTGGTGGAAGTGCACGGAGAAAAAGAAAAAGCCATCACCATGGAAGTGGAAATGGACATCATCAGAATCTCTGAGAGAGGAGAAGTGCCCTCCAATAATGGCCACACATTTGGTGTTAGCCGTTCAACTGTGACGTCCACCATCAAGGGTAAAGATCGCATCCTTGACCATGCAAAAGGATCTGCTCATATGAAAGCGAGAGTAATAACTAAGCAACATAATGGTCTTATTATTGAGATGGAAAGGTTGCTTGTGCTCTGGCTAGAAGACCAGAGTGAGAGAGTATCCTAGCGATCCTAATGTTGATTCAGGAAGTGATCCCGTACCCTCTACCTCAGCACCTTCTGCAGATTCTCCTGCAGCTTATCTTGCCTCTTCTGCTTTGTCCTCCTAATAAACCACAGGGATAAAAGTAAGTTCTCTTTTTATTACTGTTTCATTTCATTCTTGTACAGTATTTTGTGTTTTATTGCTGCATTTTATGTCCTTCATGTGTTCTGTGTAGGGGTGGAATGATTCCTGGAGTAATGTGAGGACCTCGATTACAAAAAAGAATCGAGGAATTTTCTCTGCCTCGATGAAATGTTACATGTGCTGACGTCACCAACACGCTTATGTCACCCATGCAGAGGAAGAAGCGTATGATTGGTTGACAGAGCGGGAGGATGGAAGAGGCGAGGGAAGATGACAATGACGGCGAAAGAGAAGGAAAACGACATTTAAAAAAAGAGAAAAAGTTGAAAGTATGGGAACACTTCAGGCTAAACAGCAAGTTGAGCACTGTGACGTGCTTCCGTTGTTATGCGGTACTTACATACCACAGCAGCGCATCTTCGATGTTGCATAATCTCCAAAGACACCCAGAATGGAGCAAAAGACCGAGACAAGGTAAAATTAACGCAGCACAAATCAATGATTGATGTTAATGTACCTTACTAACATAATGTTAGCCGCGTGGCGGCTCGGTTCCTCTTCATTATGAGTACCGTCGATTACGTGGCTAGTTTATTCCAAAGGTTCGCCCTTATTTATTCTGCAAAAAGGCAGCGCTGTGCGTTAAGAAGATGGAAATCGCCACAGAAGCACAGAGGAGAGCACATATTGAGGCAATGTTTACTTCTGTAAACAGTGATGTCAATTTACTAATTATTTCTCTCCTTTTTCAGGAAATCATCACAGCCTCGGATGGATAAATTCATCTACAAAGCACCATTATGTAGTCCTTCGGACCCAGGAAAATTCAGGTTGTTCCTATGTGAATTTTACAAATACAACTGTTGATTATCTAAAAATGAAATAAATTCGTCATTCATTATGAAGTGAAATGTCATATTTTCTATTGTGCATTTCTACTTGCTCTTTGACCAAGCAAAAATATGTTTTATTCCATTTAGGAATTTTCAATACAATACTCAAATACTAAAATATTCGTTAGCTGCAGCCTAGTTCTGTGTGCAGTGCGAGTGACTTCATTTAAGTTGAATTTTAGGTTTTGTTCAACTTGACTTGACTTACACCCATGGCCTAGGAATGTAACTCTTACGTAACCGGAGGACCTGAGGTGTTTTTGTACAGACTGACGCGTTCCAGGTCCACAGAAGGCAAGCTGGGATGGTTTTAGTATGGAAGAACTTGATCACCCTAACCCAGTGGTACCCAACCCCCGAGTCGCGGCCCGGTATCGGGCCGTGAGTCACTTGGTACCAGGCCGCACAGAAAGAAAAAATAATTTCCATTATTTCCATTATTTTTTTGAATGTTTTATTTTGAAAAATGGCCGGATTCTCTCTGTTACATCCGTCTCACTTGACGCATGTCCATTGTTTGTGTGCTAACTTTATCTCATGCCGCACAGATATACTACTACTGTATTTTTACCATTTTTCTTTCACCTAATATTTGGTCTCAAATGCTGATACTATGTGGGAATTCATATAAAGGTAAGTTTTGATGACTTATTGAGTGCTAATGTGCACATTTGTCTCAAGTTAATTCATGCTAGCACACTGCCTTTTACCACACACAAACAGCGATAATAATCTTTCTGGAAAAACTTGAACTGGTGGATGGTGGGTCGGCATTCATTTTGTGTTATTCATGTCTTAGTTTTACACAATACATACCAAATAAGATAAATTACGTCGCTCTAATGTACAACCCCTCTCCCACCGGTCCGCGGGAGATTTGTGGGAACACAAGCCGGTCCGTGGGTGAAAAAAGGTTGGGGACCACTGCCCTAACCCATCAAACACCGATGGAATGAACCACAAGAGGAATTGTGACCTCTGGTTCTTCAGGTTAAATAGGTAAAAAATTCCCTCAAACTCCAAAATTTTGTCGAAAGTCCTCCCAGATGAGTGCTAACTGTCCTAGCTGCCGACTCCATCTTTTCTTATATTTTCACATCCTAACCCTAACTCTAATATTTGTGTCCATATACTGTCCACAGCTTGAAAATACAATATCTAGTGTTAACTGAAAATAGAGAAATATGAGGAACTTTTGTACAGACACACGCTTGACAGTCCAGACAGCAAATATTGCCACAGCTGTCTGTCGCCTTCTTTTGCATCCTCAAGCTGATGTGTTTTGCTGCGTTTTTGGCGCACCTCACAGAGAACTGAAGTTGGCACCATCACCCACACTAGCCACTTCTGCCAACACTTCTGCAACTGCTGGCTGTAGGACACACACACGTGCACACACACACACACACACGCGCACACAATCCTCGTGGCTACAGATGTAGCCTCGACCAGCTCATCTCCACCAGGTGTTGCTTTATAGCCGTGTCACTTTGAGCCTGACTCCATCTGCCACACTCAGCAGGCAAAAAAAAAGAAAAAAAAGGTGATTTTTACACTTTTTGCACATGCTCAGATAGACAAATACATGGTTTGGAAGAAAAATCTGCATCTACAGTTTGATGCATGGTGAATTGTGACATTTCTGATAGCTTTCTTTCATTATTTTAGCTATTCATCATTTTGACATATATTCATGCTATGCTTTTTATGCAAACAAAAAAAAAAAGCTCATTGAGGTGTTTTTTTTTTTAGCATTGATGTTTTATGATCATACAGTTATAAATAATCACACACTTCTGTATCACAGTGACATATTTGCAAAGTTGAACTCGGGATCTAAATCGCAGGCTTCCTATCCTAATAGCATTGTTTAGACTTGGCTATCCATCATCCCACCAACGGGTAATATGATAGTCGAGGAAACAGGCAGCGCAATTAGATTTGCGTTGAACAGTGGGGCGTGTTTTTCTTCACCGCATGCTTGAATATTTAATCACAGTTCTATTTTGGAAAAAAAAACAACAAAAAAAACACCTGCCTCACATCAGCGTTCTGCAAAGGCGCAAAAGGTCGAGCCCTAAAGGTGATCAAGAGATGAAGATACTCATCACTGACTCATAAATATTTATACGTTGTTTCATTAGACGTAATGAGTGTGTGTATTTGATTACACATTCGCTGTTTATCAGGAGCATCAGATGATTTCCCTCTTCCGAGTGCTTTGATTTTTGGGGTTGTAGTGTATAACAGTGGTCTCGGCCGTGAATATCTACCCCCCATAATATATAATATATTTCAATTATACATATTTATTTATTGATTTATTTTGTAGAAAGCTTTATAAAGCAAGTTAAACGTTATAGATATTTAAAGCTTTGTATTTAAATACAAAGTTGTGTGTTATTATTGGTTGTTGGCGTCAACTTTTCAGCTTTTTGTCATTATGCCTTTTTCTCTATTTTTACAATTTTTGCTGTTTTCTTAAACTTCTTAAACTATTTTGTTTCTGCAGTGATGCAATTACAAATTAGCCATGGTAGAGAGATGGCCCCTGGGCTGCACTTTGGGCACCCCTACTTTTGTGGATCTTTCTCCCAAAGTTTGAAAGCTCGCGATTAGGCCTGTCACAATCATCGATAAATCGATAAATCGAACGATTAAAAAAACCATTATGACGCCCCTTGATAAATTGACATGGGCATGTATGCGTGTGTTTCGTCTGCTCGTCTCTATTTGCCACACAGGCTGGATGACAAGAGGGTTCACTCCGCATCTGTCTGTGCGCTTTGGTTAAAATCCTCAGCATAGAATCTCTGACAAAATAATATTTTTGCTGTATAGCAAAGTCAAAAACAGCTTTCATGCAAAATATAGATTTCTCTACCAGCGGCTCTCATACAAGAATAATGCTCGCAGACGTCAGTATACGATGAATAACCAAAAAAACAGGCTGTCCTTACTCACAACCGAATACAGCCACAAATCCTCTGCAATAAAAACGTTTCAAGGAGAAACACTTTTCCGAGTTGGGTGGAAAGTTAGTTATTACCTGCTCGATGATTTCTCTGGTTGGCGGCAACTTTTCCTCCTGGTTCGGGTGGAAACATGCTATGTGGTTTCTCATATTTGTCGTGGTCCCAAATTATTTTAAGCTTGTATGACAAAGCTTGCATACTTTCTGGCTCTTGTCCAGCTAAGTTTTACCTTCAACTACATGAGAGCCAAAGTGCTTCCAGACGAGTTTACGCTCAACCATTTTGGAAGCATCTTCCTTACATTTACTGTAGGTGCATCACCATAAACTGTCCGGGCGGCACGTCTTTTTGTTCCGTCAGGATGGGCATTTATCAATCGATTAATATCTAAGAATCGATTATTTCCCCCACCCCACTTGATACGGTACTTGGGCACGAAATTGCCCTTTGCTATAAATAACAGCGTCCTTGTTTTCATTTGCCTTTACAAGACTAAATGTATAGGGGTTGTGGTGATTCTGTTCATGCCTACAGCAGCGATCACCAACGAGGTGCTTGTGGGCACCGGGTAGCTCCCCACGACCACATGAGGCGCCCGCAAGCCTGCTTTTCATTCAGTTTTTCAGGGAATAATGTGAGAGCATTACCAGCTTTTTGTTGATGTTCTGATAAAACAAGCACATCCAGTTTGTTTGGGTTGAGGTAAGCTGTGAAAGTAAAGGTTACAAAAATGAGTAGCTCTTGGCCGTTTTCATTTTGCAAAAGTAGCTCTCACAAGAAAAAAAAAAAAAACCTTGTCGACCACTTATCGACATTCTTCTATGCGAGATTTCTGAAAACTTTTTTGACCCTTAACTTCACTTTCCATAAACATTTGCATTCAGAGCCTACAATTGATTGATTTTCATCTTGAAAAACAGACAGTGATGAATAAGCTGCAGCTGCTCTAAAATGAAATGCCCTCCCCCTATTTTGAAGAGAAAGTATGAAAAGTTTCATTAGTTTGGGAAGGCTGGATTGGACATTGATTAAAGATGGGGGGTAGTTACAGAAATCAATATCAGGCCATTGTGATTTTTGGTTTACTAACACTTCATCTGTTACTTGAGCTGTTTGGCACCTTTAAAGACAGAAGGGGGTCATCTATATTTTATCTTTTACGATTCTTTTTCCCTGTCTCTGTCACTGTTGCAAAATTCCTTGTCTCACCTAACTTCCTACCTTTGTTCACCTGCTGCACGTCCCTGCACATCCGTCCGGCAGCCCCGCTCCCACCCGACACCACCGTCCTCCGTCACAAGGAGATGAATGGTGTTCTGTCACTCGCCAGACTCTTCAGAGGGCCGGTGCTCTGTATGAGGAAAGTGCCAGTCATTAACAGGAGGGGGAGGAGGGATGGAGGCAGGATGAAAAATGAGTTCATTTACGGGCGAGTCTTGTGAGCTGCGTAGCAGCAAAGCAAGCAAACCCCATCACCTTCTCTTCTATTCTTCCCCTCATCACTTGCTGTAGGTGCTTGGCGTGCGAGGAGGGGGAAGTTACTCAGCAGATTTCCAGCCATGTGTAAATAAAAAAAAAAAAAAAAGAAAAAGTGGGGAAGAAGTGGATCAGAGCCAGTGAGTAAGAGCATACACCAGATTAGAAAAAGTACGTTTGAGAGGGATGACGGGGCCGTCACAATGGAATACCGAGAAGGTGTTAGCAGGCGAGGGACGAGACATCGAGTCATCATTCACACTGAAAGCGTTCAGAAGGTGATTTTTGGAGAAATATTATTGCCACCAGTCACAGCTATGTGGAAGACATTTTAGATGCCAGGTCAAACCTCTCATCGTTCAATGGAATGCAGTTGCCAACTTTTATTTTTGGGTGCCTTCACAATTGTCGTGTTTGGTCCAGTTGCTTTGCTCATACGGTTCGTTTGGTTGCGTGTGAAGGCAGTCCAGGACCAAACGGGACCCGACCAAACAGGGGGACCAAGACCGCCTGAGGGATGGGCCTCCGACCGCCCCGAACTCTAGTCCTGAGTGGGCGAACGGACCAAAACACCGGTGACCAAATGTGAAGGTAACCAGGCAATGCTAAACAAAACACCGAACAAAAAGCTGGGTGGAAATCATCCAAAAATAAAAGTTCAATGTAAGCCAAGAAGTGTAAATAAAGTAGTTAAACATACCCTGCTCTTTTCCACAAAGGGGTCCTGTTGCGCAATACAGGCTGTCAAAAAACATGCAGAAATGAAAATTATGTAAGAGAAAACGCAATGGAAGAGGCGTCTTTCCGCTCCTCTCTTCCCTTTGTGTGTGACAACAGTGCTCATTAAAAGTACACTGCAGAAGCTTTTTGTGAAACCTAAGTTGGTAAAAATAGTGGAATATTAATATAGTCGACGTTTTCAACCAGCAGATGGAATTTGTATCACGAAAGTTGCATAATCAAGTCCTCACTTTATGCATTTGTTCTTTACTGCGCAGCCTTTGGTCCGGTGACAATAATACCAGTGAGAACACTAAGCCAATCATACCGAAATACGCAATCCAGTATCTTTTTTCCACTTTTTGGTCCAAATCAGAATATGAAACCACAAATGCCAAAGCGAGCATTTGACCCATCATGACATCAGATTATTTTTCTATTTCTACTAAAAAAATACTGATGCACAAGCATGACTGATCATCAATAAAGAGATTATCTACATCACTGTCATAATATTCACTCAACCAAGTACAGTAGTCTCTCGCCACACAAAAAAATATGGATGTTTAACGAATTTTTAATAGTTTGGGCGTAAATTAAGTATTTTCAGGCCACACTGTCAGGAAGTCGGGATCATCAGGGTTGGAATCTCTGTATGGCCATCTCTGTGTGGAGTTTGCATGTTCTCCCCGTGCATGTGTGGGTTTTCGGCGGGTACTCCAGTTTCCTCCCACATTCCAAAAACATGCATTTTAGTTTAATTGGTGAGTCTAAATTGTCCATAGGTATGAATGTGAGTGTGAATGATTGTTTGACTATATGTGCCCTGCCATTGGCTGGCGACCAGTCCAAGGCATACCCCGCCTCTCGCCCAAAGTCAGCTGGGATAGGCTCCAGCATACCCCGGCATAAAAAATGGATGGATGGATAAGCATTTTCAAGCATAAAAATGACTAAATTAACTAAAATACAAATATATGACATTCAGGAAACGCATTGAAAGACACATTGATATGTACAATTCTCCACTGGTCACTAGGTGTTACTATAACAACCAGTTGGTGCTGTAATCTTGGTGTTCTAAATTGTACGTACCTCGCTGTTAATGTTCTTGGTGGATAAGGAGGAAGTGTTGTGGGAGAGAGAGCAAGGAGGAGACAAGTGTGCAGAATTGAGCACTCCTATTGGCTTTAAGGTTGGCAATCTTTGAAATAACGTCAGACTGTGTGATTCAATAAGAACGGTGCATTACATTAGCCACCGCAAAAAGTCCCTGAAGTAAAAAAGAAACAACAATATGGAACTTTCCCAAAGTTTGCTCTATATTTAGTCTTATTTTCTAATATTATATATACTACCGTAAATTCCGGTATATCAGCCACCACTTTTTCTTAAACTTAACCCTGTGGCTTATACAGCCATGTGGCTAATTTATGGCTAAATTCTAATCTTGTCACTTCTCCTTTTCAACAACTATTAATTGTTTAAATAGAGTGTCGCTGGCTAGTCAATGAGGAAAAGATAACTCATTCTTCAGCTGGAGCTTATAGTGCACTCACAACAAGCTTGTCAACACATTAAAGTCAGTGAGTCTGACTCACAGTGTCATTTTTCAAAGAAAACTTTACTAGCAGCACTAAATTCATCACACCACACCTTAATACTCAAAATGTGTATATACAAATATACAAACATGTCCCAATATCATAAAAAAACAACAATTTAAAGGCATTGTGTCCTAGCAAGGGTCGCTGCAATGCAATGTCCCTCGGTTGGACAGAAGAAGCATTGCATCCCCATTTTCTATGCTCCTCCAATGAAATGGTTTTCCCAACCCAAATGCAGTATTGGAAGACTTTAAATGTTGTTTTTTTTCATATGAAACACGTATTGATACATGTTCCTATACTTCGGCGGTATAACGTTTGAGTGTTAGTTGCTGTGTGATGAGTCTAACGTTCGGAAGATGAAACCGTGAGTCAAACTGTTACAATGAGTCATGACCTCCTGCAATTTCCAATTGGTTGACAAGCTCGTCTTGAGTGTTTTCAAAGCTCATGATTGGCTCCTGTCAAATAAAGAGCTGATTGGTCCTCATGGACTTACACCACTTCATGATGTGGACACGTGCGGCTTATACACCAGAAGTTACGGTATATCAGGTAATACCAGCGTAAATGTGACTCTAGTGGTGATATTTCATGTCTGGAGGGCTATAATTAGGGTTTAAAATTTTGTTTAGAAGGATGTAAATAGGTTTTCTATGCTCCAATAATGAAAATATTGAATTTATTAAGAAGGAATCCCGCTTTACAGTCGGGTTTGCAACCAATTAACCATGATAAACGGGAGACGACTGTACAATGTTTATAATACTCAACATATTTGCAAGTTTTCCAAGTCTGGACAAAGTCTGACTCAACAAAATTCCGTATTCATGGTTAGCTTGTTCTCCAAGTGTTGAGCCACCATGTTCATTCATTTTTTTACACACTTTCACCCTCATCAACCAGCTTTAAAGTTTTAACTGGCCATTCAGAGCTTATGGCGCATTAAGATTGTCCTCATCTTTATGCAGTGCCTTTAATCACTGTTATTTCCTGCAGTCAAGTGAAGGCAACAATGTTTATTGCGTTAGGGCGACTGTCACAGTTTACACCAAACACAAGCCGTTTGTCACTGTCAGCTCAGCATATGAAAGGAAGGTTGTGCCTTTGTGGACTCATCGTAAACTTGAGACTTTGGAAGTCATGATTATGCTTTCAAGTGCTTAACCACGACGTAGCGTAAACAAAGGTGATGGATGCAGATGTCTGTTGTGGATGAGTCGGCCATTGGCAATGTCAGATGTGAAAGAAATGAATCGAGGACATTTGCAGTAATAGAATCGCATTATTGTGTACAAAACACCAAAAAAGCAGCAACAACTGGTGGGAGTGTGACAGTCAAGTTTTATTGGGACCGCTTTTTCAATTCTGGCAGTGCAGACATTTTCCTAAATTATTTATGAGTGACGCATTGGTAATGTGCTCAACAGATAAGGGACACAAGATAAAGTGCTGACGTGGAATTTAATTGCAACAACAGCGTCCACTGAGTGACAGCACTAACATGCTGATCTTTGCTGATAGAATGTTTATTATTCTTCCTCCAGTATTGAGTGCATAGGCATGCTAACCTCTGCTAATTAAAAATCAAACCGAGGACTCACTGACATGACAGGGATGTGTGTTATTTACTGGGCAAGTGACAATATGCTGTGTAAAACGAATCAAATGGTGGAATCCCTTGAAATATTTGCTGAGAATTTCACCCAATGACACTAGTCGTCCCTCTCCAGGGTCACCGCGTAACCTTAAATATTACAGCTGTTTAATTAGTATTTTATCAGGGTGACTGGATTTGACAGTCCAAATATTTATACGCCAAACTGGAAACAACAATGCCTGAAATGAAGCCGCAACATAAACAAAATGCTCTTTTTCTGTCTGTTAAGGAACATATTTACTCTATACAGTATAGCCTTATAAATTCTCGGGCAGTATAGTGTAGCAAGACAAATAAACAGTATCTTCGAGCTGTATTTGCAGTGAACTGAAGCTGACTTTGTGCTCTGATCCACCCGCAAGGGGAGAGAATAAAGACCATTTCTCACTGGGGATCCATATGATGTGGCATCATTATTTTTAGTAGAAGTCAGAGTCTGCTTGTTGCTTTCCCTTATAGCATTGCAACTTTGGTCAATGACAAAAATAGACACACACGGGATTTACAGTATAATATAATGCAAAATACCCTGGAGCATATACATATACATAGAAACGGTTGTTGGTACTCTTAATGTCAGTGGTGTGCAGTCAGGGCCAGCAAAGCCTTCTCTGCGGGCCTTAACACTATCAGAAGCACTGACCTACATTTACAATTTAAATTCCAGTCTTTGTTCGATTGAATTGTATTAATCTAATCTGCCCAGGGCCTTCAGAATCAGAAGTCCTGGCCATTGTCACTTAAACTATATTAGCAATGGGGATGTTTCTTTAACCAATCAAAATTCAGATTCACCTCAAAGGGCCAGCTAGCTGGCTCGCAATAACATCAGCATTTTTCTGTTTTCTGATTGGTTGATCGGAGCAAACCGAAGCCAAGTTTTGCACACAATAACGTCCACAATGGTTGACTTGATGCCAGATATTCTTCAAAATCCAGTTTCAAGGTGCTAGACATTGTATGGTGAGGGCAGCCAACACCGAAGCTAGCTAGCTTGTGTCAGGTTTTGTTCGCCACTTCCACACCAGTGCTTACGAGCGGTACAATTGCCTTACAGACTCTAAGGAGTATACTCCGGTGAGTTTTTATGTTTTAATAACATAACATCTTATGTCATGTTATTATGTTATTAGTTAAATATGGATTCTGAACTGTTCCAGATGATGCTGTAGTGTAGTGTTTGGAGTTGTCTGACACTTGTCATTTTGGCCCAGCACCAAATTTACAGGCATCTTGCACCGCTGATCACCAGTGAAAGTTATGTAATGCTCAAAGTTACTAGCAGAAATGTAACTTAGGCTTATTGGTGTTAATATATTAATGGTGGTTTGTGCTTTAATAATAATGGTGTTCAAGTCCAATGTGCAAAATGCCTGTCTGGAATCCCACGCCTTGTAATATTGCATTTTTGTATATTATTGATGGTATAATTGTATAATTGCAACGTGATAGTGGTGGTATTAAGAGGTGGATTAGGTCAGTGAAGTCCGCACTGAAGGCCCATGAGGTACCAAATGCACTGCCAGCCACTGCTTAATTATAATGGCTTACCTTGTATACAAGTGTTTTATTGTAACCCATCAAAAATAACACTCCTAGAAAATTGATCGTTACAATTGAGTGAATAATTTTCACAAAAAAATACATTTTATTTGTTCTAAAGCCTTCAAAGCTTTTCTCATGTATTAGTGGAGAATAAACAAAAATGAAGTCCCTTATGGGGGTGGTGTGCTGCTGTAGTCCTGTAGTCCTCCCTAATTTAATCCTGCACATCATAAATGCCACTTACACATTTCACTGTAGATGTGGCAACAAGAGAGCAGAGGCCATAAAGGTCAAGTGAAGTTCATTTCCTCCTTTCCGCTGGATCCACAAATGAATCTGCAGAACAGCCTTACAAAACACATCATGTCATATCGCGGAATGTGTAATGTTTTGAGAAAAATATCATCACTATTTTGCCATTTTACAATAATAATTGCATTGTTGTCAGTCTGTTGGTATTAATAGGGCTCATTTGCAGTGATATGGCAGCTGCCTCATTTGTCCGCTGCCTTCTTGGCCTATCATCACCAGCAGGGCAAACTCCGTTTTTTAAACAGTTGTGCCATTAACCTTCCAGTCACTGTGGTTGCAAAAACCACGACAGTAAACATACATTTGTTAACTGACAAAATCATGGTCTAAAGCCAAGCTAATGAACGTAAGTGCTAAGCTCTAATACTTCCCCTCCATGTTATCATACCGCGTTTTGACCACTTAAATGTGGTATAAAGTTCAGAATTTGTATGTGCCTTCATTCAAGCGTAAATGCAATCTTTTCAACGTTGTGAAATGCAGCTAGCGAGAGTTCGGCATCTTGCTTTCATCAGAATCACACTGCGGTAATTTATAAGCCATCGCTTCAATCGGTCGAACTGCTGAAAGCAATTGTGAATGCTTCATGTTGCCTGACTAATAGCACTAAGCTTTTTGACAATAGTCTTAAGTGCATCATAGATCTTCAGTTTATCACTGTTGTGTTCAGAATAATTTGCTTTTTTTTTTTTGCCACCGACAAGCTACTATGCTGCCTCCTGCAGGAACGCCGAACCTGTGTTTATGACTAAATTCCTCCCCTGGGGCTCTGCTATTAGATGCTGCTGATTTCCTTTAGCGCAGTTTAAATTCAGTCTCCAACTTGAGGTACACATTAAAAGCTAATAGGCAAGGTGGCTATTGATTTTAAGATAAATAAAACGCATAACAATGTAGGCTGCTTTTAATTTTCCTTGTGGCTTACAGCACAGATCCTGCCCCTCATCTGCCCAGTTTTGAAGCCATCAGCCTGTATTTTCACAATATTTAATATATGTATATATATTTTTACCAGTTTGCAATTTTTTTCTGCTTATTTCACTGGCGCATCGGCGGGATAGGCCCTCTGTGAAGACAATATCCCCCCATGCTTTGAGGCGACATGTGCATTGTGGCCGGTGCAGCTGCGTCTCGCGCTGCTGGCGAGACCCAGTGGTGTGTCAGGCAGCGGAGCAGGGGAAACGGTGGGATAAATGATTATTTATGATCTGCCACCTCCCATCCTCTCAGCTTTCCCCAGGCCCCATTCATTACAGCCGCAGGCTGCCACTGAGCGGGAGCGCACACACACATAAACACACAGATACTAAGCCAAATGTGCATACATGCCCGTGGATACTGTGCTTCAGCAAACACGCTTTTGTTTTTCTCCCAGTATCTTCCTTTTTCCAGTTAAGAGGAATACATCTCAGGCTTGCAGGTTAATGTCATTTTCAATACCATGCACATTTAAAAGTGGGCATGAAACTTGTCAAAGTTTCTCCCAGTAGTGTGTTGTCCTTTGCAGAAGAAAATATATCATTCCATTGTCTGCTGTTATAATCAGATGTTGCACTTCTAATGATCTCAGCTTGGCACTGAGCATAGTGTGGCTCAGGAGTCTCTCTGGTATTTGTCTCTCCCTGTGCATGTTTTTCATTGTGCCAAACTTTCAGCTTCTGGACCCAATAAATCCTCAGAAAACCCAGCAAGCTCATGGTTGTCTAAATAATTGATCAGATTGAGGAATGCAGCCTGGCAGCCAGCGATACAAAGCACTAAGAGACAGAAGACATTCTAATATGCTGTAGTATACTTTGTACCTATATGCATGTATGCATGAGTTTGTCCTTCTGTCAGCTTTTCCCTCAGAATCAATACCTAGGAAGAATGTTGTTTTTTCATGCAACATGTACACATAGTAGAAGGACATCAAAGCACGCAATGAAATGCTTCTTCAAACAAATGTCACACATTCTCAAACAGTGCGCATCCAAACACACATACATGCAATGTGGTTATGTGCAGGGATTTTCCATCTGTCTTTTAATGGGAGAAGTAGAAATGAGAGGAGTGTCGGCGTATTGGGCTGTGAGACTCGCAGTACACGGGCTATTTCATGTTTTAAAACCTCTGTGTGACGGTTTGTCTATAAGGAAGAGAGTTAGGGCTCGCTTTAAATGGAATATACATCACATATATCAAGAACTTGTTAAGAGAATGTATAGATAAGTCCCAGGGCTAAAGTGATATGTTACAATAAGTCCATTTAGCTGAAAATACATTGTTGAACACTGGACAGTGTAATTGTCCGCTGGGTATTGGAGATCAGAGACTGCTGAGCCTAAAGGTGGAACCCGTCCATGATAACTCACATTAACAGTCCACAGCTGACCATTAAACTGGGGCACGAGTGGGGTGGATGGGAGTCTTAGAGTGTGGTGTCAATGGATGCTGAATCAATATATTGGATTATAATATATGAATGTGAGTTGTGCAGAATGACTCTCTATTAGGGGGCCGTCAGAGGGTAACATATGTCGAGAACTGCAGATGGATGAATGCTCAGTATGTGAGCCCTGCGACTCACCTTCTGCTTCTTTATTAGTCCTTGGCATGAAGCTTTTTGTGTTACAGAAGCAATACAAATAGTTGTGGAGTCAGGTCATGGACAATTCTCATCTACATCTTGATACCTAATGATGTGCAATCATGCTTATGTTTTTTAGCAACATCTATCCCTTTTTTATGCCTCATTAGGGTCGCGGGGGCATGCTGGATCCTATCCCAGCTAACTTTGGGCGACCGGCGGGGTACACCCTGGACAGGTCGCCAGCAGGGCACATATAGACAAACAACCATTCACACTCACATTCATACCCATGGACAATTTAGAGTCGCCAATTAACCTAACATGCATGTTTTCGGAATGTGAGAGGAAACTGGAGTACCCGGAGAAAACCCCACGCACGCACGGGAAGAACATGCAAACTCCACACAGAAATGCCCAAGGGAGAATCGAACCCAGGTCTTCCCGATCTCCAGACTGTTACTGTGTGGCCAACATGCTAACCACTAGACCACCATACATTTATGACCAAATGGGGTAAAATCGTTATTCGCGTGGGATACATTCCACCCATGTATCCACCCATAAAAATCTATTTTTGACACACGGCTTGCTCCTCCCCCTCCAAACCCCCCTGCTAGCTTCCGATTTCTGATCAACATTTGCAATCGAAATGACTTTTGGAATTATTAGACAGAAGGGCTGGGGACCAGTCCAGTCCAGGGTGTACCTGTCGCCCGGAGTCAGCTGGAATAGGCTCCAGCATGGAGGAGAAGAGGAGAAGCGGCATAGAAAATGGATGGATGGAAGAACAATCCAGGTTTGAGCCCTAAATATGCCTCACACACTTAAAAACACATATTAAATTATACAATGTGTAGGAAAGATGATCAATACAACAAATGGAATCGGAGGCATTTAGCCTGGTTGTCAGGTACATTGTTGCAGGGCTGCCTTCATCTCCCTCTAAAGAGGCAAGTGGTGCTATGTGGCTCTGCAGGATGCTGGGTCATCCTGGCTAGCTGGCAAAGAAGTCATTTCTCCAAGCTGCAACTACAGCCACGTCTACACTCCACACTGGTTGCCTGTGGTAATCCCAGTAACGACTTATAACAGTGGCCGCATGGTGACCTAGTGGTTAGCATGTTGCATGATCAGGAGATTGTGGGTTCATATCTCCATTGGAACATTTCTGTGTGGAGTTTGCATGTTCTCCCTGTGTGCGTGTGGGTTCTCTCTGAGTGCTCCGGCTTCCTCCCATTCCAAAAATATACATGCTAGGGTAATTGGAAACTCTAAATTGTTCAATAGGTGTGAATGTGAGCGTGAATAGTTGTTTGTCTATATGTACTCTGCGACCAGTCCAGAGTGTAACTTGTGTTGACCTTGCTACATGTTTTGAGGATGGTTTTGTTTGGAAAGTTGACTGAAGAAGCTAGTGCTGGTGTAGGAAACGCACACAACTTGTTACATTGGTTGTATGCTGTAACAACAAAAAACATTTTATGGTTTATTATCACGTAATTATAACGGGTAAATAAGATGTTTTTTTCTGCTGAATAAAAGCTTTTTTCAGAGAAATAAAAATAATAATTTAAATAAATGTTTGATCAAAAATCTGCCGGCAGGCACTCGTGGCGGCGGTGTTAATTCCACGACATTGATCGATAGATATCCCTGCTGACATAGGCTATGGTCATCTATGACCATACATTATTTTATTTTATTTGTTGTATTATTTTTTGTATGCCACTAAATGTTGGCATAGAATATTAAAACATCCATCTCTATGTGGTTTTGCATAATTTTTAATCACCGTATTCTGATGGTGATTGCGTTGCCTGATTTGAAATAATTTTTTGGCATCTCTTTAAAGCGCAGGTAGCATGTGGACGCATTGTCAGATTGACAATGTGACTTTCCAATGACTTTGAATGCAGTTGCGCCGATTGTCATGTATTTTTACTGAATGCTTAGTTAGGCCTCGCAGTTGTACAGCTGATGTTTCCCTAATCAACGTGATGCTTCTAGAAAGCCAACATAATGGCCATTTTTGATTTGCCCATGAACTTAACTGTGCTCCCCCTTGTGTTGAGGACACCTGGCAGTGAGTGATAGAGCAAAGCAATAGGCTGCAGGAGAAAAGCCTCATTGTCACATTTTCTTGTTTATATCCTCTTTCCTTCCAGGACGACCCATCAATAATTACACGCAAACTCCCTCTGGCTTCAAATCTTTCACGCTCTTCCCCCTCCCCTTTTACTTTCCATCTCCCCTTTGATTTTCTTTCCTCTACATGTCAACACAGTCGGGTCCCTTGGTAGCGACATAGCTATCCACTGTCACACCCTCCCTCCCTCTGCCCTGTCCCATTACAATGACAATAACAGATAAGAATATTTATTATGTTGGCTCGCCACTCCCTGTTTCTCCAAACATCTCTCGAGGGAGCCCCTCCTCACTATCACCCTCAAAAGCCTCATTCAGTTAACAGAAAAACACATCCACCCCTGGTCTTGATGCTTTCCTTTATCAGTCCAATGAAAGAAGAGCCGGAGCATGGAGGCGTCTCATCTCCTCTGCTCCTTTTCTTCTCTCACAACTCTCCCTCCCCACTTTTAATTTTCATCTCTCTTTTCCCACTCATTTCGGAGAAAAGGGAAGACGAAGAGGGAGGGGGTACAGCGAATGAGAGTGGGAGGCTGGCTTGTGATAACTGCCACGCAGAATGGACATCTCCCTTGTTTATTGGCTTTTGAAATTCAATCCATTGTCTGGGACGGGAAGTGATAAAGGGAGTGGAAATACAGACGCTCTTATCATGCCAGCTCCGTGAAAGAAACTTTTTTTCCTTTCTTTCCCTCCTCCAGTTGCCTTCGTTTGTTGTGGGGTGCGTTTGTTGTGTGAGTCGCCACATCCGAATAATGGATTCTGAGACATGCATTCATTCGGCTGATTATTTGGATCCAACTATTGCCACTGACTAAAGTGTGTAGTCATCACATTGAGAGGAGGTGCAGTATTAAGAACAGCCACACTTGTCTTTTGGGCTTTTCCTCGAAATTTCAGGAGGATGTGCTTTTATTGCCCAGATTCTGAGCATGTAAAACCTTTCAGTCTAAATCATATTTGCCTTGTCATCTACACTCAACAAAAATATAGACACAACACTTTTGGTTTTGCGCCCATTTTTCATGAGCTGAACTGACAGAAAAGGTTTTCTATGTACACATTGGAACTAATCTATGTACTCTCAAATATTGTTCACTTGTTCAATTCATCATTCATC
This sequence comes from Dunckerocampus dactyliophorus, assembly GCF_027744805.1. Classification (NCBI taxonomy): domain Eukaryota; kingdom Metazoa; phylum Chordata; class Actinopteri; order Syngnathiformes; family Syngnathidae; genus Dunckerocampus; species Dunckerocampus dactyliophorus. Next base: position 8,311,115 of record NC_072826.1, on the reverse strand, counting down.
CACCTCACATTTGTGGCATATCAAGATGCTGATTAGACGGCATGATTATTGCATAGGTGTGCATTAAATTGGCCACAATAAAAGGCCGCTCTAAAACGTGCAGTTTAACTGTATCGAGGGATACCAGTCAGTAGCTGGTTTGACCACCCTTCGCCTCAAATACCGTATACGCCGATCCAGAGCATCCCAAACATGCAAGAACTGGGTTGTTTTCAGCTTCGAGGAATTGTGTTTAGATCCATGCAACAGGAGGCCGTGCATGATCACGCTGCATCATGATGTGATGTCAGTTAATGAATGGCATTACCTGGGCCTCAGGATCTCGCCACGTTATCTTTGTGCATTCAAAATGCACACCCTAACCGGGCCGGATGCTAACCGAGGTTCCACTGTATGCGTATTGAAGACACAACCGACTGGTGCCTCACACGTGCCTGTGCTTATTGTCACCACCAGATCAACAAAAAATAACATGTTTTTGCTTGTCAAATACTGATTGTCTATGAAAAGTTGCAGAGGCTCACGGGAGAGAGTCCCCACATCCCCTCATCAGCTCGCTGCCAGCCATGAAAAGCAGATCAGCACAGTCTTCCATGCTGCAGTCACCAGCCGCTCTTCATGCTTAATTGATTAGCGTCGAAGGTTTTGCATTGACATTGCAGTTTAATCACAGCGGCGAGAATTCAAGTTGACATTTTTGACATTCCAACATACATATCAGATATCTTAGTCATCTAATTAAAATACCATTTTAATTAATCTCTTAGACAGTGATTGATTGATTTTTCAGAGGACAGATAAATATAATTGGAGGCTGCTCAGTCATTACCATTTACATCATCTTACAATGAGCGAGGGCTAAAGATGACTTAATATAACACACATACGGATCAGGTGTGTACTTGACAACCACCAACACCATGTTGAAATTCGACATCCTTGTAATGCAATTATAATGCCACAATGAATATTTAAAGAGGCACCTGTGGGGATTAAAAGCCAAACAGCAATACACAATACAATATTCATGAAAACTAAAAGTTGGACCTTATGTATGTATATTCAAAGTAATGAAAATGGTAAAGTTGCTGAAAACATAGCGAAACAATCTTCCTCTTTTCCCAAAGGCTGCATTCCCATTAAAGCAGAATCTGTCAGTGTTTGGCACTAATTCATAATTCAACACATTTTCAACACATTAATTCAACATATTTTCCAGTTTGGCACCTACCGGGCCCAGCAGAGCGCAGGGGGAAACCCAGCAGTTGCCTGAAAGGGTGTCTTCCCTAGTGTCTGTTAAAAAATGTAGTCTTTTGGATCAGATTATGTCATAAAATAGAATTTTGTAAAACCCCTCTCAATGGACTCATTACCTGTTGTTCCCTCAGTGTCTGCTGTGGGGCTCTGTCGCACAGGAAATCGCACTGTACCAGCTCCCTCTCTCCCCCTCTCTTTCTCCATTGCACCTTCCCCTCTGGTATTTTTCCTATCTACTATTCTACTGCTGCATCCGCAACCAACAGTGAGAATTTTAGTCCTTGACATGTCAGACAAATTCTGAGAGATTGACTGTGTGGAGATCCGGCTATAAAATATGATGAAGGTATTCATGTAAAACATACTCAAAATTTAGAGTCAGCTTATACTGCCCCTTGTTTACGGTTGAGAATGCTCACAGTGATAATGCGCGGCGGAACATCTGTTCCACCCAAAGAACAGCCTCCCCATCACTTACTATCGTTACATCACCATTTGCTCGCTGTCACTGCTTACTCTGAGTGTGATTTATTATTGCTCACCTGTAGAGTGACCTCAAGCATGGCATCAACATGAACTCCTTCACTCAGGTTTATAGGCCTTTGTCATTATCAAGTGCATGTGAGCAATAACCTGTCTTTCAACAGTGGCAGAGGATTTTAACCTATATCTACAAGTCAATCTATATGATCAAATCTGTCCACTACCACCTGGGTTACCTAAAAGTGGACTCACAGAGGATTTTCACTTTGTCAAAAGCAACATATAGTCTGAATAAAACTAAAAGTTTCACCAAAACACTGCTATGTATTTTTATATGCTATAAATAATATGCCATTGCCCACCTGTGGAACATAGTCTTTTGTTTTGGTGTAATGAAGTTTCTTGTTTAAAAGTTAGAAAGAATGGCTTTCTGGTGTGATATCAATTATGGAGAAATGATTGTAGACATTCTGTCATCTGCTGCATGGTGTGGGTTCTGCTTTAAACATCTGAAATGAGAATACCAAGACACCTGTGAGGTTCAGCGTGGTTCTACACCTGTTCCTTGGGGTAACTTCTGGTGTGAATTGGCGTTATATAAATGAAACTGACTCAGCCTGTGGGTGTCCACTCATCCAGATGTTGCTTCACAACTTTGTTCTAGTTCATCCCAAAGGTGTTTGATAGGGATGAGGTCAGGGCTGTGGATCGACGTATATGGTACTTAGGGCAAATAGTGATCACGTTAGATACTGACTGGTTTTCAGACCCTCCTCAACACAGTTAAACTGCACATTTTGGAGTGGCCTTTTATTGTGGCCAGCCTAGAGCACAACTGTGCAGTAATCATGCTTTCTAATCTGCATCTTGATATGTCACACCTGTGAGGTGGATGAATTATCCATCCATTCATTGAGTCTGGACCCGGGTCGCGAGGGAAGCGGCCCAGACAGCTCTTCCAATTCCACCAGGGGGACACCGAGGTGTTTCCAGGCCAGCTGCAAGACATAATCCCTCCAGCATGTCCTAGGTCTGGCCCGGGGTCCTCCTCCTGGATGAATTAAGAATGCTCACGGTAACAGTTTAGACAGATTTGTGAACAATATTTGAGAGCGATAGGCCTCCTGCGTATATAGAACTTTTAGGTCTTTGATTTCAGCTCATGAAAAACGGGTGCAAAAACAAAAGTGTATATTTTATGTGAGTATATTTTTATTGAGTGTATGTTGGTAAACCTCACTCCCTGACGCCTTAAAGAGACGCGCTGGACGATGAGTTGACAGCTTGGGTTTTAGCTCGTCGGTTCGCACTGCTAAACTCTCATTTAGTGCACGGGGATCGGTGAACACGGGTTCGAGCACACTTGCATGCCTTGATAGAATAGACGGTGCTTTGTGCACGTAGTCATGCTCATAAAGACAAGTGCTAAGGGAAAATAGGACTTAGAGGAAACTAAGTGGTCCAGTCCAATTACTGATTGTTTAATTAATTGCTTAAAAGGTTTGGTCCAAGACTTTTGCGCATCTCTTGTAGACCACTTTTGGCAAATTAGGCAAATACACCAATTCATTTCGATAATCCTGATTTGCATAGAAATGATAACAGGACTAATAATGACAAACATAATGTGTATAGCCCCATTCCAAACAACATGTACAGTAAATACACCAAACAAGCAAACACCCTGTGAGTGTTGATGTGGTTTTTAATTGGCTAGTTAAGAGGAGATTTGTTCTAAAATCCCTGGACACTCTGTGTGGGCACAAGGTACCACAGAAAATGGTGCAGTGGTAAGAAGACTTAAGTATTAAGCACACTATTTAAAACACAGGATTCACTGCCGATCCGGTCATCCTCTTGTGTTGAAGCAGGCTGTGGAATTAAGAGAGGGGCTGCATTAATCCCCCTCTCATTTTCCACCTCAGCACAGGCACATCTTAAAAACATGGTTCATTCAGGTCTTAATTAGAAAAAGTTTGTGTGTGTGTGTGTGTGTGGAGGGGGTGTATGGGTGGGTGCGTGCATGTGTGTGGAGAGGGGGGAACTGTTTCCTAGATGACACCAGCGATGAAACACATTAATCAATTAGTCCTAGGTGATAAACACATGAGGCATGTCGTCACGTTTCACATGGAATTTCTGGAATCCAAGGTTGCCACTGTCTTCACCCACACACACACACACACACACATACACACACACAGATCTAATTAAAACCATTGTTGTGAATAGATCTGATTCCATTTCAGTGTGGTTAACAGTCCTTCATGGATAAGTAATGAGCTGCTGCTGCTGCTGATGGAGGGAGAGAGCTTCAGCCCTTAAAGTCCTGCAGCTCTTCAGGACTGTGGCCGGGCTTCTTCTTGGAAGTAACTTTGAATCAAAATGCCGTCAACCACTAATACACGCTTAGCGGGTGTTATGTGATTTAGTTTAATGGCACTCCGAGAGCTGTGCAACAGACAACACTGCAATTTTAGAAATACTGTAAGTTGTTACTTTGATTATCAGCACATTAGGGATGGTACGATTCATCCGTTCGCATCAGTGCATCAACGATAAAAATTCATGATGCAACAGCCTCAATTAAAATGGAGTGGGCTGGACATGATTTTGGATGAACTTGGGATGCATTGCAATATCTTCGTTTTCATAGAGTGTACGTTAAGAACTGGTTCTTCTCAGCCCTCTACAGATGTTAACCGAATGTGCCAAAGATTACTGTCCTATATGGGAGGGAAAAAACTATTTGATGTGAATACATAAGTGTTCAGTCCAAGTCAAAGATCTTGTCCGTTACGCATGGCTTTTCAGCTCTCTTCAAGACAATTGTGAGATTATTGTTTTAGTTCTAGGCGGCGGGACCTTCTCCTGGATTATATGCCGCCGAGGTAAACCCTGGTTGGTTGCTCTTTGGTCAAACAGATTTGTCCTTGCCGACAGGACAAAAAGAACCACACATGCTAATCTGAGCCTACATGATTTCTGTGTCTTTGTTTTGTTGCTGTCCAGCTCTGGATCCTGCAGAATTGTACAATCATCCCTCGCTACATCGCGGTTCGAACATTGCTGCTTTGTTCTATTGCGTTTTTTCTGGAAGCAATTAACCGCCATAAACGAGGGACGACTGTACTCCTCAGTTTCCACTTTGCTGCAGGGGCCCTCAGTCTCGTCTTGAATAAAAAGCTAAATGTGAACATTTAAAGGGCAGCAGATTCCTTCAGCTGCCTAAGTGGGTGCCAACATTTGAACATACGAATAGCATTAAATCCGACCTCTTCCTGCTTTGCGTACGTAAGACATAACACACACTCATGAGCATTATTTATGTTTGTTGTCACCTGATAATAACCATGTGGCTAAGTATAACGTTAGCTCCAACGTGAGCTTTCATTGGCTGTACACTGTGTGCACAAGTATTGGGCAAGTCAGTGTTTTGACCGTTTTTATGCACATTTTCCAACCACAATCTGAATAAACTTGAATGCCGATTGGGTCTAAGCATACCAGGTGATGTGCATGTGTGTACTGAGGGAGGGTGTGGCCTTACGAGTTCAACACCCTTAATTAGGTGTGAACAATTATGAGGCAGATTCTTTTCCTCTGGCAAAATGGGCCAGAAAACAGATTTAACAGACTCTGAAATGTCAAAAACTGTAAAACATCCTTCATAGGGATGCGGCGCTCTTGGAAATGCGGAGATATTAGGATGTGACCACAGAACCATTAAATGTTTTTTTGCAAATGCACAAAAGGGTCGCAAGAAAGGTGTCGGGACAAAGACATACAAATTAACTGCCAAATATTTCAGAGAACTCAAACGTGACGCTCCCAGGAACCCATTACCCTCCAATGCTGTCATACTCCAGAACTGTAATCTACCTGGAGTGTCCAGACGTACGGTACATGGTGTTCAGTGCTCAGAGACACGGCCAAGGTAAGAACGGCTGAAATACGACCACCACTGAACAAGACACACAAGTTGAAAGGCTATGACTTGGCCAAGAAATATCTGAAGACACATTTTTCAAAAGTTTTATGAATTGATGAGATGAGAGTGACTCTTGATGGACCAGAGGGATGTGCCCGTGGCCGCATCAGCAATGGGCAGAGAGCTCCACTCCAACTCAGCTGCCAGCAAGGTGGAGGTGCATGGGGTACTGGTAAGGGCTGGAATTATTAAAAGATGCCTTTTCAGGTTGAAGATGGACTCAAACTCAACTCCCAGACCTACTGCCACTTTTTTCACACAGTGGTACAAAAGTACGGAAAAAGTATGCATCTTTCAAAAAGACCATGATTTTATGCTCCATCTCATGCAGCCAAGGACTCCACTGCTAGCTAGTAAAGGTCTAAAAAAGGTCTTAAAAAATAATGACATGATCTCCTTGCTCACCTGACCTAAACCCTACTGAGTACTTGTAGGCCCTTAAAAGTAAGATTTACAGTGAAGAAACAAGGTACACCTCTCTGAACGGTGTCCGGGAGGCTTTGGTTGCTGCTGCACAAAAAGTTGGTCAAATGATCAACAAACTGACAGACTCCATGGATGGAAGGCTAATCTACGTTATTGAAAAGAAGGGTGGCTATATTGGTCACTGATTTATTTCACAAATGTCAGAAATACTGTATATTTATTCGGAAAGTTTGTGTTTGTGTCTGTTTATCATTCTGACTTTAACGAAATGAAAATAAAGTAGCGAGATGGGAATATTTGTTTTTTTTTTTTGAGTAGCCTAATAATTCTGCACACAAATAGTTGACTATTAATTGTGCACACACACGGCGATATTCTCAACAAAAGCCAAAACCTCACTTCCTTAAATATTCGAGTTTGAGGATCGATTATTGTTAAATAATAAAACGTATAATCAATAATGCAAATTGCCTAATAATTGTGCATGGAGTGTACAGTCTAGCATAGCCGCACAATGACTTTGCACCGTGGACATGTACAGTATTTTTGTCATTCATTAGTTACATTCATCTATTTTCTATGCCGCTTCTCCTCATTGGGGGGCATGCTGGAGCCTAGCACAGCTGACTTCGGGCCACAGGCGGGGTACACCCTGGACTGGTCGCCAGCCAATCGCAGGGCACATATAGACAACAAACAACCACTCACACTCACATTCATACTCACAATTTAGAGTCACAATTAACCTAACATGCATGTTTTTTGGAATGTGGGAGGAAAGCGGAATACCCCGAGAAATACCCAACGGAGATTCGAACCCAGGTCTTCCCGATGTCGCCAACATGCTAACCACTAGCCCACCGTGCGGCCCTCAGCTACATTATTTTTATTATTATTTCATTACAGACATTTTAAAGTTATTTTTGCACCATTGAAATTTTCTCAAAATACATTCTTTTAGGCATAAGAAAACAGGCTGACTAACCTCTAAATTTGTATCTTTGGTCATACGTAGTATATTGTAATACAGGAGGGATGCTCGGATCAGGGTTTTATGTTACTGGATCATCCACGAGTGAAATTGCCCGTTACCGATCACATAGATTTAGATTTATTAAAAACATATTTGACTTACTTTTTCAAGAGAACATATAACACTGGTGAAACGTAGAGGGTGAGACGCCTTCTTTAAGGAGACTTTGGATGTGAGAGCGCTGAGCTTGATGGAGCTCCAGAAGGATGCAAGTCGGCAAACTCGATGTCCTCCACCGCCGACGAAGGCTGGACATCCAGTCCGACGAAGTCAACCACTTTTCGGGCTACCCGCCTTAGACCTCCGACCGCCATGCACGCACGGGCGAGTGTCCACTGTTGGCCACATTAGCCACCGCCTGACCAATGATCACGTCGCGAGCCTCAAAAACTCACCACACCGTTGAGATATTTTTTGTGACATGTTTTGCAGGGTGCAAAATGTCACTCTCACTCTGATGTCACTCTCCCAAACGACAGTTCAGTCCCAGATGGCAGACATGATAGTTTTGGCTATGGCACTCCTGCGCAGTCTGAGGCAAAGTGAGGGGAGACGCTCGCTACAGGCTGCAGCACGCTGCAGTAGTACAAGCCATGGGTGATCGGCTTTTGCGATCGGTGTTGAAAGGCATGTATTGACGTATGCCGATCATGTGCTTTTTCACGGAAATCAACCCATTTTGATCGGTGGCTGATCGATTGGATACAGTATAACAACTTTCGAACCATACAGAGGAGGCATACTTGAAATGTATTAAACTTATACAGGAGTAAAATGGTCATTCACATTCACAGTGATTGTTTGATTCTTACGCATGCTGTTTTGTGCAAGCTACTGTTACAACGAAATTGTGAAATGTGATACAGTGGACTCTATGAACATTAGTGAATAGTGATGGAAAAGCTAATGGAATTTTAAAAATGACATAAAACAAACAGAAGTACACGGTGAAAAGCACATGGATGAACTTATACGTCAATTAGACGGTGCATTGTGTGACTCAAACTTGCCAGCTGGTTTATACTGTATGTGCTTGTTGGGTTGGTTTTAATGTGTTACAGTATTTTTATACTGGTTGAAATGACACAGAGAGCTTCTAAAATATATAAAGGAGTCAAAATAAGTCGGTCACTAAAGCATCCGGTGTTCCTTTGTTGCACAGATGGAGGTGATATGCTGCAAGGACTTGCATCCTGTTTCTGATTAGATGCTGTTGGTCCGTCTTCGGATTTAAACAGACACCACATGACATCAGTTTGCTGGATGTGGAGCAAGACCCACCTCTCCATAAAATGTACAACTGATCAAGTCAACCACACTACCGTACTATACTGTCGATTGTTTTAACCGGTCAACACACACTAACTGTCATAATAGTTTGATAAAAGGGAAAGCAAATCGTCAGTTCCTATATTACAGAAAAGAAATCTAATTAATTGTGTAGTTTTTTAGTTAATTTGTTGTGCTGTCCTTGAAACCATGGTGTTACATAATTGCAAGCAACCGCAGGTTTCAGCGAACGCACCGACCTCCCTGTATTCAAGGTTGGCAAGGAGTGATTTTCAAGAGATGGTTTTCACAGTTGAATGGGAAAACAGCCTTCGCTGTCAAAATGTCACGCTTCACAGTAATGCCCCAACATTCATACGTCTCTTACGTAAGGATAAGCACAATACGCCTTTTGTGGAAGCATCATTATGTGTCACTGAAAAAGTAAACAGAGTCAATGGTCAGTAATGCATGTAGGTGTGTTGGCATTCATTATATGGCCCAAGGCTCTTGTGTGGGCGCAGATTTAACCGTACACCCACACCGGAGTTGTCAATAACAGGTTGATTAAATCTCTGGAAGTTGGACTTAGAAATGCTGCAAATAGATTGTCCATTCACTCTGCGCCGGGGCTGCAGTGCTTCATACTGGCAAGGGCTAATCACAGCGGACTGGTGATACATGATTGCACACTTTGAATATTTGATTGGAATGAAAATGGATCATTTTTGCATTATTTACTTGGCTTTTTGTGCCAGTGTATGTCATGGATCCAATGAGAATGCAAAGACTAACCGGACCTTCGAATGTATTGATTGAAAATGTTTGGGGTGTATTTGGGGTGGGTGGGAGCAGCTATGACACAACATGAGTGCAGCTCACACAATCATGCCCCCCCAAGGACTGCATCGGCTGCCTTACCTACAACAAGTATCTGCAACGAGCTTTGATCTCGTGCATGTACAATTGCTTTTGATATCTTTTGCAATATCTTTTTGCAATGGATGTGTTTGCTGTCACTGAGCTTTTTGTAATACTTCTGGAGCCCCGCTGTGAGAATGAGATTTCCACGGCATTAAATGATGATGATGATGACACAGTGCTGCAGTAATGTTTTTTCATATTGGATTTTATTATCAATTCGGCTAAATTGGACTTTTCACACAGGTGATTAAATTACGCCAGCTGCTAGATTATAGCTAAAACCTTTGTCTGATGGATAACTAGAGAACTTAGATAAAAAGTCATTAAAATTTGGATACATGGATTTAAGATGGTAATATTTCAGGAGAATGATTGTGTTATTTAACCATTTTGCCTTCTGAAAGAAATCTTGCGTATTTGTTGTAAAATGAAGACGTCTATAAAGAAATGTGAAATGAGTGTGAGTGTATGCTGCAAGGCACGGCTATTCAACTAAATTGTTGAAAAAAATCAAAGGGGCCAGACTTTAATTAATAATAATAATAATTAATAAATGGCCGCTCTTTCATGGTTAACTACGGCCTATTATTTTTTTTTTTAAATATGCACATTAAGCCATTTTTAACATATTCGTGTCCTAGTTTTAAGCATTTTCAAGCATAAAAATGACTGAATGAACCAATATATTGGTTAAATACATTTTAAGGAATTGAAGAACGTTGATGAACTGTAGTCCACACTGGCCACTAGGTGTCACTAGTAACAGGCACCAGACTTGTCAACAATTATTGCAGGTTTGAATGACCTCACAACAGGCACAATAATAATAATAATATTAATGATCACCACCATACATCATAATAATAACACAGGGTACCGCTGTGACCGGCTAAAACTAAACTCCGACATCACTTCCTGTCCACACGTACACAAGACATTTATTCACAAACACATGAGCACAAGTCTTATTTATATCTTAAATTGATTATTTTCTCTGATTATATCTACTATACTGGTTAATATGAGTGTAAAGGTGGCTGTAGGGGTGTTATTTCATGTCAAGAGGGCTCAAATAATATTTTCAAAAATTATATAGGAGGTCATAAACAGGTATTCTATGCTCCAACTATGAAAATACTTGATTTATAAATAAGGAATCTACTTCGGGGAAATTCATTTATCGACGCCGTGAATGATATGTAGGAGGGGTGTCACAAGATTTTGTGCCACAACAGCTCGCAAGATTAAAACGGGAAAAAAACCCGTCTCCCAGGCAGTGATAGTAAATAAATAAATCACACAATAAATGAAAATGAACTCGATAATTTTCAATATATTTCCACGTTCGTGTGTGTCTGTTTTCCTCGTCCCTCACCTCCCAACGGGCATGAAGAGGATTCACTCTGTGCATTGGTTTCAGCACCTTGGCGCGTTTGTTCCATAGAACAACGGCATGAACGGAGTGAGCCCTTTTGTCATACAGTCTCTTTGTCTCGGTGGGTGGAAGCCGCTAGCATACACACACAGTGCAGAAGAGTGTAACGTAGTACACATTAAATCAGTAGATTGAAATATATTGTCATATATTTTGGGGATTTTTTTTTCTTTGTATTTTTCTTAAAAGCATCATCTTGTGACACCCCTAATATGTAGTATTCGACACTAGTCACTAGGTGTCAGTAATGTTACAGTAATGTATTCAGTAATTCTGACCATTTTTTATCCATGCAAAGGAGTCATACTTTAAATGTATTGAAATTATAAGATACCTTTGAGTAAACTTTGGGTAATATTTGAGCATCTCATCCCGGAGTGTCCTGGTTTTCGGTCATCAAAATATGGTCACCCTACGACAGTTAAGACCTATTGCCAAAAAACGAAGTCAAGGATCCTCTATGACAGCGCTCTCGTGTTTCAGGACTGTTCTGCTAAAATATTAGTGTCTCCCAAGTTTGGAAGTGAAGTCGTGTGTGTCTCCCAGGCTGGATTTGGCCCACGGGCCACCAGTTTAATAGCTCTACTATGAGGCATTTTGTTGGCTAGGCCAGCCAAGTGATCGAGCTCGGGCTGATTGGAGTGAATTTTCTGTCAGGCTATTGACAGCAGGGTTGTAAGAAAACAGGAAAATAAGGAAGGACAACCTCACCCTGTCTGTCTGTTGGAGAAGATAAAAAATGTGTGACTGAGGCTGTGTGTGCCATTCCTCCTCTTTTAACATATTTTCCTCTCTGCGCCTGTCGAAAAAGCAAGGCCACTTTGATCAGAGTGTTATCTGCACCACTGCGGCCTAATCCGTGTATTTGCTCCGAGTCTTAGCTGGATCACCGCGCTCAAATCAAAGCAGTACAGAGTCAGAACAGGCGAGGGCATAATCGTGTGGGAACACTCAGTCGTACAGTTGGCATGCACACTTTCAAGCACACTTTGAACAACTGGAAAAAGCAACAAATCACTGTTTGCGGACATCACAGTTGCTATTTCTAATCCAAGGTGCATGATGACGATAAACAATGATGTTTAACATTGAGTTGCGTTAAAAGCACATATAAATAAGATGATCCAACTCTGAAAGTGGTAACCACTGATGCTGTGCAAGGTTGCATTCGCACTGGAAAAGAACAAAAGGTAAATAGCGTGTAACAGTAGGTAGTTATGTCGTTTCTTCAAAGCTCTTTATTATCAAATCATTACATTTTTATTGAACAATCATGCTATCATACAGTAGGTAAATTGCTAATATGGCCACCTGGTTTGACCTGACTGCAGACTCTGTTCAGATGAATAAGACCTTTATTATCATCTTTCATCAACTTAAAACATACCTACATATCTACAAAAATGTTGCTTTATCACCTTAAAGATTTTTTGACATGAAGTTGTATGCCATCCCCATCAGTGTAGTGTATCAACAGTGACTTAACCCCCACTTTGTTCCGTGAGCGGAGTTCTGATCGGATTTCGGTGAGGAGCCGTCAGTTGCTGGGGTCTCTTAAGTGAAGTTGTTTGCTTCTCAAAACAATATGCGATCAAAACAGCAAAACATTTGCATCACAAAACAGTTGCTAACCAAAAAATCAAACCACTCAGCTGCTCGCCGTTATTTCCTCTCCGTTCGTATCCGCTCGTTACTCTTTTGAACGCAAACTCTTTACTTAAGAGACCCCTGCAGCAACTATCCGGAACTGCGTTCCTCCGCAACAAAATCCGACCTTGCTAGCAAATCTTATACCCCAAAGACATGCAACAAAAAAAGACCAACGTTCAAAACAAAGTAATCTAGTAAAAATGTTTATTTTTAGTCCCATGTGCCTTGTGAGATTAATACATATCACAGACATTTGACTGTGAAATCATTTTCGCAATGCCCTCTCTTTATTAGATAATCTAATGCCCTTCGTGTGGCCTCCCACAGGAAGCAATACTCATATGGAGATAGAAAAACAAAGCAGAGAGAGACAACACAGCGCTAGTGCGATAATGAAATAACTTATGGAGATGTGCCTCTCTTAGAGACAGTGAGGGCGAGAGAGAAGTAACTGCTATTTCTTCATACTACCTCCAGCTCAGGTCGTCTTGAGGACAAGGCATGCTCTCTGCTGGATGAGGGATAGTGGAAAAATAAGTCAAAACATTCTGGATTCAGTGATGAGCGTGCACATTTTTATGAATGTGTGGTCTAATTTTTCTAATTGCAACTTGCTAGTTTGTGAAAAGTGAAAATTACCCGGTGGTACTTTGTTAAAGTCATCTGTTTATTAATTATTTTGATAAATTGCAAAAATATATCTATATATAGTGTATATATATAGATACATATAGTCCCTTGCTATATTGCGGTTCAAATATCGCTCACTTACTATAACGATTTTTTAAAAAAAAGTAATTAATTAATAAATGATCGCTGTTTTGTGGCTGACTATGGCCTATTATTAGTAAAAAAATATTGAAAGACAAGTTATATGTAGTGTTCTGGTCACTAGGCAACAGTAATGTTATGAAACATGATGTTAGATTACATTACCTTAAACACTTCAAGGAGACTGGCTACTGAGGCAGCAGAGCCGAGCTGATGTGCCATGGCTGAGATCGAGTGAAAAAAATGTTATCCTCCCATTCCGTGTGGAAGTGGTACGTTTTGGCTTCTTTTTCTTTCTTCCCTACTCTGTTTGAAAACATTTCTTAAGTTTAGAATGAGTAAATTGGAGAGACTAACTAGTTAGCTTGGTGGCTTTCTATGCTAGCGGTGGCCATCTGTTATGTCCACATAGTGATCCCGTAGCCTGTACAACATGATGTATGCAAAGAATAATATGAGTGTAAAAGTGACTATAGGGATGTTATTTCATGTCTAGAGGGCTCTAATAATGTTAAAACGCGTATTTATATCATAAACAAGTTTTCTATGCTCTAACTATGAAAATATTCAGTTTATTAATATTGAATCCTATTTTACGAAAAATTCACTTATCGCGGTCAGGTCTGGAACCAATTAATGAACAAGGGCCGACTTTATTTTTTTTCAGGAAACATTATTTTGCTCAGTTCGACACTGGCATCAAAACATTCTCCCATCTCATTAGATAACACAGTATCAGTGGTGGGCCATCAGGGCCAGCAAGGCCTTCTCTGCTTGCCTGACACTATCAGAAGAACAACTTAAATGATAGTATTTGTTCATGAAATTATATTAATTTGTTCCCAACACGATATTATCTTCATTTTGTAGCGTGTCTCTTAGCTGCAGAAGTGTATGTTAGCTTCTGTGTGTTGACATGTCAGTGTAATCTGGCCAGGACCTAAATAGTTAGGCGTGTTGGCCCGTGTCACTTTAACCAATAGTAATGGAGTTGTTTCTTTTATCAGGTTTCAGAGTCTCCTCACAGGGCCAGCTAGCAGGCGTGCAGCAATGTCAGCATTTTTCCATCCTCTGACCGCTTGATGTCTGAAAGTCTTTGCTCAACACTCAAAGTTACAGTGTGCCTAAACGCCTAAACATATGAACAGCGCGGCGCTTTGTTGCTCCTGTTCCGATACGAAGAAAGTAGATAGACATGGTGTTGTTCATCGTTCTCTGTGCATTATACAAAAAAGTGAGTTTATTTTTTTTGTATATATGTCAGCCTGGTTTGCCCCTTCCACTGGAAGTCCTTCTGACTACTGCAGTGCTTATGAGTGAGTGGTGAGTGTGATGTATTTTGTTCCATTTTTGACATTTTTGTCATGTTGTTAGATAAATATTGATTCTGAACTGCTCCGGGTGGTGTTGTAGTGTAGAAGTTTGGAGACTGAAGTTGTTTAGAGATGATGTATGGAATATAAAGAGTTAACTGGGTTTCTTCCTTCAGCCATAATGGTATTCATCCCCAATTGTGATGTGATAGTGGTGGTATTAATAGGTGGATTGAGTCACGTAATTCCACACAATTATACTGTATACTAAATTATACTATTTTTTTTGTAAAACAGCAGCAGTTAAAGCATTCTGACACCATATATAATCTTTACTCACACTGGCCACAGTGTAGTACCTTGATTGGTCAAGAAATCGACATCTAGAACATCTATAACTGTTCTATTTCGTCTTTGCTTCTGGAGTGTCAGAAGCTGGAATCCATATGTATACCAAACCCTTCTGATGACTCTTCTCATTTATTTAAGATCAATGTAATTAAATACTACTAATAATTCTGGTCATACCTGTTGATGGAAATTCCAAGTGATTCTTGAGAGTGGGCAAACTTTGATGCTGAGCCTCCTGATCCCTGTGAGACTTTCATGTTAATAAATGAGATCTCCTGCAAAGCAATACTGCTTTAACCCTATGTATTATGGATGAGGCAAAAAGAGAGCACTAAAAAGGAAGAATCACCTAGGCACACGTAAGTGCCAGAATCCAATCTCAGCACCATTAGTGCAGGACAAATCCTATACAGTGAGAAGGGTCTCCATATGTTTCCATGAGGGAGCTCAGGAAGCCATTATGGAAATGAAAGGGGACAAATCACACGATACAGATCACTGCGTTAAGAAGGAACAAAATCTTGGTGCAGTATACTTTGGAGGGTTCGACAACACACTTTCTTTTCCGGACTTCTAACCACCTTCCAGGACAGCCCCCGCCCCAAAGATTTTTTTTTTTTTTGTATTTGTGTCATTCTATCTACAAATGAAGCTGTTTTATTGTTCTGTAGATCAAAGATTGTGCCTCTTTCTTTACCCTGCCGTTGCGTCTTCCACATGAAATACTGCAGTTGAGCAGCGTTCCATCATGTGCCAGCTCTTTATCGCCACCTCTTCTTTTCAACAACCCAGAACTCATTCTAAGTAGACTCGAAGTCACAACAAGGTTATTTGGGAAGACAATTTGCCTGTGTTTTTCAATGTGTTAGCATCCCCTGCCAGCATATGCTCCATCACTGTTGGTACAGATCCTTACAAACAATCTCCCAAATGCTAATTGAGGTAATTAAAGCCGCAGCATCCAGAGCATACAGGTGCAGGTGGAAGACATTACTCATGTCGTCTTGCCCTTGGAGGTAACCCGCTCAATCTAACGAGGTAAACAAGACAAGTGAGTAATTTTTCACTGTTGTCTATGTAAAGGTGAGTGAATAAGAAGCCATATTTCCCTTGTGGTCTGAGAGTGACATTGTTATTGTGTATGAAAACAATAAAGATTCCCTTCTTACCTCAATGCCAATATCTTTTGAATCACATTTGACTTTGTGGTCAGAAACGTCTTCAACATTAATGTGGTTTTCAAGGGGGAATATAACTGCTGTTGCAGCAAGCGTCAAACCAGATGTGCCATATTCTGTCGTATTGAACCTTAATCAACTTAATTGTGAAAAGAAAATGCCATGCTCACAAATACCACAGGTAGAGCTTGGGAGCGATGACAGCAGGCATCTGACATTACGACTGAGACCGTGTTTTTAGCAGACAGTGATTAGATTAATGCCTGCTAGGGAATATCCGCATCTGAACCAAGCAACAGGAACCCTGAAAATTAAAAATGGGAAACTAATGCTCCCCTGCTCTTCCATACATCAACTCCTGAGAAAAACCCACATGCACATGATAAAACACATACAGTATGGAAAAGATGACGCTCATGCTAAATTCATGTGTGTGATGTTCTCCACTTATTACCATAGATCAGGGATTCTCACCTGGTGTGTCGTGAGCCGTTTCCAGTGGGTCGCCAGTCTTGCCAAAAAAATATTGTATAATGACCCAATGTCCGTATTTGCTTGCTACGCCACCACGAGGTGTGCATCATGTTTATGGGCGACATGGCCAAGCTTGAGCAGGAGGGGAAGGACTCTGAGTGTGAACTTAACGTGCCGTCCATCTCACACACTGCTAGATGGCCTTTATATCTGCTGGAGAAGAAGAAGGCACTACAAAGAGACGAGCGTCTCACTGCTCCAGCTCACCTTGCATTGCAAGTGGGAATTCCGTCCACAATGAAGACTTGCAGAACCACAGTTGTCCCTCGCTATAACACATGTCAAACATCACTCCTGTTTTCCATAAATTAATGAATAAATGATCGCTGTTTCGTGGTTGACTATGGCCCACTATTAGCAAAAAAATATTGAAAGACAAGTCATATGTAGTATTCTGGTCACTAGGCGTCAGTAATGACACAAAGCATTGATGAGACATGACATGACATGACATTACCTTAACACTGCATGAAGTCATGAACTCAGCCATGGCATGTCCGACATGATCGCCAGAGCCGCTTGGCCTGCCAGCACCTGTCAGCTGCCTCCAGAGTCCCACGGGCCAAAAGGCTCGATAGGACTCCTTCTTCAGCTTGACGGCATCCCTCAGCACTGATTTCCACCAACGGGTTGTGGGATTACCGCCACGACAGGCACAGACCACCTTACGGCTAGAGCGCCAATCAGCCGCCTTGACGATGGAGGCTGACTTGGCTCACTTGGACTCAATGTCTTACCGCCTCCCTCACAACATAGTCAAAGCTCTCCCAGAGGTGAGAGTTGAAACTCCTTCTGACAGGGGACGCTGCCAGACGTCACCAACAGACCCTCACGATGTGTTTGGGCTGCGAGGTCTGAGTGGCACCCTCCCCCACCATTGGAGCCAACTCACCACCGGGTTGTGATCGGTTGACAGCTCCGCCCCTCTCCTCGCCCACTCTTCACCAAAACGTGGCCGCAAGTCCGATGACACGACTACTAAGTCAATCATCAGACTGCGGCCCAGGGTGTCCTACTGCAAAGTGCACATGTGGACACCCTTATGCTTGAACATGGCGTTTGTTATGGAATCTGTGACGAGCACAGAAGTCCAATATCAGGTTCCGATCAGGGTAGCTGTTCCTCCCAATTGTGCCTTCCCAGGTCTCACTGTCGCTGCCAACATGACAGTTGAAGTACCGCAGCAGAACAAGGGAATCCCCCGAGGGAGCACTCTCCAGTACTCCCTCTAAGGACTCCAAAATGGGCGGGTATTCTGAACCGCTGTTTGGTGCATAAGGCAGAGGGAAATTACCCTCTCGCTTACCAGGTTAAACGCCAATGTACAGGCCCTGAGTCGGGTGACAACAGGAATTACGCCTGCCCATCATCTCTCACTGCTGGCAACGCAGGAGTGGAATAAAGTCCAGCACCTCGCGAGAAGACTGGTTCTTCCAGAGCCCTTGCTGTGCGTTGAAGTGAGTCCGACTATATCTACTTCTCCACCTCGCGCACCAGCTTAGGCACCTTCCCCAACTGAGCGGTGACATTCCACGTGTCAAGAGCTAGATTCTGCAGCTGAGGATCGGACTGCCAAGGTTCTCGCCTTCGGCCGCCACCCAGCTCGCTCTGCACCCGATCCCTTTGGCCCCTCCCATGAGTGGTGAGCTCATGGGAAGAGGGACCCAAGTTATCTCAGACGCTCAGCATCGTGGTCCACCTCCAGGCCTGGCTCCAGAGAGGGATCCTGGTGACCCACATAATATTACGACTTTTTTCTTGTAAAATTACAACTTTTTGTCATAATATTATGACTTTATTCTTGTAAAATGACTGCTGTTTTTTTTTCCTCCACTTTCCTGATTAAATGCGTTTCTGGATTTGTGCTGTGGGCCAATAAAAAAAACAGGGGGCCACAAATGGCACTGACATCCCTCCTGTACACATAAAAAGATGTTGTTTTGACCTACATTGGATTGGTTGTAGCATCTTTAATGCACAAAATGTATCAATGCTGCTAAAATGGAAGCTCATTTAAATTTCAGCACAGTTCCTCATTCCTTTTTTTGGTGTGCTTTATTGGATTTTCATGGTGACATTCCCAAAAAATAAATTAGATAATGATTTTTAGAATCCACTGTTAAATCAAATGAACTCAATCTAAAAGGTCAGTGCTACTTGGGATGTTTCTGAAATATGCATTAGTCTTTACATGTGCTTGTCAAATGGATTCAGCGCAAATAAAATCATAGATCTTCATGAGGATGTTAAAATTGGTGGCGAACCATTTTGACAGAGGTGCGGAAATGTTCATTTTGCGTGCTTTCATTTGTGAATTTTGCACATATGTTAACACATCCAGTAAACTCGGACCACTTCCCAAGATGGTTTCAGCTGTGCTTGCTGTGTCTCACCAACTCTTACTTAAAATCGGCAAATAAACTTACGGTAAATAACACACAGACATGAGTAAAACGCTGTTGTGTCACATGAACTCAAGACTAGAAACACTCGTTAGCGGCACAACGTAGCCAATAGACTACTAGCAGTCACAATTTGCAATGAGTTGATGCAAAAGAGATCATATTTAGTGTGAACAGAAAGCATACTGAGGCCTTATCGGACTACAGACCTGAATTGGAGCAGAAAGAGAACTCATCCACAGTCCCTTGTCACTTTCCAACATTGTGCCATAACGATTGTGTTTTTCCAAAATTCATTAATAAATAATTGCTGTTTCATGGTTGACTACGGCCTATTATTAGTCAAAAATATACATATTAAAGCACATTTTACATATCCTTGGCATTTTCAAGCATAAAAATGGCTAAATGAACTCAAATACAAATACAGTAGAAGACATTAGAAGACAATGAAGTAGTGTTCTACACTGGTGACCAGGTGTCACGAGTAACACAAACACACACACACGCACACACACCAGACTTAATTGCCGTAACAGCAGGTTTTTATGGCAGATCTCACAACAGGCACAATAATAACATAATAATGATGTTCATAATCATAATAACATGCGCTGTTGTGGCCGTTCTCCAGCTAAAACTCAACTCTGAACCCCCGACGTCACTTACTGAATATGGACTCACTGTAACGGTGTGACGATATATGTATTTGTAGTCGGCTCTTTCGATGCAGAGCTGTTGGTTCGGTACGGAGATGGACCGAATTCCCACGTGGAATGCATGAAAAGTGAATCGCATGAAATGTTTCTTGCATAACGCATTTACTTAGTAATCAAATACATACTGTAATGGTACTGCGCATTACCACCGCCACAACAGGCGAGGTTTGAATGCTTGCAGAAAACCTCCACAAGCAACACAGCCTTTGACTAGAGGGAGTCATGACTAGCAACAGTGCTAAGAAGCCAGAGCTTGGAGACACTCTTCCGTTGTTTGGTACCACTTCCTGGTGAACTACGTAAACCAGGGGCTTGCAAAATCTTTTATGGGCCGGTGGAACATTGTGAAAATAAAATAAAATAAAACAAAAATGGAAAAATAGTGCAAAAAGGTATAATGAAATGAGAATGTTGATACTAAACTAATAATAACACAAAGATGTCGAGAAGACAAGTCAAGAAGACAAACGTATTGAGCTGGCATTGTTCAGCTACAAGATTGAACTATTAATGCTGCACTTCAGCCAGTAAGGAACTGGTGTAATGTCAGCATGTGATCAAGTGAGCATGTGATCAAGTATGCCTCCAGAGCAACATGGCCATTATGATGGCTCAGCAGTGTTCTGAAGCATATTCAAGATTGCAGTTCTGTTTCCCTTTGAAATGTTTGAGTTTGTTTTTCCTGGGAAGAGATCAGTCGAACACACTTGCTGTATTTTCAATTTTTTAGTCATGAAATTGTCTGGAGACGTCACAAAGTACTGCGCTGGACCTCTGCCCTTCAAAGGAGGAAGCCTGAAGGTCTCGAATTTGGAAGTACCTACCTTGTTATCCTATTCTTGAGTCCCGCCCACGCAGGGGCGTTACCCCTTCCTGAGTGGATCAGTGTGTATGACTATGTGTCTGCATCTAACTGGCTCCAGCTTGTGTCAGTCAAGAGTGTGTGTTTGTGTTTTCTACGTGTGCAAGCAGCAGCAAGCTTGGTAAGGTTGCCAGGCAGCCTGTCTGTGCAATGTTCAAGTAACAGTAACAGTGCATTCATTGTGTAATTCTACCGTACGTCTATTGTCTTATTCGAGTCAACCCTAACACTTTATGATGCCTTTGTTTCATTTAGGAAGGCACAATAATTGGGCAATTTGTATGTGATCCTCATGTGTCCTTCCATCCCCTGAGATCATTGGAAATACGGCAATCTTAATAATTGGTGCTTGGAAAGTCACCGCTGCCTTTGTGACGCCTCTGCTTTAGCTGTCATTATAACTGAATGTATTCACGACATCTTTTTAAGTCATTTTAAGCATGTTTGGCGGCCTTTAAGCTATGGGTTATGATCATTAGGATAAAAGGGGCTTACTTTACCAAGCCTGAGTTTGCCTTAAAGGGACAGACTTCAGAGAACACTTCTCCCTCAAACTTTGTGCTCAGGCTGAGGCAACTTTAATTATGCCTGTCATAAAGGCTTCACTTCCCTTTGCTACAGAAAAGGCAAAACTCTGATCTCATGTGTCTAGAAAGGGGTTCCTCAGATGTTCTTCATGTGATGGCTGCCAGCTGCTGCTTCCAATGAGCACTGGTATCAGTCAGGCATCCATATTGATGGTCAGTCCCGCCTCTGTCTGCCTAATTATCCGAAGCATCTCTGGTGTGCATTTCCTTCTGTGTTTCCATTCTTTAAACCCTCCCTCCCAGCATGCTGAGAAGAGGAACACCGCTGAGGTGTGATTAGAAAGGGTCGGGGCTTGTAAAAAGACAGCAGATGCATACAAATGCAATGCTACTTAAATGGCACAATAATTCTTCCAGGTGTTTGTGAGGGACTCGATTGGTTTCCTTCATTTTGCGACTTGATGAAAACAACAATTTATTTAATATTTGTACCGGCTAATAGGTGTTGATGTAAACAAAACTATTCTTAAACATGTTTTAAAAGCCCAGTGGCGGCAACTGGCTTGCTTTTCTGCTAGTAATGAGAAGAATTACTTTCAGCTTTCATCGAAGCTTATTGTGTAGTCGTTTGATGTAACAGGGTAGTTTAGAAGTGTACTGAAGTTTTTATTGTTGTTCCACGGTAAAGTGCTGTCATTAGTGCCTCTTGGATCAATATGCTCTTAACACAATGTCCATATTCACTTGAGTGCAGGGCCTTTAAAGAAGCTGTTAAAAAAGCAATAATGGCCAAAAAGACACAATTGCATGTCTCGTTGAACGCCCCATCATATCCCCCACCAAATGGACTTGGCCAGTGAGTGATCTTGAACTCGAAAAAATTTAGAGCTCATGAATAAGTGCGGATTTAACATTACAACACTCTTAAAGTAACAGATTTCAGTTGGGAGGACTGCGTGCATGCAGGCTTTGGAAGCTCCCTCTAGAGTCTTTGTCTCACGTATGAGGGAGTTATTTTCTTTAAGAGTGCATTAGGTTGAATGTCAAAGAGGCTCAGGTTGTTGTCAAAGTCATTAGAGCTGACCACTGGCCTGGGGTCGAGACCTGTCCCACTCTGCTGACAGGCTCAACACCATCTGTCCATCTCTCTCTACACCTCAAGATCACCAACACTTCAAGAAAAAAAAATCTATAACCTAGAGCATGGTTAAAAATGCTAACCATGTTTAGAAAGCCTGCCGCTGCCTCTTTCCTTTCCTTCTGACATTTGCACAGAGCTTTCTGCTAGTACAGACAAGGAAGGCAAATGTTAGCGGTGCAGGCTGTTGTTGGTGTGTACAATGGCCATAAGTACCCTTGTTTAATTCAAAGCATGAATTCCGCTCTGCAGTCCTGTCTGCACAAACCACCTCTTATACAAAACACAAGCACAATGAGTGACTTTTTGTGTGCAACAACCATCCTAAATCAATGAAGAAAACCTTTCAGTTATGTTGAGGCCAGCCTCTTTTAGAGTTCTATTGATTTTTACATAAATGCAGATTTAAATATCCAACATTGTACTCTCTGACTTTTCCCCCCTGTCAGTTTCTCGACTTTTGGATCTAACCTAAGGCCCTTTTCAATCTACATGAATGATTCAGCACAGTTCCAGCCACCATTCCAATAGTGAGGAGGTAGAGTGGGAGCTTAAGAGGGCTAATAGTGACTTAGACTGGACTTATCAGATCCACATAAAGTTAAAGTTTAAAAAAGGATTAGACCACCCTTGTTTCTTCAGTTTCTTGTTCATTTTAATGCCTGATGCAACTAAAGGTACCTTTGTTTGGACAAATATAACAATGACAACAAAAATAGCTCATAAGAGTTACATTTTTTGGTTATTATCAGGAGTTTGCATGTTCTCCCCGGGTTTTCTCCGGGTACTCCGGTTTCCTCCCACATCCAAAAACATGCAGGTTAGGTTAATTGGTGACTCTAAATTGTCTATAGGTATGAATGTGTACCCCGCCTGTCGCCCAAAGTCAGCTGGGATAGGCTCCAGCATGCCCCGCGACCCCAATGAGGAGAAGCAGTCGTAATGTCTGTCATGCATGGAGCGTGGAGATATGGAGGTGAATCACAAGATGCAAGGGCGAGGCAACTCCGGGTAATAATAATGTTTTAATAAAGATGTTAAGTTACCTGAACATGCAAATAAACTATGGACTACAGTGCACTAAAGAGTCCGAGCAGGACCGCGGAAAAAAGGGGAAAAACAGAAACACAGAAGAGTAACTAAAAACTACCTGAAAGTCAGGCGGACTGCTGGATGAGCAGTTGGGTAACACAGGAAGAAAACAAAAAGACTCAACACAATAGGCACTAAAGGGGACACAAAACAGTTTTGGGAGACAAGGTGGCATCAAGCGTGGCCAGAAGCGTCCAGACAAAGGAATAATCCCACACCTTCCTGCCGCAGCTGAGGTGAATAAGAGGAGGTGCTGATGGAAGGCAGCTGCACTCATCCAGTAGCTCCGCCCAAGTCAGGAGTGTGTGACAACGTCCATGGTATGCAGACGTTTGGTGTTTTTGAACATTCAGCCCACTGATACCCTGGTTCCTAAGTCAAGTGCTTGCAAAAATAAGCTGCCACCGCTCTTGCAGAGGTTTCAGGATGTTCTTTTCTCCTCGTGTCCCTCCCTCTCCATTGTTGCCCCCTTTGTCCTGTCTGCCATGTTTTCTTCTGAAATGCTGCCAAGCTCTGTTTGCTTCTGTAATTAGGAGCCGTAAGCATGCTTTCAAAACTCCATTTTGAAAACGGCAAACGGTCCAGTGGTTTATTGATAACGCATTACCCCCTGCTGCAGTACTGTATGGAGATGTACAGGGAGCGCCTGCAGCCTTTTCAGGTGGATTGCCATACAGGCTCCTTCACTGCAAGATGAAATAGCAAAATGTTATTACACCACCACATACAATAGGCTACAAAAGCAAAACATTGGAGTATACTTTACTGTTTGCATTAGAGAAAACATGAACATGAAAGCAATGCTGGTGCTACAAGCAGGTTTTCCAGGGTTCCTTAATATTTAAATATGACACCAGTGACCCTCCACATTTGCGAGGTGTCATCGCACATCATTCTCCGAGGTGTGTATCAATGACACCCCTTAATGGTGTGTGCACTGGGATTTATATTTGCAATTAATCTGCAAATTATATGATTATCCGCAGCACTGTGCTCAGGCGCTTTTGGAAATGACTTGCACTGCTCATTTTGTTTCCCTGCTAACATAATCAGGTCAGTGGAAAACCTGCTTGTGCACTGAGCATATCAATATCTGTGGACTTGTCACATACGTGCAATTGTCAACCCCCTTTTCATGAACCTCTGTCTTGCCACAATTCAACCAATCGGAAAATGATGTAATAAAAACAAATCTGGAGTATGCGGTGGACGGTATGGATCCAACAACCACATGCATGTACACCTGTGCACACAGAAAAGAACACTACTCAGTGAATATGAATTATTGATTGGAACATGTCAGTGTGGGGGTGTTACAGGACGCCGCTGTGGGAAACTGGGACATACTGTATTGTGCTCTCACTTCGACTGTGTTTACCTGAAAGTTTCAACTGTCTCAATGTTTACAGAACAATGAATAACAATGCTCTCAGAAGGCGAGGGGCGTTAGAAGATTGCTTGGTAAGTGATAGTCTTGAACGTGGAACGATATTGAAAACAAAAAGTCGGTAAACGAGGCTAGAAACATTCTCAGTGGACGTTTGTGTTTGCACCTGTCTGTAGCAGATGTGTTAATACATTATTTTTCTTTTGTACAAACTGAAACTAATCATGGCAAACCCTCTTGAATCTAATTGGGTACAGTAGTCCCTCGTTTATCACAGTTAATTGGTTCCAGACCCGACTACGAAGGATTCCTTATTTATAAATCTAATATTTTCATAGTTAAAGCATAGAAAACATGTATACAGTCTTCTAAAGATGGATTTTAACTTATTAGAACCCTCTGGACATAAATTAACACCCCATAGTCACCTTGACACTCGTATTACCCAATATAGTGGACATAATAAGAGTAAATTAGCCATTTAAGACATAAATAAACTCATGCTTTTGTGTGTTACTGTAATGTTCCGCAGAGTGGCGGGCGGACAGGAAGTGATGCTGGGGATTCAGGAATGCTTGAGTGGGTAACGGCTGCAACAGTAGCCCGTCTTTTTATTAGGGGTTATTGTGCCTGTTGTGAGATCATTCAAACCTTCATTATAAGCCTGTTGTTCCAGCAATCAAGTCTGACGATTGTGTGTCTCATCGAACATTACAGTAAAATTGCTAACATGTAGTGACCAGTGTAGACTATAACATATCATTCACAGCGTCTTTGAATGCGTCTTTTGAATGCCTTGTATTTGTATTTGAGTTCATTTAGCCATTTTTATGCTTGAAAATGTTTAATCTAGGCAAAAAAGTAACATTTTCATAAATATGCATTTTTTAAAATAATACTAGGTTGTACTCAACCTCAAAATAGCATGATTTATTCATTACTATATTTTTAACCTTGATAGAGTGAAGCCATGAAATTTGAAGCGCAAAGTGCCAAGGGACGGCCCTATGGGGATTAGGAATTAGGGAGGTGTGTGGAATTGACTGTTGACTAAACACATCTGGCGAAAATGTAGTGCACTATAGTCGTCCTTCGTTTATCACGGTTAATTGGTTCCAGACCCAACTGCGATAGGTGAATTTCCGTGGAGTAGGATTCAATATTAATAAATTGAATATTTTCGTAGTTAGAGCATAGAAAGCCTGTTTATGACTTTCTAAAACATTTTTTAACATTGTTCGAGCCCTGTAAACATAAAATAACACCCTTGTAGTCACCTTTATACTCATATGACTTAATAAAGTAGACATGATAAGGAATGATAAGACATAGCAACATAATAACTTACTGTTAGCATTGGGAAAGTTCCTTGTTTTTGTAGTATCTCCAACATAATGTGGGTTGATCGCGCATGGTATTAAAAAAATATATCAGTCGCTCGACTGATATATTCATGCCAGCCTGACATGAATCTGCCATACATACTGTAGACATACTGCTAGCTTTGTTTACATCACATTGCGCAATGTTTATGCGCAGGCTACGGGATCTCTGAAGTGACACAAGAGTTGTCCGCCGCTTTAAGCATAGCAATATACCAAGCTAACTAGTTAGCCTCCAATTATTTATTCAAAACATAACAAAGGGTTTGAAACTCAGTGAGGAATTACAAAATAAGCAGCCAAAAACGTACCACCTCCACACGGAATAATAGGCCACAGTCAACCACGAAACAGCGATCATTCATTCATTCATTTTTGAAAAAGCGTGACAGAGTGAGGGAGCGATATTCGAACTGCGATGTAGCGAGGGACGACTGTACTTTGCTTTGAAGTTGAAATTCATTCATGCAGTCCTCCCCTGGGCAGCAATTCCTGCTCAATGCGACATTGGCATAAAACGAGAGTGCATTATGTTCTGAGAGAAATTCTCACATCATATTAAAGACATTTAAAAAGCCACTGACTGAGCGTCGGTGTCTGGAGGAAGTTTCATTGATGCATGTGGCTAATTTCTTTTCTTCAGTTGGTAGCAGAGCACCTCACATTCTGCACCAGATAACCATTTTTTTTTTTTTTTACAGTAGACTTGAAAGCACGAATACAACCGAGGCAGTTTGATAGTCATATCTGTTGTAAAATAAAATAAAAAAAACATATTCCCCAAACAGTTGGCACTGTCACACCAGCAGAATCTGTACTCAAAATCCCCAAAA
Source organism: Dunckerocampus dactyliophorus (assembly GCF_027744805.1). Classification (NCBI taxonomy): domain Eukaryota; kingdom Metazoa; phylum Chordata; class Actinopteri; order Syngnathiformes; family Syngnathidae; genus Dunckerocampus; species Dunckerocampus dactyliophorus. The sequence continues at coordinate 8,284,158 of NC_072826.1, read as the reverse complement.
CATCACTTCCAAAACATATTTCTGTGGTACCATTCTGGATATAATTTCCGAGAGACAAATCGGTTTACGACCGTCTTGCAAACATAAATTTAATATAGCCTCTTAGCTTTGTTTTCATCTCCACTTACTCCTTAGGGAAATATTAGGTTTTACTAGCTCAATAATGCAATATGCTCAAAAAGTAACATGTCTCTCTCATGAGCACAAATTATTCTTTGGAAATATCCAAGATCCTACGAAGGCAGCTGCCAAATGACACTACAAATGTGCTTCATGAGATAATTATGGAAACAAAACAAGTTTATTTGCTGACCAAAAAAGTTCTAAAGCTCGGGGAGGATTATTTATACATTTCGATATGGAGTTTTGTTGTGGCATCTTTCATATAACACATCATGATGTAATCCATCCATCCATCCATCCATCCATCCATCCATTTTCTATACCGCTTCATCCTCATTAGGGTCGCGGGGGCATGCTGGAGCCTATCCCAGCTGACTTCGGGCGACAGGCGGGGTACACCCTGGACTGGTCGCCAGCCAATCGCAGGGCACATATAGACAAACAACCATTCACACTCACATTCATACCTATGGACAATTTAGAGTCGCCAATTAACCTCACCTGCATGTTTTTGGAATGTGGGAGGAAGCCGGAGTGCCCGGAGAAAACCCACACGCACACGGGGAGAACATGCAAACTCCACACAGAAATGCCCAGGGGAGAATCGAACCCAGGTCTTCCCGATCTCCAGGCTGTTCCTGTATTGGCCAACGTGCTAACCACTAGACCACCGTGCGGCCATGATGTAATCCATACTTGATAAAAAAAAAAAAGGATTCCTGCAGCTTTGATTGGATCAACCGCTTGCACTTCTCATTTTGCTGTCTGAATGTTTACTGTGCCGAGTGTATACATTTTTTTGTGTTGAGTCACCACACAAGCCTGTATGCACACCCACACACACACACACACACACGTGTGTATCAAAGTGTCACTGAGATGTGGCAGTGACAAAACTTTTTGAAGTGTTAACAGAAGAGAAGCATACACAAGATTGGGTTGTGTTAGCGACTAAGTGTGCAAAAGCGGGTAGAGAAACAGCTTGCCATCCTTCATGATCATAATCTCCTCTGTGCTACTTACTGCACACCTCAATATCCAAGGCAACACCAGTCAGATTGTAGCTTTGACAAGTATGGATTGCTTAACAGCAGCTGGTGAATCCTCAACCCACAGGCACACGAGCACATCTCTCTCTAATTAGATTTATTTGCTGCCTCTATAGAATTTGCCTTTACCATCACCATTCACTTCGAACGTGTCATGTGAGTTCAGTGGATTCCTTCTGTGGGGTACGGACAGAATGGAGATTGAGATGACGGGAAGACTGGGCATGATGATGCTTTAATAGAATAATGAAACACAGATCATACACAATACAGAGAGAGGTCTTAGGACACCTTTTCATCCTTTTCACCTCCAGGAATTTGCTGTTTCGTGATTGCGCCAATTCACGCTACTCTGCGCGGCCTGACAACTTTGTCCAATGGCGCAACCTCCACACATTTTGTGTAATCGTCGTCATTTTCGCCAGTCAAATTCGTGCCAGGGCGGCGCTCAAACGCTCACGTCACCTGTCTCACCAAAACATATGTTTGTTTCTTGTGTACAGTAAATAGGGCAGGAACAGCAAAGCGTAACAATATCGCTGCTTTTTATTATTTATTGCTCTACTGGCTAGGAGTGTCACAAGATCTCGCAAGATTTCCCGTTCAGAAAAAACTGTCTCATGGGCAATAAGCCTGGGATGATAGCAAATAAGTTAATTACATAATAAATGAAAATCCATCCATCCATTTTCTATGCCACTTGCCCTCACTAGGGCCGGGGGTGTTTTGCTGGAGCCTATCCCAGCTGACTTTATGGGTGAGCCAACCCTGGACTGGTTGCCAGCCAATCACAGGGCACATATAGACAAACAACCTAATAAATGAAAATGAACTTGATCATTTTGCCGGCCTCAATATATTGCCGTATGCATGTGTGTCTGTTTTCCTCGTCTCTCGCCTGCAAACAGGCAAGAAGAGGGTTCGCTCTGCGTTGCTTTCAGCACCTTGGCACGTTTGTCAGTCATACAGTCTCTTTGTCTCGGTGGGTGGAGGCGGGGCCGCTAGCATATACACAGAGTGCAGAAGAGTGTGACGTAGGAGAAACTAAATGAGTAGATTGCAAAGTATTATATATTTTTTCATTGTACTTTTATTAAAAGTCTCGTCTCTCGTAGACCCAATCTCCTGAATCGTCTCGCCTCGTGAACTGAGTGGCTTGTGACACCCCTACTAATGTCACAACTCCTGTACACACTAGCTCAGACCCACAGACCCACTCAGACCCACTGCTATAGTGCTACGCCTTCTGGGTAATGTAGTACATGAACATTTATCAATACTCACTGTCGTCTACTAAGAAATATCACCACATCACACTCAACAGTTCCTGAAGGTTCTCAATGAAAGCGGGGGTAAACTATGTGCAATTGTTGTATTTTTTATAAGTTAGGGTGACCAAACAACTTGTTTTCCCAGGACATGTTCTGTTTTCACGTCCGACCCTGATCGGCCTGTTTTTTTTTCTTTTTTTTGTTTTTTAAAGTGATGAAAATTACCTGGTTTTCCTTATTTTTCATTGGGCCATTGATCAAATAGGTCACTCTGCTACATGCGATTTAAATTTTTTCCCTGTGGGCCTTTTTTTTTTTTTTTTAATTAGTGTTGCCAAAAAGCAGCAAAATGCTAAAGAAAAAGCAAAACATTAACACTGAGTTAATCCCCTGACGCCTGCGGAGTTGAAGTCTTGTAAAATTGGGGATGTCATGGTTCAAATCCCCAAGTTCTTGCGACTTAGAGGGTACATGTTTCCCAAACATATTGGTTACGTTCCAATACTTAACAAGCATTTGCCCTCAGGTTCCTGTATCGTTCTGTTTTTGGAATATACTTGGAAAGTATTGAAATTATAAGGCGTGTTTAAGTAAACTTTCAGTATCATTACCTTATCTCATTTACAGGCAGAGTGTCCTGGTTTTCAGCAATCAAAATACGGTCACCCTAGTATAAGTGGGCTTCCTGTAGCTGGCAACGTCCCCGCCTTCAAAATAATAGCACGCTGGTAAAATATAAACGCTTACACCACAGCAATGTGTTGGAATGTAAACTGAAATTTACGTTTGACAAGCACTTTTCAACCGTAAAACACACAAAGAGAATGTCTGCAACTTGTGGACGACAGGAGAGACAACAAAAAATGAGGGAGCTTTTGGTAGTGTTGGTTTTTATAATGATAATTTATTATATTTATTATTCTAATTAATAAATTTAACTGTACAGTAATGTGAAACAAAGAATGTGCTTTTTCGTCCATATAGGGTGAAACATCCGTACAGCGGAACCTTGGTTAGCATCATTAATACGTTCCAGAAGGTCTGACTCTAACCGAAACGGATGCTAACTGAGTACATTTCCCCCACAAGAAAGGAATCCACAAATGAGAAGTAAATCCAATTAATACATTCCAGAAAGCCAAACATGCTAACACAAAACACATTTTTATATTTTTGCAGTTAGTTTTACATGCATAAAATAATTTGAAATCCATAGAAATGGTGAATGTATAAGTGGCGAATGGTGAAAGGGATAAACGAACATTAAGTTGACATGATTCTTGACGGGACTGTTCCCAAAGACACAATGTGGCAGCCAGATCAACATGGACACCACCAATAACCCAAAATGGAGCCAAGTGAAAGTAAACACGTCTGCCTACGGAACAAGTGATGGCGACATTCCTTTTAGCACAAAGCCAAAGGGATACGTACATGAACAGGAAGACACTGATGGCGAACTTTGGCGGATGGAGATAGAACGGGCAGAGAGAGGAGGGACAGAGAAGTGCTGAAGCCGGAACCACAGCTGTGAAATGATAATAAAGAAAACCTCCAGAATGTGTGAGATTTTATACATGCTGGCAACATGCTTTTATTTGTTGGAGAGCACATGCCATCCAAGCCTCCTACCTATTATCTAAACTGCCTCTCCTGTGAAGGGTTGCGGGGTCACGTACCTTTCAAAACATTCCCTTTAAGGATGCATCTGAAGAGTGTTTTGCTAAAATATTGTACTGTGGACCTTTTTAGTTTGAGGTAACCCTGGCAAGTTATGCTTGGCCCCAGTGTGAGTGAAAGGCGGTTTTAGCCTTGCACTGACCTTCGGGCATGAATAGGGATTAGTCTGTATGGATTCTGCAAGGATATAAAGCGGCGAAGTCAAGACAGGGCATTTCTCGCTCATGTCGCAGGCAGCACTTAGCACTTGTACTTGTTTTTTAAATGTGCGCAACAGACAAGTCATCTCGTAATAGTTGGGGTTATTTCAGGTAAAGCCATGTTCATTTTTTAAAAATCTAAATCTCTCTCTCGGTCGGATAATCTAACCATCCTAACATACACAGGAGCACTCAGATTGTGCAAAATGATAAAACTCAAGGGAGGAGAGTTTCGGAGTGAGGAATGAAGGGGGCAAGGGGTGAGCTGGAGACTTGATAGATTCAATTTTATGGCCAAGAGGAATTTGAAAATCCATCACATATGGGCTAGAGATCATTGCAAACCAGCCTTCTACACCCTTTTCTCCCCTTTTGATTGAAGTAAGTATCAGGGAATAGGAGACATATCCCCACCCTCTTGCTAAAAGAAAAATGTGACTTTACAGCAATGGAGTTAACACAATTGCTCGTAGCGTTAAATGATTTTCATCTGCGGATGAACTGAATGGATTAGCACTCATGTAGCCAGTGTTCGTTTTTACCTCTCAACTGCATGCGTTACAAGAAGAGCACAGAAAAAGGCTTCATATGCCATCGCAGTATCAAGGAGTCAAGGCGCATGCTTTTGTATCCCCCCTTTACATTCTTCCTGCAATACACAGACCACCGAAGCTGTCATTATCATCACAAAATCCTGTATTGTAGCATATTAGATGTGGAGGGCATTTATGTGTTCATTGTCAGGTGTCAGATTTTGTGAGAGAGGTGGTGTTTGACCCGTACGCAACGACGTGGAAGCATAATTGTTTACGGAGATGGAAACATTGCAGTTTTGTTCAACTCCATTTCACATCCTCTCCATTTCACCCTTCTGCGTGGCTTCTGTTGTCTCGCTCACGTAGCCATGGAGATCTGGTGTATAATTAAAATATCCTCCCTCCTCTGGTGTGTCAATTAGCAGCTGTTGGACATAGTTGGATACGGGTTTCCCAGAAAGCATTCCTTGCTGCCGGTCATTTGCAGCATGGTTTCTTCAACATAATCATTGCTACTTTGTAGCACAATTCGAAGTGATTCTGCGCACGTCCAAATTTGGACTCCTTTTCCTGTGTAGAGGCCGTGTAACCGTGCACGTCTCGCTTTGTCATGGCAAAGTATGAGCAAGTACTCGCTGTGATTGCTCCTTGGAATGTTCCACCTCCATGGTGATGAAGAATGAACCAGTCCATCACTTTGCCATCATTACATATCATCCAGCAATGGGGCTGCCAAATAATTACATTTTTCTTTTATCAGATTAATTAACGTTTGGAGCGTCCATGAAGGAACCTCGCACGAATGCAGTGGGGAATGAGGAAGTGTTGTTTTCAGTAGATGTGTTTGCGAGTTGGAGATACATATACGGTGTTGGAATAGCACTGCTGTCCATGCGTTCATGTGAGAATAAAGTTATAAAAGAGCGTCAGACTCTGTGGGGACTAAGCACGAGCCAGTTACCGGTTCCAAGGTATGTCACGATATGAAAAAGTCACGGTTTCAAAAGCACTAAAATTGTCCGTCACACCGCTCCCGCAGTATGGGAGAGGTCCAGAGCGGCCACTATGTGAAATTACTCTGTCACGTCCTGTGTTATTCCTCGCAGTTGGAACGAAGCCTTGATGTGCTGAAAACAGCCGTGTTGCCAAAAGTCAGGCAACTTAACCACTGCGGCATAGATAGCAGCGACGTTTGCTGCCTCGATAGCATCAAGCGGTTCCCATGTGACGAGACGTGTGCCCTCGAGGAGTTCTGCGTGTGTATTTCGTGTGTATTTCACCTGGCTTTGCAGCTATCGAACACATGACACTACTGAAGTACATTTTCGACATGTTAACGTGGACATTATAACCTAATAAGTCATAAATGTGATCAATCGCTTGCAGTGTAAACACGTATTGACACTTCACTTTGCAGCGTAAAATGTATAGTAAATGACAAGATACACTAACATAGCGTTATTTTGTGAAAACATTGCACTGACGTGAAGGATTCCTTCAAAAGGGATGCACGTTTTGAAGACGCACTCCATTTACAACATGTTTCTTAGTTATGCACACGGGCAGTAGCGCTACGTGGTAGAACTCGTCGTCATTCCACCAGTACGGCCGCGCTGTTGTCATCGTTGGTCGAAATATTACCCACGTCGAGGGTCACCAAAGATGAGATTCAAAACGAGACAAGAGGGGAGGATAAGTGTGATAAACTGTTTAGAGAGCGACAACATTGTTTTTACTAAGAAAATATTTATGGTCTTGTGACGTGACATGCAGGATTAGCCACAGTAGACTGCATGAAGAACTGCATTTTCTTATTTATTTTGAAATAATTCCGTTATGTTTTGTTATTTATTTGAAATACATATGTTCCACTTGCACCCCGTTCTGTTTCTATTGTTTCAAAATGATTGTTCAACAGAAGAGGATTTCAAAACAGCACATTTTAGAGCTGTAATTACTGTGAAACTGTGAAATATTTTTGGCCAGAATCTCATACAGACCGATGCCTAGTGGGGACGCTAAACTGTGCCTGTGTCTTGCATCATAACAGAGATGATACGCATGCGTTCTTTTTTGAGAATGTTAACGTAATGAATTAAACTATTTAGTTGCTTATTTTTTGACAGCCCTAATAATTTGTCAGGAAAAAAAGGCTTTATAAAGCTTACTTTGTCCTGAATACAGTATTTGTTTGGCTTCTTTTGCTGTGACCATCGCTCAGCGAGAGAAACACTCGGCCGCAGTGGGTGTTCATACGTCAGCGGCGGCGCCTCAGATGCTATTGGAGATAGGTGTGTCTAATTAACACTCCTGTATGGTGCTGTGTGGCGCAGTGGCTGTGCAGAGACACCTGTCCTGTCACAAACCTTGTACCACAAGAGCAAGACCACCACCAACATTTGATGCAGCTCTTCTAAACCGCGGCACTCAGCAGTTATTCTTGTCATGTAAAGATGACATGGAGCAGGTGTTTCAGGACAGTATGATGCAGTGTTACCCAGGGGTGCTGCTAGTGTTGATTGGTCCACATGTATAATGAGGCACACAAACAGATGGTGGAGCACAGAAATTAAATGTTTGCGATCTGATATATTTTCTTTAAAAATGCTCATCTCCCTCTGCCGAATGAATATGGCGATGCTTTGTTGCTACGAGGTTTGTTAGGGAGGATGCTTCAGAATTTGCATTTGTATTTTGTTTATCATAATCATCATGATACTGAACAAGATTAGCAACAGGAGTGCAGTGAAGGGAGGAGGGCAAATATGTTCTGCATGTGTGCTCATGCACATAGCAGGGAATATTATTTGTTCCACATAATGTTTTTTAATCACACTTGTGGGCGTGTGCTGATGTGAGGACCATTGTTAAAGTGTGCTTTTAGCAGTCAATCAGCTTGCTTTGACCCCTCTGACCCAGTGTCCCTGGCTCTGTTCCAAGGAGCCTACAGTTCCATCTTCTCTGCCAGCATGGTCTCGCAAAACCATTTCTTAACACAGCAACCTTTTTTTTTTTAGCTACGTCGACACCACAAACACATACATTGGCGATCTCTGCTTATTTTCTGTGTAATATCTGGGAAGAAGTTAACTACATGCTCCTCTGTTGTCTGCAGATGTAACAATTTATTCTGAGTCTGTTTACTTTAATATTCGGCTCCGACTGCCATGTTTAATTTATATGCTGTTTGTTCAGAGTGCACACACACGCCGCCATTCCCTCTAAATTGTTTGTGTAATACCTTAGATAGCGAGCAATAGTTTTATGCTGCAAAGCTACATTTTATATCCCGCATTTATTGAAATCTTGATTATTACCGCCAGGGACCTTTTACATTTATTGGTCATCTATCAAGGTATTGTTACCCAGCAAGGTAAGGCGGAGATGAGCATAAAGGCTTTATACTACAGCAAAGTAGCACTTTTATGACAGTTGCTCCCACATGTCTGCTACTTTGCTGTATCACGCAGTGTGCAGATGGTACGATTGTAGAGTCAGCCAACCTCAAGCACAGCACAGGACGATATTTGACTCCACAAGTGATAACTATTGCATCTCAGCTGCGTTTTCGGGGATGCCATTTACTAACGGGGCACATCTTTATAATAAAGGAGCAACATATCTCCTAGTGGCATAATGTTTTCATGCAACAATCAAATATGCAAGTCAAACTGCAGCTCTTTTAACTAAAGGAAATACTGTCTGAAGCATGTACAGGCATGAACATTTAATCCAATTTCTCTCAACACTCTCAAAGTTCAAATTTTGTTCAACTTACAAGATTAGACACAAGAAAGTGAGTGACTCACACGTTTCACTCCTCTGCTCGTGGCTTGTCCTGGTGCCGCTCGGCCGTAGCGTTTTTGTATGCAGTCCTCCTTGTCGTCCCCCGTGAACCGAAGATTCATTTACAGTACACCAGGCCGCGTAACTTCTGCCTTCATTCAGCATGTATGATCTCTAGCGTACAACAGGAAACAGGCAGTCCTGCACGGGTATTGCTGGACAATGGTCTACAGCCAATCAGAACGCAGAACGCAGTGGGCGGGTTCTCCCTTAGCCAATCAGGACTGTTGTGGCTGGACACATCTTCAACTCTCACATGAGTATACAACACACTCTACTGGTAGTAGGAGTACATACAACTCATCGCTCTAATACACAAAACTGCACTAAAAAAAAAATCAGCGAAAGCGAGAACCCGCGAAAGGTGAACCCCGATGTAGCGAGGTAATACTGTGCACACATTTACTCAATATGGGCGATAACTGAAGTGTCAAATAGTGCAGTACATACACGGAAACAAGACAGCCTACTCTAATGTGGATGTGGTGTTTATTTGCTCACTTCACTCAGCTCTTTTCGAGGGCAGAAGTTCATTTACATTTACAGTCACTAGATCGTCGTAATCATAATGTTTGTATTGATGAGTTCTAGAAATGTTTCAAAGCACGCATCCATATTCCATATAATTTACGTTTTATGCCATCTCCTTGAACCTCCTTTGTGTCTCCCGTATATATTGTTCATTTCTTTAACACTTGAAGAAGATGCTGTGCTGCTAAATATGGGATGGGGAGATTGTGCGTGGGAACAGCATGGAGATGGGGGAAGGGTGAGAAGGTTAGTCTGTTTGTACGTGTGTGTGTGTGTGTGTGTGTGTGTGTGTGTGTGTGTATGTAGGTTTTGCTAGGGGGGTTGGTTGCCGGTGGGACCTGCCTCTCAGTGTAATTGAAAAATGTGACCTGGAAAATGTTTGCCCAGCGGAGCATGAAAGTTACCTCCACATCGATGGAGGTGCGCTCCGAGACGGCTCACCTGCCCCCCTGACAGCAAGAGCCTTGTATTGGGTGGGAGCTCACGTGAAGAGCCACTTTAAACCCCTGCTATGAGCAGAAAAATTAATTATTTAATATGAATCCGAAAGTGACCAGGAAAATGCAAAATAATTCATGCATAATCCCCTCAAGATTGACCTTAACAAGGACTCCTGGTGTTGCTCCTCAAGTGTGCATTTCACTGTGCACATTCCCAGTAATCCTCACAGAAAAATAAGGATTTAAATTTTTGCTTGGGTATTTTCCATACTGGAAGAGGTTACTGGAAAACATTTTATGTGCATAAGAAAAAAAGGAGAGGGAGAGTCTTATGTTTCATGTTATGAAGGTGATAAAATGCAATCAAAAACATGACCTCTGTCCTGCAAGCTCAGGTTCCCTTGAGCCATTTTCATTAACCCCAAACCATTATTTAAGCAAACGCATGTGTCTTTCTACCTCAGCAGGTGCCGAGATGCATGAGTGCCGGGCCACACTTGAGCAAGATAGGTCCATAAGACGAATACATAGAAGTGCAGAATCAGCAGAAGATGGTGCTATGATGTACTTTCTAATTACTGTATTGAAACTGGCCAGCACTTCATTATAGGTGGCCATAGAGAGAGAAACGCATATGTCAAAGCCATGTTTTACTACACCGAGCGCGTGAAATGCAATTTCATGGACAAGAGACATTAACTGGCTACACATTTTGATTTATTCATCTGTGCGTTTCATTTTCATGTGTTGGTTCACCTTTGCAATACACACAGAACAATACTTTGCTAGTGAATTAACATCTTTTCAACTTCACCGAACTAATAAGGAAGAGAAAGTATGATTGCATGCTATCATGGCTAAGCATGTCAGTGTTCAATGTATAGAATATTTTCTCTACGGCCTCTTTAATACTTCTTAATGAAGCTCGCAGAGAAGAATTTGTTATTTTTCCCAGGTCTCTCCATATGGTTGTGAAGTGTAATTAACTTTTAAGTTATTCTCTTAGTCTCACAGTAACGGAAATTACTTGGATCAGGAACAACTGGGGGACTGGTTAAGTTTATTCATTCCAAGCCACTGTGACAGCAGTAAACATTTTTTAAGCAGCCGACTGAGATGAAGTTAGTTAGATCAAGCCTTAAAGCTTACAGAAAATGAACAACAACAAGACTGGGACAGTCCAAATTAAACCAGTTTAAAGCATACTTAATTGCTTCCACTTTAACATTTGATTACCACATTATTATTACTTACTGATTCTTATTAAAAGGAGTGGCAGACAAGTGAATAAGGATTTTTTTGTAAGAACCTGGAGACACATGACACATTTTGGCCATTCTCAATAAAACCAAACTCCATATAACTATCATATTTTCAAATCCTGGCCAGTTTGGCTTTTGATTTAGCCGGTGCGTCACAGTAATGTTGGAGTTTTACATTCACTAGCTAATGTTCATGAGAGTTATTGGCTCAGAACGTCTCTTCAAGTGGCCTACTGGTTCCTGTCCATAGTTATGCACTTTTTAACCAAATTTGTGGACACCTGGTCAGTTTGAGAATCCCTGAGTCAGATACTGTACATTGGACAGTTAAAGAATGTTTTTTTTAAAAGTCATTCCCGCAAAAAGTGAACTAAAAAAACTCCAAAAACGTCTTACTGTTTTACTTACACTAACACTGCACCGAGTAATAAACAAAGTCAAACGGAACAGAGGGGAATTGAACCAACAACACATAATTTCAATAATTCAAGGCATACAGCCTACCATAAACACTGTCTCACCATTTCACAGCACACAACAGAGAATTGCAAACCAATGTAATCAGTGTGGCTTGCCCACTAAGAGTCAGGGTCAGCTAATTAAATACAGTAGTGTGGCAATGTGTGATAAACGTGGCATGGCGCATTGCTGCCGGCTGACATAATCTGTAAATACGGGACACAAACTGCCCCAAATTCCTCATAATCCTTGTCATAATCCAGAGTATTTTCTAAATCTTACATTCTCATGTAACACAGAAGTGAAAATTCTCTGTCTAATCAATTCTCTGTCTACCAATCGTTATCATTGTGCTAATAATTTAAAAATAATACATACAAATTATGACTTCTAATATGTGTTATGAGACACAAAAAGTCCTCCGCAGCCGCATTATTTACAGAAAGAGAGGATAGTGTGTAAGATATCTGTAACCCAAGTATGGGTAATACATAGTTGGGGTAGCTTTAATGACTCAAAACAGGTAGATTTACTTTTTCTTGGATTATTGAAAGTGATGCAAAATCATGCAATGTGTCGTTCTGTCAGAATGGCGACTGACGATTCGGGTATGTTAAGATAAGACAACAGAAATGCACTACAATCAATTAGGAAAGTAAAACCTCGGTTATCGTTATGAAACCCAAAGTGTGAGTCATCACTCACTAAGCAGTGATCCCTCGTTTATTGAGTTTAATTGGTTTGAGACACAACCGTGAGTTTCCGCAAAGTAGGGATTCCTTATTTATCAACGGAATATTTTTCATAGAGCATAGAAAAACTGTTTACGACTAATTACGCTTCTTAACATTATTAGACCTCACGCTTCACAACCTTCCCTCAGTCTTGAACAAGGCCCCGAGATGCTTGAACTCCCCCACCTGGGACAGGACCTCAATCCAACCTTTTCTGACGGAGAACCATGACCTCAGATTTGGAGGTGCTGAGTCTCATCCCAGAAGATTCACACTAAGCCACAAACCGCCCCAGTAAAGGCTGAAGGTCACAGTCTGATGAGGCCACCAGGACCACATCGTCTGAGGATAGCAGAGACGCTATCCTACGGCCCCCAAACTGGACCCCCTTCACACCTTTTGAGATATAAATAAGAAGACATTTATAAACTCATGCAAAAGCATTGGGAGGGCCACATTATACTTCCTGTACTTCCTGCAGTGTCTATTGTCTCGTCAACGTAACTTTACTGACACCTAGTGACCTTTGTAGAATACTACATATCGACAACATGTATTTGAATGGGTCTTTTGAATGCCTTATATTTGTATTTTAGTTCATTTAGCCATTTTAATGTTTGAAAATCCTTAATTTAGGCCAGAAATATGTAAAATTTGCTTAAATACGCATAAAAAAAAGAAACCATGAAACAGCGCTGACTTATTAATATATTTTGAAAAAACGGGACAGAGTGAAACCATGAAATTGGAAACGCAAAGTGGTGAGGGCTGATTGTAAATCCAATTAATCCATTCCAGACACGCAAATATATATAAAAAAATACATTTTAAAGTATTTATAGTTAATAATAATCATCATTATTATTGCGTTACAGGACCAATGAGAATTAAACATTACTGTAAAAAGTTCTTGAATTCAATCGTGTTTCTCACTTTCTTTATCAACGTGCTGGTACTCGCAACTTTATTTGGCCCCATGGTGGATTATTTAACAATTGCACTCATATAACATAAAAAAAGTACAAAAAAAGTATGGATTACACAAACATTTTCAGAGGAACGCGCTGAGTGAGAAACAAACGGAGACTGAGTCACGGAAGCGTGGGACAATAACAGTCATCGTCATCAGCATAATAATAACATGGGCTGCTGTTGTCGCCATACTCAAGCTAAAACTGAACTCTGAATCCCCGACGTCACGTCCTGTCTCTACGTCCTGAAGACATTTATTGAAACACACACAAGTACAAGTGTTATTTTTGTTTTAAATGGCTTATTTTCTCTGATTATATCCACTGTATTGGCTAATATGAGTGTAAAGGTGACTATAGGGGTGTTAATTCATGTCTAGAGTGCTTTGATAGTGGTACAAATTGTATTTAAAAAGTCATACAGCAGGCTTTCTATGCTCTAACTACAAAAATATTCTGTTTATTAATATTGAATCCTACTTCGCAAATATTCACTCGTCACTGTCGGGCCTGGAACCAATTAACCGCAATAAACGAGGGATTACTGTAGAGCGAATTATGCTTCCGTCCTGAAATAGAATGCACATCTTCCATTAAATGACTGCGCATTTACTACCTTGCAGAATATTTCCCAATATTCTTTATTTTATTCATTTGAAATTCATGTTCCACTGCTCACAAAACCTTTTGCTTAGAGACCTCAGTTTCGATCGCTATCTCATCTGACATTTCAGTCATTCACCACTGATAAATTTGAAGAATTTTAGTGCATAGAAAAGGCATAACGACAGAAAGTTTCTGCATTGGTTCCTCACCTATTATACAAATATACTGTTATCTTCTTTAGCTCCTAAATAACACATATGCACACATGCCATATCAGGCAACGCATTAATGACAACATAAATAAACCAATAGAGTGTGACTCTAATTAAAAGATAATGTCAACTGGTTTGTGGAATGTTTCCTGTTTGGGCCTGCCATTTTGTCCTGGAGCCTGCTATCTGTTGAGCACTATTGCTCTCGGCTTGCGGGCTGTATCTTTAGTTCTGCTGCTATCTCTGCTCCTTCACGCTGGACCATATCTTCCTGACTTGGTGGCATTTATGCCAGCCATCATGCTTGTCTGTGCTGACCCACTATTTCCTCCTCCTGAAGATCATATAACCTTTTAGCTTCGTGTTTCCTGGTGGCCGACTAAACAGTGCATGAATCAAACTGTTTAGACGAGTATTGGTGTAACATGTTTACCACAACATTATAATGATGATCACCAAATGCTTAACTTAAAGGTATAATGCAAAATATGACATGATCTGACACTACACTAAAGTCTAAGGCCACAGTAAATAAGGACGCATATGGCAATTAACAGGATTTTGCAACAAAAAATAATAATAATAAAAAATGCAACACTGTTATGTACACATGCTACGGCATTACTGAAACCATCCACACTTCAGAATCATAATGGTACCACCTGTCTTCATCACCCACCAGGAAGTAGCTTTATAAGCAACAAACAGTTGGACTAACGAACACTAATCTGATGCTCCACAATGTTGTCCCACTTTTGTTTACAGTTTCTTCTTAGAGGACGTCTGCCTTCTACTGAGTTACTTTGGAGTTACCTCGGCAGAGGTTATGTTTATGCCGGCGTTTATCTGTTTGTTTGTTGGTGTACAAATAACTTGAAAAGTTCTGAATGGATTTGGATGAAATTTTCAGGAATTGTCGGAAATGGGATATGGAAGAACTGGTGACATTTTGGGGGTGATCCGGATCACCGTCTTTAAAGGATTCTTTGACATTGTGAGGCAGGAGCGTTTTCGGTATTTGTGCATCTAATGCCACAAAAAAAATGGTCAGAGCACTTGGAAAAAAAAATCTAGGACAAGTTTCCAACAGGTTCTACAAAATCTGAGCCATAAAATGTAGGATTATAATTTTTGGTGTGAATCACAATACGGAGGAAACTATGGCGCTTGGTGGAGGTCTGCGCTCTCCGAGTGCTTCTCTAGGTATATATTATACAGTATGTTCATTATATAATTGCAACAACAAATCACCTACAACGTTTGCACAGTAGTATACATTTTCAAACCCAAGTGAATCTGCCTTGAGACTTCAGTTTTTATTTGACAACGGCTTTATACTTTAACTTAAACGAGTCCTTCTACGAGGATTTTATGTATTTCTGCCTCGAGTATTGACGGTCCGTATCTCCACGGCAGCAACTGCACGCTCGGAATGTACATCACTCCACAAACTGGCCGTTGCAGGGAAACTTGAAAGAACATGAGGGAAGAGTTCTGATGCACTCCTATAGATGCCTCAAAATCTGCAGGCCGTCTTCTTCAAAGAGCCTGTTTTGAACATGACAGGCAGCCAAGCGCAACAGCCTTTGAATCCAGTGCACATTTTTATCAAGAATTTATGGTCTATTTGGAAGTGAATTTCATTTTCTATTTATTTATTTCTGCAGTGCAAGGAATTTAATTTGACTGTACATCTCCTCATTTACACAGTGACTCTTGCAGGTCTTAATGTGGATGTTCCGCATACGAGACTTGCATTTTCATCAGCGCCTGATGTTATTGCACATGGCAGCGGTTGATATGGTAAAGCCTTTGATTCCAAAGGTTCTGAGGAAATACTGCACAGAAAAACCGCCCCAAAGGCACATGTTGTTTATTTGCCCAGATATATATTAATCCAATCAATTTGCCTCCACTCACACCTTGTACAAAATTGCAATAGACCAGATGGCCGCTGAATATTCTTCCAAAAAATCTTCATGCCTTCAGGCCAAAAATCCCAGGCAGTTTTATGTGTTCAAATGATTTAGTATTTATGAATTCATAGTTCACCTGCAAATGATGGTATGATCCTGATTTGCTTGCATTGCTTGCTGATAAGTAAGTGCAAGGAAAGTGGTATTTGTGAAAAAGGGCAACATCTGTGTTTTCAAGTAACTTTGGTAACGAGATAACCATAAAAGGAAAGGCAAGATAGCGATAAATGCATAAAACCACATTTTCTTATCTAATTTCCTTCCTGTCCACATTCACTGAAGGTCAATTAAACAATGTACGAACAACAATGAAAACACTTAGAAGGAATATTGTGTAACCTTTTCAGCCGTGTTTCCATTTCATATTTATTGCCCTCCTCTCACACTAAAGTCACTCTGAAGATCACTGCTGGTGTATTCATTTCTTTCACTCCATAAAATACCGAGCCCCAGGACACGCTCGCGCAGTCTTGTTTGAGAGAGAGAGAGGGGTGCGTGGGTGATACGTCTTAGTGGGAGGCCATGTGTGACTGCATGTGTGTATGCGTGCGCTCGAGCGTGCGTTCTTGCCTGTGTCGCAGTGTCATCCCACCCTGGAAAATGACTTATTAAAATGAAATTACGCAGTGCCCTGACCCACGGCAAACGGCATGAGCCTCAATTTGTCTAGCAGTTGAGCTGTGAATAAAATCTGATTGGCAATAATTTGGCTTTGCTGTTGATGTAGCGTCCCGTCCTCCTCATCCTTTTCTTCTATCCCCCGTTCACCCACCCCCTCCACCTTATCATTGTGGTGTTGATCTAAGGGTGAAATATTACTAATCTATTGACGCGGGGTCAGCGAGCAGAGCACTGTGATGACGGTAAATGGGTGGTTGTGAGGTTGGCGAAGGGTTACATGAAGCAAGAAAGGCTGATGGCGACGCGAAATGCCAAAACAGACGACTGATCTTCAGTAAACGTGTGACTGATCGAGTGTATGGGGGCTGCTTATGTGGCCAAAGTGGACGTGCCTCTTGATGCAGTTATTGCAGCCGATTGTTATGTCCTGTGTGTCATTTCAATTTGCATCATGATACACCGATGATATCATATTTTGAATACATTTGTGAGTAAAGTGAAAACTCCCAAGTGGACCACAATCTGTAAGCCTAAGGACTTTTTTGTCCTTGCAGGTAAGTTTTTGCTTGTTTTGTGCTCATAACTTTGGTTGTGTGTTACTCCATATGGCATGATTTTTCCTAAGATGTTTTTTTATGGAAAATGATAACATTAAAATTTAAAAATTGTTCCTAGGGCGCCCAGGCCAAATTTCTCACACTTTTGGGTCCCTACAGGACAACATTTTTTAACCGTCTAAGCCTTTAAATTCGATTAAATTGTGCCACTGTTTTTGTTTAGAAAAAAACAAACAAAATGAGTTGTTGTCCATACAATAAATGTTAGGGCGCTGGTGCTCTGTGGCAAAGATCAGGCTAAACTATGTATAAGATTAGTAGTAAAATTGATTTTGATGCATTGTTATTTTTTTTGGCAGGGTCGGATTTGAAATTTCCCACCCCTTTCGTCCCATTGACTTCCATTAAAAGCACCATTGTAATCATATTGTGATTAGACAATATAAACATGCATTTTCTAATTTCAGGGTTTCATTTTGTTGAAAAATCGTCATATTTATCATATCAACTTGTCATATTTACATATTATTTACATATTTAAACCAAGATGTAGTTTTTGGAAGTGGACGTTTTTGTCCTCTAGGGATCTGAAATGGCAGAAAATTAAAGGACCCAAAAGAGTAACATCACATTAGTTTGAGGGAAAGCTGCTGCCAATATCGGTATCGGTTGATATCGGCAGTGCTGGACAAGATTGGTACATTGCGTTTATAGTGAGTACGAGCATGAATCTTGTTCATATCTTAAATGGCTTATTTTCTCGTATTATGTGTACTATATCAGGGAATACAAGTGTAAAAAGGGGTGTTACTTCATGTCTAGAGGGCACTAATAATGTTAAAAAACGTATTTAGAAGGTCGTAAGCATATTTTCTTTGCTATAACTACTAAAATATTCTACTTATAAATGAGGAATCCTACAACGTGGAAATTCACTTATCACGGTTGGGTCTGGAACTAATCATCTGTGAAAAATTAGGCATTATTGTATTAGTTTAAATGTGATGACATTGTTACACATAGGCACAGTTTCTGCTGCCATCCATTTAGCCTACAGTAAAGAAGAAATTACAAACAGTACTTCCCAATTCTTCTTGTTTGTCCACCTATGAAAATACACGACCTCTTGCAGGAAGCTAGACACCTTTTGACAGAGGTGCATATTGGTGGCAAAAGGTGTTAAAGACCCTACTGCAGTGGTGGCCTTGGACAGCTTGATATAGTTCCAGCAATGAGCGGCTCATAAAAAGTGTTATCCGTAGGACTCGGGAAGACATTCTATCTCTGTGCTGCGAACAGCACAGCATACAATCACCTGCTCCATCAAAGTCGGAGCACACTCGCTTACAGAAAATGCACCAGGAAATCAACACAGGAAACAAGAGTGTGTTTGCGATGCTTTTTTGGGATATATTAACTTTCTTTAGCAGGGAATTGTGAGGCTCAGTGTACGCTCCACTTTTGTTTCTGAAATGTTAGACTCTCACGTCAGCGCTCAACATGTCATGTCAGAGTTAGTTGCATCTGTCCTTTTGTTTCGCCACCACCTCCAGTCACATTATGTGCTTTAGTCTACCTATTCTACACTATGCAGTAATTCCCCATTTATCGTGGTTAGTTGGTTCCAGGCCCGATTATGATAAGTGAATTTCAAAATTCCTCATTCATAAATCAAATATTTTCATAGTTAGAGCATAGAAAACTTGTTTACAACATTCTACGTTTTTAAAACATTATCAGAGTCCTCTAGACATGAACGAACACCACTATAGTCACCTCTACACTCGTATTACGCAATATAGCATACATAAATGAGCTATTTAATACATAAATAAGACTCATGCCCTGCTATAATGCTGCTATAAATGTGTTCCCATGGGGAGCTGAGTGATGGGCGTACAGGACTTCAGAGTTGAATTTCAGCTTGGTGTGGGTTACAGCCACAACAATAGCCCGTGTTTTCATTAGGAACTTTTATTAGGGACAAGCGGCATAGAAAATGGATGGATGGACTTTTATTAGGAATTATTGTGCCTGTTGTGAGATATTTCAAACCTGCAATAAATGCCTGTTGTTCCAGTGATCAAGTAACAATTAAGTATGTTACTGATGCCTAGTGACTAGTGTAGAATATTACATATGAACATCTTTGAATGTGTCTTTTCAGTGCCTTGTATTTTATAGCCATATAGCCATTTTTATGCTTGAAAATGCTTAATTTAGGCAAAAAAATACATAACATTTGCTTAAATATGCATGTTTTGACTAATAATAGACAGTAATCAACCATGAAAAAGCATGATTTGTGAATTAATACATTTTTGAAAAACCATAATAAATAAAGTATAACATAAAAAGGAATAAAGTGAAGTCGCGGAATTTTAACAACCGCAAAGTGGCGAGGGACGACTGTATTCTCAGTCAATCAAATTTTACTCACAGTATAAAGTACTTTTCATACATAAAATGCAACACAAAGTGCTTCACAGAGTTAAAACAATGCTCCAGTGAGACCCCTCCCACCTTACACTCCACACCCCATCACCAGCACCACACACACACATGCCAGGTGAGGAAACACTATCACAGGAGCCATCTGCACCAAGAGTTCATCAGACCACAGCCACCAGGACACTGACAAAGGGCACACAGCCTTGAGAAAACACACCTCCCAATACACACCACCCAACAGGCCAGTACCACGGACAGCAACCTCTGCAGCCATGGCTGATATAACCGCAGATGCATAGGGCTCCGTTAGAGGAAGGCTGGAAAAAAACAAACAAAAAAAAACATACAAATAGTTAGACACTAATTAAAAATTAAGAATAAAATAAGAATAAAAATATCATGATGATAAAAGACAAAACTGAATACAATTACAATATAAATAGAGTAAGAGAATAGAAAAAAAACAATAAAAATAACTAATAAGATTAATAAATATTAAACAAAAAACTGATTCAAAAGGTAGGTCTTGATCCTGCTCTTAAAAACATGAATGTTTTTGCCTAATAAGTTTGTCCCATCTATTAAAACACATTGTTATTGTTTGCAAAGTCACTGTCTTCCTACATCTTACATACGTCAGTCATTCATTCATTTTCTATCACTGACTTTGGGTGAGAGGTGAGAGATTCACCCTGGACTGGTCACCAGTCAATTTACCATTCATGCAGGACTTTATTAATCTGACATTATTGTAGGTGACCAGTGTTGTCTGATGAGCCATCGTTATCTGGAAACTGGTCATTTATGGCACGGTAGCCGTGCGGCAGCTGCACAAAACCTGAAAAGATAAAAATGAATCTACTCTGAAGCAGAATCAAAAATATACAGCGTGTCGACCTTTTGTGGAATTTGTAGCTCTTAAATGTCTTCAGCCTACTTTAAACTGTGTTGACAGTAACTTTTCAGGGTTTACCTTCTCTGCTGTTTTAGGGTTGTGCTGTTGTCATCAGTCACTGGGCAATGGGAGAACTGTGTGTCTCTGCTTGAGTCTTTCTCCAGAGACAGATAACTTAAATTTTCTTTCAGAGCTAATAGAAATTTAACTCTACCCATAACTCCTCTGAGTCCTGGAGGCTCAACACAAGGCAGGACCTGGGAGGAAATAGCTTCAAATGTCATTTACTTAACTGTTCTCTTCTTATCTTTTTCATTTCTCCCCTTTCCCTGCTGCCATATCTTTTCATGATGTTTGCTGTCATTGGCAGCCACTTGAGTGGCCATGTCTCAGAAATATTGATTTCTCACCTCTTTTTTCCTCCTTTCGCCACCCCTCCTTAAAAATCCCTTTTTGTTGCATTTGTGACTGCGGCATTGACGCAAACACATCTCATCCTTTTTCATTCATTCCACTCCCCCTTTTTGTTTTTCTTTTTCAATTTTTCCGTGCTTGAATTTGACGACACGTGATGTCAATCACTGCCACCGGTGACTCATCCCTCCCGATAATGAAAACTGTTTGAGAGGTCACTGTGAACTGAAAAGACCGTCTGTGTTTTACGTGGACATCAGTATTCCAATGCTAACTCAATTAAGGCAATGTCTCCTAAGAAGAACAGAGACCCCTGGGTTGAGGCTGAAACATGAGTTATGCTGCCCATTTTAAGAGAACTTTCTGGAAGGAATATACGATGCAGGGGGTTTAATCCTGGCATTATGTCTGGAATATTGTATAAGCACCTGTAAACACAATAACAGAAGTGTTATGGGATTAAACTGGATAGTAGGGTTATTGCTATTCATGCAAACATAGCCAGAGTTGGTCTCGGTAGGATTCACAAGGACAGACAGTTGAGTTTGCAGCAATAACTTTTTTTTGCTCTTAAAGTACACTCATGGCATCACATTTTTTTAAATTTAAGAAAGAGTGAAAAGTTTTACAGCTATTCCCGGAGAGACTGAACTCTTGCGTCTTGACATAAGCAATGAATAATGACAGGGGCACCAAGGGGGAATTCTATTACTAAGCGCCAGAAGACACCTGACAGGAAAAAAAAGGTTGCTTGTCTCATAGTGGCATTAAGTTGGTGTCTTAACCCCTAAACTACACCAGCACCCCACACAAGTGTGGGACTTTGATAAAGTGGAAATGACGGGACATTTATTTGATGGTTAGAGAGTTGAACGTGGGAAGAAATACTAAAGGTCATACTTTCATAAATTTGGTCCTTGGTTTTCACTGGTACTCACTGAGGATCGCTGACAAAAGACAAAGTAAAGATATCTTTATCCAAATAAACTGAGAGTGAGAAGAAAGTAGCTTTTTAAACTCTAGGGGGATATATTTTTGTGTGCGCATTTCCTCATTGTGTTGTCTAATTTATCATAATCTGCAGTCTTTGGAGTGTTTGATTTCTGTTAATTGATAGCGATCATAACAAAGACCACAAAAATAAGTCTCCTTTTCCCGTGGAACCAACTCAACTCGATGTATCCAAATTTGAATAATGCACATCGATTGCCCTACCTCCTCTGTTTGATTGTTAATGTATATGGACCATACTGACTTCCAACCAAGCAGATGCCCATAGTCCTCTACTGAGGAGGACATTAGCATTGCAGTAAGCAAACGCACCTGTCCCTGCTTACCGTCTTGTCTGTATTGCCTCTGACAACTCATCGACGCCAAGTCATAATCACAAAGGAGGAGCAATTCATCTCTATTGCATGTAATCATTTTAAACACCAATATGGGCTATACGCTTCCACCTGGAGTCTTCCGAGCATGTTTGGTGAGTTCACAATGCACATTTGTTGAAGTCTGTCCTGTCCTGTACAGTAGTTGCGAGGTGCAGTGGCAATTAGCGGGCAGGACGAGGAAGCATGCAGGTGCTCAGATGATGAACACGGTGACAGTGTTAATAGACTGAAGCAGAGGTGCCCCACATCCCTGTGTGCACTGCCGATCTGTCTTGATTCTCGCACATTGCATTCTTCATCAATTACTGTATATAGTTCTGTTCTCTGGCAACTTGAGCATGAAAAGACAGTCATGGGGGAGCAGCTGTAACATTCCACATGCTGTATTGTGCATGAAATTACAGAATATCACTTTGAAAATTGGCTCATATTCAAAACGGTTTCCCCTAAATTTGTCATCTGCAGATACAGTCTACTGTACAGTGGCCTGATTTGATTAGAATTGCAAGCTTGTGATCTGTAGCTGCAATGCTATCTCGGAGATATGGCTGGGCTCTTTGCTCTCAGTGAAGAGAGATGATGCCCAGATAAGACATTGATGGATATGCTCTCTTCACAGGGGCACAGAGGGAATTAAAGGTGTCCTCTCCCATCTAAAAAAAATGGTTATTATCTCCATCACCTAGTCCCTGCGCCTGACACCACGCAGCACCTTTACTCAAGATAAGACCTAATCTGGACTTGCTTATATCTTTCTATATTTGAGTCAAGGTTATAAACACACATGACACAGAACATGTTGTCCTCCTTCAATCCAACTTGACAAGACTGAGCAAAAGAAATGGCAAATCAAATTGAGGCGTTCTACTGTATGCACAGTGGAGTTTCTCAAGTGGAATGCCCCTAAAGTTGCAGCGGAGTCTTAGATTTTAATAGAACATCCTGTACCTAGAATTCTAAGATCAGATCATAGCAAAGATAAAAGCTGTTTGGAAAGCATCTTAACTGTTAGGTGTGCTGCTAAGCTAAAAAGTGCTAAAACATTGAAACCTAAACATTCCTTGCTTTAACTGATAATGCGAGCTATGAACATTGAGCTATAGATATGAACAATGAGCTATAGAAACTGTGAATAGTCACATTGCACTTTGAATTTCACGGCTTCACTTTTCAAAATATATTTATTAGTAAATCATCACTGTTTCGGGTTTAGGACTACAGCCTATTATTAGTAAAACTATATATAGATAGATATATAGATAGATACTTTATTTCACACTTCCACATGCATACTTAAGCAAATTGTACATATTTTTGGCCTTAACTAAGCATTTTCAAATATAAAAATTGGCCAAATTAACTAAAATAAGGCATTCAGAAAACTATGACAGACATTGAGAGACATGTTGTGATCAATAGGTGTCAGTAATGGCACAACCACCACCGCATGGAAAATTCTCCAGAAACCGGAACAACAACAAGGAACTTTCCCAATATTTCCTCTTATTTGCGATTATTATGTCTACTATATTGTGTACAATGAGTGTAAACGTGGCTATAGAGGTGTTATCTGTCGAGAGGACTCTAATAATGTGAAAAGCCGTATTTAGAAGGTCATAAGCTGGTTTTCTATGCTCTAACTACAAACATATTTTGTTTATAAATAAGGAATCTTACTATGCAGAAATTCACTTATCTCGGTCGGGTCTGGAGAGTGAGAGAGAGAGAATGGCCTTTACTTGTCACTTATACAGAGGTACAGGCGAAATTGTGCAATCACCAGTCCATACATATACAACATACCATACGATATGACAGAGGCGGAGACGGGACAGGATGACTGGGCGATAAAAGGGAGAGAGGAAGGGGGAGAAAAAAAAGCAACTCCAAACTGTGCTTATTTGTGCCCATGTTGCCAAAAAACCTTGGCAACATGAGCACAAATAAGCACACATTACAACATAAGAACTTGAAGACTTGCACCAGGGGAAGAGGGAAGGTGGGTGGCGGTGTTCCAGCGCAGGCCGGCAGCCAGCCACTTGTCGCAGCCACAAGTGCGTGCCGTGGACCCCGCCTGTCAGCACTGGGGGGATAAAGCGGCGAAGGCGTGGGATGGGGGAAGATGTGTGTGTAGCATATGTGCATGTGTGTGAGCGTCCTTGGATGCATGTGCGTGCATAAGCCTGAAAGTCACTCCGTCTAGCGCACAATCTTGGTGCGCCAGACTTTCCAACAAATGAAAGACAAAGGAATGTCACTTGATATGAAGTTCAACATCCTGCAGGAGCCAAAATTCAGTAGCGTTTGTCTTTGGGGTGACTGAATAGCATCTGCAAAGCATCTTCTAACAATTTGTTGAAAAGCCAAATGATTTTCATGTGTTCGTCTTGACACAGTTAATGATACCAGCTGTCAACAGGAATATATACATTCCATCAGGTAACCATACACATTAACCAAAACGGCCTAAGAGGTACCTTGTCTTCTCTTTGATGATTTTCTCTTTAGGACAAAGCGGCTTGTTATGTGAAATGGTGATGACAGGCAGTGAATCTTAATTCCCTAGGATTGTTTCTATAACCTTTCTCAACTGAGGAATAACACAGACATAATCCCAGCACCACTGCTCTTTAGATTGCTCCCTCGCTGTCATTTGACACAAATAAGACAGTGACGCCTGGGATGTGGCACCGCTTACCTCGCCAGTGCGTAGGGGACTGTGCCATTTTATGACCTCCTGATGCATTTCAGAAAAGGTCAAGCTGACAGTCGTCGTCTCATCAATCCGCTGTTGGGATTCTGTCAGTCTTCTCTGGGACCCCGAGAGGCGGGGTGGTGGGCGGAAAGCGTTACGGAACAAATTTCTGATTCTTCACCACCCAACAATCGCTTGCCTTAGAGAGATGGACTAGGGAGAGGTGTGACCTTCGCAACCACCTTATCTTGTGCAAAGGTCACAGTGAGGCCTCTTGAAAACCAGAGGGGTGGGGAGGATCGATCTGGAGGCTTCTTTTATTTATCTCAGTGGACATGCTGCTCCTGGTGTTCTTCCAGGCTAGTGGTGAGCGGGAGAGATAACAATCTATTAGTGTTGCAGATATCCTCCTCCTTACCTCTATCTCCCAGCAGGCCACCTTGTCCCTCAGTCTTCCTCCCAGCTACCTTCACACAACAGCGGACCCTGGTCCCGAGCCAGAAGTGCTCAGTGCAAAGAAACTTGGAGGTCATTAAAACAGGGTGGTTCACATCCGAGGGGTCAATGCAATAAAGCCATGTCATTGGTTAATACAGTGTATAAGGGGTTGAGAAATTGGGCCATCCTGATAGAAACCACTAAGCTATTAGGACAGCAGGACTAAAGGGGGAAGATCATCAACATCACATACAGTTTTCTGTCCGTCCCCTTTGACTTTTGCGCTGCAGTGTGTAATAGCTCGCTCTTATCACAGTTTATCTTTTGAACAGTGCAATATGTAGGAAGTGCTTGCATCAGTCGAGGGAAAACGCCGATCAGATAGAAATGTCATATGGTGAGATGTGAGATGTTGCCGATTACTTAGATAATTGGATTAAATTATTTTTATTTCTTTCTCTTTTCAAGGGGCAGATAGAAAATGAAACAAATGACTCATTGACCATGTTGATCACAAACGTGTTACAAAGCGCCTCAAACTCAATCTTATTTTGCTCAGAATATAACTGAAACATATTTTTCTTTGCTAAAGTCTTATGCCAGCAAGACATTGAGCCCACTAGGGTGACCAGACGTCTCCAGCTCACACGGTCTTGGCAGCGATGTCGACAACGATGGACCAATGGGTACGTGGTCAGCCACAAGGAATCCTCCGTAATGACTCGTGTGGGGTGGTCAGTGGGTCAGTGAGGACGTGTCCTAGTCAGCAAACACGGCACTGGGCAAGGCCGTGTAGGATGTTGAGCTGCGTTTGCTCTTCGGTGGATGCGGTTGTACCGCCACACACCCTCGATGGTTCTGAGGGCGCAGGACTTGAGAGAATGGATTCAGGAAGCCTTTCATTTACCAGCGACAACAACATACAGTACCTTAAAAGGGGAGGGATGATCACACGAGTGTTGCCATGGTGTTTCCTCACAGTAGTCTTTAGTGTGAAGAGGAAAACACAGTCAGCTCCCCAGGTATGTGAGCGGAGACAAAAGCAATCATCTCAGACTAACGGATCACAATTACTGTGGTTAACAGAATCACACATTTGTATGCGGAATTACACCATATAAAATGAAATAAACAATATAAACACATTTTGACCTGTCACAGTGACTTCCAAAAAGCCCCCCAACATTGGTGATATTTGTTCAGAACATGCAAATACCGTGCGTGTACCCAAACACAATCGTAAATCTATATTACAGACTATAAAAAATATTTGGCACACTTGCAAATCTCCAGCACCCAAACTTATTCCAAATATTTCTCCATTACCCTGCCACCATGGTCAATTAGGCCCCACCTTTTATCTCCTTAACCAGGGTCCTCATCCACTGCTTGTGTCACAGGGCCTGCATATAAATAATTCAGGAGAGAGGGGAAGAATTTACAGCTCCCGTCTTACACAGTCAGGCTGTAAATTCTCAATGAGGGGAAATGGGAGAATATAGTAGGGGAGAAGGAGAAGGTAGATGAGGGAGGAGAGGGGCTGTGGGGAAGTGTTCCCTCGGGGGCCATAGTCTCACACAGGCAACATCATAAAGTCACCATTAGAATGCTGTATTTATAACAGAGGGTTTGCCCCAGGCTCAGGCTGTGATGCTAAGTTCCCCTTCAAACACATACACACTTACTGTCTCTTCCACTTTGGAGCACACTAATCACACAAGTACAATAACACAGTACACACTAGCAATGTACTACACATTGTACATGTCCACATGATCATATCTTTTTTTTTTTTTTTTTTAGTCTTAGGAGAATATCTCAATAAAACACACACTGTGTTCTGCTGTTGGCACTGCTGTCCCTATATGGCGTTCAGCAGGGCGCCCGCATCACAGAATATCAATGGCTTAATGAGGCGAGGGCTCTTTCTGATGTGCCGCAACATTGCCTCTTTGGGGGGAACACGAAGAGTGAAACGGCTTTGTGAAGAGATAACAACGCCCCCCAATGGACTGCTGGCCAGCATGGAGCATGCTCAGTAGTGCCTGACATAATGGCCGCCTGAAATGATACCAGAGTACAAGAAGCCTTTTCTTCCCTTTCTCTGTGTTCTACAATGCCAAAAACTCATGAGCATTTTCATTTCACTGGGATGTTTTCAAGGCATAAAATTCAACCATATTTGTTATTGCAGGGCACTTCGCATGCAGAGGGTCGCAGACCAGTAAGAACAGGAAGAACTGAACAGAACCATGGGGAACCATGACACCGACATTTTGCTTTGAAATAATCAGTGAAAACAATGTGAGATGTGATCGGGGGCCATTTTAAATAAACAAACCAAGCACGGGATGATGATGACGGCCACTCATCAGACAAAAAGCATAATGTTTATGAGCAAAAGTTGTAATGTTGAATGTTCTATCACACTAATACTAAAAGCTAGGGCTGTCTTGGACTAAAGATTTTCATAGTCAAATCTGATTTGTTAGATTTTGTCCACAGTCGACAAATCGTTGAATGTTGTTTTAGTCTGTTTTCTTTTAGAGCACAACTGGTGGCAATCCCTACAAAGGAACAGATCTCATTTGGGCCTTTTGTGCCTTTTGGGCAAACCCCCCCCGAGAAAAAGCAGTACCTTCATTTATTTAGTGACACAGAAAGTACGACAAAAAAACCTGAAACCTGATGCTGTCGGCACACACAAAAAAGGAACAACATGCAGTAGCTTTGAAAAGCAGCAACTTGCCAAAACTGGCAGTTAGCAGCCTCATTTCTTGTATTCAAGACCGGATATAAAATAAGTTGGAATAACATATTTACCACTTTTAAATGATACACCATGTCGGTTGTTGTTGCGTGATATGTAAGAAGCCGTTGACTTTATTTTAGCCTTTTCAAATTTAAAGTTAACATGTCTGTCGACGTTGACGTCTTCCAAGCTCTCATCTCAGCTCCTTTGGATTATGCAACTGAAGCGCGCAATTCTATTAATGCGTAGTAAGTATTGGTCTTCTGTTTAAAGTTAAACACACACGCCATTCGCAAATCTTTGATTTTGTATCAAAATAGGCTATGCAAAAGAAAAACAAAGACATTACATATACCTGTATAATGATGTATGCTCAGCAGCTGGCATGGGCACCCCAATGTAGTAAAAATGGTACAATCTTGATGACATAACATTTTCGTATGATTCAATGGTGTTGGTAGTCCAATTAGAGTCAAATCACTGTATAGTCGATCATTGTAAGACAGTCTCAACTGTTGGGTTGCAGAGCCGTTTTAAATGGGTCTTGCCAAAAGAAAAAATTGTGTAATGACCCATTGTCATTGAATGCATCTGTCTGCGTTATTTGTTTGCTACGTCACCACGAGGTGTCTGCCATGTTTATGGGCAACTTGGCCAGACATGAGCAGGAAAGGAAGGACATCGAGAGTGAACTTAACATGCTGGCTGTCTGATACACAGCTAGCTCACCTTTATATCTGCTGGAGAAGAGCGGGCTGTAAAAAGACGAGCGTCTCACCGCTGCAGCTCACATTGTGTGCAGTGGGGAATTCCGCCCACAATGAAGACTCGCAGGTACTGTTTCATGCCCCGTTAGATCTATCGACCCAGGCAGAGGGGTGCTCTACAGAAGAAAAGGACCTCCTATTATTATTATACTTACCTGCTGAGTTAATCAGAAAAAAATTAATGTGTGCATTTTGAATTGTACTTTTTGTTTATCTGAGGAGTTGAATCAGAGCAACAGGACTAGCTTGATTTTCTTACAGACATATTTTACATTTTTTCCTTTACATTATTTAGCTGTTTTTCAAAAAGGGTCCTCTTTTGATTGAAGTAGTTTAAGCCCAATAACCGACTAGAATATCAGACTACATTTTTCTCTAGTCTGATAAATATTATCTTGAATGCACAATAAAGACAAGGTTTTATATATATATATATATATACAGTAAATAGGGATGCCCCTTTCGATCGGCCACCAATCAGTATCGTCCGATTTCCTTGAAAAATCACATGATCGGCATATGCTGATAAGCGCCTTTCAATGCCGATCACAAAAGCCCTCCTCCCACTTTCCTTCGCTGTGCGTAAACATGCCAAAACTAAAACAATCATGTCTGCCACGTGGAACTTAACGTTCAACACATGCGGCGGTAGCACGTTAAAAAGCTTTAATTGAATACGGCATTGGAAGAACAAACACTTGACAGACTATGGTCAATTTTCGAGGCTTTTCACGGCAGCTAACGCAGCCGTGTGAACAACACTGGCCCGTATGTGCGTGACAGTCGGAAGGCTACACAAATAACACGAAAAATAATTGAATTCGTCGGACGAGATGACCAGCCTTTCTTGGCAGAGGGTTTGCCCAGGGCTCTGTCACTTACCTGCAAGTCCTGCTAGAGCTCCACCCATGTACTCTCACATCCAAAGTCTCCTTGAAGAATGCGTCTCATCCTCGGTAAGTTCCCCAAGTGATATATGTTCTCCTGAAAAAGTAAAATACGTTTTTGTCTAAATTAAGGTGATTTTAGGATTCCTTTTTTCAGCCAGGAATTCTGGGTCCCATGAAAAAAAAATCAAGATTTTTTTGGGCCCACCGGTAGTCAAGGCACCTTGGAATTGTCCAAACTTGACGTTTCCCCTTTATACGGCACCCCTGGCCAATAGCACTCATCATAAATAAACTGAAAATATATATAACTAATCAAAGTTATCTGTATCGGTATCGCTGATTTCAGTCCTGGATGGTCAGGATCGACATCGGCAGCATAAAACCCTTCGCATTCCTAAGTATAAAACTTGAGATATCTGTTTCTTGCTATTGATGTATGCTATGATGGTTTCACATTTACTGGATAATAATAGTAAGCAAATTTGTATGGTATTGTCCTGTCATAAATAGTTTTAATAGGTTTTGTGCAGCCGTGCAATTGTAACGGAAAGAGAAGTAAACTAACTCCAATATTCAAACTTCAACAAATACACACCTCTCTATTGTGTGTGTGTTTTTTAATAGAAAGCTGCATATGTATAACACAGATAATGTATTCTATCCATGTTATGGATGTCATTAAAAAGATATGCCAGAATTGTGTAATGATATTCACGAGGACGAGGAAACACAAGAGCATAATGCCCAGAGCTTTTTCATGCAGTGTTGAAAAGCAATAAGAGGAGGTACAGTACCTTTTGTTTATCTGTCCCACTCATGCATTTATTGTCAAATCTTGTTTGGGAATATAATTTCCCTTTAACTGGCCTTTTGCCTTCCTGGCGCTCATGTCAGCGGTCTACAGTGGGGCCTGTGCATTGGAATAAACTCCTTTTATTTAAAGGTAGCCAGAGGGGTCGGAGAGCCTGATCTGTCATTGGCAGTGTAATAAACAGAGAAAGAGAGTTCCACATAAACACCTCCAACCAATATGAACAGCCCACTACAGGAAATGAAAATGTGGCCACAGGAAGTTAACCCTTTACATATCAGGGAGCCGTCGAGGAAGGGTTGCAAATCCAGTGTTTAAGTGAACGCCTCCATCTCCTTTGTGTGGGTTATTTTAGGGGGCATTGCCCGAGGGTGTCTGAACATGCATTAATTGGTTGTCATGGAGAGATACGACTAAATGCGGACAGGGTGGCGGTGTCGAATCCCATTTAATGAGAGAATAAAACAGACTCCTATTGAAGGCAGATAGGGAGAATCATATTGACCCGTGTTGGTGCTCGTGAATAACCAGTTGTCTCCCTCCATCGATCACAGCACAATGAGACACAACAAGGAAGGAAGGGCGTCATGATTTGTGAATGACACACAAGGTTAAAACATGTGCACCTTGGCGTGATTCCCCCTTTGCCATATATCAGTAATTTTGTCTTTGATCCCACGCGCACGCACTCACGTGCTTGCCACGCCCGTATTCTTCTCGGTGACAGTGTCCTCTCGGCTGCATCGCTCCAGCTTCCACCTCTCACCCATGCACGGTCATTAAGCTCAACAGCGCAATTCCCAGGGAGGCAACGCCAGAAACTGAGCTGACCCTTCAAGGGCGCCACTCTGACTTGTTACTCCATCTCCTTCGTCTTCCTCTGTTCTCACTCATCTTATTCCCCACAGTATGTCTGTCAAAGGGCCAAAGCTTTGGCTGCTTGTTGCGCATGCTAACATCTGAAAATGTGAAAGATGGGACCAAGAGAGAGAGAGAGAGAGAGGAAGAGGAAGAAGGACAGAGGCCAGGACTGTTAAAGCTATGGTCTCCAACCACAGACACACTTTGAGAGTTGAGTGAATAAATGCCCTGTCGACTTGGGACCGGGTGCACTCACTCTCAAAACCCGGCACGCATGCATAAAACCCTCGGGGTCGGGGGGCTGAGCAGTGGAGAGATTTTCTGCAGAGAGATTGATAACGCCCCCTGCTTCAAACAGCGGACAATTTAAGCGAGCCCATGTGACTTTTAAAAACCCACATGAATAGTGGCTGGAGATGGGTCAAGGGCAAGATGGGTGGAGGGCGGGCGAAGGAGGTTTTCTTATCAATCAGAGAGTCATGAGGAGAATGTGAGAAGACAAGGGCCAAGCTGGGATCGTTTGGAGGGGGTGATGGTAGCACGATAAAGCCCTGCTGGTAATTGTGAAATAGAGAAACAGATGCAGAGAAGCGAGAGGAACATTTAAGGCTGGTGATAGTAAAAACTCGAGGGTACTGAAGTTCCCAGGTTAATGTCTGTTGTACTGTATCATGTTGGGCAGGCTGCATTGTTATTCGGAGAGTATTTAGACCACCAGGATCTTACTTGTACTTCTAGTGCTCATAGTTAATGCACTAGCTATACATATGGATCTGTAAGGTATTTTCTATGACTATTGTTGCCAGAGCGATGGCTGCATATTTGCTCAATTGTGTGCAAGTATGTACCTGGCACATTACTTTTAACAAGCAGGCTCTCAAGTTCTTTTATGGGCACAGTTTGGGAGATGGATCTGCACACACCTCAAGGGCACTAAACATCCCTTATGACAACACAACATTACACCATCTTTTTACTGTATAGGGAGACTTTGGAAGCTAGAACTACTATGAAAGTGCCTTTACATTATTTAAAATTGATTTTAAATAAACGTAATTTTTTTTTTGAAACCTTATAAATGTTTTTTTAAACAGTATTGCGTAAAACTTTAGACCGCCTTCAGATTTGTTTTAGTAGCTTGTAGGGATTTAGTAGATTGTGACAAAAAAATTTTGCCAAAGCGACTGCGGGTTTATCTGTTTATCTCGTTCATGGAGGTTACTGATTTACTGCTTTATTACAAGTGACTCATTCCTGCAGTTGTGTTACGAACACCTGAACCTGCCAATGAAAACGTAATCAACCGTTAAACGCGGAATCTCGCGGTATTTGAAATAATGTCAATGAAATGCTGCCATCGTGAGGTGAAGGTATGTTTGGGTGGGGAACAATTTCCCCATCTGATTGCTCATTCGTTGCAAAACCTCCTCACAAACACTAACCCACCCCCTCCCGAACTAAACGTTTCCAAGCGGCCACCTGAAACACCGGTGAATTTGGGGAAAACACTCAAATACCGACCTAGGTCCTCTTAGTTAAGCAGAGCTTGCTAGTGTGACTGTGTGTGTGGTACTCAGGCTGTATGAGTGTGTGTACATTGTGTTGTGTTTTACCACTTGTTCATATAAGCGAGAGTTTTAGGATGCCTGCGGATGTCGTGCAAGTTCCGATTGCAATAAGAACGCGAGGCAAATTTATTCTTGCACCCAGCTCGTCCCAACTGTCACGAGACGTTCTCAACACACACAGCTGCCTTCAAAATAAGAGCGCTGTACACCACATACTGTCTAATTGTGAAACAAAAAACAAAATAAGGGTGTCTTTAAAAATAGCTTACATTAATAAGGCAATTGGACAGCACGTGGGAGTTTGCCCAATCGGTCTACATATGCTTTTTGGACTTGGAAAAGGCATTTGACCGTGTCCCTTGCGGTGTCCTTTGGGGGGTGCTCTGGGAGTACAAGATTGGTGACGTGCTACTATGTGCTACTACGTGCCATTCCGAGCAGGAGCCTGGTTCGCATTGCCAGCAGTAAGTCGAGCCTGTTTCCGGTGAACGTTGGCCTCCGCCACGGCTGCCCTTTGTCTCCGATTCTATTCATAATTTTCCCATAATTTTCCCATAATTTTGGGGCAGAATTTCTAGGCACAGCCAAGGCATCGAGGGAGTCCAGTTTGGCGTCCTTAGGATCTTGTCTCTGCTATTTGCAGACGATGTTGTCCCAATGGCCTCATTGGGCTGTACGCTTCTGGGGTGAGACTCAGCACCTCAAAATCTGAAACTGTGGTTCTTAGTGGATAGGGTGAATTGCACCCTCAGAGTTGGAAATTAAATCAAGTATCTCGGGGTCTTGCTCACGAGTGAAGGAAGGTTGGAGAGTGAGGTCGACAGGCGGATCAGTGCAGGGTCTGCAGTAAGGTACCGGACGGTCGTGGTGAATGAGTTTCTTCCATAGGGTGGCTGGACTCACCCGAACAGATAGGGTGAGGAGCTCGGTCATCCGGGAGGGACTCAGAGTAGAGCCGCTGCTCCTTCACATCGAGACGAGCCAGTTGAGGTGGCTGGGGCAACTAGTCCGGATGCCTCCCGGACACCTCCTTAGTGAGGTGTTCCGGGCATGCCCAGCCGAGAGAAGGCCCCGGCGCAGACTTAGGACACGCTGGAGGGATTATGTGTCACAGTTGGCCTGGGAACGCCTTGGTGTCTTCCCGGTGGAACTGGAAGAGGTGGCTGCCTCCATGATCTGGACCCGGATAAGCGGAGGAAAATGGATGGATGGATGGAATAAGGCTATTGGAATTGCATTGGTGACTAAGTCTTCCTTAACTACAAACACTGGCATTACAGTTTGCGGGGTATTTTGTAGCAATGTGTGCAAAGGCTGACATCCTATTACAGACAAGTTAGCCAAGCTATATCCGTTTCTGAAATACTGGGCAAAATTGTCCAACGATGCATTGCATCAATAAATGTAAGGATTTCAGCATTTTATTAACATTTTATTCACTAACGCAAAAACACACTCTAGGCTGGTAAAATACTAACTCTGTTGTACTATGTGATGTCTTCCAGTGGAACTTGTACCTGTATGCATGTTCAAAATCAATTAAACCTTTACCAAATAAGTGTAAAAGGTCAAATCAGAATTTGGGAAAAAAGTTTTTAAGGAATTTGTGAAAAAATAAAATGGATTTTAGGGCCCTACCTGTACAAGTTAATGGAGGATGGCATACAGATGGGTGATGTCATTGTGATTTGGGGTTGGACTGTTCCATTGATGCCACAGTGACGTGAAAATGGTGTAAATACCTTTAACCAGAACTTTAAATTTGAGTATTTACTGTATATGTCTCATTTCCTGTTTTACTCACGGTCATTAAAACAACAAAGCTCTTGGTATAACTGTGGTTTCATGCTTTATTTGACAACAAAGTACTTTGTTTTATTTCAATGCTGAGATGTTCAGGCAGGGGGGACTTGTGACCTAAACAATAATGTCAATGTAATTTATATTCTTTACCCCGAAGATGAATTACTCAAAGTGGGAGATGTGACTTGAATCAACTTGATTGGTAATGATGTCGTCTATTCAAAGAACACCCGAGAAGAATAACAGGTGGGAAGGTCTTTCATAATGGCAAATCAATATAGAGAATTTACAGCAGAGATCAGCCTAAATGCCACCTCGCCCTTTGGCCTCTTATCAGCACCCAATCACAGGCAATCATGCTCTTTTGAAGACTGATTTAACCCTGATGAGCCTTAAACTGGATGAACCTCACACGGGCGCACACACGCACACACACAACACACCGTTTGCAATATCGCAACCGAGATTAAAGCCACATGAAAGGTTAGAGACAAAGGTGACGTCTCCTCTTTTCAAATGGCAAGAGCCTAGTTTGACATGAAGCGAGTGGGCGGGCGCCTGGGTGAACAAAAGGCTGGCTCCATGTGAGAGAAAGGGCACAGGCGGCAGTGGTGGGGGGCAGGCCTTTAATTAAAAGGATTATATTGAGGTGCACCGTGCTGCAAAGGAGCTGTCCACTGGGCCTAGATTGACTACAGTAATGAAAACTATCCCTGTCAGAGGAGAAAGAGTTGGCGAGAGTGATGAGCTTGGAATGCAGCACTGGAACATTGTCCAGAAATGATAAAATAATATATATATATAAAAAAACATAAACATGACGAATAAATGCAATGCAACGAGTGCTCATCAAGCAGATTTGAACAATGGTGGCTTAAGTAATAAATATACAAGGTCATAAAGAATAATAATAATGAATGAACTATGACATTAAATTAGAAGTTCTTGTAGATTAAAGTCATTACTGATATGCTTCCGGCCAAGTGAGTTTCCCTCTTTAATGTAAATGAATGCCAAGTTTGGCATATCCATCCAGTGCCTCTGCTTCTCATTAATTTTTATCTCTGCAGATATAATGAAGTCATAATAGCAGGGGGTCTGATGAGTTGTCAATTAGAAACTTGAATGATCCCTTTCCTGAAATAAAGAGAAGCCTCGGAGGGAAGGTTATTGATTCTGGCCTGTCTTTAACACAGTGGTAAGCATCACCTGTCATCTTGAACTCGGTCATATCCGTGTTTGTCCTTCATTGACAGCAGGGAGCCATTAATGACATTTTTATGGGATGCAACAAGGATTAACTTTTCAAGGAAAATGATCTTTACTTCATGTCCTGTAAGGCAGCTTGTTCCGCAGTCGGATCTATTTAGTGCGGAATATGCTATTCAATAGAATCTGCATAACAGACAAGAAATGTACTTTCACACATGGCCACTTGCAAACTTTCCACGGTGGAGATAAAACCACAGTGTCTGCCTCTGACTATATTTACGTTATCATTCCAATCCGTTGTGTTGTGTGTGAACTGCATGGTTTCCCGCCGCTGCTGACCAAGATTAACATTATCTCTGACCACCTTGCCAGAAAACCAGACTCTGCAGTAAATGAATTAGATAGAGGGAGGACAGAAATGCTTTAAGTTTCTCCACCTACTGTCTACTATATTCCACTGGTTGGCCATTTTCATTTTGTGTGTGTCATTCATATACAGTACTTTACCATTAACCATTTGTCTTACAAAACATGTCTAGTCGCTATTCATTGACACAGTATTGATGAAAGACATACACCGTTTGGTTGCAACGTTTCAACAATCTAATGAGCTCTAATACAAGAGCTGTATCATAAATTTGGATTCATGAAAGATAATTGTTATCATTGATACCGTCAGAGTCGTTATTAATGTTGGTGTAGAATTGCACGCCTCATTCCAAATAGATGGATTTATTCAATTTATTAAATCACATATATATTGTATTGTAATATATTATTATAATATATAATGTCTGTCATAATGGAAAATATTTTGGATTCATTCTCGTTTTAGTAGTTTGCTTTAGTTGGATCCCATTCAAATGCTGTGTGCTTGTAACAGGAATTGAGATCCCAAGCTCAAGATGCGCTAACATTGGTGTGGTGGATCCCTGCATATTCACGATTCAGCATTCGTGACCTGGCATATTTGCACATTTTTGATCAAAATATTTTTTGTGGGGGAAAACCGGCCCGTTTGTGCTTTATATATATCCATTTTTTTTGTGCCGAAAACTCTTCTCATCTACATTAAGTCGGTAATAATTTACACATGTGTGAATCTTGCAGAAAATGTCAGCATAGTAAATACCAAGGGTCTTCAATTAAAATTGAGTAAGGTTCATTTATGCACATTTTTTCATATCGAAGGTCTGAACCTCATTTTGCCTTAAACTGCATCAAGGAGACTAGCTCATATAAATATGAACTATAATGAAACCCTGAACATCTCCCTGTTGTTTCAATACAACACAATGAACTTGGCACCTACATTGCATTTCAAAGAAAACACGACCAAATGTGACAGAAATAATGACAATGTTTGACTGTACAAACAATACAGTAAACAAAATAATAGTTTCAGATTTTCTTGTTATTGTTGTAGTTGATATTGGGATTTGCTTGATTTTGTCACACAAGTGCTCTTTTTGTTTACCTTTGAGTTAGGTCTCTGCAGCAGAGGGCACACCTTTCCTGTCAGTGAAGCGTTTTTGACAAAACATGATTATATGTTAATATTATTAGTTCCCATTCACTTTAATTGGCCATGTGTCCGTAAAGGGTCATCACTGGTTCCTTATCTGGACCGAAGTCTGCTATTTGGTGATGGCTGGTATATACAGTCTCGCCATTCCGTGTGGAAGTGGTAAGGTTTTGGCCTTGGCTTCTTACTTTGTCCTTTGGGTTATTTTAGCTGAATCTAATCTAATAACTACAACAGTCACTTTTATTGTTGATCCGAAATCAGAGGTGACTTCAACCACAAGCTAACAGGAGGGTTTAGAAGTGGAGGAACAAGCCTGCGTCATGTACAGTGGCGCCTAGATGCACCAGCGTAACCCAGGCTTGAGTGCCAAAAATAGTGGGGATGTTTGATAATATTGGTTGACCGATCATAACAACACAAAAACATAAAACATCAACTTCATCAAATATATCTGCTTGAACAGTTTTTTTTCTGAACAACCAAACAGAGGATGGAAAAATGCTGACATTTCTGTACTCCTGCTAGCTGGCCTTGTGAGGCGAATCTGATTAAGGTTAAAAAAATACAGCCCCATTGCTAAAAATGTTGAAGTGACCTCGTCCAGCACTCCTGATTCTGAAGTCTCTAAGCAGATTAGATGGGCATGGCAACACATAAAAGCTTAAACCTGATCCTAAAAAATCCATCATACACTACTGGAAGCGATGCAGCCAAGAAATACGTTTCTGTTTCTGTTTCATGGAACAAATACTAGAATTTAAGTTGTAAATGTACGTCAGTATTTCTGATAGTGTTTAGGCCAGCTGAGATGGCTTTGCTGGCTGGCCCTGATTGCCCGCCAGTGGGTTATTGATAAAAAAGCCAATATCAAGCATCTCTATTAAATATGGTAACGGTTATCTGTATTTTCGCCATGGTTATAATTGCTGATTTCAAACTATGTACAAACCTGCAGGTGTTCCCAACCTTTTGGAGGGGAGTATACCATCCAGTCAAAACATTTTCACCAGCATTGATATTAAATAAGTCAACTTTAGAGCTGTGATTGCGATTTGAGCCTTTCCGTTTACAGATGAAATATAAATCCAGATTTGTTGTGTGGTGACTTAATGCAGGGTTAGAGAGTGCTGTAATATGACACCATATGTTATATAGTAAGCGGCAGCTTGCATATTATCCAGCATTATGTATGAGTGCATCACTCTGCCTTTCTTAAACCACATAGTTTCCACAGTCAAGACATTTACGTATAGGTAACTCATCAGGTATCATCATCATTATGAGCTGTGAAACAAATTGTAGTTTTTGGATAGTTGACTTGTGGTCATGGCTAAGCAGTATAGCAAACTAATTCAACATGGTGTCTTCCTAATAAAATGATTTACACTTACACATATTTTTTCCTCATTCTGCAGCAGGAATGTGCCTGAAACTACAACATACTGTTCATGCTACGTCCAAGATAATATTACCTCACATCATTTGAATTTATAAAGGTCAGCCGGAGAAAGGCAAAGCTGTCACAGACAATTTCCTATTTCCTAATAAAAAGCATGACTACATTCCAAGGTGCACTGTACTCAAGGACATATAATCTGTTAACATAGACTTTCTACAGATTTACTGTTGCGCACCTGTCAACTTTTTGTTACCGCTAAATGGCTTGTATGAGACGTCTGACATTGAAGCTGCGTTGGTGTCAAACTAACCAAAAACATGTTCCGAGTTTCGGATGGCTGGCCGTTAAATGTATGTTTGAATTTTAATTTAGTCTGTCATTT
Organism: Dunckerocampus dactyliophorus; assembly: GCF_027744805.1. NCBI lineage: Eukaryota > Metazoa > Chordata > Actinopteri > Syngnathiformes > Syngnathidae > Dunckerocampus > Dunckerocampus dactyliophorus. The sequence goes on along the minus strand of NC_072826.1, from coordinate 8,244,830 downwards.
ATACGACTCACATTAAATCATGTGCTACCATACTTAGTATGCTTACAAATACTGTATGAGGTACAGTGGAACCTTGCTTAGCGTCATTAATCTGTTCCAGAAGGTAACTCTCTAATCGAAACAGACACTAACCGAATACATTTTTCCTTAAGAAATGATGTAAATCCAATTAAACGGAAATCACCTGGAGTGAGCTGTGGAGCATGGAGTCCGACAGGATGACTTTTATCATCAGAGCCACATATGACGCCCTACCCTGCCCAAACAACTTTACATCTCTGGTTCGGAGAGGATGTCCCCAGTGTGCTGCACCAGCGACCTTCAAGCACATCCTTGTGGGTTGCAAGACCAGCCTCTCCCAAGGTGGTACACCTGGCACCACAATCAAGTAAAATGCTCAGCAGCGCAAGTAGAGAAGAAGAGGATAACCACCAACACCTTGCCCCCAAAAACCCACACGACATCCCAACCAACTCCATTCATTCAGGAAGGAGCAAAGCAGCGGACCAAACCAACTCCTTCAGAATCAAGCCCACTGGATGATGCAGCGCGGGACTGAGAAATCCATGTTGATCTCGGTCAAAAGCTCACCTTCCCACCTGAAATCGCAATGACTAACCTGCGCCCAGACCTGGTCCTCTGGTCTAAATCCTGCCGACAGGTCTTCATCATTGAGCTGACAGTCCCGTGGGAGGAGGCGATTGAAGAAGCTAACGAAAGGAAAAAACTGCCATATGCCAACCTGGCCGCTGACACAGAGGACGGAGGCTGGAAGGTATAGGTTCGCCCAGTGGAGGTGGGCTGCAGAGGCTTTGTAGTCAGATCTGTTAGGGTCTGTTGTTTTTGTTCTGCTTCATTTTGTGCCATTGTGTCACCTTTTGACCTCTTTTTGTGCTTTCCCTTAGATCCCTTCACTCCCCGAGTGGGCGGTGCCACTCTGCCATCAAGGGTTCTTAATCTACCTGGCTACGGGAGAAGGATGTGGTTATTACAACTTGCCTGCATGCTGCCAGTGAAGCCCCCGCTTCTTTTCCCCTGTTTAGACCTGTTGAACTAGCTTGTGTAACTAGTTCACGTTCCACGTCCTCCTTGCTCCTTGTGACGCCGACCTGCTCACTAGTGAGTTTAGCCTATTTGCTTTACCCTTTGACCCTTCAGTTTTTGCTCAGTAGACTTTTGTATTCTCTTGGTACTTTGTTTCCTATTTGCAACCCTCATTAAAGACTGTACTTTTTGACTGGAACTGTGTCTGGCTCCGCATTTGGGATCTTCACCTGACTGTCCATAACAAGATCCATCAAAAGGCTCAGAAAGGTGGTCGGCATCTGAGGGAAGGCACAACAAAAGACCATCAAGGAACTCCCCAACGTCAATGAAAGAAGCATTTATCGGCTGTGACTGAAGCAAAAGGAGACAGTTTGGGGCCCCAGTGTGACACACACCTAGGCCTGATCAGCCTGTGGTAGGCCAGCCTCAGGGGAGGGTAACCTCAAGTCCTAGCAAGAAAGTTGTTCCAGAAAGCCAAAAATGCTACACAAAACACCTGTTTAAGGTTTCACATGCGGTAAAAAATTAGAAACTCATATAAACACATACATTTGAAATGATGAATGAAAGGGATAAATACACATTTAATATTACTTTTGCCTTCACTGAAGACTTGATTGTTGATGTGACTGTTGTGTGACCCGAAGACACCTCAATAACCCAGAATGGAGTCAAAGCAAGTTCCAAGTGCCAGCATTTGATAACGAAGATAACGATCGATAAAAAAGGTATCATGTTTGGGAAGTCACGTCTTCAATGAAGGTAAAAGTAACCTGAAATGTTTAATTATCCCTTTGATTTGTTATTTATATGTATTTCAAATTGCTTTATGCATGTAAAACTATATTTGCAAAACTATAAAAACATGTTTTTATAGTTTTTTTTGAGCGCCGACATAACTGACTTCCGGTTCCGGTTCCGGTTGCCATTTTGTTAGCAAGCTAAGGATGCTAACAAGGATATCTGTGATAAAAATACATTAAGAACACAGTTGGACTCACAGTGTATTCATTAATCCCATCTTGTACGCTACTTGGAAAATGTATGAAAACCAAGGCAAAATTTTGGCGTACATTTTTGACGTTAACCAAACAACACGCTAACAGAGGTTCCTCTGTACATAGTCTACGCAATCATGCTCATGTGTCTTAAAAAAATGAAATGGACTATTTTTTTTAAAATACAAATATATTAATAATAATAAAAAATAAGTGTAGAATTTTAACTTATAAAAACATGTATATACTGTACACACCATGTTGCACATACAAAATGTGGCTCACTTATCTAGACACGTGCTGGACACAATGAAGTAAAAGACATTAAGATGGATGGGAATAATGCCATATTTTATGCCTTCTCTTGATTGCCTGGGGGAAGGAGCAGGTACTGAGGAGTTGGGAAGTCTTTTGTAACCATGTGACCTAAATGTCCTTCGGGATTTTGCACCTCCAAGCCCAATGGAGACATTACTCTTTCCTTACTAAGCAAGTTGAACGGAAAACTGTTTTTGGTGGGGTGGGCCAATTATACTATCAGGCTCTGATTGATTATTGGTACTAGCTTGACTGAGATTTTTTTTTCTTGAAAGACACGGAACCCTTTCGAGACATGAAGTATTATGCCACTAGATCACACTCGTCCCTCAAAAGTTGCTTATGTTTTGGCTTGGCTTTGTGTGAAGGCATTCCTTTTACTCCTTGAGTGTGCTTGAAGAGCTATGAAATCCATTTCATACCTCCTTCCCCTCCCTCATTTCCCTGACATTTTTAGCTGGTGACCTCTATTCAAGCTACGTGTCTCACTATTACAGAGCTAATCCATCCATGACAATGTTCAATTTCCTCTGGGGAATATTCACAGTGTTGGACTGTGTGGCCCATCCAAGATGCGTTAATGACACTTGCCTCATCTCCAAAAGCCACTACTGCTTTGTTGGACATGTGAAATCATTTGGAATGTTTTCAAACAATACAATCTTCTATTACAGATATGTACACACACACATGCACACGCACGTGCGCAAACTTGGAAACACAGGTGAAACTCAGCCAAGTTAAACTCATATTCTATAGAGTTACCACACAGCAAATGAAATAATAAATATTTCAGTAATTTGTAATACTAATTTTGTTGATTATAGCTTCCAGCTAATAACAATCCCAAAGTCATTATCTCACAAAATTTGAAAGATTGTCAATATTTGTATTATTTAGTATTGTAAACTACTGGTTCATATTGTAATCAGCAAATAAAGTGTAAAAACTTCCAGAGCCTTTCATTCTTTTAGTCTGAATCGATTGATTGCTTCTTTATTTCAAGCCATACAAATGGAGCTTCCTTAACTCAAGTAACTTTTGCACAATATTACAATTTATTGAGATGCACCAATATAGTATTACGTAGCTTACAAGACCAGGTTTTCTATGTTCTGGAACAGGTTTTCCGGTCTGGTAACCGTGTAACCGTAACCGTAACCGTGATAAAGGAGGGATTATTGTAATTGAGGACAATTTAATAAATGTATGTTCATTTGTATTTATACTGCAGTTTGATGACAAATGACGATGAATATCCAGGGCAAGGGGAATAAAACTGGCTTTGGTAACACTGTGACTTACCGCCTTCTTCGTGGTACGAATAATATGTAAAATAATTGCACTTTAGACCTAATAATTTATATGGGTCACATTAAACAAAGTTATTTTTACATTTACAGATTGTGTCCCACTAGGGAACAGATTCTGATGTGGTGTCTATTGTCAGGAATTACCTTAAATATGCCCGCATAGGCTTGGCGGTGGTGGAAGACAGGAACTAAAATCATTTCATGTTCACGTTGTTTGTTGTAAATAAAACATTGTTTCAATGTTACATGTCAACCTTGTCTCAATTTACAAATAGAACTATCTTATAAGGTTGTTCCAACATTGCAGTACGCCGTTGCTTAAACGTTGCACTTCAGCTTCAATTTACAATGAATGTTGAATGTCATGAATGTTTATTCAATGTTGTATCAATGTTGTGTACAACGTTGTGTAAGGACTCTCAAAATCAACCCTCAAGATCTTGAGAGTCCTTACAGTCAGCTTGTCAGTGTAACCGCTGTTTTTTTGGTGCTATGATTGAGCGTCTATATTGTTGTGATACTTATGTTCTGTTTCCATATTTGCCATCTATGATTTATGTTCCCAGTGTAATATTGGCAGAACAATCATTCAGCAATCATGCTCAGCATATACCACTTTTAATACTGATTATTGATCCGATCATCACTACCTTGCCGACCACCTCACAGAGACATCAGCGGCCAGTAGAGAGAGGGAGAAGGAGACAAAAGCTGGAGTGAGAGTGTCTGCGAATCTGTCAGCTCTCTAATAAGCTGATCTACTGCTGTGTTTGGGACGGCTAAGTCAGTGACCTACAGGTGGCAATTAAATGTCAAGACATTTGGATTCCAATTCTGATCTGCTGCTGAATCGGTAAGTCATGTGATAAATTCAGAAGTGTCAAATGTGCTAGATGGGCTTCTATCAGTTTTAAGTTGCTATTGGACCAGGGATCAACCTGCACAACCTACAGTGCTTGTCATACAGTACGTACCAAAGACTGGGGAAAACCTAAAAGAAATATTTTGACTAACAAAAACCTATTTGAGATTAATTACAAATATTCTTTTTTCACTGAGAACATGGCATAAATATGTTAAAAATAAGTCCAGTCATCCCTCGCTATATCGCGGTTCGAATATCACTCCCTCGCTATATAGAGTTTTTTCAAAAATAATAATAAATAATCGCTTTCGAAGTTCACTATGGCTTAATATTATTAAAAAAAATATTGAAAGCCGAGTTATATTAAGTATTCTGGTCACTAGGCATCAGTAATATTATGACTAAAACTGGCGTCGTGCAGCAAGGCGATGTAGGTTTGTGTCCAAACTCTGCCTTCCTGGCTCTGTTGGTCAGGGCCTGAGTTACATTGGAGAGGGTTTTTTTTTTTACAGCTTTCAGACATGGGTTGCACGGCGTTACGGAGATGGAGCTGACGCCCGCTCGCCTCCTTCCCGGGTTCTTTACCTTTGTTGATGACTTGTATTTAATTACCGAATAAATGCATGACACAAGAAAGACTGACAGTACATGTGCACCCTTACTCACGGAACAATGTTGCTAAATTGCAAACACGGATCTCTTCTATGTATGAGGTGTATAGTCAAGCAGATGATCGTGATCGTCGAAAGTTGGCGGTGAGCCGAATGCAATACGTGTCAATAGAACTGCTCAGTGATTCATGGTGTAGGCGAGTCTGAACAGCTACATGGGTTGATCTGACAAATCGTTCAGTAAAGTTGATCAAATGTAGAATTACTACAGCTTCTGCTTGGACATCAGCAAGTAGCGAGCAGCTGTTCAACTCCGATGGAAAAAAAACAGCCACACGTCACTCACTGATGCTGTGAACACCAAGGTAGGATAGATTGCAAGGTGTGCCTAATGCACTTGATGTGCGCCTCCAATAAGGTCTTGCACACTGCCACTTCCATATTACATTTCTTATCATTCATAGTAGTGATGCCGTAGTTCACAGTCTGATTGGCTTCTTGCTGCCCTGTTCTCGCAATACAGCTTTTCTCCAAATGAGAAATCTTGTCAAGTTTTAATCTCCACCCTCTAATACTGGGTAATACGAGTGTAACGGTGACTATAGGGGTGTTATTTTATGTTTAGAGGGCTCTAGATGTAATCATTTTAATAAGGTTAAAAAACGTTTTTAGAATGTCATAAACAGGTTCTCTGCTCTATCTACAGAAATATTCCATTTATAAATAATGAATCCTACTTTGCGAAAATTCACTCATCACGGTCGGGTCTGGAACCAATTAACCACGATAAATGAGGGATTACTGTATACTTCTGTAGTTCTTGAATTCCTTGCGAGTGTAGAAGGAATTGTGGCCCACCAGATAGTTTTGAATTGTGGATTTTGGTAATGTTTGGAAAATCTTCAGAGAAGTCTTTCTTCCTAGGAGTGTATGCATTCACTACCTCATATTCAGCTATTTTTGGAAGATATCTGGTTTGTATATTTGCTTCTAAACCTTTACGGTACTCTGACATGTTGCATTTCTGTGGTATCTGAACGGTGGCTGTATTGAGGACTGCCACTAGGTCACGTGGTTACAACCCAGCAATTATTTCACCTCTCAGTTGAGACACGGATGGAGCATTATGTGGTTCAAAGTTGCTCCATAGCTCCTGTTCCGAGAGAAATACTGTACTCGGGTTTCATCCGTACAAGCTTTGTCAGCCTTCTGAAGGGTTAGTCAGTCCTGGATACTGCAGGATTGCATGGGTTATAAAAAGTCGGTCATGTCAGCAACTTGTTCAGTGGAATTCACTGAAAATGCAATCGCACAAGAAACCTTACAGCTAGGATCAAGTTGCTTTGCTAACTTTTTGGATTTTTTCCATCTCTGTCAACCTTCGGCTACTGTGGCCCTAGGGTTTTGGTATCACATCAACACTTTCATACCTGTGTATTTATTTTATACACAGTTCCGAACCTGCCCTGGACTTACAGGAGACAGAAATTAGAAATGTCAGTCTATTCAAAAGTCTGTGCTACAATACTAAGAGTATGAGACGCTCTCCTTGAAGCTGTAAAATATCAGTGTGAGCTGCAAGCAAGGTATCAGATTTGACCACATAAATGAGTTTTCATTTAGGATTGATCATTGATTCCTTTTCAGTAAATGTATTGCAGGATGTTATGTGCGGTTAATCCTGACTACTGCGGTATAGCATCATTAATTCAACCACCGCCCAATAAACTTTGAGCTGGCAAACAGGCAAACGGATGCACAGAGGCATCTTTGAGATATTGATATTGTGTATTTTTCAATTCTCATCACATTTCATATGTGTGCTGTTGGAGGTGCAAGCGGAATGTCAATGAGCAACGTGGGAGACATCCTGACATCCAAAGCATCTCCAAGGTCAGTTCTGAATCAGCGCCGTACTTCATTCAGTCTGCCTCAGCCAGCCCATTCCAGACTGTTTCAGTCATTCCTGTCAAACAAGTTACCATAGAATCAATTACAGTATATCATTCAGGGCAGGAAGAGGAGAGGTTTCTACTTTACAGTTATAAAATACAATAATACCTAGATACTGTAGGAAGAAAATTGTGTGGCTAGAGTTTCAGTAGCCCTTTGGTAACAATAACAAAGAACCATCAGCACCAATAATCGGAAAAATGTACACCTGTTATTTCAGGTGTCTCAGATTCCCTTATCACTTTAAAGTAAAAAGATTTAGTTCCCGAGTAAAGTAGCTTTTATGAATGTTTATGACACACCGGTGCAAATAATGCTTTTTATTGGTAAATGTTAAGCGTTGCACAAACAGTCATACGATATGTCCTTCCGTGTCATGTCACACCGTTCAGATTTTGAACATTATATACAGTCGTCCACATCACAGTTTGAATTTCTTTTAAATAGGAGCTTAGAAAAGGTCACTATCCATTATGACTTTGGGCAATTTAAAATACAGCTTTTGTAGACCACACGATCAAGTGCAGATGTTTGCCTTCAAGAAGAGTTTAGCATTTCACTCATCTCACAAGTCCAAAAAGCTATTACAAAGGACTTAAATAAAGTGAGAGCTAGGAAAGGGTTGGAAACGGAGTTTGATTCTCCAAAATAACGGGGGGAAATGTGCTTGCTGGCAGCTCCATCTGATTAGTGTAGAACACCAGGATTATGAGTGATATAAAACGCATTAGGTGCCGGCAGAGTCGTTTGTGATGTAAGTCAGTGTGCAGCTTTAAAGCCTGCCTGTAGGGACCTAGTTGGGAATAAACGGAACTCATGTTTGCATACATTACTGCTATAAAGTTTTAACGGCCAAGAGCTGAGCTGATTACACACAGGCTCCCTACAGGAGAGCAGCCATTAGCATTGTTGTGCAGCTGTCAGGAAATCCTATCCAAAAGCTAGTAGTGATAGCGCACATTGGACCCTGTGAGAACCGTAAGTAACAACATTACTGTCTACAGCAGGTCATTGAACATGCCATACATGGCTTAGAACTCTTGGTCTTGAAAAATGCTTGGGATCAATAGGCTGTCCCCAGGTCATTTTGGGCTGGAACAGACTTCACTGTGAACACTACGTCTTGAATGGACCTTTTTCCCCTTTCAATTCCACAACTACTGGGTATGGATGGATGATGTGGATGTTTTACGACCCATACCATATCTCGATGAAATATTCAGTGATAAATGGATTCCCAATTTCTACTGTTTGTATAAAGAAACACATACGGCTTTAACCTTGTGTCACACTTCCCCCCGCTTTGGACAGATTTCCTGTTTTTTTTTTTTGTTTTCACAACCCAGCCTTAGAATTTACTGCAGGGCCAAAGAGTAAATGTGCATATAATGTCTAGGACGGTTGTCAGTATTCATATATCATGCCCATGTATGTAATACATAGCTGTTAAATATACATGCTCCCATGAAATAAACATGACCATTATTTATACAAAACTCATGGCTGTGGTAGGATTGGTTAGAAACCCCAGCAGGAAATGCATATCTCCCACAGGTGCTTCTCCATCTGTTCTCCTTCTCTTTCATTCATTACCAGCCAACATTAGCATGTTGGACATCGCATCAAACAAAAGCGCACGTTACATAATGAAAAATTGGGATATACATTACTGTCCTTCATTTTGGATCATATGTTTTTAACATCAAGAATTGTGCACAGTGCTGAAATTATTTTATTTGTTTCACCATCCTGCTGGGTGTGGGTCTTGTGTCTGCGCACACACACTTAATTTGTCAAGGAGGTGTGTGTGTGTGTGTGTGTGAGAGAGAGAGAGTGTGTGTTAGTGGGTAAAGAGTTCCCGATTATCAGGGGATGAGAGTGCTAATAAAACACTGAAGCTACAGGGGTCCAGAGGTCAGATGCACATGTAATGAATGGAGAAATCTAACTCATCCAGCAAGCCCAAAGCAAAAATCCATAGTGTTACTCTGGGCAGATAGCCCAAATGCAAAACTAATAATGCCAAGCAAAGCCCCTGCCTGATGGAGTGTGTGCGTAGTTTACCAGGATAAGCGTATGTTCTAAGGTGTTGCAGTTAAAAGAAGTTAGCTGGGTGTGTTCATTGGCGTGGATGAAGTGATTTATGCTGATATTTACATTTGTGTGTACAAGGTGGCATGTGCATTTGTGATATCAGTCGCTATGACGTCTTGTGGCAGCTTTTTAGTTAAAAATGCTATATTCTCACTTTGCTGAATCAGCATGGCTGTAGCAGCTGATGTACTGTCCTTTCCTATCTATGCATAAATTTAAGGCTACCGTACTTGGAGAATATGCCTAGTCAGTTTGTGGTTATCGATCGCTCCGTCTTCAGACACATACGTTTGACATTAATCATGCATTTATTGGTTTAATTAAAAAATCAGATGCCAGATAATGTAAAATATGCTTTCAATCTTGATCTTTAGTTTTGTTTAATAGGGAATACATTACTCTGCAGGGATAGATACAGACATAAATAGAGTTGTGCTCAAATTCTAGACAAAACATCCACATTAGTCAAAAAGGACAAGCTTCTTATCGAGAGGACACTTTAATCAAACGACAATCATTGCATGCTGTAATTTTTTGTTCTCATCGGGGGTGAGAGAGAAATTAAAATCATAATCTGATCTATTTTGCTCATTTTTATTTTGATTTGTTTTCAAATTGGGAGCCATTCTCCCTTGGAGGCAAAGTCATTAGGCTTTATACATAACCATTGCTGCCACATTAAAATCACATTACACAACACTGATAATCATTGCATTCAATTACACATGGTAATAAATACCGAACACCATCTTCAGTAAATCCATTAGCCTCGGAAACAAACACAAATGCATACACACACACTCACACAGATGCAAACACGAGATCGGGGTGTTTAGACCCCCGTTTCACAGATACTGTCGTCCCACTGAAAGAAGTGAAAGGGAGCATTAGGTGGATGCTAGCATTTTATACCATCCATTCGTAGCACAAACATTCAGATAGGCAAAACTCACTCCACAAAGGTCAATGGCAAGAGCCTTGCAAATGCACAATAGCCCTCAGGTGTGTATTTGAAAGATATCCTTTGCCTCAGCCGGAGTAGATATTTGCTCCACTACAAGTTTTAGGTTTAGGTTTAGTTTGGAATGCGAGGTCGACAGACGGATCGGCGCAGTGTCTGCAGTAATGCAGTCACTGTACCGGACCCTCGTGGTGAAGAGAGCTGATCCGGAAGGCAAAGCTCTCAATTTAGCCGTCGATTTATGTTCCTACTCTCACCTACGGTCAGGAACTTTGGATAGTGACCAAAAGAACAAGATCGCAGATACATGCGGCCAGAATGGACTCACCCTAAGAGTTAGAGTGAGGAGGACCTTGGTCATCCTGGGGGTGTTCAGGGTAGAGCCGGTGCTCCTTCACATCAAGAAGAGCCAATTGAAGAGGCTCAGACATCTAGTCCGGATGCCTACTGGACACCTCCCTGGTGAGGTGTTCAGGCCATGCCTAGCCGGGAGGAGGCCCCAGGGCAGACCTAGGACACGCTGGAGGGATTATGTTTCACAGCTGACCTGGCAACGCCTTGGTGTCCTCCCGGTGGAACTGGAAGAGGTGGCCAGGGACCGGGACCCTGGTCTTCCTTACTGAGGCTGCTGCTCCTGCAACCCGGACCCAGATAAGTGGAAGGAAATGGATGGATTGACAATTTTTACAGTTTGCAAAAGTGTACCTGAACATCATTTGACTCAGTTGGAATTTCATAATCTTTTGACATCAATTTGATGCACCGTAAGTCATTATGACTTTTAACCTGAAAAACTGCAGGCACTGCTATTCAAATGTTCCATAGAGATCAACTGTCATGAAAGGATAACAACTATATAAAGAACATATTTACCTCAACTTCATAGTCCCCATGCTCCCCTGCTTTCCACTTTCCTTTATTACCCCTGAGTGTATCTATAGCAACCTTCCTTCATTCTTTGCCAAGATATTAATGCATTGCTCTCTAATCAGTCTCATGTTTTTTTATGCTTCTGAGCCTTACGGCTGACAACTTCTGTGTATCGCCCAGTTTTAGTTCCTTTGTAGCGGACTTGCTCTGCAAGTGTTGATTTAACACTTGCGTATATTCTTCCCTTGCCCACTTCTCTCATATGGTGTCAAGCAATGAAAGGGCTTCAGTGCTAAAATAAGTCAGTGTTCACTACAAGGTCCATATTTGCATCTCGTTCCATATTTACACTGTCTTAGCTCTCAAAGATTTTGGTGCATTTCATTTTTATATGTACTGCTTTCAACCACTCAATACCCCATTGCACCAGCTCTCTCCTGTTACTTGATGGCAGCCTCACTTGTAATTAACTGTTATGTGGGGGATTGATTGCATACAGCTTAGCATTGACCAGCTTCATTATGGAGTCCCTTCAAAGTGGGATTCTGGTCCTGCCAATACTCCTGAGTTTATTTCAGTGAAGGGATCAATAGCTAGCGCATTAAAAGCTTTATTTGGGCTTTGTCCGCCCCTTGAGTACCTTTGCCCTGGTTGCTCTGTGGATCTTAATGGTACCACCATGATAGCGGCTCCAACCTTTCAGAGCTGGGTGGTCAACAGCTCGTACTGTGTTACAGTTTTTGAAGTCCCTACTTGTGTTAGAGGGACTGACACAAAACCCACTCATACAATATCAGTTTACGTTGCTGTAAGATAGAATGTTTCGTGTTAATCAAGCCATATTTGCACCGAGTAATACAGTTTGGTTCCTTTGCCACTGTACAGTCTGGATCAGTTTTGCCTTTCCACTGACATCAGCTATTTAAATAAGCACTTTTCTGCTGAAAGTTAGCTACGTGCCTCATCAGCACCCGTTATTGACGTGTTTCCATTGTCCAAAAAAAGTACTATACGGTACTGAGCAAACTCAACCTATACAGTACAAGTGGTATAAACCACTGCCAGCTGCTCATTGTCAAGCAGATTTGTCATTGCCGTGTCCTTCCACAGTCAGATTTGAGAATATGCAGCTAGAATAACACAATAAACACACATGCTAATGTTGGCTTACCCTGCGTATGCAGCTTTATCGTAATCCACGGCCTCTTCTTTGCAACCTTATTTTTTTCTTCACGCTGTCAGTCTTAAACTACCAAGTACCGTGGCCAACAGGTGTATAGTTCAAATGAATACAGCAGCGTGCTGTACTAGCTCAAGAGGCAGGGCACACGAGTTGTGTTGCCGTTGCAGTGCAGTAGAAAGGTGGCTATAGTATGGCATGATGTATTTCTTCCATTAATTGGAGAAAGTAAATACGTCATAATGGTTTTGACTGACACCATTCATTAAACTAGAGTGGAATCTTGGTTAGCAACTGCCTCGGTTTACCTGTTTTTTGGTTTATGTCAAAAATGTACAACACAATTTTGCCTCGGTTTGCATGCGTTCTCCGGTTAGCGTACAATATGACATGCATCTGGTTGTGTTGTTAATACACTGCATGAGTCCAACTTTGTCCTTAATGTTTATTTTTCTTAGCAAACAACATCCTTGTCAGCAACCTATTAGCTTGCTAGCAAAATAGCAACCGGAACCGGAAATCAGCTACGTCGCCTGTCTATGATGTCATCAGCGGTTGACTCCCAAAAATGTTTACGCAAAACATGTTTTTATACTTTTACAGTTATAGTTTTAAATGCAAAAAAACAATTGTAAATGTATATAAATAATGAATGAAAATTAACATTTAAGTTTACTTTTACCTTAACAAACACTACTCCTTTCAAGATATAACTCCGCGTTAATCTCGCTGCCACATCGTGACTTCGTGAACATGTCATGTCATGAATCACGTATCCAACGAAGTTGAAAGTAACCTTAAATGTTCATTCATGCCATTTTGAATTGATTTTGAAAGCATAATTGTAACAATTTGTTTTGTGATAACATTTTTGGCTCTTTGGAACAAATGAATAGGATTTACATGACTTTTTATGGGACAAATTGATTCGGTTAGCGTCCGTTTCTGTTGGAGTCAGACCTTCTGGAACAAATTAATGACGCTAACCAAGGTTGCACTATATTTCATTGTATGTTAGACTGGTTGCTTTTTGCAGTGGTGTCGAAACAAACTGTATCATACTGACAGGTGTTTCTAATGATTTGGTTATCTCGTTTAACTGCATGAGCTCTCAGGTCCTGCATGGGTTTGCCTTGTGGATTTCCACCCAAAGTTGGCCAGTGGGTGGACGTGACTGCTGATTCTTCTTCAGCAATTCCTTCCACTTCTTCAGATGTGCAGACAGCCTACAGAGTGGTTCCACTCGCATTAGACCTGTGTGGCTCATGCTACACGTAGCATGCCAAAGTGCGACTCCAGGAAAGCATGTACACATTGGGGTATCTCGGGACTTGCCTCCAGTTTCACACATGTGCACACACGCACAGGAGTACGCCATTGCACAGGTGTGGCGGCCCTCTGATGAGATATGATTTTGTCATTTAGCATGCTGTGTTACAAGATGTATCTTCTCCAGTAAAGCGTCAGCGACAAACCCAACTCTGTCCTTGTCTGGTGTTCCCCTCAAGGCGATGCACACCGCCGAGGAGCCGCACACACTGGGAGATGGAGCGAGCATGGCAGCCACATTATAAATGACTATGAGGATCTCTATCACGCGCTCCTTTATTCTTCTGTTGCTCTTTTACTTCTTACTTGGTGTCTTTGTCCCACACACACATGCATGAGCACACAGGCACACACCGCTTGCCGTGCGAGACCATTACAGAGATATTCCCTGTAGGAGCCCCATGGATAGAAATGATGACCTTGCCCTAAAGCTTTTCTTCTTTAACTCACTTGGCTGTCTGAAATGGATCTAGCAAGGGAGTTTCTGAAGAGAAATAATTAACAATAACCCTTACGCAGCAAAACAGACGCCGCCTTTTGTGACTGGTTACTCTTTAATTACCAGCTTCTCTTTTAGCTTAGGTTAAGTAATAATCTTTAGGAAGTGAGATATTCTTACTCTATTCTTACTCTACCTTACTTGACCACACTGTTGATCCTCCTGTGCCTCAACAGAACTAATGGCCAGCACAATCAGCACTGAGGCAGCAGAAATGGCAGACTGAGCCCAAAATTCCAAACATTTCACACTGATGCCCTGGACAGTGGCAGTGACACTGAAATAATAAGCGGTGTATTGCACTTTTCCGTGCGGTACAGGGCTGAGGTTAACTCATTAGTTTTATGGAAAACAAACAATTCACATAAATATTCACAAGTTTATAGGATTTCGAACGTTAGGAAGACAGACTGGCGGTATGTGTAGGTTAGTTAGACATTCTTTTTCATTTAAAATGAATGTTTTGAAAATACTATTGCCTAAACTTTTTTTTTTAAGTATTGCATTTTGCTAGCAAAGTACTGCTTGGCAGTTTCATAACCTGCAAAATGTCCTAAAAGTAAATTATGGTGCAAATGTTCAACAAAAATACAAAACCAGAACAAAATAAAGACAAGATGGAACAAAACACCTTCTCCACCATACACTTTTTTTTCTTTGTTAAGTCGTACAGGTGGTCCTCGGGTTACAGAACTCCACGTTACTGCGTTTCACAGTTATGCATGCGTTCCTATAAATGAATTACAAACTTAATTTTGGTCCATAAACACGAGACTCGACTGAGAACTAGTTACAGCATGCACCCCGGGTGAGTGCGTACTGTGCACAGTGCAGGAATGCATCTCGTTTCAACGAGATTCGCCTGATTCGCAGCTACGAAGACAAAAGATTATTAGTTTATTTTTATTTTGTATTACTTTTATTATTATTATTGAATTTTATTTTTTTATTATTTTTTTAAGCTTATGAGTTTACTTTTTGCACTTCATTGTGTCCCCTGGGGGCAGTGCGCAAAGGAAAAGGAAAGTGAAAATGCAGTGGAATTAGACATCATAAAATGCACAGTGAGGGAAATCAGCATTGGACGTGTGAAAGGGTCTTCTAGTACGAAATGGACAGTCATAATTAGTGGTCTCATTATTGAGACTTCCTCCTTCCAATAAGCCTGTTTCTCCCTTCCTTGCAACGCCCCCCTCAGTGTGCAAGACAATCATAGTTATCTTTTTTATGACTGTTTTGTTTGATTCCAGTATTTAATCATTCGACTACTGTATTTTATATGCCCTTGATGTGTTCTGTGTACAATGTCAGTGACTTAGGAGTCAAGGCTATCAGTGTAATAAGCCCAAGAGGAACAGATTATATTAGAAAAAATGACTTTGAATACTTTTTGCACAATTTCTTACCAAATTCTTGTGAGAACACATTGCACACACATACACATTAGCCTTGATTAATAAATACCAATAGGACTGGATCTCAGTGCCTGTAATCTTGTATAGCTAGTAAATGTGTATTTCCTGAATATTAAGCAACACTGTTAAGCTAGTCTGTTTCATAAATGAGGCACTGTGATTAAAAAAAAAAAAAAAGTACTTGGCTCCTTCAGTGAAGAATCTTGTCAGTTCATTTATCCACATTTCACACACCACCGGATTAGTTTATCTACTGAGTATGTCAGAAGACATCTATCTATCTATCTATGGAACATGTACATTAAAAAAAACAAACCCAAAATGAATAAGTAAAAAAAATAATGCTCTATATAATGCTCAGACTGGCAACATTACTAACATTCGCATGGAGAGATCTAACAGACAGAGAGGCCCTTTAAGAAGAATTGCAATGTGGGAAGTAAAGTTTCTCTCTCATCTGTCTGCACCGCCCGCTGTTTTGTGCGTCGTGATTGGCTGTAAACCATTGTCAATCAATCTCCTTCGTCCCGTCCTGCCGTGTGTCCTGTGTCATGCTAGCTAGCTTGCTTGCTTGCTAGCTTATAAATGAATCTTCGGTTCGAAGGAGGAGGACTGCGACAGGAGGAGTACTGCAGCAATATGTTTTAACAAGGATCCAAAAACGCTACAGTACAGCGGAACGGTCCTGGGATGAAAAGGCACAGTCACATGAGTGAAACACGTCTGAATGAACTAATCCTTTCTTGTGTCCGACCTGTAGGTTGAGCATTAAAATTCAAACGAAGGTTTAAACTTTTTTGAGAGTGTTTAAACAAGAGAGAAATGTGAGAAAATGTTGCCTGTTTCAGAAAAGTGTATAAAGTGTATGGTGAGGGGTTTTACAGCCTTAAAACATATAATAATTGTAAAAAAATGAAGTTGGCTGCTTTGCGGATTTCACTTGTCGTGGGCTATTTTGGGAACCTATAGGAACCCTTGTTTATCCTCCGCGATAAACAAGGGAACACTGTTATCCCTTTGCTTTTCAGTTGGAGCTGCATAAGCAGGTAAAACGGAATTTGATGAGAACCCTCTGCCGTTTTCTAATCAGCAGGACATCCATAAAGTGTTCCGCAATGCTTGGAAAAAAAATATACATATAAAATATACTGTATATATATAAATCTAACCCTGAACGGGACTTAGATAAGCGAAGCGATGTTTCCTGAAAGATATGTGCTTGGAAGTTGATAAATCTTTAAAGTTTGTTTAATCAATTCAGAAACTATACATACTTGACATGCTGAAATAATTCAACACAAGTTTCCCATTTTCCGGATTGGACAAATGTCAATATTCATATGCAGTCTGTTTTTTCTCCTATAAGATCTCCAGATGAGAGAGGGGGGCTGTCAAAACACGCACATGTCAAGATGAAACAGAGGAAAGATAGCTGTTCAGTTCTGACATTTCATTAATAAATAATTTTTCCCTTGCATAAATATTAATAGATAAAATAATTAGTTAATTTACTGATGTGGGACAAAAATCTACAGGGAAGTTCTCCAATTCAACCATGTGGATTCTGATCTCATTTATATTCCAATACTAATTAATTTTGGAATTTGCAAGTTCAGCAGGTCGAGTGTTTTGTTATCTCTTTATGCTGTTTATTATACTAAAAGAATATTATGCACGGTTTACTTTGGTCAGTATGAGAGCTGTGTCAATTCCATCCAAACTGCACCTGTATCAAATACACCAAGCATTTTCAGAGTGGTTTTAATTTAAAAATCCCCAGTCGGCCCTTGCCACTTCGCAGTGCGAATTTCACGGCTTCACGATTTTTCAAAAATATATCAATTAATAAGTCATCCTGTTTCGTGGTTGAATACAATTTATTGTTCGTAAAAAAAATATGCATACTGAAGCAAATCGTACGTATTTATTGCCTAAATTAAGCATGTTCAAGCATAAAAATGTGTAAAGTAAGTAAAATACTTATTTAAAAGGCATTCAGAATATGCTGTGAACGATACCTTTCTACATTGGTCACTAGGTGTCAATAACGTTACTGTAATGCTCGGTGACACACGCACACACACCTGCACGCACACACACACACACACACACCTGACTTGATCACTGGAACAACAACAAGCTTTTATTGCAGGTTTGAATTATATCCCAATAGGCACAATAATCCCGAATAAAAACCCAGGCTACTGTTGCAGCTGTAACCCAAGCCAAGCTAAAACTCATCACTTCCTGTCTGCCCACCACACCTCTCCCCTAGGGAGCACATTTATAGCAATACACTTGAGCACGAGTCTTATTTATGTCTTAAATGGCTTATTTATTCTTATTATGTCTTCTCTATTGAATAATACTAGTTTAAAGTTGACTATATGGACGTTAGTTCATGACTAGAGGGCTCTAATAATGTTAAAAAACATATTTAGAAGGTCATAAACATGCAATATATACTCTGACTATGAAAATATTTTATTTATGAATAAGGAATCCCACTTTGCATAAATTCACTTATCACGGTTGGGTCTGGAACCAATTAATCGAGGTAAACGAAGGATTACTTTAATAATTTCCTTAGTTTATTGAACAATATACACTGCAACATACAGGAAATGTCTAATGTTTTGCTTATTTAGCAACACGACATGAAATATATCACCAGAAAAAAATAAATAAACCGTGAGCGAACAGAATGCATGAGTTATAGCTGCATCCACTAAAAGCAACTCTCAAGGTTTCAAAACAACCTGCATCTTAAATCTTTTTTTGCTGGTGCTGAAAAGTCTCGCCTTTCCCGCCTGTCATTTATTTTACATAAATGAGTTCAGACGTACCAAATGAGCCGTCCCCGCCCTTAAAACAGCTAATAGGGTAATCATTAAAGACTACTCTGTTGACCTTTTAAAATGCTGGCTCCCAACTCCTCACTCTAAACCCCCTGCTTATTGACTTGGCAGCATCTTCAAATGCTCCTCTTAAAGGAGCAGTGCATAGATTTTTTTTTTATCCCCCCTCTATCCCGTCGCTTTCCCTCGGCTATACTGCTCACCTCTGACCCCAGCAGCAACGGCCAGGGAAATGACTGGAGTATTAATGATGTCCAAAATGATCTGCTGTCGCCTGACAAGTTCACACACTGTACAATTAAGTGCGCATGTTCTCAAGCAGGGTTTGCAACAATGCAGACATTAACGAGCACAATGGCAACCCTTTCCTTGCAAGATCAGCTTTTGACTTAATGCTCTCCTGCACTAATAACATAACATTTACTGTCACTCTCCTGCTGCTTCCTCCTGTTCGATGGCAGACAGGCTCTACGTAGCCTGAGGGCTGTGATGACACTGAGAACAACTGCTCCGTTTATGACACCTGTGAAATGAGTGTGGAGAGGGGAGAGACGTGTGATTTGACAGAATAATGGAAGGAATTGAGACAACTGGCTATAAAAAATGCTTCTATACACAAATAACTCCATGATGATTTGATGCATTATATACAGTACAGTGTCCCCTCTCTACATCCCTCTTTCGCGGATTTTTTTAAAATGCAATTTTGCAGGTTTTTTTTAACAGCTATGAATGCGCATCGTGTTCTGCGTTCTTGTGGTGTATTAGAGTGATCTATCGGTGCTCTCTTGCATGTGTCCGTTATTGTATTTACTACAGCTACCAGTAGAGGGTGTTGTATACTCATGTGAGAGTTGAAGTCTGTCCAGACGTGTCCAGCCACAACAATCCTGATTGGCTAAGGGAGAACCCGCCCATTGTGTCCTGCGTTCTGATTGGCTGTAGACCATTGTCGAATCAATCTCCTTCTGCAGGACTGACGGTTTCCTGTTATGCTGAATGAAGTAGAATACTGTAAATAAATCTTTGGTTCATAGACGACAAAGGGGAATACGTTTTAACAAGAATACGAAAACGCTACAGCCTAACGGCAGTGGCGGAGTCAGACATTTTTCATTGGGGTGGCCAAGGTTACTCACATACGGGTGGCAATAAGTTGATATCTGAATTGTCTAGATGGCCAGTGGGGTGGCCGGAGAGCGAACAGGCGTGGCCACTCCGTAGCTCTGCCACTGCTTTTGGGCAGTCAACAGTATTAGAGCAATTAATAGTGTGTTTTCAATGCATAGTTTCTGGATTCTTTCCGGTATGTGACAATGGTGGTGATATCCATGCGGGTGTGGGTGATGATGGTGGTGGTGGTGGTGGTGAGGGGGGGCTTGACAAGTATGGTTCTCATACACATGCCAGACAACAAGTGATCTCTTTTACAAGCTTGCATCCCTTCCACCTGCCCATTTATCATGTCTTTCTGCACCATGGGTTGACCGTTACACTAATGATGCCAATTAATTGAAAACCGTAGTGCATTACAAACATTAACATTTCCAGGCCACAAAAACGAAAGGAGAATGTTTCAGAGGGGCTGGTGGGAACGAGGATATCACAGCCTAAACTAAAGCTCATTGATGCATTGTTTGGCTTCTAGTGATTAATAGGGAAACATAGGTTAAACAGAGGGGGGGACCAAAGTTCCCGAAACACTGTGATTAAAGACATGAGATGTCTTGGTGGAGAAGAATAGGAAAACTCTGTTCAGCAATTGAAAACAGCTGTGATCTGCAGAGGATTTTTGTCACATTTGCTGCAGATGTCACAATAATGGCAGGTGACACATTAAATTCCTCGGTGTGTACTACTGTATGTTGACTGAGGAAGCTGTTCTTCTGTTTGAGCAGTGTGGGCGGTATTGGTGTGCGCATGGATACACTACCTGCCAACCCCAGCAACAGTCATTTTACCCCAAGATAATAGGTACATGTACTTGGAAAGTCAAATAGTACTGAATAGTTCAGTATGCTTAAAGGTACACTAACATGCACTCATTAGCCACTACATCCTAATATAATGTAAATACTTTCCCAGCTAAATAGCTAAATCAAGGTAGCTAGGTAGCTAAATCAAGTTAAATCATGTCTCAATCTTAAAACCTAAGGCTAATTTACTTATGGTACATTTTACATAGATTACTCTGCGTATCTTTTAATATACAATTAATATGTGGATGTTTGGTAAACTTAGCTGTCAGAGCTTGGGACTTCATTGTGTTTTGAAACTTTCCTTCGAGCTCATTTGGAATATCGTCAGCATTCATCCTACAAAAATATACCTCAATGACATCACATTTACTGTATGTGTGAATCAGAGGGCAGTTTGATCCATAGCTACTCATGTCACTGTTAGTTCTCTTCAGCACTCCTAAAGGTTTACAGCCTTTTGTGTGACATATGAAGTTGTATCGGACTTTGAATCAAAACTGAGACAGTCTTTTATGCGGGCATCCCTTCTTGCACCGTACATATCAGAAGTTGAACCCTGCAGCCATATATTTTCCTGTATAGCACGCACAGGAAGTTATAACAGTTTCCCTTTTACTCCTACTCACACAGACATCAGAGTGAAAATGTTTTCTGATTGTTTCAAAGGTGGTAAAAGAACACGGGACACCCCTGTGTTTACTGTATTATGTGGTCAGGCTATATTTTTTTAGTGAAATGCTGTTTTTGATTTGTACATCTTTGCCAAAGAGGATTTTCCAAGTCAAGACATTACCTCAAATGATATGCAGATCCGTACCTACCATGGATGCCACTCAGCATCATAGAGACAGAATGAGATGGCAGGCTCGCTCCCAACCTTGGCAGGCCAGCAGTGTGCCACATACCTGGCAGACATTGATGATGACAGTAGAGAGATGATTCCAGGCTCCCATCCTCAGTATCAGCCAGGTGTCCATGGGGCAGCTGTGGGGAGTGTGAGAATGAATGAGAGCCGGTGGGGGCAGAAAGGTGCAGCAACTTCTACTAAGTCCAGTCTACAAATTTTACGTAAGAGGTAAATAGTTATGTTGGAAACCCGTCTTGAAGGCTTTTAAATAAAAGGCCTGACCCTTTATTGATCAAACATACATGATTCTCTAAAACATAAATTCACTTTAAATGTAACTACTGTCAGTCTTTTCATGCCTCGTCATTAAAAAAAACATCAGATTTCATGAGTTATATCATCACAAATGTGTGTACTGCGTGAAGTTTGTGTAATTGGTTATGTGGGCTGGTGTGCTTTGAACATGTTACAAAGACAGAACGGTGTGGCCTGACAGTGGTCCATGTGCAGCATTGTTTACAGTTTTTCATTGGCCAGCTTGCCAGCTGCTCCGAGCTACCCAATTACTGGAGCAAAACCCTGGCTTGCTCTTCCCAGAGCCCGGCACTGCATCCTGCATCTGTCTCGGGCTCCAGAGAGCTTTCTTTCAGCTCACCACCAATGCCATTTACACCTCCCAAACCACCATGGCTTAGGTTCCTTCCTACTGCTATTTAATGCAAGCTACAGCCCTCCTGCTGGCCTAGGAACCCAGCACACAAGCAAAATTGTCTTCCTGGAAAATGAAGACAGTGAATGTGACGCAGCACGACATCTCATTACAGCAGTCGAAGTTTTTCTGCTGGTGTTTGCCCAGGCTTAGATCATCAGACGCAGGGAGAGATTGCTTGAGCTTGGCTCCATCGTCTTTGCCAAACAGGAGGAGGGACAGAGAAATGAAAAGAGAGGGGGAGGGAAAATAAAAAAAGTAGGGGAGCAGTCAGTGAAGCTAAGAGGAATCTGTAGCAGATGTACTGCAGAGGACCTAAGGTTCCAAGCATGTGGCAACCAGTGGGGGCAAAGCGCTATAATGCAGAGAAATCAGGGCTTCCATGTAAGCAGCATGGGTCCAGTGCATTCCGAACAGCCAGCTGCCTAATCACAAAAAACACATTACAATATAATATTATTAACATTTTTTATTAACAAACGAGAGAGATTCTTTGGTTGTTTATGCAAACGGAGCCACCTGGAAAACAAATACCTTTTTCACTTTATGAGCTAGAGCACATTCCAGCTGGCCTTAGGTGGGAGACCAGGTATACCCTGGACTGGCTGCCAGTCAATCAGAGGGCACATACTGGCACTGCAGACAAACAAGCATTCACACTCACATTCACATCCATGGATAATTTAGAGTCTCCATTTAACCCATCAATCAATCAGTGTTTTTGCATTGTGGAAGAAGAAGCTAATCCAAGAAATAACAAAAGTAAGTAACAAAAGTAAGAAATAACATGATAAGATATTTAGAGGAGCTTCACTGTCCCTGTTACACTGGAGGATAGCTGGAGACCCTTGGTGTTTGCTTTTTGAGGCTACACCTTTGAGGTACCAGGTTTGATTTTGAGAAGATTGTACAGTGAATTTGCAATGCGTGAGAAGTAGCTGTGATAATAATTGACAAATTCCAAAAGTTGCCTCACATCATCAACTACCTTGCAAATTTCAGCGCTGATTGACTGCACAGCTTCAATATCATTTTAGACTGATCGGCATACCTTCAGATAAGACCAGACAACCCACAAATCTGACTTCTCTGCAAACACAATCAAGTTCACATTTTTCAGGCCATAATTTCAAACCGTTTTGAAGCTCTCAGGACTTTACACACAGTCTCTGAGCAAGATAAACATTTCCTCCATGCTCCTCTAAAACGCTGAGGGACGTTGACGAGACGAAAGGGTATGCTTACCCACTCATACAATCCCCAAGGAGTTACGAAAACAACCGCAAGATGTCTCGAGCCTTCTGCGATAAAACCGTGATGGTAGGGCTTGCCTTGATTAAGGATGCTACTAAGAGTAGCAGAACTAAGTAGTAGAAGTAGTAGAACTAAGGGTGCCCCCAAGTGTGTCTGTCAGAGCTTGAATTCAGGGTAGCGGGTGGTTTTCTGGTTTAGTAACCAATAATCGATACACAGACGCAGTGAACCATCTTTTCTGCGTATGCAAACTACAGGAACCTATGGTCATGAGCTTTGGATAGTGACCGAAGGGATAAGATTGCAGGTACAAGCAGCAAAAATGAGTTTTCTCCATATGGTGACTGGGTTCTCCCTTAGAGATAAGTTGAGAATCACTGTCATCCGGGAGAAATTAGAAGTAAAACCGCTGCTCCTCCGCATTGAGAGGAGCCAGATGAGGTGGCTCGGACATCTGGTCAGGATGCCTACCGGATGCCTCCCTGGGGACCGGTAGAAGGCGTTGGGGAAGACCCAGGACACGTAGGAGAGACTATGTCTCTCAGTTGGCCTGGAAACCACTCAGGATCCACCAAGGGGAGCTGGACGAAGTAGCTGGGAAAAGGGAGTCTGAGCTTCCCTGCTTTGGCTGCTACCCGACCTTGGATAAGCGGTAGAAGATGAATGGATGTAAATTACAGGAGCTGAATAAGGAGATTTTGACTTAGCGATACAGCCTTCAGCAATAAGATCTGTAAAGGAATGTCATCTTTGGTGTTAACTGACATTTGTAAACATGGAATGCAGCCTCTATCACTTACATTCTTTGCAAAAGCAGATGACTCCTCATACAAAATCCTGGTCTCAATTTTTTGTTGGTCTTCGGTCAGGTGAAGCAAGTCAAATGGTGTCTGCCTGGGTAATGGTGCTTAAATGCTTTTCTTTAATCAGTGGACTATCCTGAGGGAAGGACCTCACATGGAAAGCTATATTGATGGATAAGTTGCGATCTTTATTTCCAGGTAAATTCACAGTAATGAAAACCCATCCCTCAAACGGAATAAACTCAACATCTAGCTTTGCTTTACTCTCCATGAGTTCTATGAGCTCGGAAATTTGTATTTATCTTGACAGGATTTATAGATTGTATTGACGTGAGCGCCAGCGTCTACAAGGGTTTTAATGGCCAGGCAATTAAGTTTTGTTAGGGCTTTTCTGCCTATCAATTTAGCAATCTGATCTTTGCTGGCTGCGATTGGCTGGCGACCAGTCTAGGGTGTAACCTGCCTCTCGCCCGAAGTTAGCTGGGTGAGGCTCCAGCATACCCCCGTGACCCTAATGAGGATAAGCGGCATATAGAATGGATGGATGGATGGATGGATCTTTGCGGGAGGGTGGAGGGTCGAGTGCAGTCATTTCTGGGATTTTCTTGCGACGACTTTGAGTTTTAGCTGTTTCATGGGCTGTGTTTTGTTGATCGTTTCCACAGGTGAGTTGATGGTTACTTAAAACAGCATG
This sequence comes from Dunckerocampus dactyliophorus, assembly GCF_027744805.1. Classification (NCBI taxonomy): domain Eukaryota; kingdom Metazoa; phylum Chordata; class Actinopteri; order Syngnathiformes; family Syngnathidae; genus Dunckerocampus; species Dunckerocampus dactyliophorus. Next base: position 8,220,233 of record NC_072826.1, on the reverse strand, counting down.
GTGGGACTTGGGGAAAATTCTGGTTAATTTGTCCCCTTCCAAAAAATTTTGAAGAATTTCCTGTTTCTCTTATATCAAGGAAGAGGACATAAACATAATGACATAATAGTGACAAATCATTACTTTCAGACCACACCGTCGCTGATGAACCAATCCAGAAAAATGTTACAAAAATAAGTGATGAAAGTGAACGAGATTGGTAACAGTGCCCAGGTTGGGGCAGAAAATGTAAAGCAGCCAAACTACTAGTAGAACAGTAGAACAAACTACTTAACAAAGAAACAAAACAACTCTCTAACCTGATTGATATTGTCACTTACCAGGTTAACTCACTCGCAGAGACCGTGCAGAAGAACTACATGTATAGCTGTTCACTTGCTAAATGCCAAGGGACCAAAAAAGAGTGACTCTATAAATGCTCAAAATGTCTTGAAAAGGGTTTACAGGATTGTTTGCATTACTTTACTTGTGGCGAAGAGGGATATACAGTGTGCAAAAGACACTTTGGACAGTATTTGGGTTATATCTCATACCTGCTTCCTGTTTTGATGAGAACAGTATCCTATGTTTTAGCCCAATGACCCTGTAGAGAAATTGCTGAGGGGTCGCAGTTTGTTTAGCACATAGCTCTGAGAATAGTTCTCTGCTATTTCTTTTTAAGTGTGACTGCAGAAATCCCTTGAAATGAGCTAGAGTCATGTCTTCCTTGTTGACAACCATGTCTTTGAAATCTCCTGGCTTTATGATTCTAAGCACACCTCTCACAATCTCAAGAGTCTGTCAAGTTGTCCTTTACAGCTTCCTCCATCTGCCTACACATTTGTGCAACTTATGTCAGAAGAGTGATCCCCTATTTGGCCTCCCTGAACTTTCAACTCATACCTCGGTGGGTATGGAAGTGTTTTTATGGACACTATGTTATGTTTTTATGGCTATGGTGTGTGGTGTGTTGGAACTTTTGACTGTACAGTACGATGAGAAGGGATGCTATTAGGTGTTGGTTGTGAGGTTACCTGTGCAGTAGGCAGGTTCACAAGATGAAGTTGCTTTTTACTCAGATCTAAAAGTCAATAGGAATTGCTGAATACTATCTGACAAAATACTAATAGCTAGTGGATGCAGCATCAACTGATACATTTACTGCGGTGTGAGCTGTAGCTGTCTGAGTTAACCCAGCAGAAGGGGAGGTGACAGGTATGGACATTAGTTTTGCACTTGCATCTATGTGAACTGATAATGTAGCATCACTATCAGACTGTACAGTATCATCACGGTCCTTACTGTACATGACAGTGTTGATGTATTCAAAGCACCCTTCTGCAACTTCACTGGAATGCTTTGACGGGTCTCTGATGAGCACCAAGCTCATCTGCTGAGCAATCTGGAAAAGTTCCTAATGCTCTTCCTTTTCCATGACGTATTCTCCAGTCATAGCAGGTCACCCCCCTCCAATTCCAGCAGACAATCACCAACTCTTCTTCTCAGAGCCAGGTAAGTAGGTTTTTTGGATCAGCTCCGTACAACATTAGGAGTGGATCCCAAACAAACCCCAAAGACAATCACGGGGAGAACATGCAAACTTTACACAGAGATGCTCCGGACCCTCGATCTCCTGACTGTGGGGTTGACATGTACAAACAACAATAGTAAAATAATTTATGTGACTGACTATGTGACTCAAGAATGCAACTTGAAGGACCCCAGGTTTGACCGTTGAGCAAGGCACCAACATCAGCCAACTGGTCAGCACACTGCTGTGAGAGCAAAAAAGGGTGTCTGAATTTTATTTATAATCATTATTGCTGCAAAATCAATGACATCCTGGTCAGTTTCTGCTTGCTACAGTCTACTTGATACAATTGTTGGAAGGTGTTGGACCATGTAATGAGTGAAGCGCAGTGAAGTTCTTCCTTTCCTCAATTATTCATTTAGCCTTGCCACTCCCCTGCACTTGAAGCTGTTGCTCCACAGGAAATTAAGTTGCACTGGGAGCAAGGAAAGGAAGAGGCAACGTGAAGATGGGCTAGATGTGGGGGCAGGGGGGAGGTAACGAAGCCACTGAAGCTGAGCAGAGGTTGAGTGGGGTTGGAGCCACACTGTAAGCCCTCCTTTCCCCTGAGACAGGCGGAGTTAGAGGGCCGGGATGGGACTGGGTTACAGGGAAGGACCTGGGGCCATTTCATTACAGAAAGTGTCTGTCCAGAAGATGGGAAAAGGATTATCCCCCAAACAGGATTTATTGGAGGGGATAATTCCTTGGCTGAACCCAAAGTGGTAAAGTGCCATATAGGTTGAGGTTACAATATCGCCTCATTCACAGCTCCCAACTGCCTGATTTCCGGCCATGTAAGTGTGTGAGACTGCGCGCCTTTGTGAGTTTGGAATGAGAAAATCATGAAGCAAGGGCATTTCTAAAGAAATTAATATTTCCATGCAGACATGCATATGTGTTTGAATGCCTGTGTCATTCTCTGGTTGGAGTCGTGCCAAATACAACATGGCATCTTTCCTCCTGTTATTGGCTGCATTATGAGACACTATGAGGCTATTTTGCCGATTTATTAGATTGTAATAATGGAAGCAAAATACCTGTCACAATCATTTAGGTGACAGAGCACATCCCAATTGCAAAATCAAAAAGTTCACCTTTTGCGGGGAATGTGTAAATGTGGTTTGTTAGAAAACAGCAGAGGTGATAACAAAACATAGGAAACAAACTATGATTTGAGACTCATTTGCAGTCTTTGGGCCTGGAGGGTACTTGACAAAGCAATAATAGAGACATGGAGGAACACTGGCGAGATTTGCATTTAACAAACTAATGCCTCCTGGCCTGTCAGGTTGTATGAATACTGAAGGAATACTGTTTTGCTCTGGCCCCTTCTAATGTGGTAACAAGGCAACTTTTGTACACTTCTCCATGTGCAAACATGACCATCAAAGTCTTGGTGGAGGATCACATTCCACTCCATGCGGCTGTGTGCATCCACTTTGTGCCCTTTAATATTTTTCCAAGGGTTGCAAAAAAGCGCCTGAAATCATTCCCTCAAAAGGCCGTTGATTGGGGTGCTGGGGTCTATAATTTGCAATTAACGACCAGGCTCTGGAATTTGATTTGGGTCAAGGTCTTCATTTGCATAGTCCTTCCTGACTAGTAGAGAGACTCCACGGGTGCTCGGTCTTGATGACGGTGTCTCGTTGTCTGATTTATGTTCAGCGGTCACGGTGAGGAAAAAAAAGCAGAGCGGTGCTGCCCTGCGCCATCTCAATGCGCTTCCTGTGACTCGTCACTCTCTTTCAATTAATGAATTCTGAACACGACCGGCACTTTCTATTGGTTCTCCTCAATTGCCTGTTAATGGTGGGGTTGTAAGGCCAGGGAAATATCTAAGTCTACTTCCACTGGTTGCGGCAGATGGACAGCGCATTGTCCTGTGACCTGTAGGGAAAGCTATCACTCAAAATCTACCTTTGCATTGAATTATACCCAAACATCAGACTGGTTAGACATTACCAAACTGTCATTTACATTTGTGGGTACTTTAAATTTGAGGTAGAGTATAGTTGCACAAAAAAAAAAGACAGGTCGGCTCAGTGCAACATGTACAACACAATTACATCTCGAAAAGGCAGGTGCATGACCAACATAATTAAACAGGTGGACTGCTTACTGTCACAAATGAAACCGTTTTGGTCGACGACCACTGATGTTGACCACAGGCTGTAGACTCAGGCCTGAAGGTGGAGTGTCAAGTGCAATTTGCTTTCGTAACACGGCTATGAAGTCTTGGTGTCCAGAAGTGGAGCTGCAGAGAAAAACATGTGCTCCCATGATGATAATCTTTAGGCCTCTGTTTGAAGTGCACTCAGGCTCCTGCTGCTGATGGACAAAGTTTCTCACCATGGGCGGGTGAGTAGAGGATGAAGGGGTGGGATAAGACAATAGGGTAATGCCCTTGGGAGCTGCTGGCTTTCATACTGTTGACTGCACTGTCAATTTATCAACCACAACCTTTGCCTTCTACTCACAGGACACGTTTTTAGAATAAAGTCACTCATTTCAAGTCCATGTGCTGTCCTGCGTCACAACACATTCACTTTTTGAGTCTGATATTTGTTATTCTAATTTTGTTTTTTAAGTGTGCTGTATATTTATGTAAACATCAGTTTAACATTCAAATGAGAAGACAGGTGGTTTTTTTTTTTTTTTTGCTTTAAAATGGTCAATACTGCAATGCTGTATTTGCAGTACTATAGCAGCTCAGATACCACTGAAGGTAATAGAACCCGGTGTTATTGACTATTACATGACTATTTACAGCTCCATCGCCACACATACTTCATTACTGCTCACTGTATCTGTGGATTGTGTCTAGTCAGGGAGCCTGTGGTCTGACAGTCACCAGGGTGGAGTGTGTTTGTTTAGGGCCACTGCTCTGCTCGGACACCAAGATGCAGATGGTGGAGGGAGCTGGCCCTGGAGTGCCTTTGGACACGCTCCGGCAGAGTGCAGGGTCATGTTCTCTTGCCGACTACGAGACAGGAAATCCATTTAATTACCTGTGAAGCAGAAGAAGGGGTGTGGAGGCCTGACAGAGGCAGGCTGTGTTTTCTGTGCACTTTGCCAGTGTAGGTGGCTGGGGGGGGGCAAGGTTTGTAGGAAAGGGAAAAGAAATTAAAGAAATTAAAAATTAAGATATACATCTAGAGTCTAATGCTGAGTTTTTTTCTTAGTATTGTGCTGATTGTCAGAATAAAATGCTGTAAGCTACTTGTACATCATCAAGCATGTACACAATTTTTATATGATATATTATAGAATTATGCACGGTTATATAATTACAATTATATAATATAATATATATATTTTCTTTTAATACACTCATGACGACAAAAGGCTGCACAATGTATTCGAATTACGAGGCATAAAACGTCACGTTGCTCCATTACTAATGGTACAGCTGCTGCCTTTCTGTGTTGCCGGAGTCATTTTGTAATGGGGGATGTGTGCAAATAAGATTTTTAGTGCCCCAATCTGTACTCATTGATAGAGAGCATGGATGGTATCTATTAACTAACAAACCAAACATTGTCCATCAACACTTTTACTACGGGTCCCACATTTTTTCTTTTTGATGTCACCTTTTCGTGCCTGGAGTCCAGAAGTGACACTGGTCCCAATCCTATTCCTGGTACAACTACTACCACTTACTGTATGTTTTTTAAATGCTGTAAATTAACGCCTTAATGACGGTAACTAATTTATTAATTTATGAATTACATTTAACGCATGCGTTTCATGTCAAGCCACACTTCTCCATTATGATGCTAAAAGGGGACACAGTAGTGTCCCAACACAGAGGCTGCCGCTCCTTTACAACTTTATTCTGACCTGAACACATCAATAGCAGTGCAATTCCAACACCATACATGTATATCCAACTCATAAGGGGACTATTTCGATGTTAGTCGATGATTCTCTGAGAGGGATTATATGTAATCGTCAATCTGCTATTCATGGCAGTGGTTTGGAGATTAATGACCCTGGAAAATCAGCTATGTATTCATAAGTAGGAATGGACGAGTGAGGTTTAGCAAGTTGAGAGATTTTTTTTTCCCTCTGCTTGCATCAAGGGTCACGCATTTCTGTCATGTTCTGAAGTAATGCCCCTGTGTCACCCCCATCGCCCATCGCTCCCTTTATTCCTCCACAATTCGCCCATCTAAGTCTTCACTCCTTTTCTCTTTCCTGGTGGGTCAGCCAGCTAACGATCTGGCCAAGCGTGGATCCCACGGGACTCAGTTCAACTGCAGTTCAGGCTGTGGCTTGGTGAGAGATTGAAAGAGAGACAGAAGCACAAAAGGTATGCGCAGTATTCATCACCATCCTTGGTCATTTCTCATTCTCGCCGTTGCTCTATGATAGCTGTTTTCCTGCCATAACTGCCGGAAAAATAGTATCGTTTTATCTTTATGCTCAAACCATTTATATGAAAACATGTCAGTGCAAGTGTCCCACTTTAACAAATGCCACTTTTCAATTTTACAGAAATCCTTGCTGAAAAGAAATTATTGATTGACAGGATGTTGACTTCATCCAGAACATATTACAAGAAATAGTCACATATTTTTATGTGAAGATGAATGTTTGTCTTGTGATAAGGGTGTATCAATGTGGTCTGAACAAAAAGTGTAAAACAATACAATGAGGTCAGTAGCCTTGCAGCACGCATCAGTGTCTCTGAATTGACAAGCGTGCATGTCCCATAAAACACTTTAAACAGAAAAAGTTTCTGGTGAAATCAGTATCCTTTATAAATCACTCACAGCGAGCAGTGATACTGAGAAAGGTGTTTGGAGATGATACTTTGCTTGTGGGAGCAGCTGAGCATGAACTTGAGTTGCCAGAGATGTGGAGTCGTGACACTCCTGTTCTCAGCCACCTGTGTGCCTGTGTGTGTGTGTGTCTGTTAGTATGTGTGTCTGTCTGTGTATGTGGCAGTTTGGAACAACACAGCAGGTGGCAGGTAAAGAAAATGTTATCCCCAGAAGAATTGTTGGGCATTAAACTGCGATCTAACGTCTCTGTCTCTCTTCTTAACATGGAGGAAAGGTTCCCAAAATAGCCCGCAATAAGTGAAATCCGCGATTATATTACTATATTTTTGTACAATTATTGTATATGCTTTAAGGCTGTAAAACCCCTCACCATACACTTTATTCACTTTTCTCAGAGAGGCATTAACATTTTATCACATTTCTCTCTTGTTTAAACACTGTCAAAGTTCAAATTTTGTTAGAATTTTAATGATCAATTTACAAGATTGAGCACAACGAATGAAGTGACTCACGCATATTTCACCTGTTTGATCGTGGCTTGTCCTGGCGCCATTAGCCTGCAGCATTTTCGTATCCTTGTTAAAACATATTCCTCCTCCTCATCGTCCTCCATGAACCGAAGATTCATTTGCAGTATTTCAGTCGCCCTACAGCTGCGTAACTTCTGCCTTCGTTCAGCATGTATGATTGCATGTATGACTAACAGCTAGCGATCATACAACAGGAACCCGGCAGTCCTGCACTAAGGAGATTGATTGAAAATAGTCTACAGCCAATCAGAACGCAGAACAGAATGGGTGGGTTTTCCCTTCGCCAATCAGGACGGTTGTTGCTGGATATTTACTGAGAGGAACTGGGCACGAGTATACAACACCCTCTCCTGGTAGCAGTAATAAATACAATATATATATATATACATACACACACACACACATTGATATATTTTGTGTCGTTGAGTGTCCAGTTTCAGTGCTTCCCCCCCATCTTCCATCAATCTTCTGTCCTCTCCCTCCCGATCCCCGCTATTTAACCACCTGCGAACGGTGAAAAACTGTAATTGATACGCCCATATAAAATTTTTGGACACACAACTCGAACCTCCCCTCCAAACCATCCTTCTAACTTGACATTGACACTCTTCTCCAATTTTGGATCAACATTTGCAATACAAGTGGCTGTTGCAAATATTAGATTAGATTATAGTTCCAGAACCATGCCCATCTCTCTTCGATTGCCATTGTTCACTTTGGTTCATTTGGTTGTCTCACTTGCTATCTCTCTTAGCTATGTATACATAGCCTATGCTATGTAGAGTGCTGTAAAAATGTGTTTGCCCGGTTCCTGATTTTTTATGTTTGTCACACTTAAATGTGTCAGATCATCAAATAAATTTAAATATTAGTCAATGCCAACACAACTGAACACAAGATGCAGTTTTTAAATGAAACTTTTTATTATCAAGGAAGAAAACAAATCCAAACCTACATGGAAAAATGATTCTCCCCATTAAGGCTCATCATCTTGATCCCCAAGACCTTAGTAAAAATACACTGTGGTCTGATGAGACAAACGTTTAACTTTTTGGAAGGTGTGTGTCCTATTACATCTGCCGTAAAAGTAACACCGCTTTCATAAAAAGAACATCATTCTAACAGTAAAATATGCTGGTGGTAGTGTGATGGTCTGGGGCTGTTTTGCCACTTCAGGATCCGAAGACTTGCTGTGATAAGTGGAACCATGAATTCTGCTATCTACTAAAAAATCCTGATGGAGAATGTCGGGCCATCTGTTTGTGACCTCAAGCTGAAACCAACTTGGGTTCTGCAGCAGGATGATAACCCAAAGCACACCAGCAAGTCCACCCCTGAATGTCTGAAGAAAAACAAAATGAAGACTTTGGAGTGACCTAGTCAAAGTCCTGACCCGAATCCTATTGAGATGCTGTGGCATGACTTTAAAAAGGTGGTTTGTGCTGGCAAACACTCCAATGTGGCTGAATTACAACAATTCTGCAAAGAGTGGCACAAAATTCCTCTACAGCGCTGTAAGAGACTCACTGCAAGTTACCGCAAATGCTTGATTGCAGTTGTTGCTGCTAAGGGTGGCCCAACCAGTTATTAGGTTTAGGGGGCAATCACTTTTTCCACACAGGGCCATGTAGGTTTTTTTCTTGTTTAATAATAACAAAATTTCATTTAAAAACTACATTTGGTGTTCAGTTGTGTTATCATTGATTCATATTTAAATTTGTTTGATGATCTGAAACATTTAAGTGTGACAAACATGCAAAAAAACAAAAAATCAGGAAGGGGGCCAACATTTTTTCACATATATATATATATATATATATATATATACACACCTGGCAAGAGGCATGGGAATTGCTTTCAGACTGGACTATTCTATCACTATAGTGACAGGAAACTAAAACAAATATGAATCCCACACAACGACTTTTCACACATTAATGACATACCACATCCTGAAAATGCTACATTTTATCTCAGCTGTATATCCTGGACAGATAACCTGCCAATCACAGGACTGACATGTAGAGACATTCACTCTCACGTTCACACAGTTTAGGGTCTAGAATGAACCAAACATACATGTTTTTAGACACAAAGCCCACATATAGGCTTGACTATATACTATATACACTATTTGCAGTGCATTACTTCATGCAAAATCCTTCTAAATTTTAACTAGCTTAGATGCCACATGGTCTAACAAGTCCGGCAACCGCATAACGAGCATCATTTTTTTTGTGTATGTAACTATTATATTGTTGCAAATTGCATGGTAAGTTGATGATTGTGTGTGTAAGACCAATCTTAAGACTCTAGGGGTCAGAGAACTTTATCAGAGCTGATCCAGGAGGAAGCCAGCTGAGCACATCATGTGGAATATAATTAATAATGCATTTAATAAATAGCTCCTGAGCCAGCATTGCACTCCCACCATCTGCTCCAGTGTAATTCCCTCCCTTTATTAATGTCAGATAGCCATTAGGTGACTGTGGAGGAGACATAATAATGCATGGCATCATTTACAATCTATTTGTCTCTCCAAATTCCAGTATTTTTTTTTGCAAATCCTTTGGCACAGTGAGGTAGTGGTGTTACTTGAATAAAACTGGAACCTGGGTTTTAAAATGACAAGAGTAACATACTTCATAGCCACTCATCTTTATTTTTTCCAGTCAATATGAGAACTGAGGATAGTATATGTGAGATAGTGCTTAGGAATAATGTAATTAGATATGCATCAATAATCCATTATGCGTATGCACTAAAAGTGTGTTTTTACAGCTGTTTGATCCAATGTAAAACATTATTATGTATGCATTGGTTTGAAGGCTCACATTGATTTTAAAAGCCCAGCTCAGGTCCAAAATATGACTGATAAGGATACTCTGCTAGCCAGAATCAGGATTTCAGAGCTTAGTGTGCCGCTTTTGTGGTTGTTTTTCATGTTGAACACTTGTCACTGCACACCTGCTGTCAGAACATTTACGCAAGTTAGCTTCCATCATTGTTTTTGCCCTTTAAAAAGTACAACACGTGACATTTTGCTTATTCAAAAAATAGTTGAACACATTTCACCTCAGAGGTTTTATCATTTCAAACATGGAGAACACAACTATTGATTTAGCCCCCACACCACCTAAGCCCTGCAGCATCCACACCTCACCTCAGGCATACTGTGTCACTTGAACCTTACAAGTCCACTAATAAAAAACATCAGAATGCTGCAAGTTGCGTCAATTCAGTGAGGCAAAGTCTGACTTGCTTATCATAGGTGATATCAATGCGTTCAGCACTGGGTTTTATTTTCTCCCTTGGAGCCTTTTGTGTCCTCTGTACATGTTCACCGTAAAAACAGGAATCTGAAAGGTCTTGTTCTGTGTTCTCTGCTTCAGAGGGCACTCAGTCACTTCAGATTAGACTATGGATGGTAGGTCAAGAAGAATTAACTTGTCGACAGGAGACATACAGAACGCGGTTACTGTGCATCTCTATAAAACATAATTTATATTCGTATTACTTGCTGAAAACATGAGTGTGTCAACAGGAACACAGTTGGCTCAGTAAATGTAAACACAATTTTCAGTCTTTTTGTAAATGGATCCATCTATTGAGCAGATTCATGCTGTCTGGGCCTTAGCCGATCATGTTCTTCTTTAGGGCACAAATGAGTTGAGCCAAATTAACAGTGCCTCACGTTGGTTGCAGCCAAGAAGTCCGCACCTGTTTCATGATCTACCCCTTACTATAAAACATATAACACTTAGAAACTACAGTAAATACAAACGATTAGTATTTCACATTCACGGTTTCAAAGTTTACAAGTAGTTGACATCACTCAATAACTCACAATTCAAGGCGATATGGCAATAAAGATTATTACACATAATTCCTCAACAGCTGTGTACACAACCTGAGCGGTATGTCAGTCAAAATAGCTACGTAGCGTTCATTAAACACACAGTTTGTGTATTACGTGCAGTTAGCATTTGTTATCAAACATTACAGATATGCAAGAAATGAAAATCATTATGCAAAAGACAATGCAGTCGAGGGTTATGGCAACACATTAAAAAGGTTTCATCGATGGGCACATTTTCCATTTCATCATGAAAAAATAGTTTAGCAGGCGGAAGTGTAGAAAACATGCATTTCTATAGTGGAGTTCAACACGCGAAGCAAAGCCATCAGACAATTCACGTTTTTTCCTCCATAACCCGCCTCTACAACTAAACGGATAACTTTTGTTATAGAGGCATCTTAGCGCTTAGTTAGTTTATCTATAATCAGAATAATAAAGATGAAAGTTGCATCTCCGTGTGTAGTTTGACACGTCTGTTCACCACTTCATCTTTGCCGTGGGGGAGCACCAGCGAATCAGGGGTGGAGTTTAATGTCAGCTGACTGAAGTCATATGACATCCACAGAGTGACATTTATGCGATCAACCCAAACTACTTTCGCGATCGACCGGTAGCTTGCGATCGACGTAATGGGAACCCCTGATCTCACGATTTATGGGAGATTTTTAGTGAACCAGGAGGCTGCTGCCTCTTTCTTGTCAAACAGGATATCCGGTCCCATTGGTTTATTGTTTACAACCCTAGTATGGTGTGATATAGGGATGGCATGCTGGAGCAATGCAAACATAACATAAATCTAAGCTCAATCTCAGTTTATTGCTGCACAAACCCAAACAAAACTAAATTGTACAACGGGAAATCATTTCTCCAAAATCTATAGTTTTTCAATTATACACAGTGGAACCTTGGTTCGTGCCATTTTTCAGAAAGCCAAAAATGTTCACACAAAACATGTTCTTATAGTTTTACAATTACAGTATAGTTTTACATGCAGAAAACAATTCAAAATGTATATAAATACATAGAAATTATGACGGAAAGGGTTAATGAACATTTAACGTTACTTTTATCTTCATTGAAGACGTGATTCTTGTTCCCAAAAACACAATGTGGTAGCGAGACACCACATGGACACCACCTTCCTATTTTGCCATAATTCTCATATAACAACCCAAAATGCAGCCAAAGAAAGTTGTGTGCCAGCATTTGATAAAGACGGTGAGAATCAATATTGAATTCAAGAAATAACTCCAAGATGGTGTGTCGTGTTGATCTCGCTGCCACATTGGGTCTTTGGGAACAGTCACGTCTTCTTTCATTCGTCATTTATATGCCTTTAGAATTGCTTTATGCATGTAAAACTATAAAAACGTGTTTTGTGTTCACATTTTTGAGCGTCAGCCACTGGTGACATCATAGACGTGCAACCGAGCTGACTTTGGTTCCTGTTTCCATGTCATGCCAAGCTAATAGGATGCTAACAAGAACGTTTTGGAATAAAAACACATTAGGAAAACAGTTGGACTCACGCAGTGTATTGACAACACGACAAGACGCGTGCCATATTGTATTGTATGCTAACTGGAAAATGTACACAAAGAGAGGCAAAATGATGGCATACATTTTTGACATTAGCGGAAAAACACGCTAACCTTGGTGTACGCTAACTGAGGTTCCACTGTATTATAAAGTTCCGGAGGGAATCTATGACAGTCAACATAAGATCTGGACCTTGCCTTGAGTTTCTCCTTCAATGATGTGCCTCTATAGTTCAAGAATGTATTTGTGTTTTCTGGAATTTACATCAGAGGGTATGCGGTTTAGCCCATTAAATATAAAGTATTAGTATATTACTTGGTGATGAAAGAAGCAATAGAAAGAAAAAAAAGATTTCTGACTCTGTGCTGCGCTTTTATGCTGTAAAAATCAATGTACCCGCAGAGTTGTGAGTTGTGACTGTGCTGTTCTGGTGAATGATTTATACAATTTCTCCAACAAAGAAAGTACGAGAAGCCTCTCTGCATCACTTCTTCACTGCTTCTTTGAAAGCATATGCCTTTGGAGCTTGAGCAACAATATGTGCATCCAGAACATGTGCCATAAATTAAGGTTGACTGGACAAAGCTGGGACTCTGCCCTTTTGCTACAAAAGGGTATTATTGTGAAGCAGAGAGGCAGCGGCAAAGCGAAGTCATCTGCATCTGCGCGGGCGAAGAGAGGGCTCGTGCATTCAGCGTGAGCCTCCTCTGTGGCTACTGAGGCCGGGCCTGCTGCTGCAGATAGACTTGTTCCAGCTCGCAGCCCTCCCAGGCTCCTTAGCCTGCCTCGGCCCACGAACAGATGGAGAGAAGAGAGCAAAGGGGGAGAGGAAGGGAAATTGCTCCCTGTTCAGAGCTTGGCACAAGCATTAAGAGTGGGTGTATACAGTTACTTTACTGTACACCCAACTAGTATGGTGTGTAGTGCAGCTTTAAAAGTTTACTGGAAGGACAAGAGCACATCTATGCAAATATGCCATACATATTTATGTTTCATATGTTCCTTTATGTGATTAGTGCGCTACTTAAAGTGTGAAAATGTACAAATTATCGACCAGTTTCTTTGTTACCACAATTCTCGAAAATTGTGGAGAAGCTATTTAATAATAGGTTGGACAAATTTATTAATAAGAATGAATTATTGGCAAGTAGTCAATATGGTTACAGAGCCAACATTTCAACTTCTATGGCACTGACGGAAATCACGGAGGAAATCACTACTGCCATAGACAACAGAAGATGCGCAGCAGCAGTATTCATGGATCTGACAAAAGCCTTCGATACAATTAATCACACTATTTTAATTTCAAAATTAGAAAGGTACGGAATTAGAGGTTTAGTCTTAAATTGGGTTAAAAGCTACCTAGCAAAGAGGAAACAATTTGTAAAGCTAGGAGAATATACATCTGGGAGTCTACACAATACGTGTGGAGTACCACAGGGGTCCATACTGGGACCAAAACTGTTTAACTTGTACATTAACGACATTTGCAAAGTAACTAACAACTTAAAATTGGTCTTATTCGCCGATGATACCACCGCTTTCTGTTCTGGTGAAAGCACACAAGAACTCATTAAAAAGGTCAAGGATGAAATGGTCATATTAAAGTCATGGTTTGACAAGAATAGATTATCTCTGAATTTAAGTAAAACTAAAATAATGCTATTTGGTAATAGTAGAAAGGACACGTACGACCAAATACAAATTAATGGAACGGATATTGAAAAAGTGGAAGAATATAAATTCCTTGGGGTTATAATAGATGAAAAAATGAGTTGGAAATCTCATATTAAATATATACAACAAAAGGTGGCGAGAAATATCTCTATATTGAATAAAGCAAAATATGTTCTTGATCAAAAATCACTCCACACTCTGTACTGTTCCTTAGTATTACCATATCTAACGTATTGTGTGGAGATATGGGGAAATAACTACAAAAGTAATCTTCACTCACTCACTGTACTGCAAAAAAGATCTGTGAGGATAATTCATAATGCCAAGTATAGAGAACATACAAACCCTTTATTTTTAAAATCACAGATATTAAAATTCGCAGATTTAGTACACTTTCAAACCGCTAGAATAATGTATAAAGTTAATAATAACTCGTTACCCAAAAATCTAATCAAGTATTTCTCAATTAGAGAGGAGAAATATGATCTTAGAGGAAAATTAAACCTAAAACATTTATATGCGAGAACAACGCTGAAAACCCACAGCATTTCCGTGTGTGGAATTAAATTATGGAACGGATTGAGTAAAGAACTCAAACAATGTACAGAGATGAGCAAATTCAAAAAACAATACAAGCAGTTGATGTTTGCTAAATACAAGGCAGAAGAGTCCTGATTGTTCTGTCAGGTTTGTTATTTTATTTTATTTTATTTTATTTTATTTTTTTTTCTATTTTATTTTATTTTATTTTATTTTATTTTTTATTTATTTAATTAAATTTTATTTTTTATTTATTTATTTTTATTTATTTATTTATTTATTTATTTATTTATTTTTATAATTTTACTTGTTGTGCTTAAAAAAAAAAAAAAAAAAAAAAAAGGTCATTATTATTATTATTATTATTAATGTTCTTTCTTTTTTTGGGGGGAGGGCTATCTCACCGTTATCTATTATGTGTTATCCTGACTATCACTGAAAACATGACATGGAATCCAGGAAGTGAACTACATGTACTGTACTAGATGTAGAATGGATGGGGGGTAGGATTAAATAAGCTTTGCTTCTTCCTACTCCTTTTGGACATGTGGAACTGTCAAAGAATGATTCACGAGATGTATTCCATTGTAACCTTCATGTTCAAATAAACTAAACCAAACCAAACCAAACCAAAATGTAAATATTTGCTATTCCTCCTTACCCTCATCATCCCTGTCCCGTCTGTCTTGTTGAGACCACTTGTAATGGCTCAAATGACCTCTAGTTCTCCTAAATCTCCTTCATTACACTCACCCTCCTGGTTATGGGGCTGGGGAGAGGCCTTGATGGCAATGTGCCATGGTGCGAGGGCCACATCTGATGACATTAAACTCTTAGATCAAACCCTTGTGGACCTCTTTCTGCCAGAAATCATAAACGGAGAACCATTTGCATATTTGAAAGCCATTTACATATTCGAAACGGGGAAGCAATCACTCGCACTCGCATATTTTTAGTCACCAATAACATCTTTGGTCAATGAACTGTTCAGCATCACAGGGTTCCAATCTAATGGCTGCAGTTCAATGTTTGACGCGCATTTCATAGCATGAAACTGGATTTAATGAAGGCACATTGCAAAGAGGAGGAGTCCAGGCGTTCTATGTGTTTGAGATGATGTTCCATGATGAGCTCAGGAATAATAATGATGTTAAGGGATAATGTAGCTCAGAGATTACAAAGACACAGTCTCTTCGGAAGAGACGGAGCTAGGGAAGCGGGAAGAAAATAGGAAGCAAAGCAATGCCTCCTGCACTTCTGCGTGCTATCGAGCATGTTGCAAACAGCCACGCTGTGCCAGATGAGACAGCAAAAGAGTGATGCATGTTGAAGCAAATTGATTCTATCTGAAAGGGCTTAGAAAACTTTAACCCAGATCAAAGCTCATTGTAAGGTGCTCAGATCACCCTGTGAACAGGCAGAGCAGTGGGGGAAGAGAGAAAAGAGAGGGAGTGTCTTGTCCCATCTAATTATACATTTCAGACAGCTCACCACCAATTATCTCCCCTTCAGTAGCATCTGCCCTTCCAATGACCGCAAAGTTAATGTGTGGCAAGCCCACCGTTGGGTTCGAAACTTGCGCTTAATGTATGGTAAGCTGGTGGAATTTCCCTAATATCTAATGATAACAAACTCAAGGTGAGACAAAGGTTTAGTCCAAGGCTGAACAGTTAATTGGCACAGTTTTATCATCATGCAAATACTAACAACTTTGGCCTTTGTAAGTCATAGCACATTCAAAGGCATTGGTCTCTGTAGGACACAAAAGCAGAAGGTTTTACACTGTGAGAGTAAAAAAAGATATCAGTAGTTACCTGGTAGTTGTTTAAAGTATATGGGAATATTCAGTCAATACAATAGCTCGAGCATCCTTTATGCATGCTTTATCGCTCATGCTGTATGTCTGAATGACACCTGGTGATTTCATCATAACTGTACATAACCAAAACATAGCCTAACCTAATCTAAATAACTAATTTCAGTTTGTCAGGTTGCACTCATACACGGTCAATGGAACAGTGCTTTTGGTTAATGGGAGCTCTCTAATCCACGTTTGTCCAATTCAAGTTTGATACACTTGCTGATAGTATGGCAATATGGACACGGGACACCATGATTAGACCGACAACAATATTGGGAAACTGTACCAGACAACTTTATAGAAGAGCTTGTGGTCAAACAGCAGACAGCACAGATGACAAAAATGTTGGTTCACAGAGCACGGCTTATATACGCCGGCAACAGAACGGGGGATCGGAATGTTAATTTATGGCTAACTTCTGTATTACTCTGGCAAGATGAAAAGAGTTGGGACAGGGCATGGCACGACCGGTCAGGCACACGCACATGCATGCATACCATGTAGCCAAGTCATAGAATGACTGTAATGTGATCACTTTTCACCAGTTCTTAACCTCCACATTTCATAACCAAAATAAATATGAGTACTCTACTCAGTGGTTCTCAGCTGGTTTGGCTGCGGGACCCACCATCACCCATTAATGACAAATTGCGGAATGTTTGATGTTAGAATCACTTCTGATATAAAAACAGACATTGCAAGGCAAATATAAGGCATTCAAAAGACGCATTCAAAGAGAATGATGTAGTATTCTACACTGGTCACTAGGTGCCACTTACTGTTACTGTAATGTTTGGTGAGACATGCAATCGCCGGAGACTTGATCAACTTTTATTGCGGGGTTTGAATTATTTTACCACAGGAACAATAATTCCGAATAAAAATCCCTAATTACAACACAGGCTACTGTTGCGGCCATAACCCATGGCAAGATGAAACACAACTCTAAACCCTCGACATCACTTCCTGTCCGCCACCCACTCAGCTCCCCCCCCGGAACACAGTTATAGTAACACACACAAGCACAAGTCTTATTTATGTCTTAAATGGCTTATTTACTCTTATTATGTCTACTATATTGAGTAATACGAGTGTAAAGGTGACTATAGTGGTGTTAGTTAATCTCTACAGGGCTCTAATAATGTTAAACCATCTTTAGAAGGTCATAAACAGATTTTCTATGCTTTAATTATGAAATTATTCCATTTACAGTATAAATAAGGAATCCTGCTTTGAGGAAATCTGAGTCAGAATCTGTCTGGAACCTTTTAACCACGATAAATGCGGGATTACTGTATAATAAAGGCATTATTTAATTCTCCTGTATGTTATAAATGACACCACCTTGTACAATTTCAGTAAACAAAGACTCAAAATGCATCAATCCAAAGTCTGTCTATGTTGACCCTTTTGGTCTGGTGCTCATGTCTCAGTAAAGAAAATGTACTTGCTAGATTTCCTTGCTCTCTGAATCATTTCACTTCTCACAGAAATGCAAAGACCAGCATTCAACAATAAGCTATTCACGCCGTGATGCTGGTGACGTACGAAGTGTCAACCAAAGTGTCACCAGGTATAATTAGGAGTTTGCTCAGAGGTACTTATGCACTGTGAATTAGATTAAAAGTAAATATTTAACTTGTCCCAAACAATGTTATGCTCTTCTGACAGATACTAAAACATGCCAGCAGGCCATAACACAACAACTGACAGACAATGCAGCTGTTTTCATACTGAACTGATGTCAATTCTACTTGACGGCTGTGAAGCACGGATGCCTTGTTTGGTTAGATGCTTGTTACTTCTCTTCTTCCCTCGTTGGCTTGTGTCTCAGGTGGCTGGGATGAAGGTGAGAGCACACACAAGGGGGGTGAAAAGTAATCCACGATGTACAAATTGATGATCTAAACATAGCCAGAAGCCATTGCTGCTTCTCCATTGAGGCATTGAATATCTTAAAACACTGTTGAAGACTTTGATAAATTGGTCACTGTGGTTCCAGAAGATTTGGATGCAATTTTCACAAAATGCATTAGAAGACTCTTAAAAAAAAATGCTGGACAGAAATATGGGTCATTTAAAATGGAAATAATTATAATGAAATGACTCATTAGCTCCAAAGAATTATTTGCTTCTACCATGGTGGTGCATTTCACCGTTCATAATCTGTCTTTTTTGTTTCTCAAAAAAAAAAGTTGTACTTGCTAAAGTCGTAGCTGCAACGCTACTGAGTGAAGTGTTGGAGGAGCTTTTTTGCAAAACGGTGCGACTCATTGGCTCAGATAAATCATGCAGTCTGTGGGCTTCAGCAAAGTGAATCACCCAGATGCAAAAGTGAATGTGTATAAGTGTACTTGTGTGTGCGTGTGTGTGTGTATCCATGAAAGAGAGGACCTTTCCCACACTGCAATAGGCTTCACTGGAGCAGGCAATTGCAGTGTAGCCATGTGAGAACAGGGCAAGTTGGAGTCACTTTTGCTGACGGCTCTTAGAAAACCCAACAGTTTTGATAGCAGGACACATCATGCCAAAGGCTGGACAAACATTTCCAAAAGTTTGATTTGCTGCTGCTTGCTGTGCAGATGCAACAATATGCTGCTAATCTTATGGCTTTTTGTGGGGTGAGTCGTTAAAAAGTCCAAAATACATGATTTTGTTTGTGTGTTTGCTTTGAGGTTGTTTTCCAAAAGAATGCGTTCATGGATGGACTTCAACTCCACCATGTGCTATTTATAGCCTATAGATAAAATGTATAGATCTAAGGTGGAGGCACAGAGCCACGCCGTCAGTGCTGAAGGGCTGCTTCCTCTCGCATGGCGGAGCTTATTGGAGGCATTAGCTCTTTCAGCCATCAGCGCAACCATTGTGCCCTCACTTACATCAAAATCAATGTGGCCTAACCATAACATTTAAAGTCTATACAAGGGGCAGTGTGGGTATTCACAAGGGGAAACCTTTCCTTTCCAAATTTGAGAACATTACATTGGACTTTTCAGAGCCATTTTCAGTCAGCAACACCCTTCGGAATACTGACATACTGTATGTCATATTGTCATAAACACACACACAACCATGCAGAGCCACCAGGTCGGATGTATAGTTTGCAAAGGATCAAGCTAATAGATCAAACATAACCCTCGAACCAACAACACAAGACCATTGTCATTTCAGGCCCAAATGCGGCACGATTGAGCTGGTGATTCCTTCAGTACAATGAAAAAATATGTGAGTGGACAAACGGACTTAATTTAAGTGAGTCACAAAACAAAGCAGGTGTGTTTTGAAATGTGTATTTGTGACAGATAGAATAATATGCACTATGTGGGTGTAGCAGAAGTAATGTTTAATATTGCCTTAACTCATAATTGCCTTAATATTTATACGGTACCGGTTTCATGCTTAAAATGATCATTGTTAGTTGCAGCAGTCAGAGTACAGTACAGTAAAATGTTTTTGGCTTAATGTTATTTTAACAGAAAAAGTACGAGTTATTGTAGCACTGGAGGTCTCCAGCAGGGGGGCGCTTAGCGCTTTTGGGTCATATTAAGGACACCTCGCTTCCAACTCCTCCTCAGTCATTACAAACTTGGCTTGAGGAAAGAACGTGTCCGTTTGTCCTGATTCAACAATTCCACTTTTCAGGTATTTGTTCTTCCATAGGAGTGGTTTATGCTTATGAGTGTGTCATTGAATGTTTAAAGGTGTTATGGAATGTGTATGTGTTACGCTGTATGCGTGTATTTCAAGTTAACGAGGTCTGAACAAGCTAATGCTAAAGCTAACGGCACTGCCGAGTGAACTAAAGCTAATGTTCAGTGAACCGCCATGTTTATGACGTAATACTGTGAAAAATGGCGTTGTAGTCTCCTTGTTAATATGTGCAGTATGTGTGCGTATTTGCTGCAGTATCTGTGATTGGATGTGCTCTTGGTTTAAGTGTGCATTACAAATAAGTACGTGTTATTGTGCATTAGTATAACAGGGATATTTTGCCAATTGCTGTGTGAGTTGTTGAAACATTTTTCACAAATACTGTCACTCTATGTTGAAGCTGCTAATGTTGTAAAGTGTATGTAAAATGTCTGTAAGTCAGTTCTCGGTCATTACAAACGTGACTTGAGGGAAAGATTGTGTCCGTTTGTCCTGCTTCAATAATTCCCCTTTTCAGCGCGTTGAAATATTGTCCCACAAAGTATTACATAAACAACATTATTGTCAACTGGTTGGGTCACCCTTAACAGCTACAAATACAGAATTGAAGAAGGTGCCTCGAAAACCCTCCAGTGTGAATTACAACAATTCTGCAAAGATGAGTGGGAGTAAATTAATACAATGTAATAAAAAAGTGTTTAGCGTTTAGGCCCGCAAAGAAGGCCTTGCTGGTCCTGACTGCACACTACTGGTATAACGGATGAAGATGTTACACTTTTACTCCAACAGATCATTATAGAGCATGACCTGTGTAATTTATCCTTAAAAACATGTTATCCCATTTTAAAAAAGTTAACTTACTTTCTGTAGATCCTATATTTAGACATTTTCCTATATATATTCTAATCTCTTATCCCACTGTCCCTTTCTTTTTCTACTTTTCCCCCTCTTCGTGGTGATAAAGCCAATTTTCGTGCTAGCTACTGCCACAGAACGTTCTGTAATAGTCTAATTGTGGCTAATGGTTTGTGCAGCTAATTAAAGTGTATGAATTACGCTAATCCGTCAGCCGCATGGAGGCCATGCCGCTTCACGCTGCTCCTCGGAGCGTGGAAGGCCAAGACCAGAGAGAGGAGTGGTAGTCGTGGGAGTGGGGCACGAGAGGGGGAAAAAGGTGAGATGAAAGTGACAAAGAGAAGAGGAAAGACAAGCTTGACACAGAGTCCCAAGGCCGTGGGAGCATAGAAGCATAAATGGATGAAAGGAAGCGAGTGCAAAGAGATGAGAAGGACAGATTAGCCTGGAAAAGTTAAAATTGAAAATAGAAATGGAAATTGAAATCAGGTTCAGCAGATCTTTAATTTACTTTTCAAAGTTTTGCTTTTCTTCTATTTCTATTTGTAGGCACAGGTACAGTTAAACACAAAATTATTCATACCTTGGAAAATTTAGATTTAAAGTGGATTTTTATGTATTTGACTGTGTATCTTCTTGCTGGAAATAACACAAAATGGCATATATGTGTGTGTATATATATATATATATATATATATATTTTTTTTTTTATATAAATGATATTCTGGATCCTGGTAACTTCGAGTATAATTTACAGCAGGGCTACTGAAATACAAATCTTAAAGAGCCACAAAAAATGTTTCAATGAATCAAAAGGTATAATATAGTCGCACAAATCACAAGCCAATATATGGTTATATCCATCCTCTTACGGGGAGGTAAGGCGTGGTTCTGGACCCCGAATGCAGAGGCAGGAGGCATGTAAGACTGTACAGAATTTATTCTGTGTCACTAGGCTACAACACAAGGCGATGGTGATAACAAAAGGTACACCATGGAAAAGAAAATACTAGATAATGCCGGCTGAAGGCAGGTGCTGCTGAACGCTCATGAAAAACTGGAAAAAGTACACATGGCTAAGGGTAGCATACAGCTGAAGCGTGGAGTTGAGAGGAATAATCCGGCGTTCCCCAGCTGTCAGTAGTCAGCCTAAGTAGTGGGCGTCGGCACTCAAGCTCAGGTGCATTCAGCAGCTCCGCCTCCAGCCAGGATCTGGATAGAAAACAAAGAAAAGGGAGCCAGGGGCAACAAGCAAGGGCACGAGAAACGCTACACATCCATTTTCTGTGCCGCTCATCCTAATTAGGGTTCAAAACAAAATGTGATTTTCATTCAAAGAAGCAACAGCGAATGCAGACTGAAATAAAATAAAATGCAGTATACATTTTGACATAAATCCAAATATTCAAATAAAAACAAAACTTCAGCAAAGAAAGTCACCATGAGGCAGTGGCGAAACATTTACATAATGTTAACCGAGCTACAGCGACATTGTCATTATTTTTGTTATTAACATTGTTAGAAGAGCTACATTATTAGTATAGTGACACCTCCCCTCACCACAGCTACTAGCCGGCTAGCGACTCGCTTCACCACACATTCACTCACAGCGCCTCGCTGACAATGCATCACGCCACCACCGAACGGTAACGCTACATATTGGAGCTGCTGTGTTTTTGTTTTTGAGTTTGGAAAAGTTAACGCTAGGTGTAGCAATCGTTTCTATGTTGCTATGTCGACTCAAAGTGCCAAGGAAGGAAGTTCTGGTAATGCTTAAAATGACCAACATACAGCAAAATACTGTAAGTATTGCATGTTATCATGAATGTGTCTGTTACTACATGATTACAGCATGTATATAAAACCGTAAAACCTTGTTGGAGGTTTTTGGAGGTGTTTTAATATAGGGCTTTGTTGGTAGAATAGGCGTGTCCCATTACGTGCATAAATGAGCTGCCTGTTTTTAGCTGTTTTCACATGTTTATAACGCACAGAAAAGAGTGTTACTTTTGTTCATGTCTCACATAAGGATTGTGGATGATGGCAAAACCCCCAAACCCCTCCAAAAGTGCACTTTTCCTCTAAGAAAAACATTCTTTTGCAGAAAGACTTTCCATGAAAACTGAGTGGGTTTGGCCAACAATGCTTGCTCTCTCCCTTAAGAAATCTCGAAAGTATTAAAATGATGCATAAACTGTAGAACAGAATGGGCCGTGCATCAATAACCTCGCGCAGGCTTTCTGCAGATACCAAACAAAGACACTATGACATGAAGAAGCTGTGTTTGACTGGACCACACAAGCAGAAAAGAGCAAGAAAAGCATGTAAAAGCAGAGGTGATGACAGGGCACCAGAGGGAGGAGAAATGAATTGAGACGCATACCTCTTGATTATTTATTTATATTATACACCGTAAATTCTGGTGTAGATGCCGCTACTTTTTTCTTAAACTTTGAACCGCTTTATGGCTAAATTCTAATCTTGTGACATCTCCTTTACTCGCGAGTCAGTGAGGAAATGGTAGCTCTTTCTTTGGCAGGAGCTAATCACGAGCTATCAGTGCACTCACAACAAGCTTGTCAACCCACTGGAAATTGCAGCAGGTCATTATACAAGGTGGGCCAAAAGTAGGGTTACAGTTACTTCATTATCTGTTTCACCTTAACAATGAAGTAACTGTAACCCTACTTCTGTATATAACAGTATAACAACATAACAGTCTGACTGGTGTCATCTTATTGAGAACAACACTACATTCATCACACAGCAACTTAACACTTAAACTGTATACCAAAAGTAAAACAAACAAAATGTGAAAGTTTTCCCAAAAGGCTTTGTGTCTGAGCAATACATCAGTCTCCCTCTGGGCTCTGTGCTTGGGGTTCATCTGACTCCCTCTGGTGGACAGAGGCAGCATTGCAGCACCATCCATCTATGTTGCTTGTCCTCCAATGAACTGCGCTTCTGGCAGTCATACATTATGGGTAGATGTTAAAATAGCTGCTCTCTGTTATTTTAACTCGTATTGGTGCATGTCATGTAGATTTCCTAGGTACCTTTTGCGTGTTAAGTTGCTGTGTGATGAGTTTAATGTTGTTTGAAAGATTAAACTGTGAGACTGTTATATTGACTAATGACCTCCTGCAATTTCCAATAGGTTGACAAGCTCGTTGTGAGTTTTTTTTTACAGCTTATGATTGGCTCCTGTCAAATAAAGAGCTGCGGCTTATACACCGGTGCGGCTTATATATGAACAAATCTGTTTTTTCCTCTAAATGTAGTGGGTGCGGCTTATCCACCTGTATACACAATTTACGGTAGTCTAGTTTTTCCTGAATGATAATTCTTCTTGACAACAATACATGGAAAACAATCCTTTGCTTTGTGGTTTGAAAAAGGCCACCTTCTTCAGCATGTCTGTGTGTTCCAGTGAACAAAAAATGTTCATGATATGGCATGATTGGATAAGTTTGGTGTGGAAGAACTTGAAATTTATGCCATTAAGCACATCGGGGTGAACTAGAACAAAGATTCCCCACAAACACACACAAAAAAAAGCATTCCCAGAAAAGTGAAAGCTGTTATAGCTCCAATGGAGAGACCAACCCCATATATTTTCCCATTTTGACATCCTCTGGTTATTATAGCCAGGCATCACAATAGTTTTGTATTGCATTTTTATGGATAATTTTAAAGAAGAGTACACAAGTGTATCACTCCTTGTTGTTTGGTCTTGTTAAAAGTACTCAGCTGTTTAGCAAGTTGTCCAAATAATGACTTTTGAAAAATGAAATTAATTAATCATTCATGATATAGAGAACCTCTCATTATATGAAAGTGACACACACACACATTTCCTAGATGGTGAAATGTAACCGAGCGATTTATTCCCTTTTAATAGGGTCTCAATTGCAGCAGCCACACTTAGACAAATGAGCAAACAAGTCGGAGAGTGACAGTGATATCCATTATGTGTTTAATTATCTTCAAAGTTCCAGTGAAGGGCATTTCTTTGGCTAATGGGGAGACGGTGCAGCGTGTCACAGCAAAGTGCTCTTCAAATGCTCCAACAAAACCGACTCGCTGCTCCATTTTGCAGCCTCTTATCTGAGTTTTGACAGGCGGCATTAGGTTGGGGAAATTGCCACAATCAGTGTGTCCTCATCAAGAATAACTGACATTCGTTTGCTATTTGTTTCTTTTCTTCTCCCTCCCATTTCCAAGTCACATTTCTTTGGCAATAATTTGACTGACTTCTATTAGTTGGCACAGAAACGAGGCACGTTGATTGGTGTATTCAGGGTGAGATGATTGATTCAAAGATTGGAGCCTGGGCTGAAATCTCATTTCTGACTGGGGCTGATTGCATTGTGCTAAACCAGGGATCTGTGATTTTTCCTTTAGCATTCATCACAATGAGATTAGCAGGATACTGTCATGACTGTGTGTATGTGTGTATTTGCGTGTGTGTGTGTGTGTGAGTGCAGACACAATATGCCAAAGAAAACGCGCTGCTGGATGCCCTACTTGTTTTATGCAAACACTCTCTCCTCAAAGAGACATTATTAATTAAGGTTAATTGATCTGCTATGAATTTTTAACATTGTATCTATCTGATTTAAATAGAGAAGAGATCTGCACTTTTATGGCTGGCATTAAAAGTGACCTGATGTCAAAGACATCCTCAGCACTTAAGGACATTTTTCCAGCTGACATCATGTTCATCATTCATTAGCTGAGCCGAATGATCAATTACACTTCCAAGTGAGGCGTGTCAATAAGTTACAACGGCTAAAAACTAAAGGCTAAAATACGGCTTAATGTTCTTATTTATTTGTGAGTGAATGGGAGCATCTGCCACTGTGTGGTGCCATGGTTTGTGACTGGCTTGGCGCCCCAAAATACCCGCTTTCAGCGATGCTCTTCCTTTTTTGGTGCTTGGGATTATCAGCAGTGTTTATGTGTGCATGCATGTCTGTTTTCATCATCATAAAATGTCATCAACTCAAAAACGCGACCGTTATCAGTGTCTTCAATATGCAGTACTTAAATGAGTCATTCTAAGCCATGCAAAGCACACACATACTGGGAAAATGCATGCATACATAAAAGAGGTTTGCTTTTTTTAGGGAATATGGTGCAGTCATGTATGTCATGCACACAGAGACAAAGGCCCACGGGCTCATTTTCAGGTTGGTTTAAGGCTATAAGAACACGATTGGATTAGGTACATGATCAATTTGTGGGAGTTAAATGCAGCACCGCCATAATGCTGTGGGAATGATGTATGCAGTCCAGTGGCGATTTCTTAATGAGGGCGGGATTGTAGAGAAACTTGCCAACATGGTGCAAGCTGCAGTTAAGACATTTGCATTTAAAGTAAAATTACAATATTTATTACAAGGTTTCTTTACATCATTTATGTAAATTAGATTTATGTATGTTGCAGCAAAAAGAGTATTATATTTATGATATATAAACAGTGTCACTTCATGTGTTTAGCTGCAATAACAAACTGTTATACTGTAACTGCATAAAACCTATAAATGTGCATTACTGAACATGCAATTTATTTGACTATAATTTACTTTAGTACCGTGTAAACCATCTTACTGGCCACTTCACTATGTACGTCTGTTGAACTGCTCATTGAGGTGAATATGTACACCGTCACACAGCAACAGCTCAAGAAATTTAGGCACATCGACATGTCAAGGCAAACATGGGCCATATCAGCAGAGGACGCTGCCACACCTGTCAGATAACAGGACTCAGTCCACAATTTGAACAGGCTTACCACAATTGGGCGATAGAATACCTATAGTTTATAGGATTTTGTTGATTTTCAGAAGCACATAGTGTCTCAGTGTGTAACCCTTCCCTCCCTTTTCTGTTTCGTTTCTACGCCTACGGCATGACACATTTCGACCAATCACGTGCAGCTTTAACTGAAAAAAGGCACAATAAAATTAAGGCTTGTTCACTTCAAAGAACTGGCTCCTGTTGTTCGCTTAAAAGAGCCATTTACTGTAGTTTGCCAATGACCCGTTACTAATTTCTACTGCAATATTTTGTTGGTCGCGTCAGAATTTGGCATAAAAAATATGAACGCATTGATTTGCATTATTTCTTATGGGAAATTATGTATTTGGTTAATGTTAGAGTCGGACCTTCTGGAATGAATTAATGGCGCTTACCAAGGTTCCACTTTATTACAATGAACCAACCTTATAATAGCACTTTATACTTTATACCGCCTGTCTTCGTGGCTGTTGCTCCCAGTCGTGGGCAGGTTTCTTTTCTTTGGCGGGGGAAGCTCTGGGCTCGCTGGTGTGTGGCCCCCAGTGCCCATCTGCCTTGTGGGGTGTAGTCTTTTGCCAGTCTTGGGGCTGATTGTCCTCCTTCTGTTTATACTGTAATGGTATCCGGTGTTTCTTTTATTTTTATCACATTTTTGTCATTGTTTATTTAAAATCTTAATGTCATTGTTATTCTTACTTTTACTGTATTCTCCATTTTTAATCAAATAGTGTCTACTATTTATATGTTTTATTACGTTTTATCTGTATGAGTTTTATTAGTTTTATCTTCCAGTGTTCCTCAGAGAGAACCCTCTGCATGAGGGTTACGTGGGTCATGCTTGCTGGGGGTCACCTGTGTTAGTGTCCTGGTGGCTGTGGTCTAATGGGCTTCTGGTGCAGACGGTTCCTGTGATAGTGTTTCCTCACCTGGCTCCTCTGTGCTCAGCCATATTCTAATATTTTAATTCGATGGGTAAATGTGCATGCGTGTGTGTGTGGTTGGGGTATGGGGATATTGGGACATTGTTTTTAACTCTGTAAAGCACTTTGGGTTGCATTTTATATGTATGAAAAGCACTTCATAAAAATAAAAGTTTTGATTTTGATTATATTGTTGCTAATTTTCCCTAACCATTGCAAAGAAATAATGCAGGCAGCTCCCCCAGGTAACACCGTTTTAGATCGGTGATTCTATACTGGTGGGTTGTCACCCAAAAGTGGGTGGAAAGCAAGTACAGAATAAAAAAAAAAAAAAAGTTTTGCACATCTGATTTTTAAGTTGGAAATGGTTTTATTTTGAAAGTCAAGCACCACACATGTGCAGCAGTTTAGTATCTTCAAGTTTATGTTGCTGTTCTGGGCAGGATGACATAGCCAGGGCTTTTAAAATGTTCATTTTTGTACATGAAGAATGGAACGAAAACTTGGTGTGTGATATTTATTTCTATTTAATTTTACTTTAGTCCACTTTTCCTGAGTAATGTGCCCTGAAAGACACTTTGCCCAGATGATATACAATGTCAATCAAAGCCATCTTGGTGACTTTACTAAAGCTGGGTGGTTATTACTAAACATGGTTATTACCGTCACATACCAAAATAAGAAACAGTACATATGGTTTCTAGAAGTAAGTGGAAAAGAGAGAAATTTTAGACTATTCAAGCGGCTGCATTTGATGCGAGGCATCAATCTTTCATACAGTTTGCTTTGAGGCCACTTCAAATCAATTTCACTTCCAGGCTAATCATGTGGCAGAGAGCAGCCAATGTGCCAGGTCTGTCTGGATTGAGAGACTCAGACCGATGGACAGACAGACATATAGGCAAACAGACCCACAGTCACTTAGACAGATAAGCGGAGAGACAGACAAACATCCCAAACCTGCACTGGGGAAGATATGGAGGAGGTTGATCTGAAATGACAGCCAGTCAACCATCCCCGCCTCAAAATATTTATACTCTGTTTTGGCACACAAATGTATTCCACTATATATATATATGTATATGCTAGTGTATTCAAAATTTCTTAGACAATCCCTATCCTAGTCTTGAGGAAAAGGCAATCAGAAACACATTAGGGGGATAGCTTTTTAAGTATCCAGTGCACCATTAAAAACAAACAAATCTAAGCAGTCACCTTTGTGAATACATGCAACTGTTTGCTGATTATGAATGCAAAGCATTTACACGCACACACACATTTACAGGTGGAGTGGTTCATTATGTGTGGTCCCAATATCTCTAAGCTCATAAGTTGCATGCATATGCAGGCTGTGGAGCCCACCGTGATTTGACACTACTCGTCCTGTGCTTGAGGTAGTGGCGCATATGTACACCGAGCACGATGGCATTGTTTATTTTAGTGACTTATTTGTTCTGTCTATCGACTGTGTTGCCTGTAGCCAAGGCTTGCTTTTCTCCCTTTAAATCACCACCTCCTAATTATCTGTCACATTTCCTACTATCCCATGCCAAAGACACCCATTGGCCGATAATGACCCCCATCGACAGCATCTATCAGGCAATCCGGCATTGATTCCTTTGTCTCTTTTTCTCACTCGCCCTCATTTTCCCTGCCGTGCTCCCCTCATGCTCGCTTGGTCCTCTCTCGGTCAGTCATTCACCTCCTCAACACTGCACACCTGAAGCACAAATGCATCATCCAGATGTATTGTCTGATGGAAATGCTGCTCATCTATCTTTCTTATCCTTTGTTATCAGTCAAAAAATGTCTCAGCACTATTTTTTTAAGATTCAGAACATAGATTATGATTTTGTGAGGGACTATTTATTATATAGTCAGACTTTTTTGTCTTAGAATCTTTAAAAGTGCCTCAAGTAGAAGCTGTCACTTGCTGGCTGAACAGACAGTGGGGAGTCAAAGTAGCTGATGGGCCAACGTGTGGCCAGAATGGACTCGAATATGACAGTAATGCAACTAGATTGTTAGTCCCCCCAAGGCTGGAGAGAAGCTCGTTCCCCTCCTACAGTTTCAGCTGGCATCTGTCCCCCTCCTTTGTACCCGTCACCCGCCGCCGCCACCCTTCACCCCCGCATTCGCTCTCTCCCTCCCCACAAAAGCTTCACCCTGCCGAGAGGGTCATTACAGCAAACTGTCAGTGGAAACTCTCTCACGGCCAAAGATCCCAGCGTCTCTGTCTGCCAAGTGTGTTGCCAGTTCAGACTTACAACATCAATCTTCCTCAACGGAGGAGTTCAACAACAATCTCACTCCTTTGCACCCAAAAGAACCACACAGTATTAGAAATGGTGTACAACTGTATAGCATGATACAGTAGGCGTTTCTAATATTGTTAATTCCTTGTTTAGCTGCATTAGATGGCAAGGATAGTGCAATTAGTATTACAATAACACTATGGCCTCTCTTAATGTTGGTAAACCATAGGTGTACAGTCGTACCTGGTGATTAATCTGTTCCAGACCCGACCGAGTGAATTTTTGCAAAGTAGAATTCCTTATTTATAAATCAAATATTTTCGTAGTTCGTGCATAGAAAACCTGTTTACGACCTTCTAAATAAGTTTTTTTTTTAACGATATTAGAGCTCTCTAGACATAAAATAACACCCCATAGACATAATATACCTGCAATATGCAATATACCTTTTGAATGCCTTGTATTTGTATTTTATTTTAATTCATTAAGCCATTTTTATGCTTGACCATGCTTAATTTAGGCCAAAAACACATACATTTTGCTTAGTTATGCCATTTTTTTTACTAAGTTACTAAGGCCAGTTCCATTCTGATTTTCAAATGGTCAAATTCAAATTTCAGTTGTGTCCCGACAAGCTGGGAGTTTGATACATATGACCACCAGCATCACCCTACAATTACAGTATACAAACCATCAATAATATACAAAAAAAGCAATATAACATGGTGTGACATTACAGAGAGAGAGAGGCATTCTGCTTATTGGGGATGAACACTGGAACTGCCCAGAAGTTGTAAGAGTGACAAATAGGTGGTCGGTCGACAAACTCTTTATTGAAGCAAAAGTGGTTACTATCAACCACGCCAAAATAACATCAGCAAAATCTGTATTTTCTCTCAACAAGCAGCCGTCCTCCTCAACCCCCCCCAACATTATTAATAAAGCAAGAAACCCAGTTAACCATTTGTCTTCAAATACATCGTCACCGATAAGCCTGACTTACATTTCTATTGGTAACTTTGAGCACTTCCACCCGTGATAGCTAAATTTGGCACTCAGCCAAATGTAACAAGCGTAAAAGGAACGGCTCGGTGATAAAAGGTTCAGACATCTCCTCAAGTGGCCTTCTATGAGCCCTGATTTAAATCCAATTGAACATCTGTGGAAAGAGCTGCAATCTGACATGCAATCTGGAAACGGCACCCATCAAACCTGAGAGCTGGAGCAGTTTGCTCATGAAGAGTGGGCCAAAATACCTGTCGACAGGTGGAGGAGTCTCGTTGAGAGTTACAGGAAGTGCTTGATTGCACTAGTTATGCAAGAAAATCTTAGGTTGAGGGTACCACAATTCAAAAGCAAAATTTCCATTAAATTTCCATTTGTTCCTTTGTCGTAAATATTTCTGTATTATCACGTTTGTCAGTTTTTATTTCAGTGATTCTTGTGGGTTTTTCCTTCTTTGGCGTAAGTGTACCAGCAATGTTGACCATGTGCGTACAATTACATACACTTTGATCTGAAAACTTTCCACACTGTGCCGATGAATGTAACTAGGTCCAAAAACAACGCCAACAACAAAAAAACACACAAAAAAAAAATAACTGCAGCCATGTGATGGCTAACAGCTCAAATTATGAAAGAAGAAGTGTTGTTTCATTGCACTACTGCCACAGGTAGCGCCAATCAGCAGGGTGCTGGGAAGAAGCAGAAGATAGAGTATGGAGCACGAGAGCACAGATAGTACTTGATGTTTCCGACAGAGTGTTGCGCTCCCTCTCACCTAAGCAACACATAGGCCCAGCAAACACACTAGAAAGAATGCAATTATGGTTTGTTTGTCTGCCTGCATGTATGTGCATGTGTATGTGACTGCTTGTGGTTTTCAAGGCTGAACGAAAAGTACGGCTGTTCATGCATTTGAAAGACATTTCTGTGCTTTCTAGTTTAAAAAAATCATACTTGCAAGAAATCTCTCATCGTGCACTGTAATAATCAATACAAAGAAGCATTTTTCCTTCAACAACATGGTTATTTTATTTTTAGACAACTAAAAATCACAGAAAAGTGGCCTTACGCATGCTATATTTGCGTGACTCTTCCCCTGTGTAAGCTGTGTTTGCTTGTGATTCATTTTGTCCTTCCATCAGGCGTTTTTTACAATGTTCCTATGGTTATATTGTATATACACTATATCAGTCCGGTAGAACTTTTTTGCCAAACTGCAGGCATGTCTAGCAGTTTTTGGTTATTGTGATTTGCACAGTACAATTGATACATGTAGTGTGCAGTTGTCTCTTTACTGTATCTTTTCTTTCTTTCTTTTCCTTTCTTTATATTAGAAAGCAACATAAGTTTTGGTATACTTGTCCCGCCAACCTCAGTGTGCACTGTACTGCTTGGTGTGTGTGTGTGTCCTCTCCCTAAGGGCCTCTCTCTGGGTGAGTCAGTCTAGTTGCCGTAATCACTCCATCCACTCCAAACCTGATTTCAGCAGATTGTTTCATTTTGTTTTCCTCTGCTCCTGCACCCAATCCTCCCCATCTGCACTTCAACACATTGTCACCCATTTCCTTCTGTCTGCTTTTTCTTTCTTTATTTATTTTTGGCACACTCATCTGACATCTCTTCCTCTGTCCTTGTGCACGCTGAAGCTGTTCCTCTTTTCCTTTTACGTTCTCCAGCTTCCTTCATTCTTGTGGGTAATGTCTGCTGATTGATGGTGCTTGCTTAGCTTTAATTACACTGCAGGTGAGTCTGTTCATGCCTGTGGAACAGAAAACTCAACCTAGTTAGGTCATAGATTGGATTTCTTAAAGTGGAAACACTGGAGGTCTGCACATATGTACCGTTCTTGTCGTTTCTTACTCTTGCTTGACTGTTTGCAATATTATGTTCCCCTTTTATTTGCATTAGTAATGGTCGTACATGTTGATGCATTGCTAAAAATAAAAGTTGTTCGACTAACAGAGCGCTGAAAAGGAACAGTTTCGTACATACCTGTATTTCCCAAAATTAATATGGTTGACAATAAAGGATTAGGATCCTTTGGTTATTATTTCCACTGAAAAAGTAATGTTTTCATCACTATTTGTTTGTCGGATTAAACTAAAAGTAGAAAACCAATTTTCAAAAAAACCTTGCAGAGGTGAGCCACTTGGAACAAAGAAGAATCAAGACTTTTGTCCGCAAACCTTCTCTCTTTCTGGTACACTACTGTCATGTGCACAAAGTTCATGCTGAGACTTTCGAAAGAGTTATAGAAACCCTTCACAAAAGTATCAATTCACTTCACTTCAGTAGTACTTTGCTTGTAGAGAACAAAAAAGTGGACTTACGTGACTGGTGTGGTCTCTTAGTTTGTTGTTTGCCTTGGCTAGTATTCAGTACTCCATTTAAGTGACATTTATGGGGGACAATATGCAAAGTAAAGACGTTTTGTACGCCTCTAGACTGTAGTTTACGGTCCAGTTGCGGTGACGCTTAGTGATGTCATCATCCAGCGCAGCATGTCCAGGTCAAAACATGTGCTTACTTACGCGGAAGCAATGAATGGCGCGCACTTGCTTGTGCCGGGGAGGAAGGAGGAGAGAGAAAAGGGTGGGAAGCCGTAATTTTTGATGACGGATTATTCCTTTTGTCACACATTAACACTTGCATTTCTTATGTATTCTTCTTTTGCATTACCATGTTTTCTTACACTGCTGCACGCCATCTGCCATCACTTCACATGCAAAGTGAAGTTATCAAAACTTATTATCATAAACCCACCACATCACGGTATCGTGTTCAGTGTCTCTGTTAAGCGAGCCATCAAGACGGAGGACCTATCCCGACCTTCTCATTGGAAAAAGGCACAAGGAGGCCACATTACTTGCTAGTTGCTGCACCGTCCTTTCAAACGGCTACTCTGATCAGGATTATCAGCACAAAAAAGCCCCTGCTTCCATCGGCCCGTACAGGTGAAAACGTTTCAACGCCTAATTGAAGATTAGGTGTTGATGCCACATTCATTTGCTGAGGAATTTGCATAATGTACCTTGCTTTTGAGTGCAAAGTGCAGGTTTGTTTTGCACTATTTAAAATAAATAATTAATTATGGCAAGTTATACCACCCTCTGTTCATCCTCATTTTGTATTGCATTTTTAACAAATTTTTGTACTCATTGATAATTTATTCTAAAGTATGTCACCATTATTAATCATTTATACTATTTCTGATTCCTTTACAAAAAAACAACAAAAATCTAGGAAACTTCACCTGTCCAGTATCCAGGTATATATTTCATAGTCACACTGGTTGAATTTTTGGCTAAAGTTACTGAATCGTTTTGGACACATTCCATTTAAGTTTTTCAGATGCTCATATCTCTATCACATTCCATCAGTTAAAGTTGTATCGTTTTGTGCTTACAGTATATTGGACCTCATTTGTTTCCCTCGCATGTAGAATGAATTGTATCCACATTGTAAATTACACTTATTTGCAAAAACAACAAACTCACCAGTTGGCAGTTAACCAACAAACCAAGAACACGCTATTATTTTAAAATGGCCTTAGTACATTTTGCAAATTAATGTAATTTGAAATTTGCTCTACATGGCAGGCACATCTTTCTCCATTGTTGACCAGAACAATATTGAACTTTATCCTATCAACTGTAGCTGAAATCTAGTTAACTTCCTCTCAATGAGTAAAGTTCACTGATGTGCGAATGCTCCTCCACTTCCTCATTCCCACCTCACAGTGCACAGAACAATTTCCTCGCCTCTTTCTTTCAATTGAGCAAATCAGGACCCTGGACAGAGCGAGCAGCTGTTGATGTGAATCGACATGTTGTTCTGACAAAGTCAGGCATCACAACCGCAATATGTATCTGCACCCCTCCATAAAAATAGCTGCGGACAGCTATACTCCAGCTACAGCTGAGTGTGCCCCGGGGAGCCTGCACAAATGTTCCATAATGGCACAGTTGTATTCTGTATTTAGACACATCAACACATGAGCATGGCTCTGGAGGCATCAGGCTGCAGGCCAACATGCGATATTTGGACACCACGAGACATAACCCCCTTTGTTATGTTTTGCATCACTTAATCAGTGGTGTGAAGTCAGGGCCAGCAAAGCCTCCTCTGTTGGCCTAAACACAATCACATCTACATTTACAACTTAAATTCTAGTTCCATGAAATTGTAATTTATTCCAACAGTCAATTATTTTCATTTAGTGCCGTGTCTCTTGCTGCACTGCTTTCAGTCGTATATTTGTACGTTAGATTTTTAATTTTTTTGTCTAATCAGATTTCAGGTTCTATGTGTTGCCATATCAATGCAATCTGCCGAGGGCATTCAGAATCAGGAGTGCTGGCCCATGGGCCGTGTACACACTATTAGCAATGGGGCTGTTTTCTTTTCCTACACAGACTTCAGAGTCACCTCTCAGGGCCAGCTCGCCAGCTCACAGTGACATCAGCACATTTTCGTCCTCTGATTGGTTGATCAGAACAACACTGTTGAACAAGTCCACAGTTACGCCCACAGTTGCTGACTGAGGAGGAAGATTGCATGTCATTAAAGAGGAACTGTGATTAGTGGAAATTGTTCTGCTTGAAGAAATAGTAGAGGGGACTTTTTCTTTTATAAGCTTTAGGCGTAGTCCTGTGTTTCACAATATTGTTTTTGACTGTATGGATTCAAGGTTTACTCCTGCACAGTAAGTTGCTCCTGCTAGCATAACCAATTGTAACCTCAGAAAGTCCCGGCACCAAAAGTGATGATGCAAGCACTGGAGTCCATCAGTGTGTTCCTGTTCATAAAATTCTCACTGGTCAAGTTGATGCTTCATGGTCGGCCAAAACAGCCTTCAGGCTACACGGAAATGATGCTTTTATATTAGAATGTGGCTTCTGATCACGTTAGAATGCGGTGGCCGTACTGTACCATCGTATTAGAATGAAACAAGTATGCCGAGAGACAAGACTAGAGCATCTGTAAATTTGATGGTATCGTGATACCTTGTTTTCCTGCACACTAAAAATTCCCTGAATGGCCTCACACTCGCAGTGCATATAACCTGAAAATTATTTTTAAAAAAGCCCTAGTGGTGGATTGTCGGTTGTTAAACCTTGTCAGGTCTCCAGCTCCCATTGCTACTTAGAAACGTGCACCACTATAACACATTGCATTACCCAAACCCCACAGCAGTGAGAGCGCATGGATGTGATTGCTGTCATCAACGCTGAATGAACATTGACGTCTCCCTTGTTGAACCATATCTTGATAGACCCTTAACTTCCTAATAAGTGTGCTAGCACTCACTGTGCAACACTGCACTCAACTTCCTTTCAGCTCTTTGACTGTAATCATCATTTCTTCTTGCATTTGATTGTAGCTGACATGTTTAGTCATAGTATATTCTAGATCAGAGATGGGCAAACTATGGCCCGTGGGCCGTATACCACCCATCAGGCTTTTTAATCTGCCCTGCAGAACGTTTCCAAGTTATTTTTTTAAACCTTTAACATCAAAGCTGGTGCTGGCAATGCAGGGCTCTGACTATGACTAAATGGTCACATTTTGTGACTAAAACATGAGACACTGCGAGTGAATTTTTTTCATCCACTCGAACATGTGCGACCAGATAAAAGTATGTGTCCTTTATAGACTTGAGGGACGTCCCTCATTACCGTGAGAATGAAAAATAGTCTGTGAAATGTGTAGTCAATTGATGACAGCTTGTCACAGTCCACATCAGTGGTCACCAATCTTTTCGAGACCAAGATCCCTGATCTGAGCACAAGATCTACCCCCCAACCAGTATATAGATATATACTGTATATATGCCGAGAAAAAAAAAATATATATACATATATGTGTGGATATACATTATTTATTTATTTTGGAGAAAGTAAAGTAAAAAGTAATAGATATTTAAAGCTTTGTATTTAAATACAAAGCTTTGTGTTATTATTGGTTGTTGGCATCAACATTTCAGCTGTTTGTCATCGTGCCTTTTGCTGTATTTTTTACCATTTTTGCTGTTTTTTTTTACATTTAATTTTGTTTCTGCAGTGATGCTATGACAAATGAGCCACGGGCCGCGGATGGCACCCGAGCCGCACTTTGGGCACCCCTTCGTTGGTGGATCTTCGTCAGGCTTGTGGCGTCGTCTTTATGAGAAAAATACTCCTCGGCTTGTTGTCTCAGTGTCGTGGGCGAGCGACGGTGAGGAGAGGGAGACTGGTCAATGCAGCCCTAACGAGCCGTAGCTCCAAGGCTTTTTTGGAGGTGCCACGTCTATGGAGTTATATTTGTGCCTTAATTTGGAGGTAGCAAAGGCAGATTTGGAGCCATATTAACGTGCAATAGCTACTGTTGTGTACTCAGGCATGTCTCTGTGCACTCACTCGCTTTCCCTCTCTTAACTTTACGGCGAGGCGATCCGCTGTACATGCGCTGATACCTCTCGTCGGGTTTTGGGGACTGGGCTCCTGGCTGGAGCTTGCCTGGAGGGCGGCGAGGCGTACAACGGGCGGGGCGTGTTCAGTTGTATAAATGCATGTCTGTTGGTTGCTCTCCAACAGGGGAGGGCTCTGATGTAATAACACATTCTCTTCCGAATATTCTCGCGATCGACCGACAAAGTCCTAAAGATCGACCAGTAGCTTGCGATCGACGGGTTGGTGACCCCTTGCCTTCACATATGGATGCCAGCGTGTGTGATCGCTCACGTTTGCATCGCAATGAAGTTTGACCATTCTATCATCTTTGTTTACACATTTTGCCTGGCTCCATTGTCTGTCTGGCGGCAGCTTGCTACCTAGCTATAGTTAAAGTTTGCCTACCTCTGTTCTAGCTTTCTCAGTTCATCCTTATGCTTTCCTCCTCTACAATAAAATTAGAGCTCATGTATTAGCAAGCAGTATTATATCATTTATATATCGTGTGTGTGTGTGTGTGTTTAATATAATGGCTATAAATGCCATTTAAAGTTTGCTGTACTTAATATTCAGTGGTGACCCCAGGAATGTGTGAGACAACGGAACTATCCTCATTCTTTCACCTTTTACTGGAATAAATGAGGGATATGATCAATGCAAGTGAGGAGCCCATAGTTAGAATTAATGAGCATCAGCCTCGTCTGCAATTTGTCTGCTGTGGTATTGACTTGTCTTATTTCACTGTCTAATTTGTTATTGCTCCACACATCTCTTTCCCTAGGGCGATTTCAAGCGTCTCATTGTGAGCCATTGTTAGTTGGCTGATGAACGCCTCAAAGAATGTTTCAGGCTATTTGTGCATATTGGATATTGTAAATACTACATGGGTATTGTAATACTACAGAAAAATTACATCTGCCTAGCTCAAAAAGCATAAGGTTATGTTTCCATTGCCATTAGTTAATTAGTTTTATTTTAATTTTCAGTGTAGATCAAAGGTGTTAATCAAGGCTTACTTGCCCTTACAGTCCGATTGCATCAAGGCCAGAGGAGGATCCTGTTGGATTGGACCCAACAGATCCACCACACTGAGCTGAAAAAGTTTGCTGTGTAGGCCAGCGAGCACCTACTTTGTAATCGCAATCATTCTTAGTATGCTAACAGTGGTGTGAAATCATACTTGTGAAATCGATCTTCTTAGTCTTTTGAAGTTCAGGCAGACTAAAATCCAAAAGAACTTAACAGTATGCCATAGGCCATGTCCACACACACATGGATATTTTAAAAACACATTGTGTCATAAGAATGTGCAACATTATCTCAAGTTTTGAAACCTTACTTAATAATGAAAAATGAATAACAAAGTTATGACTCATGGGTTCTGGTTTATTTTGCACTGTGGGAGACACACAAGCATGCAACTTATAACAAAAACAGTCATGATATCTCCTGGGCTCCATTGTAAATGAGTGCTGATTTCTTTTTTTTTAATGGAAACGGCATTGTACATGTAATATGTCACTATATTGATGAATAGAGGTGTTTTAATATGCAACCAAGTGAGTTGTGGCTGCTTTTTCAGGCTTCTGATTGTATGTTTTTATGTGGACAGAGATTTTTTTTGTGTGGGTGGTGATTTTTTTAACACCGCAGTGGGGGAAATGTGCATTTTAGAACATATCCGTGTTTATGGCCACAGTGTCACAGTGATCAAACAGCAAACTGGTCAGCTGTCAAGTGGGGTTAATGGTTGAGTGTCCTGTTTAGGAAAAGAGTCACAGATTACTGTAATTGACTATATTAAAAGGAATGGCTCTGATCAAAAACAGACTAAACCTGAACCAAAGTAAAACTAAAATAATGCTATTTGGTAATAGAAAGGATACTTATGCACATATACAAATTGATGCCGTGGACACTGATAGAGTGAATAAAAATACATTTCTGGGGTTCATAATATATGATAATATGAGCAGTAGATTTCACATTAAAATATACAACATAAAGTGTCAAGAAATACCTCAGTACTGAATAAAGCTAAATTTGTCCTGGACCAAAAATCACTCCATACTTTCAATTGCTTTCTGGTATTACCATATCTAACTTACTGTGCGGAGATTTGGGGAAATAGCAAAAGTACACTTCACTCACTTAGTTAGGATAATTCATAATGCCACTGATAGAGAACATACAAACCCTTTATTAATAAAATCACAATTATAAAAATTTGCAGATCTGGTAAACTTTCAACAGATTAAATTTTGCATAAAGCAAACAATAACCTGCCACCCAAAAATGTAATACAATTCTGCTCAACAAAAGAGGATAAATATGACCTTAGGGGAATATTGAACTTAGAACTTACAGTATATACGAGAACAACGCTAAAAACGTTCAGCATATCAGTGTGTGGAATGAAATTACGGAATGTACTGAAAACTCAGACAATGTACAAAAATGAGCGATGTCAAAAAACAGTACAGGCAGTAGATGTTTACAAAGTACAGGGAAGAAGAGTCCTCATCCTCTGTGTACATACAATACTCTTGCACTTACTACTAACTCTTCATTTCTTTGTCTGTACATTGTTTGTACTCATCATCATCCATCTATGTTTTTGTCAGCAATTAACCTTTTCACCAGCTACTATTATATATTTATTATGATTGTTATATATTTTAATTACAGCGATTATAAACCTTGACTCCTATTGTACCACATAGTTATATTGTCTTATCATTTTCCTTTGTATTTAAAATTGGCAAAGAGTACATTTTTTGTAATACAGGAAGTGAACAAATGTACTGCAATTGATGTGAACAGAGAGGGGGTAGGATTAAATAAGCTTTGCTTCTTCCTACTCCTTTTTGGACATGTAGAACAGTAAATTGTACGATGTGATGTATTCCAATGTAACTTGTATGCATGTTTAAGATAAATTAAACCTTTACCATGACCATTATAATAGGAGCGTGATAATTTTTTAAAATATAACCGTTGTAAACTTATTCCACTGTTCCTCCTCAGTGAATGGAGTCACCATTTGACATGTCATCCTGGAGGAGCTCCCCATGGGAGTGGTAAAAAATTGGGCGGAAGTCACAGAAGATAAAACAACAAGCGCCGTGCTATAACGGACTCGGGTGGTGAGGTTTAACGGAAAGATGCGCCAGCATAGTTGAAATAGCGTAGACCAGGGGTCACCAACGTTTTTCCTTGTGAGAGCTACTTTTACAAAATGAAAATGGCCAAGAGCTACTCATTTTTGTAACATTTATTTTCAGTGCTTATTTTAAACCCAAACAAAGCGAATATGCTTGTTTTACCAGAACATGAACAAAATGCTGGTGTCCACAACTCACATTTTGTATTTCAGAATACATTTCTTTCTACTGTTCTTTCATTATTAACTGAAAACCTGAATGAAAAGCAGGCTTGCGGGCACCTCATGTGGTCGTGGGGGGCTACCTTGTGCCCGCGGGCACCACGTTGGTGACCCCTGGCGTAGACTCACTTTGGATTTTATAGAGTGGATGGGACAAAGCTGGATAAGGGCTTTGCAGTATGTAAGAAGTGTCTCACGAAAATACAACAGACAGGCAGCATGATAAACATGCATAGCCACCTCGTTCGTCACCATGCTTGCAAGAATCAAGAGTGCAGATAAAATACTTTCAGTTGCCATGTGCACAGTTGAATAGAAGTGTTTTCAGCTTGGATTTCAACATAGCCAAAGTTGAGGATTTTTGCACATCTTCTGGAATATTGTATCAGATTTTGTCAGCATAAAACTGAACATGCAGCCTCACTGTGTTTAGTCCTGACTCTGGGCACCAGCAGGAGCTTCTCAGTGCTCGAGATGGTTTATGTGGCTCTAACATGTCAGAGATGTACTTTGGCACAAGACCATGAAAAGACTTGTACACAAACAGAGCTGTTTTCTAGTCTATTCACTGAACAACAGGAAGCCAGTGCAGAGACCTGAGTACTGGACTAATATGGTCATATTTCCTGGTTCTAGTCAGGACTCGAGCAGCAGCATTCTGGATGTTTATATTTATCATTTATATCGTTTATATTTATTTTTGTAATGCTTCTACTTAACAGATTTGATCCTAAAGACAAACATGAGATGTTGTGTTTTCTGAATGAGTTTAAATTAGTTTCACTGTTTGTCAGACACCCAAAATAAAATACTGTTTGCAGTTATATTGTACTAAAACAGCGTCCTTGTTTTTGCACTATTGCTGTTGTACGTTGGTTAAAATATTCTGCAAAATTTAACTAGGAAATATATACTCTATATATGTTTTGTTTCGTTCTATTGCTGTATCAAGATATTATTGTTATTGTGAACCATGTCTCGCGAATTGCACCTCGGGTACACTAAGATTCCAAGCCCCAGTTCTGTTGTGTCTTCCAAAGGGAAGAAGCTGCACAAAGTTCAGTGTGGGGTAAATCTGAGAGGATTTTGCCCACTCACTTCCTAAATTCTTGCAGTTTGCTGAAAAGTGGGTAAGGGTGGATCTTCATTTTTTTTTTCTGCAATCATTGCAGTAAAGTACAGTCTGGTTTTATGGCAGCACCAAACTAGATTGTGATGGATGAACAGTGAACATCATTCAGCGACCTCATTCCATTTACGAAAAGTGGGATTAGGACAGTAACAGTAAGACAGCTAAATCTATGTAATGCTTTTGGAGGTGAAAAGAACAAAGAGTGACAATGAATGTTGGTATACTGTAGAGCTACAAGTCAACACCAAAAACAGCCATTTATCCATTGATTTGTTGTTTTGGAAGAAAGCAGCAGCATGAGATATATCGATGAAGTGACATGGTCATACACTATATGCAATGCATTTCTTAAGAAGGACAACAGAAATCCAGAGTTTATATGGACTTTGCAGAGGCACATACAATATATATTCAAAATCGTAACCTCGATGTGTTAAAATAAAGTGGAAAAAGTGATTGAAAGTAATAATCTTACCCAACCAGTGAAGAAAAAAGAAAAGCGTACAGGCCGTGAAGTTGAGGACATAGCAGTAAAGATGAGAGAAGACGTTCATGCAGAGAAAAGAATGTTAAGGACTCCACATGAAGCAGCAGTCACAGTGG
The DNA here is from genome assembly GCF_027744805.1 of Dunckerocampus dactyliophorus. Lineage (NCBI taxonomy): Eukaryota > Metazoa > Chordata > Actinopteri > Syngnathiformes > Syngnathidae > Dunckerocampus > Dunckerocampus dactyliophorus. The sequence continues at coordinate 8,177,849 of NC_072826.1, read as the reverse complement.
GGTGTCTCAAATACAGAAGCGCACACACTAAAATACACCCCAGCCCCCCTCAAAAAATGCTGTTTTGATCTTCACAGGAGCAAAACTATTGATTTGAAGTTTTATATGGTCAGTGAGGTTCTGTCTACAAATGAATGACAGTGTGTGGTGAGCCAGAGAGCAAGGAACCACAGACGAAAAGAACCCTGGGGCTACTATGACCATATTGAAGGCATAGTGGACCCAGGCAACAACAGGTGGCCACCCTGCTTCAGGGGACACTCACCTGGTGAATGCTGTGCCACAAATCCTAGTGGGAAGAATGAAATATTTGATCTCCAGTCAGAGGCTGAGGACTTTTTAAAATTCAATTGTGATACATTTTCCGGCGGTCTCAGTGGTAAACACTTTTTACCCTCTCACAGGAAAGGAGCTTGGGTTTCCCTATTTATCAAGCTGTTATATCTGCTTGCAATGAAAAACTATTCTGGAGTCGGAAAATAAATACTTTTTTCACTGTTTTTCTTCATTGAACTTGAACTTCAGTGCACATCTGCTATGTCCATCTGTTTGGGAAAAGATAATAGTGTTTGTTTTTTTTAACAAAAGTTCTGAAGCATTTGTTTTCCTATTGGCTTCGGTAAGGTCTATGCATTCTAAAGGCTGCGCTTCTTTATATTGTTGATGACAACAAATGGCTTCAACCTAATATTTGCAAACAATGTTGCTCATTGCCTTGTTTCTGTGCATCATTGTTTATTGATTTGGGTGTATTATGCTAAAATTCCAGTACAAAGTCCAATATAGGCCCTGGTACCATCGCTCGAGTGTGAAGCTGCCGGGATGAGAATCAGCACCTCCAAGTCCGAGTCCATAGTTCTCACCCGGAAAAGGGTGGAGTGCCATGTCTGGGTTGGGGATAAGATGCTGCCCCAAGTGGAAAAGTTCAAGTACATTGGGGTCTCGTTTACGAGTGAGGGAACGGAGGTATGGTTCACGAGATTGACAGGCGGTTTGGTGCGGCGCCTACAGTAATGCGTACTCTGCGTCGGTCCGTCATGGAGAGCATTTTTACCACTGTTTGAAGGCTTTAATTCAAACACCTTTGCTTTGCCGGACACATGCTATAACCACTGATACTGTTGTATATTGGCAGATCATTCTCTGTACTATTACTGTATTGTACTGTTAGGTTAGTTTAGAGGCTTTATTCATTCTACCTGGGAATCCCATCCTAATTAACGTCCGTCCTTATATTTTACAGCTTTGCTTGATACTTATACTGCATGGTCAATAGTAGTAGCACTTGGTAGTATAGAAATAGCTGCAGACATGGAACTAATTATTAGAGCCATTTTTATGTGTATGGGGGTCTTATCTCTTTGTTTTGTTTTTCAATTGAGACACAGAATAATGAAAAATCTACATATACCTCTGAGGGAGATTCGTCTTGTTTCCCAGACCCGCAGCTATGAAAAGTTAATTGGAGTTGTTAATGCTGTTTGCAAAATTCAGTCCCTTCACTTTTGATATCTCTTTTAATGCATGTTTATGATCAGTTGGGGAGAACAAGATTTGTATTTATTATTATTTTGTGGTGCTAAAAGGGGCAAGAAACAGTTTAATTCCAATTGCGGTAAGTGATATTCATTAAATGTCAATTTGTTATTAATTCAAAGCAACGTTGGAATCAAATAGTGTTCATTAATCACAGTGCCGTCCGGCAGGCTGCTAATTAAAATGTTGAGGGCCAGCTCGTTATTCACTGGCAGACCTGATTGTTAATGTCGACTCATTGTCCTCCTCAACCATGCTATCATTTATTTTCTTTGGGTTTTGTGTAGACTCTTGTTAATTATTAAATTGCTTTTTTTTTATTTCTAGTGTCAGTTTTCAGATTATAATCAAATCAAATGCCAGAGAATGGAAAAGTCTGATGTGAGACAGTATGCCACTAACTACCAATTCTCATGTATTTATTTGCCAATAATGACATACCATCAGCAATGGGCGATGAAATGATGATAAATTAAATAAATAGTTAATAATTTTGTTTTGTGCAAATAAGCACTGACATGAGTTAGGAACAACTTACCTATCAGGTTGAGTTTACTGCACACGTGTTGCCTCACCTAATAAGTCATTTGGCTTTTTTACACACATTAAATATATGAGAATCTAATAATTTAGATTAAAAGGGTTGTAAATAAATGCTTAATGGAGTTGTTACAATTTGAGGTTTGGTATGATTGGACCATTAGTGCAAGGTGTTGCACCAGAGGTTGACTCCCAAAGCAGAAGCTCAAGATCTGTCTTTGACTCACACCCCTCAGCCAATGATATAACCTGTTTTCCTACACCTCAATTATGCATGTTATCCACCAGCAGCCATATGTCTCTGTCAATACCTTTTCCTAGCATTCAGCGGCGGTCTGTGTGGGATTTGTGTGCGTTAAATAATGCAGTACTGAAAGGTCAGGAGGGAGACGAGGAGAGGGTCAATGCTTTTGCAAGTTGCACAAGTGGTGGTGGTGGTGGGGGTGTGGGGTTTGGAGTAGAAGCTCCAAGAAGCAGCCGTTAATTTCCAGGTCAGTTCCAATAATGAAATGCACACGGTAAATGTCAAACAGCACCCGGTAACCAGTAATCCGGCTCAGCTGGGAAATAATGAATGGCTTTCTTTAAAAGCCCAACAGCCTCATTTGAACAGATATATCAGCATGCAGTTTAATTATTCTTCAGACACTCCTTACCATGACTTATCTTCACTTTCGACGTTTTCGGCCAAGCATGGTCAGTACTCCAAGGCATTGTTTACACTGCCACCCCCAAAACCACACGTTTGTAATTGATTTGATGAAGTCAACAGCAAAAAATCACATGACATGCAATTTTTGCATGACAAATCCAAGTCACACATAGAGGAGGCTTTAAATGTAGATTGTACAGTATGGATGCTTTGGGCTCTAAAATGGGGTATCTGTAGGGACAGAAACCCAGCTTTTGACTTGACAACATTGCTGATTAACAACGACAACAACAACGTGGACGACGATTAAATGGACGACACAAACCACCACTAGCTGATGTCGTCAGTTGTGGTATAAACCTTTCAAGTCAACTTCAGCTTCAACATCCAATTTTATCATAACGTATCCGAGATGTGTGCAGTGTGAACCAAACTGAACATCATTTGCTGTAACTTTTGAAGCCTACAAAAGCGTAATTATCTGAATGAATTGCATGACAACATTTTCTAGATGTTACTACGTGATTGCAAGTTTTGGGCCATCATATGCACATATGATGTATAATATACAGTATTATCATGTTAAGTAAAAAAATATTTATTTATTATGCTTGAACATGAACTTCAAAGTAATGGTTCCACACTTTGTAAAATATTAACATAGTTGTCCCTCGCCACATCCCAGCAATTTTGTATCTTCACTCTATTCACACACATATATGAATTCATGAATCATGCTGTTTTGTAGTTGAATACAGCCCATTATTAGTTAAAAAAAATATGCTTATTTAAGAAAATTGTACACATCTCTTGCTTCAATTAAGTATTTTAAGCACAAAAATGGCCAATTGAACTAAAATGCAAATCTAAGGCATTCAGAAGACTCATTGAAATCGTGAATGTAGTATTCTACATTGGACACTAGATGTCAGTAATTGTTCGGTGAGACACTGGACTGAATCGCTGAACCAACAGGCTTTTATTGCAGGTATAAATGATCACAATAATAATATAATCATAATAGTAATAATAATCGTAATTATAACACGGCCTACTGTTGTGGCCGTAACCCATGACAAGCTAAAACTCAGCTCTGAACCCCCGGCGTCACTTCCTGTCCTCCACACGGAACACATATACTGTGACACATGCAAGCATGAGTTTTATTTATGTCTTAGATGCGTTATTTTCTCTGATTAGGTCTACTGTGTTGGGTAATATGGATGTCAAGGTGACTGTATGGGTGTTATTTCATGTCTAGAGGGCTCTAATAATGTTACAAACTGGATTTACAAGATTGTAAACAGGTTTGCAAAATATGTTCGTAGTTATGACATAGAAAACCTGTTTACAATCACGATTTTTAACATGATTAGAGCTCTTTAGACATGAGATAACATCATACGTTTACATTTATATACATATGTGTGTATATGTGTGTGTGTTATATTCAATCAAAACCTAAAGAATGGCCTTTGAGTCCTTAGGCTGCCTAATTTACAGTTAAAGACCTAAAGTGTCTGTTTTATCTAAGTTTCAAGAGAAAAAAAATGATTGTAATTTATATAATTATGTAATGTTTAAATATAAAAAATCTCATCCAAAAATATGAGAAAGAGAAGAGGATAGGGAAAACTGAGGATAAAAGCGTTTAACATCAATCAGCAAATAAGAGCGGCTTTACAAGTGAATTTTTAGTCTCTAATTAAACTGGGAAAATGATTCAGCAAGCTGGAGTTCCTAAGGCACAGAAAACTGCAAAAATACTTTGCCTTATCTGGTTTGCAGATTAGATTTTGGGAGAGATACATGCTACTACTAGAGAACATGGAGTCTACTGGGGCAACTACACCTCAAAGATTATATATAATGTGGATCCCAACCACACAAAGATCCCTAAAGTCTTATCTACTTTGTTTTGGATATATTGAAAAAAAATAGACTTTTGGTGGAGCTGTGCAGAGGGAGCTGCAGTCCTCAAATTCTTTTGATCAGTGGGCTGGAGTGTAAGTTTTCTTTTTTCTTTGTTATTCTTACACAACAAAATGTCCACATGCCATCCAGAGGGATGTATAATAATGCATGTCAATGCAAAAAGCGCAGCTTAAATAAGCCCTAAGGGACACCAAGGTTGAAACTATATATAGAAATCTAATAGACATGTCTGCTAATTAAGCAAGGAAGAAAAACACTTAAAAGTAACTCAATAGATAACTTCACTTTATGACAAGTGACTATAAATCCCCGACTTTCAAATAACATTTTCATAAAAGACACAATATAATAATGCAGGGGTTTTTTTTAGTACAAAGCATAACAAGATCACTGTTTTCTTTGTTCTGTATCCAAACTAAATGATTGGATCCAGCGTCATTCCTGGTGCACAAACCCACTGGGTAGGATTTTTTATCATTACATTTTATGTAATCATTTCATAGCATCTGCTGATACTCCACAGCAAGTTAATGAATGGTTTTTGACAGAGCACCTACTGTGTGTACATTTTTCTCTTTAATAATGGTAGTGAAGAGAGAACAAACCAAATGCTGTAAGGCTATAAGAAAAAGACGTTAAATTGTTGTGATGCTGTGAAATGAAGACACTTCACCTGTCGTCAGCAATAGGATGCAGGGCACATCTCTCTCAGTTTCATTGCCATAAATTATTGAAGGGATTGTGAAGAAGATAACAACACAGCTATCCTTAGTGGAAGATGGAAGCTGTAATGAAAAGGGGAGAGAACTCAAGGTGAGCGTGACTCACAGACTACATTATCTTTTGGTTGCTGTGCTCCAATGTCAGCAGCAAAGAGAGATCCTCCTTTCATCTCTGTCCTTGTTCTGTTTTCTTGTGTATGACTGAGTATATATACTGTGGAATAGGCTGGAGAAGCATCAGTTTGAGTGGTGTAAGGAGGGTGGAAATGACTAACGGCCTTTTATGTAATTAATGAGGACAGCATTGATATCCAACAATAATTTAGCATGGTTGCCAACGCTTGACTTTTGATCCCCATTTACCCTGGCTCTGTCTCTATTTAGATCAGCCTAGCATGGGAGGAGTGTGTTAACCTTGGAGGATACACAAACACATCACAGGAAGATGCACGGAAACACACACTTCTTATCCACTTCCACACCGCACACAAGACCCCCCCTGAAGCCTCCCACACAGACACACAAAAACATTTATACCCTCTCCTTTGTTTCTCCCCTTTTCTCCGTTCACACACATACATCAACTGTGCACACACATGCAAACAAGGAAAAAAGGCATTTGGAAGCACACACATGCACACAAACACCTGAGGCGATGGAATAAATGCATCTTTAATGATAGCAGATAAGGACTTCCAACCAGGCCCGTAGTCATAGCTCAGTGATTTGGCTCACAGGGAAAAGGATTGTGGGAATGAAAAACAAGCCAGTGCAAACTTCTGGGCCTCCAGGAGTCGGCAACAAATAAACCCACAGTCAGTCGGACAGAGGAAAAGCTAGCAGCTACATTTTCCCGTATGCTGTCAGATGCTAAGCAAAGCCTCGCAACTGCACATCGACATTCAAATGATTTGTTTTGCGTTTGTGTGTCTTAGGATGGCGTCTTGGCAATACCGCGTCTGTGTTATTCTCCTTTATTGCCCCCTGTTAATGAAATTGCTAATCACTTTCTGCGGTGACACATTAACAGATGTGTTATTGTGCACGTGTGAGAGCGGCCGCTCACGTGTGAGATGATGAGATTGATCAAAATGCCGAACATCCGTCTGTGGTATTGTTTTGCGGCTCTTATTGTGTGTCAGTAACACATGTTGGCTTGAGGCCTGCTATGTTCAGCCTTCTGTAAAGCCCTGATTGACATGCAAAAGTCTACGTTCTTTATTCATTCACTTCTATCCAAACATCAATGGCACTAGGCTGTATCGTAAGCCAGAGCTTAAATAAATGGCACAGCTCTCCCTTAGGCCTCTCAGCTGACATTTCCTGGATTTATTATGCATGTGGATGGGCTGCGGGGACTTCAGGTGACACTAGATAATGCTTGTGTTATAATGGAGGGTTTGTATGTCTTACAACAACACAAATGCCCATATGGTACGGGGGAACTTGTCTGTGTTGGTGTTCAATATTCAAGGCCTCCCACTGAGAGAAACACAAGCATGCCCTTACATATTTTAACTTCTTAATTCCTCTTTTCCTTCATCATAAGCCCGCTCTATCTTTCTCAAGGACTAAACATTACACAGTTGCCCAAATGTACGCCATTCTCGAGGTCAGACATACTCAAGTGATGTTAAGACACGTACATATTTGTGAGTGTGGCTGAGTTTCAAAACATAAAATATGCTGTATTTCCACAGAAAAATAACAGTTTAGTATAATTTTGTTGTTACAGTAGGTTTATTATTGAGTTGAGTGTGTCTTTTCAGTATCTCAATTAAATGTTGGCTTATTTAGCTTCGGGCTATGTCTTTGTTGGTTCTTGTTTTCACTGTTCCAGTTTGAATTTAGTCAGATATTGGATATTCAACAGGCACCTGCTGCCAAGCAAATTATTCATGAAGGGGACATTAATATGCAATATAAAGGGTTGTGCCCTCTGTGGGGAGTGTCTTTACACGTTAGCAGAAAAATAATTAAAACCAACAAGGTTTCTTTTTGAGCTGTGAACATGTTGGATATGTATCTAACAGACTTTGCTCTGTTTTCACACTCTTTTGTACATCATTTTGCAGGATTCGGATTTTGATTATTAAAATGTTGACTATGACAGTCGTCCCTCGTTACATCACCGTTCGAACATGGCTCCCTCGCTCTTTCGCTTTCAAAAATTAACTAATTAATAAATGATTTTCGTGTTTGACGACGGCCTATTATTAGTCAAAAAATATTGAAAGACAAGTTAAATGTGGTATTCCGGTCACCAGGCATCAGTTATGTTACACTGATGAGGGTTACCATTATATTGCATTACCTTCACACTGCATGGAGTCAGCCATGGCGTGTCCGACGTAATAGAGTGAAAAAACGTTCTCCTCCCATTCCGTGTGGAAGTGAAAGTCTATGGCTTCTTACTTTGTCCTTCTTCCCTATTCCGTTTGAAACACTTTCTGTCATCATGACCTCGAGATGCAGAGACAGGATCCAACTGCAGGTAATTTAATAACTGTTTGCAAAGCCGAAAAAAGAAACAAGACAAAGCTAGTAGCAAAAACAAACATCCACTGCACGAGTCAGAGACACAAACTTGCCAAAACAAGCAATGCTCCAACAGTGGAAGAAAGAAAGAGCTGAAATAAATAGAAAAGAGGAAAGTAAAAACAGCACAAAACTGAACTGAACAAAAACAGGAAATGTGGCTAAAAAGGGCACAGAAACCAGAACTTAAGAGAAAACAGAAACCAACAAGCTGCCAAGCCAGATATCATGCAGAGCGTGACACTTTCTTACGTTTAGAATAAGTAAATTGGAGAGGCTAACTAGTTAGGTCTATATAGCTTGCTATACTGTGCTCTTATGTCCCTGCAGTGCAAAGTGGTAGAAACCAAGAATAATAGGAGTGTAAAGGTGACTATAGGGGTGTTATTTCATGTCTACAGGGCTCTAATAATGTTAAAAAACATATTTAGAAAGTCATAAACATGCTGTCTATGCTGTAACTATGAAAATATTCTCTTTATCAATATCAAATCCTACTTTGAGGAAATTAACTTATTGCGGTCGGGTCTGGAATTAATTAACCACCATAAACGATGGACGGCTGTATTTGAAAACTCCTGTCAAAAATACATCTCAGTTTTTACACAATGTCTCGGTTTTCATATGGCCAAACACTGCGTGTAACCAACTAGTCATTCATTTCATTTCATGCATTAAACAGGAAACATGTAAAGCAATAGTTGTGTACATTTGCACTCTGCTTGGGTTACTGTCTGCTGTCTTGTTTCAGTTCTGCAGAGGAATTCTCTTAGCAGCTCCTTGACTAGCACAGCTGCAACCTGTTACTAATCAGCCTCTTCCTAAGCAGTGCTGGCTAGTCAGACCATTGTCAGTCCTTCATGCCATATCTGCTGGTGATTCTCTGTTGCCTTTTTGCCCCATTGTCTTTTGCTGGTACTTTCATAGCTTCTCCATTAAATTCATTTTTTGAGACCAATATTTTTTGTCTCTGCTTTGGGGTCCAAAACTCCTGGCACCCGTGCCAGCCCTGTAACAGTAGTTGTGTTCCCAGTAATGAGGCCTGACTGTTTTTTGGTTTTTTTTTTAAAAGGCTTGCAGCAGGCTCCTGTTCTGCAGCACAATAAAGAAAACTTAACGATCACAACAAGAGACATACCAAAGACAACCATCCAGGACCAGGCCTCATCTATAAAAATGTGCGTTGAAATCTGACTAAAAGTCTCCATATGCCAGCAAGCCAAAATGTGTTTACAGACAAAAATATTCAGACCTATAAAAAGTAACGTATTCCAGATTCCACCTTGAGAAGTGTGCGTACGCAACTCTGCCCCATGTTACGCCCTTTCGCCGCCTCCACTTCACCATAGAAGGTCAATGCAAAGTGGCTCATGAATGTGGCGTCCATATTTAAAGAGCCTCGATTGCATTGTAATCACGACGGGTAGGAAGATGACGAGGATGAAGAAGCAGACTTTCACGGAAATGGAGGTGGAAATACTGGAAAAAGTGTCATATTTGGAAGACACAGCAGTGGCATGACAAAACAAAGATTGAGTGACAGCATGTCCGCTGTCATTGCTGCGAACGGAGAAGGGGGAATCGAGGCAAAAAGTAAAAAAAAAAAAAAAGGTCCGACAGCAAGACACACATTTTCACTTTTAGTGAGCATGTTTCTAAATTTTTCTAATTGCTACATTATTTAACATTATTTCATGAGGAACTATTGTGTGTTAGTTCAAAGCACAAACAAATAAAATCCCATCATTTATGGATAAGGAAAGAGTAAGTTTATGCACACGGCCCTGACACCAGCCACACAAATAAAGGCCGTGGTAAATAAACTGATGACGTACTTGACATACGCAATGAAAAACTGACTTTTTGATAGATTGTCCAAAAAAAAAGTGAGAAAAAGACCACTGAGGACATGTTAGCTCTGTGTCTTGTAAAGCTAAACCCTATAGAATTATTTAATTGACAACTTGATGTTTGTTATAATTAATATTTATCGAACACATAATATCATGATTATAAAATAAAATGATGAAATATTCAAGTGCTGCATTGTTTTTCATATCTTTTTTTGTCTCTTTTAGTCCCGATACGATAATAATTGTTTTGGTTTTTCTACGATTCGATTTTTGGACACTTTTGAACAGATTAATAGTGCAATAACAAACATGTATGTAAACATGTATGTATTTTTTTCCTCCGCAACATGATTTACTTGTCATTGCATCCATCACTGACTAGTTACATGTAATCAAACATTACATGCAAGTGTGGAGTAACCACCATCCATTATTCATGTATTTCGGGCCTGCTTCTAGTAATTAGCTCATTTTGAGTTGCTCCTAGTGTTTTAAAGCAAAGCTTCAAGCTGAGCAACACTGCTGATGGGTGTGTAATTGAAAAAAAAATCCCTCTGTCGGGCAGTGGTACATCAACCCTGCTCACACACCTTTCTTTGTCCATTCCCAGCCTGCAGTGTCACAAATGATAAGCCTTCTATTCATATGTAAAACAGGTCATCCATACCATCCTTGCTGTTGGACTTGTGATGAGAGTGGCTCAAAATGCCACACTGAACTCATTAATCAGAGGAAAGCCAATGATGCTGTTGCGGGTGATTGCGCCTGAAATCCTCGCTAAAAGTTAAGTATTCCTTCTTCAGACACAAATGTTGTTTCCTGCAAATACCAGGAGGATTTACAAATTCTGAATGTCAGGCCGAACTACACTTGAACACACATTCCTTTCCTCCTGTCACGTTAGGTGCTGTTTGAAACAGAACATTCATTGAAACAATGCATAAAAGAAACATAATGACATGCTTTGTATGTATTGTCATCTAGCATACAATTACAATAACTAAACGTCAGCTATCACCTCATGGCTGTGTAATTATACATCACTCTCACAGTTAAGACAAAAAGATTGCCAAAAATGGCAACAGGACAAAAATGAAACCCTGTCAAGGGTATTATAGAAGTGAGAAGGAAGGCCATAGATCAAAGCATGGGATGGCCATTTGTTCATGAGGAATAATAGCTGTGATGTGCGCCAGACCTGCTGACCTGCCTGAACAATAAAGCCGGGTTGCGACTGCCTAAGAGCAATGACCTTGTGCAGATGAAACCTGCCTGAAACAGGTAAAAAACAAGAGATGGATGGGACGAGGGACGCGTGAGCAGGGAGAAACAATAACAATCTATATAAAGGCTGATTCCTGTCCGACACCGCTACTCACTCTGCTGGGAGAGGGTTGTTGACAGCTGCCTCTTAAGAGCGGACTGAGACAGGCACAGACTTTTATTAGGGATGAAGGTTGCAGAGACACTTTGTTTTTCTTCAAAGGGCAGAATATAAAAGTTTTATTCTTTACCATTTACTTTTGAGCTGCTAAAAAAGTCACACTGGCTTTTTTCAGATGGCTTACTGTGGTGAAGTTCATTAAAGTGAAACTTGATGTGACGACTGTCAATTTTGGTACAAATTTGCACATTATTTACCTAAGGAAAATAATTCCTGGTAATCGTATGGTTTGCATTTCCAGTGCACCTTAAAGTTTTATGAAAAAAAAATCTTTGATTTAAAAGCTGATTTTAGCTTTACACTTTACAGGTGATGTCCATTATGTTTACAGTGTTTATATTGCCGAGTAATGAATTCACTAGTCCATGTATCCTGCATTTATAATAGTTCATTCAAAAGTCCCAAGGTGAGGAATTGCTTTGATCGTTTGTTGAAAAGAGAAACCGTAAAACCGTTTTCATCTGATCAGAAAGTAGCCTGCTATCGGGAAAAACAAAACTTGCAATTGACAAAATGATTTCTCTTTTTGTCCAAGTCATGATGGAAGCAAGGGTGACGAAACATCCAGTTTTCCCAGAACACGTCCTGTTTTCAGCTCCTGTCCTGCGTGCTGTTTTTTTTACAGAGTGATGAAAATGTCATGATTTTCATTGCTTTTTATTGGGCCATTAAACTGATCGGCATTAGGGCACGCTGCATCATGTGACGTGGGCCCTGAGAGTTTGCTGTGCGGGTGTTTTTTAAAAATGAGTGTTGCTGCAAAAAGCCAATGAAAAAGCTAAACATATGAACAGTGTAATCTAGAGTTAAGTGAGTCTTGTAAAATTGGGACGTCCTGTATGGTGGCTCAAAATCCCAACGTCTTGTGATTTTAGAGGGCACATTTTTCCTGAAAATATTGATTACGTTCTAAAACTCAACAAGTATTTGACCTCAGGTTCCTGTGTCGTTCTGTTTTTGGAATCATTTCCATTCATTCATTTTCTACGCCGCTTGTCCTCACTAGGTTTGCAGGGGGATGCTGGAGCCTATCCCAGCTGACTTTGGGCGAGAGGCGGGGGTCCACTGGTCGCCAGCCAATAGCAGGGCACATATAGACAAACAACCAATCACACTCACATTCATACAGTACCTATGGGCAGTTTAGTCTCCAATTAACATGCGTGTTTTTGGAATGTGGGCGGAAGTACCCGGACAAAACCCACGCACGCATGGGAGAACATGCAAACTCCACACAGAGGTGCCCAAACGGAGTTTGGAACCCAGATCTTCCCGATCTCGTGACTGTGTGGCCAACATGCTAAACCAAGCTGGTTGGGAATTTGATATCACTACAGAGGAGGCTTAACTTAAATGTATTGAAACGATAAGACATTTTTGAGTAAACTTAGTAAACTATCTCATTGTCGTGGTTCTCGCTAAGCCAATTCTGGTCACTCTAACGTAGCATTCCTCCCACCATAGAATAAAAAAATGGTCTCTTTGTCCTGCAAGGTGCCACGCAATATGATTTGCGGTATTTAGTTCGGCATGTTGATGACTTCTTGTGTTTTAATGACAGCATTTTGTGTTGCGCCAGCAGTTAACTGGCTGTTATCACAACAGAACTCCCGTCTTTTGTGTTTGTGTGTGCCCATTCCTTGTCATCTCCTGCCTTGCCTTGTTGATCTGTGCTCCACAATCACAAGATAGAAGTTAAAAAAACAACAAAAAAAAACAGTTTCTGCGTGATGTTTGCATGCCCTTAATCTTTCATCAGTATCGCACCATAGAAACGGCAGCCTGGCCAGATGTGTCTCCTTTCTTTTTTGCGCCACACACGCGTGCTGGTATTCCGTACAATCACCGCATGTCGAGTGGGGTTGTGATGTGTGGATGCGACAAATCCAGTCTGATCTCTCCCAAATAACAGTGCAGAGAGTAGCATTTCAAAGTCTAATTTGTGTCACGTGCTGTTTTGCTGCTCTGCTGCCGCCTGTCTGCCGTCTTTTGCAGCACACTGCTGGCCCAGCAGAGGCGGAGCCACCGGTACACACCTGCAGTCTATTTCTCACCTGCCTTCTTAAGCATGGCTGTTGGACACCCTCGTTGCCAGATTGTTCCTTGCTCCTCACCTGAACGCCACGCTTCCCTGCCTAGTGTACCCCTTGTTTTCTGTTATTTTTCTGGTCTTTTTACCTACCTGTTACCGTGCGTGCCTTTCCCTGCGTGGCAGCTCTAGCAGTGGTTTTTGTAGTGTCGTTTGCTAGTATACTGACCTGCTTGGTTCTCAGCAGCGCTTTGTGTTAGTTTGTTTTCCTGCTTGGTTTTCAGCAGCACCGTTTTAGTTCTTACCGTTTTCATAGTTTTTCCTGCTATTACTTTTTCTAGCAGTATTTTGTGTTTTTCGTTTTTCGTTTTTGTTGTAAACTATGCCAAACGTAACACACACACACACACACAAATTCATTGTTTTTGCTGTGAACTAAAGATAGTGATTAGGCAAAGTTTAGCAACATATTTTTTTGTTCAATCTGTTTGCCGGAGAAATACAGCAGCTTTACGTTCAGTAACAAATTATAAATTATTTTATAGCTTCTGTGTAACTCTTACATAATTTTAGAGAGAGCGAGAGAGAGGGATTTATTTACCATTAACACCTAACCAGAAATGCTATTGTTAGAATTTTTACAGCAATATACATGTTGGAATATTTAAAAGTATAAATTACAGTGTGATGATGTAGCTAATTATAGAAGGATATCAGCATATTTACAGCAGATGTCTTCTTTAATGAGAAGGGAAATCAAATTGAAATTATGCCCCATGTATAATCATATGCAAAATATTACCTTATTTGGAGTGTCTGAGACCAACCGTAAAAAGGAAAAAAAAAATTAGTAAAGTTTCCAGCATCTTAGACTGAGGCTTACTTTTAGCACATCTGAAGTGCAAAGGAAACATTCAATGTGAGGGAAAATGGCAAGAAACAAATCAAAGGAAGAACCCATTCAGCCGCCTCGGAGATAGGTAACAAAAGCTTTCCACAAGCTTTGGGCTTCTCAAGAGATAAAAGTCTGTCTAGGAGACAGGGCGGACGACTGGTGTTCATTGTGGTACCAGGGGAGGGTGCAGACAGTGGTGTGAAAGGAGCCATCAAGGTTGAATGGATGAGAAAAGGGGATCTTTGGGAGCAAATGAAAAGGGCTTGGATCAAGAATGCCATCGGTCTCAATAGGTTGAAATGACAGCGTATGTACTCTCCAACATGTGGCCATCAACAACTGTGTAATCATGATGCCAGGGAGTGGAGAGGAAAAACATCTGTATTTGATCTGCTTTGAGACGTCACAAAGCTAATAATCATGGGACACTAAATTGATTTTTATCATCCTGGCCAAGTGTGACTAATTCTTTTAGATGACTTACTGTGGTGAAGTTCATTAATGTTGAACCTAATGCAAGAGGTGTAAATTTTGGTACGGATTTGCATATGAGCCCCTTTTCCACATTTCCTTTATTCACAGGAATGTACAGTCATGTAAAAAGTGGTCAGACCACCCTTGTTTGTTCAGTTTTCTGATCCATTTTAATGTCTGGTACCACTAAAGGTACATTTGTTTGGGCAAATATAATGATGATAACAAATATAACTCATAAGAGTTTCATTTAAGAGCTGATATCTAGCAACTTTCATGGTTCTTTGAAAATAACCAAAATCACTTAAGTTCTTACATGAATAGCTATAGCATTGTACTGCCAAAAAATGTAACTCTTATGAGCTATTTTTGTTGTCATTGTTATATTTGTCCAAACAAAGGTACCTTTAGTCGTATCAGGCATTAAAATGAACAAGAAACTGAAGAAACAAGGGAGGTCTAATCATTTTTTCCATGACTGTATTTACCCGGGGAAAATAATTTCTGATCATCTGTGTGATTTGCGTTTCCAATGCACCTCAACGTTCCGGAAAATGTATTCAAATCAGGACGATGATGTATGGGCAGGTGGTGTATTTTTACATTGGCACTTTTTTATTAAAGCGCAAGTAAGTAAAACACGCGGGGCCCTGAGATTTACACATAATAAAAAGGTGAGTCTGTGCAGTTCATTTCAGATGGAACACACAATATATGAAGAATAAATGTCAGTGTTCATCCCATGGCACCAACACTAATACATCCAATTCTCTGTCCGTGTTTTAGGTGTAGGATCTGTTGATTTCTTAGCATTGGCATTAAGTTAACTCAGCTTTTGGCTGACGAAACACACGACTACTGCTATAGCATGTAACAACGTTAATAGTGAGTATTTTAGAAGATTTATGTTGGTTCCACTGGTTCTCAGTCTGTAATTTGGGACATATCCTCAAGCAATGAGGTGGACGGGCCATTTGTTGCTGCATTGCCATTCTATGCCGATCCATTGGTACGATGGTTGATACACACATTTTTATCGGCTTGGACCCTACATTTAGCGCCACCAGCTTATCAGCTAGTCATTTCCAGTCACAAACTCAAAATCCCGCTGAATAGCTTCCTTGGCAGATACGCTCAAAACAGTGGTTCGTTCGTTTCCCTTCTTTTGCTTGATTTTTTAATAATCCAAATGATGCCTGTAATAATGGAATAACCAAGCTTGCAGCCCATACTGGTTCAAGCATGGTGGATGAACAGAAATGCTGTAAATGTGTTCTGCCAATCAGCATTCTTCAGCACACAGCCTGCCCCTCAAGCAGTTCCTGAGAATTGAAAAAGTACAACCTCACTACTAGGTCCTTTATCAGGGAAAGTTTGAGGTCGATGGAAATGTTTTTCTCCTGGGTATTTTCGGTATAGGTTCCGGGTGAGAAAACTTCTGGCAGTGGAAAGGGGTTATGAAAAATTGTTGAATTATTAATTGCATGAAGGAACATCACGTGTACACTTGTGAGTAGGAAAATGAACAGGAAGAAGCAGAGATTAAAAATGGAAATGGATTTCACAAAAACCCTTGTGCTTATAATATATGTAGGGCTGTCAAAGTAGCACGTTAACGACAGTATCTAATTTATATCATTAATTACATAATTTTATTTAGAGTAATTAACGCCAATGCATCATGGCAAGGCACGCCTCTCCTGATGACAGAGGCACAGTGTAGCTCCCCACAGAGTCACATAGTGCCTGATGCTCTTTCATAACTTCATTCTTACCTGAACACATCAACAGCAGAGCACTTCCAACACCATATATGGATCTCAAACTCAAACACATCTCTAGTCCCTTCCTCATTGTCACAAGACCGCGAGATGCGTTCATGGACACTCTATTGTGGACACTTTATTGTGTGTGTGTGTGCGCGTGTGTGTATGTGTGTGGTCTAAACAAAAAGAAATATAAAGAAAAACAATAAGTGGATATCCTTATCACTCACTTTGTACCTCTTAATGTGGAAGTACAATATTCTGCAGTCCAGCTCGGAAATCCCAGACAATACACTCAACACATGTGAATTCAGCTTTCTGTAAATGATGTGCTGTCTTTGACCGCAACCCCTCATTGCTTAATATGGTTAAAGTGTGATTAAAATGTTTTGCTACTATTAAAGAAACTAGTGTTAGGTAAATAGATTTTCAGACATGTGTATCTTTTAGCTTGATTTAAATTTAGAGCTGTTAATTCTTTCTTTCTCTCAATAAAATACAAAAAAATGGGCATATTTCAGACATAGTTGCAAATGTAATTAATCATGATTAATTTGAAAACCGGGATTAATCTAATTAAAAAGCCCTAGTTACAGTATATGACAAATAATGGCTTCTTTTCTTCAAATTTGATCAGATTTGATGATGCGTAACCCTATTCAGAATGTCTGTTTTGTCTTCGGTCATCTGGTTTGGCTGCATTTTGTTTTTAAATTTCTGAGAGTTTGGATCTCAAGCAAATGTTTTTTGGGGTTTACAGTAAGAAGCTGTAATATGAAACTCGCTATAAGATGCTTAGTTATCTTTGTAAATGTTTGAGCCAGGCATGGTCTGCTCTCCTATAGACATTCTAGTGTGCTGACGTGATGTTTGTGGTAATAATTTTCTGTGTTCTTGTCACATGAAATATGAAGCCACAGGTTTAAATCTGTGGCACCAACCTCTGTTGACTCTAACCCACTCAGTGTATGTAACCATTATATGGAAAATGGATGCATTTGTCACCAAGACAATTTTAGGCCGCACATGACCTCACAAACTGCTGACTGGTGAACTTTAATCAGTAGCGGTGATTCACTACTTCTGTCTCCCCTCGGCCATTCCTTCGTCTCCAGACGCCAGGTGGTGTCACGCCTGTCTGCCGGAATGCAAATTGGTCCCCAACAATGCTTCAACTCTTACAGTTCCCCCATTTGTCACAGGATATGTTCATTACCCACAGCCCAAAATTAGTGTCTCAACAAGACATCCTGGCTGTGTGATGAATCCACCTGCTGCCTGCTTCGTCATCCCTTGTTTCCGATCTGAGGGTCTCCCTCCTCCCCTTGCCTCCTCCTTTTGCGCTTCAATGTCCTTCACATTTGTTTGCCTGTTTGCTAGTTTTCAGAACAAAATTTCAGCTAACATGGCTACATGCTGCAAAGGCCCACCTACCACTCGAGAGGACGTCACGTTATCCTTCCAGATGGCGTGCGAAGATTGCAGTGGATCGCAAGGTGTTCCAACTCATCATAATAAGGGGAAGCCACTGGCATCAACTGTCATTGAGTTGTAACCTTGCAACATTACATGGCATCTTCGCCAAAGAGCGCTGGTGTTTGATGCTCTGGTAACCTTGTTGTGAGGAAAACAAAGTGACATGTGTTGATAGATGGAAGACACTAAACGGTTCCATGCATGTTGTGTGTTGTCGGTGACTGCAAGGAGAGGTCAGGCACAATAATTACATGCCACCTCATCTGAGGAGCTATTATTATTCCCATGCAAGAACTATCAGCATGACGGGATTGGGATCGACTCATATCTCAATTGAATTGAGAAAATAAATGCAAATGTAGTGCTTTATTTCAGCACATTGTCATCAGAGTACAAGAAGGATTGCAGTGTGAGCATAATAATCTAATAGATTCTTGTGTGTGACTGGAGTTCAATGTCATCACATTGTTGAGTGATGCAAAGTGTGTGAGAAAAAACCCAGCAGAGGAGAGAAAGGACAAAAAGACAAACAGTCTCTTCGAAAAGCAGTTTAAAAAATCCACCTTTTAACAGTCAAATCACATTTTATTTCATATCACCTCTGACATGGACTAATGATGATAGTCAGGCCAGTCCACACTGTAATGAATGTGTAGCCGGCGTGCGGACTCTGTCGTGGCAGAAGGGCAGCCGCCACGCCTGACAGTTGGAGAAGACAACACCATAGTCGCCACTTTCATTTCCCCTTCCCCTCTACCCCCACTGTGGTAATGGTTTCTCTGACCTCTGTCTCCCCATTACTGTACGCTTCACCCAACATCAGCCGTCAGACGACATTACTCATCAACACACATCCGACATCGTCAACGCACAGGAGCCGCCTCCGCCGCCCGATGCTCACCGCATCCTCTTGTGACAGGTGGCATCTGTAGGATCATAAAGATAAACATGACTGTGGTTACAATGGCGTTGATGACCCTGACGATGACCTTTACTGCTGAGTTTGTGAAAAAACGTACCGTAGAGGCATGAGAGAGAAAGGAAATGAAACGACAATGACTGAAGCAGTCAGGTGTGCAGCAAACTGCTTGATAACAGATGCTTAGTCACACATCTAGTTGTGTAGATGATTTTGAGTCATGTTCTCCCCCACTAACGAATGAAATCTTTTTAAACAATACGGAGCATTAGTAACTGACTATAATGTGGAACAATCGACAGCGATTTCATTCTGTGTGACATTGTTGTTTATTTAATATGCTGTATTGTCTTTAGAAGATAATAGGTGCTGTGTATTGAATTGCTTCTGTGATTACAAATCTTGACAACTGGCATGAGATGTATAAGCAGCAAAAAGGAGAGAGGAAATCCCGATGAGGATACAATACATTTTTTACTATGTTCTATAAAACCAGTGTGGCTCAAATATCTCATCATAAAAATGTTTTTCAGGACAACATTTCTATAATCTGGCATTCTGTAATCTAGAAATTTACTTTCAGTTTGTAACATGAATATCATCCCCCGTCGATGCTGCTAGGTTAGTTAGGTTATTACACACCAACACGGACGAAAATCCACCTTCCACGACTTGTTTGCCAGTGTGACAGTTGTCAGCATTACCAACATACTCAGCTTGCAGTAAACGCTGCAATTACCTCCAGACTCAATTAATGAGCTTTGTGAAAATATTATTATTACTGTTACAGAGGCTTATCAGACCTTGCCAGACTCCTCTCTTTCATCCCTCTTTTAGCAGACACAGAGTCAATAATTTTGTTAAGCTTTACAACGTTTTAAGTGTGGGTGTGTGTGTGTGTGCCCGTGTAGAAATGAGGGGGATTACAAGTAAGCCAAACAAAATTGTACTATTTGACGGAATTTTCTCATTGAACATTTAAATGGCACACTGTCAGGACACACGCAAAAACCAAAACAAAAGTGGAAAGGTAGAATTGTCAGTTTGTGGCCAAGTAGCTCTATTTTGCAGTTTCGTAATGCTGTTATATCCTCGCGCACTTAATCTAGATTTATTTTATTAATCTTTTCATTTAAAGTGAACCTGAAAAACCTCGACAAGTATGAGTTCTAATATAATACTATATTATAGTTAGGGCAAAGTGTTACAATTGGATAAGATTTGGATATTGGATTAGAGTACCAAAATAAGAGTGCTGAAAATTGTCCTACATCTAGTAAATAGGCCTATCACTTATAACACACAAGCAAATAATAATAGCAAAACAACGTCACAGACAAAAATATTGTCAAAGTCTTAACAAATTTGCCTTTACTTTGCCTTTACTTTACTAATTATAACCACCATAATTTTGGTGTGTAAGCCACAACTTTTTTCTCATGCTTTGAGACCTGAGGCTTGTACAGTGATGCAGCAAATTTTTGGCTAAAAACTAAATTTCCCAAGATGCTTAGAATGATGTGGACTAGTGAAGCGGAAGCTAATATCACGTTCTGAAGTCTTATGGAGCGATCTCTGACATATCTTAAGTAAGTTTGATCAAGTGTAGAATTACTACACTTTCTGTTTGGACTACTCGGACCACCAGCCAACCAATCCACTATCACCAATGGGTTTCGAAAGGCTGGACTACTGCGTGATGAAGAGCTTTAACTGAAATAAAATGGCTAATGGCTCGAGACAAAAGTGACAACAAAAGCGAGAGAGAGACTGACAAAGTGTGTGATGAAGGAATTATGAGGATGTTCAATTGCAATGCTGAAGAAGATGACTTTAGTCATTTAAGTTCCCAGGAGGACAAGGAGGGGGGGCAATGAATGACTTTTCTGGTTGGCTATTTCACTAGCCACATTACACGCACTGTTGTGTTTATTTAATCAAACGTTTTTTAAAACTCTGTGTACTAAATATCCCATGTACAAATCTTTTTTTCTCTTTAAATTTAGTGGGTACGGTTTACATACGGTGCGCTCTATAGTCCGTAAATTACGGTAAGTTCATTCAGCAATGTGAAATAAAGTTTACAACAAATGTTTATAATTATCACGGCAAAACCAACAGCAATACAGAAACAGGGGATGTGCAAAAAAAATCCGAAGATTTGACAGTATTTTTAAGTGCATACATTACAGTGTTTAAGTTAATGAACAAACAATTCAAGCAAGCAATTCAAGTGGAAATGAACGACTGATACACAATTCTGTCAATGTTAAGACTACTGTTACGAGTGTTTGCTAGTTAATCCTACACACAAGAGTCGTTTACTAATTGAGCTAAGTGAAGTTACTGACATGACGTTACCTTCATAATAGGACACATTAAGACCGAAATGAGGCCCCGATATCCACTTAAGGCCTGTCCACACGGAAACATTCCTCAGATTTTTTTTTTTTTTTTGGCGGGTCGAAAAAAATTTGCGTCCACACTGTTCCAGATTAGTAAATAGTTGCATCCAGACGGGAACGGATCACTGGGTGATAACAATGTAATACACAAGGAACACCTACAGTACATGTGGCGCTGTAAACAGACACACAGGCGGAACCACGTGACACACCAAACTACAGAAGAAGAAAGAAGGCATGCGCATAAATCCGACGACGGACGTTTTAATCTAAACTTACGACGAAGTGGAATTCCTTCTGCGAGACAACAAAATATCAGGAGAATGTTAACTCGGATGAGTCATGTCCGTCAAAATATTCAGATATTATGTTGGCTTGTCATCAAAGCTCACTTCTGGTCACGTGATGGCGAAGGCATGGCGACTAACCAATGCTGTCATTGTGTTTGTAAAACAAACGACAAGCCGGTGTTTTCAAATGTTCCCACTCTGGAAGCTGTTTTAAAAAATACAGTTTTAGGGCACCCAGAACGCTGTGTGGGTGAAAGGCTGAAATGATCAAATACTTAACCGTTTTGACCTGAAAATATTTCCATGTGGATAGCCCCGTAGTTTTTCGGCCTTGTTACTGCTGTTTATGGCCAGCATGGTACTAAATTTTGCTACCCATCCCAAATGCTAAGTGTTATTTTTTTTAATTTCCCACCTTTCATCACGCTACTTGTCTGGCATAGTTTTGCCAGCTTCTCCATATTTCTTACTCAGATTTGTGGTTCTGGACCGAGTGTCAATGTCAGCTTCTGAAGACCATGAGCCGCCTTCTTCAACCACAAGTTATGCCGCTCGCGGAAACAGGCCCTAGACAGAAATGTTGAAAGTCTGTGAAAGAGTGGTGTTGACAGAACTCAAGACCCAGTTAAAGGTCCCGCTTTGACAAGACGAGTCCTCGCCTCGGGCCTTCTTACTTCTACATCCAATTCTCTCTGGCCGTCCCTCTCAACCTTTCGCTTTCCCTTTTGCTCCATCTCTGTCTCACTCCCTTTAGATATTTGAAGCACACACTGACAGAATTTCAAGGCTTCTTATTTATTCATCAACTCATTAAAATTTCCCTCTGCACCTATAGTCCAAAGAGGAGACGCTGGAATTTTTGGGGGGGCGGGAAGGGAAGACTAAACCAGCCTATCTGAAGTCTAAGTTCGCCCGAAGTTCTATGAAAATATTTTCTTGGCTTAAAATGAACAGTTACAATTACAATATGTTTTTTCTCTGTGTATAATGGATTTTGATTGGGGCTCATGCTTAAAGAACAAGAATAAGTCATTGCTTTTTGTCACCTAGACAGACGCTCAAACATGCTGGACTGTTCTGGATAAGGCGGGTCTCATTATGCTCAAAATGTCACACACTCATTCCAGGAACAAACAGTAAAAAGTTTAAGCCTTCTTATCCAGTCAATCACTGGTAAGAGGGCTTCTTGTATGATTTATTTCCAAATTCTTGTGAGACCATGTTGAAAAATGGGGCCTTAAGCTTGACTTAGTATGTAAGTCAAAACAACACCATTTCCGACAACGTCACGAACTTTTCAAAGTTCTGCGTCAGGGTGGAGCATGTGCAATGTGCAGATAACTCGACAGGCAAACATGACACTCATCGAGTATTTTTAGCCTGTTAGCTTCCTTCGTCGCAAGTGAACAACGGCGACTGAAGAGAGTGTTCTTGGAGCAGGAACTAATCGAAGTGTCACAACTCATTTTATGCTCATGTTGATTCCACATCGAAAACAGAAGCCGTCCAAGAAGGTGTGCTGTACAATCTCTGAATAAGTCATATAGACATGATGTCGTAAAAGTCGACCAATCATTGACCATGTTGCTTTAGTGGGAGGATCACGTCAGACAGCACTAGGGTTGGTTGTCGTTTATATGTTATCCAATACTGGTGCCAAATTGGTACTTAAGGTGCTTAAATAGTTCCAAAACTGGTCAATTACGGAAAACAGAGAAATTTTACAGAACATTTAAGATTTTAGATAGACGCTCGCCATCATCCATGCAGGTTTCATCAGCACTAGTGCCATCATGACACAGAGTTTCAGTACGCTTCTGCTACACTGCGCCGCAGGGTTTGCAGGAAGTGGACTCACCTTGATGCAGAAGCATAAACCAGTCTTTATGCAGCACTGACACTTAGGCAACAAGGATACAATCTTCAACACTGGATATTATAATGAAATGTATTCACTCATTGAAATAATTTGACTAATTGTATGGAATTGGTTGGTGATGGATCATGTCTTGAAGCTACTGAGGCAAAATAGTGTACTATTTGGCTGCAACTAGCAGAGGCACTCTTGATTCAAATAGGAGTTCAAGGAAACAGGAGTTCAGAATATTGAGGGAGATTCTCCCGTGCCATTAAAAACAGTATTTAATATGTTTTAATTAAAACATGACTCCATCATTAATGGACGGCAGCGGCTCAGGAGGCAATTCAAGTAATTCATTTTCAAAAAGTGATTGGAAAGGAACATTTGGAAAAATGCCCGATGTTTTTCCAAGGGTGAAGGTTTTTGACGCACTTACTTGTGGTGCACATGTAATGACAACTAAAACATACACTTAAAGAACTCTAGAATGAAATGATATGCAGTATATATTTAATGTGTTCACATTCGTGCTTTTCAGTTACAGATCAATTAACCAAATTGGTTAATGGTGGAAAATGGATGAAATTATGTGGGAAGAAATTTCCATGAGAGGTTTTATGGAGACATGATACTTAGAATGAGCGATGGCTTGCAGTAGATGCCCCTCCCCCACCCCCACCCCCTTGTGGTAAATGGTTTGTGACGGGTATTGAGTGATGCATTCTGGGACAGCCAACAATGTGTTCTGCACAGTGATTCTTCCTGCACAGCAACACGTGCTTAAAATAACAGCAGACAAAGAAGGACCACATTCTGAAGTTTCTGTCTTTTATACTATATGTATGAAACAGAGTTCAAAATGGTGATTGGTTTGATTGAAAGTTATTGTCTAACATTTTTTTTTTTTTCATGATGACTCCTAGCGATATTTTTTACAAAGGATTTTCAGTGCAAGTCTCTCGGGACACGTGTTCTTTGTGGCTTTGGATGCTGTTTGACTCCCCTGACCTCGCTTACATACAATAGTGCGATCAGTTATTTCTGGCAGGCCTTTGACAACTGTTTTCATCTTCATGTTCTCATATTGATGAGTTAATGTGCTCTTTTTAGCTTTTCATCTGAGCCTACTGCACGGCAAGGTGAATCTCCCCCAGGCTTTAATGGCCTGCTGTACAGCAGAGAGTCAATCCCGGCCCAGACTGATAGATAAATCATGGACAGGGAGAGATAGATATTGGATGAAGATGGGCTAAATGCTGCAGGTGTACTTGTCCTGATCCACTTTTCTCCTATATCTGCTTGTGTAATAACTCTGTAAAAATAACACTCCTTAACTTTCCCTCATGCTATCAGAAGAAAAGATAAACAGATACACGCAGTGAGATTGAATTTTGACATGATGGTGTCTCCTCCATTTGGCAGAAAAATTGACTCCAACGTCTTCATTTCCTTTTCCAGTGGCTTTAAGACCCCCATCATATATGTGACTAAATTAATCTACATCTTTGGGAGTGTCAGTCAACCAAGTGTGTTAGCGATGCAGTGTAATGTGGCTATCCTCATCTGCTGAATAATTTGATGGAAGTGTTGTGAGAGAATGAAATTAGGGACATTAGACAGACCTTTCCGTTCGTCTTATTGGGATTTCAAAGATATTGAGCTTGTCATCCGACTGTTTCAGCTACTAATGGATGCAAAAGCAGTGTTTAATGCAGATTCAGCACATTTTGTACACTGTAGAATGCATGTAACAGAAAGTATAAACTTTTTGGAACAGCAAACAACAATAGAGAATACAGAAATGTATTTGGGGATTTTGTAATGCTTTGATTAAATAAAGTCATATTTTGAGTAAGCAATAAAATCTCAATGCACTAAATGTAACTATAGACACTTATACAGCGTATACACCACAGTGGCATGTTTCTGGCAGCAGTACAGCAGTAGAGTAATCATTTGATGTCACCTGTGCTAGTTTTAATGTGGTGTATAATTGCATTGCATTACAAGGCTCAAACACCTGTCACATGCAAAAGACTGTGATTTTGATATTTTTGCCCACAAGGGATACTTCCTTTTAGCTTTTAAAATAAATAACTGCATTGCCTGTTGAAAAATAGACTTTATCCAAATGTTGTTTTTGTTTAAAAAAAAAAATAGGACTGTCAAATGATTAAAAAATGTAATCTGATTAATCACAGCTTTCAAATGAATTAATCATCAGAATCATCTTTATGGGCCAAGTATGCTTACGCAAACAAGGAATTTGACTCCGGTTAAATTACGTCTCAATGTACATGTTACACAAACACTTAGAAGAAAAAAAAGAAACGATTAAAAAGTAATAAGATGTGCAAAGGGGATAATTGATATAATAATGCAATTCAAGTGGGATGTGTGATTAAAAGAAAGCTAAATGACAGGACAGGATTATATATATATATACTGTATATATATGTGTGTGGGTGTGTGTGTGTGTGTGTGTGTGTGTGTGTATTAACAGCAAATTGAAATCAAGATACCGTGCACACACGTCTGAAAATCTATTTGCTAACTCAAATCTCTTTAATGGTAGCACATTTCAATCACACTTCAGTTGTGTTATCAGCAAGGAGGGGTTGCGGTCAAAGACACCATGTAATTTAAATTGAATTCACATGTTTTGAGTGAATTTTCTGGAAGTTCCAAGCACACTTAGGCCCTGTCCACACTGGAACGCTCCTGAGATTTTTTTTTTTTTTTTTGCCGGGTTGAAAAAATTCACGTCCACACTGTGTCGGTTCAGTAACGGGGACGGATCACCGAGTGAAAGTTGCTGATAAATATATGGTGTTGGAATTGCACTGCTGTTGACGTGTTCACGTCAGAATAAAGTTATAAGAGTGTCAGACTCTGTGTGGGGATGCTCCTGTCATGACAGGTGTGGCTTGCCATGATGCGCATGTGTTCATTACGCTAAAACGTAATTAATTAAAGAAGTTACTTCCATTAACACATTTTTGACAGCCATAGTTAATTTTTTTAATCAAAATTGTTGTTTTTTTTGTTAAAAAACTGTACACAAATTAGCATAAATCACAATTTGGGTCTTAATGTTTGAATTTTAATTTAAATTGTGAACAATGAGCAAGCAATTGGGATCAGTCCTGAATGAAACGCATGGAAAATTCCTTTCAATGCTGATAAGATTTGACAGAGCTCTTTTAAATTCATGCCCATTGTAAGGAATAGGGATTACTTAATTTAAAACATATTTGTAGGACATCATTGTGTTGTCTGTTACACGAATCTACAGAGAACATCCAGCAGGTTGACACAGTACAGTATATTACAAGCTGCTGACAAGCAAGAAGTTCCCCACAAACGAACAAAATAAACAAACCCACTTTGATAAAAACATAACCTCTCAGGTCGAAGATAATAAAGTCAATAGTAGTGGTGTTATTACTTTCCATGTAAACAAGAGCAGTGATGTGGTGGAACACTAAGTAAACACCAGATGTTGTTCTGTTCGTGATGTGATAGACACACTGACCTCTTGACAGCGTCAGTCCGCACACAGATGGGATTCAAATGCATCACTGTTTTTGTGTTCATTATCTTTTTTTTTTTGAAAGACAATTCAGTTGGGTTTAACACCCAGAGTAATGTGCACTAACAGGAAGCTGATAATTGGTTACTTTAAATATTTTTTTTTTTTTTTTAAATATTCATTTATTTAAGACAACCTTCCCAAACTAGGTCGGGATGCAAAGTAGTTCCAGGGTCTTTTTTTATCAGTTCTGTAAAACTTATTTATTTTCCTGAGCGCTCCTGAAACTCAGAGAGGATGAGACGCCTTCTTTCAGGAGACCTCGGATGTGAGATTGAGTACATTGGTGGAGCCCCAGCAGGACTTCCAGGCAACACAAAGGTGGGCTCCAAGTGAGAGAGCAGTCGGCGAACCCGGTGTCTTCCACCGTTGACAAAGGCTGGTCATCTCTGGAATTCAATTATTTTTCTGGTTATTTGCTGAGCATTCGGACTGTCACGCACATACAGGTGAGTGTCGTCCAGCGCTTTGACTGGCTCACCTGCCGTTTGACTGATGATCACACCGTGAGCATTGAAAACTCACCATGCTCCGTCAAGTGTTTGTTCTTCAAATCCTGTATCAAATTAAAGCTTTTTAACGTGCTACCCCCGCGAGGTATTTTTCATGGCATGTGTCGGCAGGTAAATTCCACACAGCAGACATGTTTGTTTTGGTTTTGGCACGCCTGCGCAGTGTGAAGGCATGACGGACGCTATCCAAGACACAACACTGCACACAGGCATCGCCACAGGTGATTGGCTTTTGTGTTTGCCGTTTAAAGGCATTTTTCACGACAAACTGCTGATACTGATCGGTGGCCGATCAATCGGAGCATCCCTAGTCAGCACCTTTCATTTTTTTTTGTCTTGTGATGCTGCACTGGATTGCACACGTGAAAAGAGCTCACGCTGTCATTAAAAAAAGAAAAAGTAGTTTAAATGCTATATATTGTAGTTCCCAACTTTTTCCATCATTTTCTTAAAACACGCTAAAATGAAATTGCATTGTGGTATTTTATTTGATTCCTTTAGCAGAAATGACAGAACTATAGACCATATCAAGGTTTTAATATTCATATTTTAGAAACCCCTATAAGAAAAGCATGTCTCCAAGTGCAAACACCTGCACTGAGCTGCTATATGAGGCAATAATCTCAAATGGATCGCGGATTTTATCAGATGGGAAGTGGAATTCAGGTGATGAGCTGTTCAACATTCATTCTCTTTTTAAATGCAGAGCCACCTGAATGCAGTGGTGGAGAAAAAAAACATCGAAACGAACAGCTGATCTTTGGATTCCATTTTTTGGACGTGAGCAGCAGCGGTATCAGTGTTATTGTATTTCTGTGCTTTGTACCATAAAGTGCTGTGCCAAGTATGAGACAAGGTATCAGTGGCTTCAAAAGAGTGAAGAAAATGTCAGAGAAATCACAAGAGACTAATGGGCTCCTGCCAACTCCACCTCCACTTGGATGTTGTCTTAATCCTGGAGTGTTTTGGGAGCTAAGCCCCAATGTTGGCTCACAGAGACAATTCTCTCAGGCTTGATCTCATCAGTTTTTCAGTGATGGCTCCCCATCCAATGTTCTCCCCCATTGTTGTGCTGTGACTTGTGTCAACTCCCAATTTATCGCACTGTGAGTGGGCAGTTTTTATCATGAAAGTGTTCTCTCTGCCTCCTTCGCTCCCTTTTCTGCTCCTTTGCTCCCACTCAGCCTTTTTTCTCTTCTCTGTTCTGCTCTGTTTGTTGCAGCTCAAGTCTTATGGCAAAATCACAGCTTTGACACAATTGTAGTCACAATTCACAATAGTGATTATCTCCCTACCATTTATAATGTGCTGGAGCTTATGTCTGGCAGCAGTTAAAACTCAGTTCTCATCTTGACATATCAGACAGATAGGCGATTTAAAAAAAAAATAAAAATAAAAGTTACCCAGTAAAGGTAAATATGGGTCATGTGAGAAGCTTTAACACTTTGTCTTCCCTTTCCCCTCCATAAAGGGTGGTGCACCTGTGTGGATGTTGCTATCAGTACTGTAGCAACATTTCCAGTAGCCGCTGCTGTGTGGTGCCATTCTGATTTGGTTAGAGGTTCTAACGCGGGCGGATGTGCGGCTGATTGCTGATCACCATTGCACAGTGCTCCAGGTGTTCCGTAAACAGTGTGACATCATGACACAACTCTTTTGTTGTCCTCCCATCCTGTAGTGTCACCATAGTAGCACGCAAAGTTGTAGGTCTTTGCCTGGTGCTGTGTGCAGTTGAGTGAATAAACACCCCCACCCTTTATTAGAGGGGGAAAACACTGTAAAAACAAAAATGCTTATTAGCAGCAAAACCGCTTTGAAATTGCAGTCATGGATTATAGGCGCTAACATGTGTGGCAATCAGACTCAGCCAAATCCCTCCACAATGCGCCCGGCAACGCACCATTTCCACCCACCCAACAAGATAAAATGACAAGCACTCCGAACCATGAATATTCATAACTCTCTGGTTATGGCCATTTGTATAATCAGCAGAGATGGGGCTGGAGATGGATATGCTTTAATTATCAAGAGCAGTTTAAATTGCATTCGTCTCTACTGTGATGGAAGTGAATTACCAGTACTCGTGTGTGTGTGTGTGTGTGTATACTATATGTGTCGTTGAGAGAGGGATTGGGGGATAAGATGTGGGTGGATTACACAAGGGGACATGATGCATTCTTCTAAGTCAACCCAGTGGATTTGGAGACTGGTACTCCTACTGTTTTTGCTGCTTCCAGGACTTGACTGGACTGAAATATGGAGCCAAGCTCAACTGGGCTGCTGGGCCTGAGAGAGACCTGCAGAATGGAAGATGGAGGAAAACATGTGCCTAATCCTTCCCTGGGTATGGCCCTCTTAACCCCTCCATTGTGCAGGAGGCTTTAGCATGTCCTTGTGAACGCTGGAGTCTCAATGCTGGAATGCCAGGTTCACTTGTAATTGTTTGGGGAGATGAGATTTCTGCAATGGTGTTTCTTCATCGAAATGAATAAGATTTAGTTGGTAAGCCACAATAACACCGTGGGTAATCTATAATTGTACATTGGATATGTTTCCACTTGTCCGAGCTTGTTTCCACTTAAATTTAGTAGTATTATATTCAAAAAGGTATGACAGCCGACACTTCCTCCTCGTTCTCCCCGTCCGCTAGCGAGCCTCGCCGGCCAGTGCAAGTTAGATTCATTTCCCCGGTGTCTACCCGCTGACAGCCGACGCAACCAGCGATGCTCGATGTCAGTCATTCATCAGCTTGCAGGAGGAGCGATCACATGAATCCACCGGCTTTTCTTTTGAGTTGTCTTTTCACGTGCGTGAGTCAACAATGTTTCTCTGTTTTTGACTTGTGGATTATTTTCAGTCTTTCTATTAATTTCTATAGAGCTCGCTCCAATACTGCACTCACTCCTCTGTCAATCTTGCCGGACTGCCACAATACGCTACTATACGCTACTATAATCCCGACCGACAGAACCTGACCATTACCGTGCCATAGCCCTAACATCCATAATAATGGAGTGACTGGAGAAACTGCTGCTGAACATCATCCTTCCACTTGTCACCCCACACCTGGACCCCCTTCAATTTGCCTACAAGTCAAAGAGGGGCACAGAGGATGCTGTGGCCTGCCTGCTGCACCTCCTCCTCCAGCACCTGCACTCCCCAGGCAACTTCGCCAGGATCCTTTTTGTGGACTTCAGCTCCACCTTCATCTGGCTGCAGAAACACCTGATCCATGTTGCACTCGACCTCCTGATGTCACTCTATCTAAGCATCATCCAACCCATCCTTCTGTACTGTTCCACATGTTACCACACTATGCTTTTTGTCACTATGCTTTCTCACACGCATCACAAACACAGCTGCTAAAATCGGTCCCCCCACACCCAACCTCACAGAATTAAACAGGTCCATCTTTTGCACACAACATAGCACAGGATATCACCCACCCACTGTGCCAATACGTCGTCCCACTACCTTCAGGGCGAAGATACAGAACAATTAAGTTCAGGAGTTCCTGTCTTGGGAAAAGCCTTAATCCTGCAGCCATACCTGAATAGCAGGCCCTGTTGATGTCTCTGTCCGGTTTGTCACTGTACTGTTGTCACTACCGTCATGTTGATTGTTTGATGTTACTGTTGTGGTATGTGATGTCCATTGTTGTCTTTTTCTGTAATGTACAGTTAATGAAGACGAATTTCCCCTAGTGGGCCAATCAATCTAATCTAATCTAATGTAATCTTCTATCAAGAGAGTCAACTATACTTCCGGGACCTCGCGTGCAGAACAAGACAATGTGGAGTCTAAAAATAATGACAATGGCCCTCAACATCTCAGAGAATCTTGATCTCAATTCTAAGCAAGAAAAACATTTTTTGCATTCATTTAAAAACAAACAATATGAACAAACAATAGTTAGTAAATTGATGTGGATATAAGCTGTAGAATTGCATAGTTAATTTATTATTATTATTTTTTTTACCTAATATGTATTTTCAGGTGTACCCTCAGGTGGTTTGTGACTGTGGTTCACACTGGAAAATATTCTACTTTCATTTCCTACTTAATTCCAGAGAAACATATGCTGCACATGACAAGTTTTATTCATTTAACGTGTAGTACTCAACCTATAATGAGTAAAAAACAAGAAGAGAACTACATATCACGTCCGCCAAGTCTGCCTTTTCCCCACCATCCAGATGGCACACAGGGGGCTTTACTGGAGACAAACTACGATAAATCTACTGCCTGCGCAACTGGAAACTGCATGTTATTCTCACCTTGACAAGTGACAACAATTAATTATAGGGGGCTGGTTTTAAATGGGATTGGAATTAAACTCAAAATGTGGTTTAAATTCTGGCGCTACGTTTCAGTCCTGGAGACTAAAAAAGAGGTTACATGTTCCACAGAGTCTCGCTGGAGCTTAACTTGAGTGTGTCACCCAACAACACAGTCAGCCACTGATGACAGAAATGTCAGGATGTGATAAATAGGACCATTTGATTTTAGTTTAGAGGTGTAAGCTCCTTCAAACAGGGATCAGGTGCTAAAGAGGATAAGGAGTGTGTAGGTTGAGGAAAAGTGCCACAATCCCAGGAAGTGCAGCCGCTCAAATTTATGACAAAGGTGCTTCTCTCTTGTCTTTCTATAGAAATTTGCCAGCTCTTCCTCCCGGGGCATCAATCACCAAGCCCCTCGTCTCTGCAAACCATTCATGTTGCCAGCCTTGTGCCCAAAAAAAGAATGGCCTGTCATTTCTATGGTTAAATTCAATCCCATCCACTTGAACATGCATCGACAGGGACCCGTCGGGACAAGAGTGTCATTCATCACGCCTCAGCCGCTGTTGTTGCGTGCGTAGTGGTTTGTGTGTGAGTGCGCGGCAGCAGCCCAGATTTGTCTTCAAGACGCCAGGGGAAGATGATGGGAGCGCAACGTGATCGGCAAAGCAATAGAGCATTTAAGCTTGCATCAGACAGCGTGAGATTATGATTTTCCCCCACTTCTTCTGTCTATTTGAAGCAAGAGCAGAACACAGCTGTAGCCTGCTTGTCTTTTTAACCCCTCTCCTCTTCTTTAACTCATCCCATTGAGCTTCAGTATTGGCAATTTTAGGGTCACAATAAGTCCTCATGAGCAGTAACATGGATGGCAGGTCAGGATGTTTGCCTGTAAATCCTGTTGTGTATTTTCATTTCTGTGCAATCGTTTAAGACTGCCGGCCGGGTTCAATTTAAAAATGCGGTGAAGGCACGTGGAGATTGTGGAATTTCATGTTTTTCATCATTAGTTTTTATTGAACCCGAAGACAGTCATTAAACTGGGTCATCCCGAGTGTAAGTGTTTCATGGACACATCAAATAGGAGTTTTACAGTGTAAAGTAAAAAAAAATATGTTACAAATTTTTTTAAAATTAACATTACATTAACTCGGTGCTTCTCAAATAGTGGGCCACCATGAGGTGGGGGGGGGGCAGCGTGAGAGGCAGGGAAGACTTTCAATATTAATGCAGACCTGCCAACATGTATGAATTTGTCATACTCAGCATGCAATTTGACTCTTCAATACGCTTGTATGCTTCACTGCTCTCCATTTTGTTGCGTTTTGCTGGTTTCAGTTTCGAGTTCAGTCTGTACAGTACAGATAAATACATGGATATTATCAGTTTCTCAATAGCGTTTCAAATCTGGGGGGCGCGAAAACATTTATGTCCCCCAGCGGGGACATGACAGAAAATAATTGAGAACCACTGCATTAACACTGCATTGACAGTATGGCAATGGACACGGGACACAATGAAGGGACAGAAAACTGTACCAGACAACTTTATATCGAGCTTGGATCATAACATTGTGGCATTGTTACAGTCAGTTTGGGCAAGCAACGCATGATGAAGATTGAAACTTGCAGACGTACAACAGGTGGACGTCAACTTGACTAACAGCCAGCAGACAACTGTTTATAGCAAGGCGTAAACATATTCATAGGGTTGGACATGGAGTCTTGAGTATCGATGGGAACCAGGATGAACATTGCAATTCTCCCAGGATCATTCAAATTTATTTTGATTCCTAAATTATGAATACATTTGTAAAATTTGTAGTAAGACTGCAGTCAAAGACGACCCTTTGGATATATTGTTGCGTCCTACAAGAGCTAGCACATTAGCTGCCTAGCGCGTCATAACCAAGCCGTTTCGGAACCAACACTGCATTAGCCCGGCACTAGGCTGGCTACTATTGAGATTATTAGTAGAAGAACTGTGGATTGACTTACTGCCACCATAGCACGCTTTTCCACAGTCCAACGTCTTGTGGGTTTTTGACTCTTTATTTCCATCTGCGGGCAGCATTGAAACTTTTATCCCACAAAGTTTGCGACGCATCTGATGTGGCGAATGGTGTCTTTTGGAAATGTGAACAAGCTTACTCTGTCTCCTCTAGTGTTCCAGCAAAAGCCTTCAACACAACAAGCTAACATAATATAAAAAATATATACAACAAACAACAGAAATTCATCTAGAACTGGACCATAGCAATGGGGAAGCATCGGGGTGGACGACACCTTTCAGTGGTAACTTCTGGTGTAATCGTGTCACTTGCTCCTCCTCCTCCAGTCCTGGAAGAAGTGACAAAAATTGTAAAAAAAATGGTATGTATTTCAAGATTCGAGCACACGTCTAACACAGGAAAAATGGTAATGGTTTAATTCTAATTTTAACATGCATACAGCTTACATTGGAATACATCTCATTTTACAATTCGCAGTTCCACGTGTCCAAAAAGGAATAGGAAGAAGCCAGGCTTATTTAATCCTACGCCCTTTCTATTTGACATCAACTGCTAATACATTCATTTGTGCACTTCCTGTATTCAACGCAACTGAGCTGGTGAGATACTCACACTCATGCTTGATGATTCTCAGGCGTAGTTTTCCTGAAAATTTGGGAATTGTACGATCACAAGGTAGAGAGATTTGTTTTGATTATTAAATTTGACTAATTCAAGAATAACTATAAAGAGGAAGCCCCCAGTCTACAACGTTAACAATTAAAAAAGCACAACGTGACAACGATGCACATTTAGACCTGCATTACATTGCAAAAGGACTATAATATAAAAATAGTTTAGAAACCTCACAAGTCATTGTCAGAGTTATGGTTTCAAAACAAGATAAAGCGAATGACTTTGAGATCTATGCTAATGGAGCCTTTCAATTGTGGTCCATTGTTTTGTCTGCATCCCGCAAGTCTACGTGAATATTCCGCTCCATCGTGAGCGGTCTAATGAGTGTCTTGTCTGCTGCTAGCATTTAAAGTACAGCTAAGAGATGGCATGTATTTTGATGGCTGCTATTTGTGCTGGGGGGTTTTGGTTTCCTGGTGGATGCAACCCACAGCAGGCAATCATTTTCTTGTCTGAGCTGCTCAAATCATTTATGAAGAACAAAAAAAAAAATCCTCCATAAACTAATTTACCATTTTCTTTTTGTTTGCATAAGCCTGCATGTGTTCACGTAAAGCCACACAGGACAAATAAGGCATTCAGGTTGTGTCATGTACATTTATACAGTATTACCCACAATTAATTAAACTGTAGCCTTATTTAATAAACCTGTGCAGCTGTAGAGAAAATATAATACTCTTGTGTGGTGTTATTCCTTTGTTAAGAACCTGGACCTCTGCCACACTTAATGCTACTTTTCAGTGCTACTAATGGCTGCTGGATGTGTGCCTCAGATGGTCTCTGAGGCCCAGCTTGTGTGCACCATTCATCAGGGAAGCCTTAGTGCCCCCCACACACCCGTCAACTGAGTGGAGAATATTCCCTTTTGCTAAAGTGTTCCATCCCTCAGGGGAAGCCAAGCACAAACAGTTATGCACCTTTATTTGACTTATATATCTGTTTAATGTATTAGTGGGCACATAGCTGTGAAATATTTACATTATTCTAGACACAGGCGAGGAGAGTTTGCAAAGTGCCGGCAATCTAAAAACAATAAAGAGCAGTCTATCTCTTTATCGCTGCCATTTTATGAAATGACTTGAGGCAGAAGATGATTTTATTGCGCGAATGTGGAGAGTCCACAGCTTTCTCGCCTCATTTTTTGAGCCCTTTAACGTGGCTGCTTTTATGAAGTGTGTTTTAATACTCCACCACAATGAAAGCACTGACTTTAGAATCAGCCATGATGTCACAGCCTGCCCTGCTAATAATTTGTTCACTGCTTTGAGACATTGTAAAGTTGCAGTGCATCTTTCTGAATTATTTATAATTATTATAATGATTTATACATACAGTATTTTTGTAGTGAGAGCACAGAAAACCTGTATACAACCTTCTAGATACATTTTGTAACATATGTCAATGTGAGTGGTTCCCAAACATTTTACAGTCTTGTACCTCTTCAGACATTTAACTTGAAGACATGTACCCCCTACTGCTGCACACTTAACCAATTTTTACATTTCATTAAATTGAAATATTAAAGATGATTAATTGCTTAATTAATTTTATAGTAAGTGATTGTGGTTAAAAAAAATGTATTGTGCATGGTCAAATTTTGATAAAAGCACTTTTAGATAGATAACATGTGAAAACAATGTTTAAAACAACTGGAATCATTCAGAAATACAGTTAGAATACAGTTCAATGGACAACATTTTATATTTATTTTATCCATCCATCCATCCATCCATCTTCTACCGCTTATCTGAGATCGGATCGTGGGGGCAGCAGCCTAAGCAGGGAGGCCCAGATTTTCCTCTCCCCGGCCACTTCGTCCAGCTCCTCCCAGCGGTTGGGCCAGTTGGGAGACATAGTCTCTCCAAAGTGTCCTGGGTTTTCCCCGAGGCCTTATACTGGTCGGACTTGCCCTGAACACCTCCCCAGGGAGGCGTCCGGGATGCCCAAGCCACCTCATCTGGCTCCTCTCAATGCGGAGGAGTAGCAGTTCTACTCTGAGACTCTTCCAGATGAGAGTGCTTCTCACCTTCTCTAAGGCAGAGCCCAGCCACCCTACGGAGAAAACTCATTTCGGCCGTCCCTTCGGTCACTACCCAAAGCTCATGACCATAGGTGAGGGTAGCAACGTTGATCGACCGGTAAATTGAGAGCTTTGCCTTCCGGCTTAGCTCTCTCTTCACCACAACAGACCAATTTAGAGTCCGCATCACTGCAGATGCCGCACCAACTCGCTTGGCGATCTCGCGTTCCATCCTTCCTTCACTCGTGAACAAGACCCTGAGGTACCTAAACTCCTCCACTTGGGGCAGGATCTCATCCCTCACCCGGAGATGGGCGAGAACCATGGACTTGGAGGTGCTGATTCTCATCCCGGCTGTTTCACACTCGGCTGCGAACCGATCCAGTGAAAGTTGAAGTTCACGGCTCGATGAAGCCATTAGGACCACATCATCTGCAAAAAGCAGAGACTCACTCCTGCAGCCACCAAACCGGAAAATCCTGTCCATAAAAAAAATGAACACAATTGTTGACAAAGGGCAGCCCTGGCGGAATCCAACCCTCACTGGAAACGGGTCCGAATTATTGCCGGCAATGCAAACCAAACTCTGACACCGGTCATACAGGGAACGAACAGCCTGAATTAGCTGATCTGATACCCCATCCCGGAGTACTTCCTACAGAATTCCTCGAGGGACACTGTCGAATGCCTTCTCCAAGTTCACAAAACAAATGTCGACTGGTTGGGCAAACTCCCATGCATCCTCAAGGACCCTGCTGAGAGTGTAGAGCTGGTCCACAGTTCCACGACCAGGACGGAAACCACACTGCTCTTCCTGAATCCGAGATTCAACTATCCGGCGCATCCTCCTCACCAGAACCCCTGAATAGACCTTACCAGAGAGGCTGAGGAGTGTGATTCCACGATAGTTGGAACACACCCTCCTGTCCCCCTTATTAAAAAGGGGACCACCACCCCGGTCTGCCAATCCATTATTATTTTTTCATCATCCTCACCTGCCTTTCCTGAACGCACATCACTGCTGTGAGATCAGGCAGCTCATGAGACCAGCAAAATCTCACGGGACTTGAGTTCAGTGGGCAAGTGGGCACAGAACGATAGAGAAATACTCCATTCTTCTCTGTGTGAGACAAATTGATAAATATTATCCCATTCAGAAACCATCAACTGTTTCCTTTTTAGTTGCATCACTGAGAAACATGGAATTGTGATCCCTATCTATGATTTCATTCCATTCGTCCATTGTCCAGAGTTATGGAATTTCTTCTTCCAGTTTTCGTCCAATATTTACTAAATAATTGTTAAATATTTCAACAACCTCATTCATATAGTGTAGTGTAGTGTTTCCAACCATAAAATAGTCATGGTATTCCGCTTTCTTAGTGCTGTTCCTTATAATACTATTTAAGATGCCCCAAGTTGCTCTAATATTATTTTTATTCTTATCTAGTAAATGACTAGTAATAGTCTAGTAATATTCCCTCAATCTCAAGATTGTTGTCCAGTCTTATATATTTTTTGTGCTTCTTTAGTTTGTTGAATGATACATTTCCTGTATAATGTGTTCTTCTTCTTAAAGGTGTTTTTTAGTACTTTTGTCATCCATGGCTGGTTGTTTTTCTTTTGCTTCTTGGACTTTTCTTGCCAGGGACAGTTGTTATCGTAGAGCTCCATATAAGTGCATCGAAAGTGATCATATGCTTCGTCCACATCTTTTGCACTGTAGACACTCTCCCATCTTTGCTCTTCTAGATGTTTCCTGAAAGCGCTGACGCTATCCTAGTTCTTAGTAAACTTGACGATGATGACGGGTGTAGTGCTGTTCCTGCCATACAGTGGGATACAAATATCAATCGTTTGGATGAGATAAAGTTACCACGCCACTGTCAACATCCACGCCTCATGTGATTACCATCCATTGGCACAAAGGACTTTTTCCATCAAGTCCTGTGTATTTATGAAGAGATATTTTTAATCTGCCCAGTGATTAACTGGTGACCAGTCCAGGTTGGGCCGCACCTCATTGTCACCTATGCCCACTGTCAACTGGGATAGGCTCCAGCTCACCCATGATCTGAACAGCATACAAGGTAGAAAATGAATGAACTGCAAAATTCCACTGTTTGTTGATTCGGATTTTTCCAAATATAGATTTGATTAAATTGTGGCAAATAAAGAGAAAGGTTACCATGTGAACAGACCACAAAGCAATGGCCATAAAGTCATGAATAATAACTTGAGAGTCCCGACATCAACCCCACTAAATGCTATCGAGTAGACGCTGCAAAGAAGAGGTCAGCTCACTTTTTCAGTAGGTGCATCAGTCAGATGTCCTAATACTTTCGATTGCTTCCCTAAACTTGCTAGCCTTGTGGACCAGTGAAAATTTGGTTGTAATTGTATCCTCTCAATCAATCCATCTCGCCAAGGTTTGGCGCCCCTAAAATCCAGGGGACTAATCAGCCTTGGAGGAGATGAACTGTAATCTGGTAAACAATGGTGTTCTCAGATGCGAGAGCGATATAGATGTTGTCATACAACAGTTGTGTCTGAGTTGGACAACACTCATTCATTAACAATGACCGTATTTAAAGAAGAGTAATGCACAGCACTAAAGGCTTTTGTTGGTGTAAAGTGCTTGTTCCCAGATGGATGTGCAAAGCTATCCAACTGCTATTTCAGCTTAAAAACGTCCATCTTGAAGCCTGAAATCATTCATTTAGTTGTTTGTATTAGTATTTGGCTCACAGTGCGTCAGTGCAAAGAGGAAACCAAAATATCAGTCATCAGCTTTTTAGACTGGATACACTGCGTACCCCCTGCATCGTAGTTACTACTATTGCCTTCTCATGTATGACCTAATGAAGATGTGACCCCTGA
This sequence comes from Dunckerocampus dactyliophorus, assembly GCF_027744805.1. NCBI lineage: Eukaryota > Metazoa > Chordata > Actinopteri > Syngnathiformes > Syngnathidae > Dunckerocampus > Dunckerocampus dactyliophorus. The sequence continues at coordinate 8,138,544 of NC_072826.1, read as the reverse complement.
ACAGCTTGACCACTCAGACGCACAAATGCTTCCATGAACATGCAGGCCAGACTGCCAAACAGCTGCTGCTCGCCCAACCACATCGACTCCCCACTCATGCAACATGCTGCAGGGGGGAAGCTGGACAACACTCAGTAAGGTCATTTGGTACGCACTTATAGCAATGTTCAGAAACATGCTTTGTGCACACACACCATTGAAAGAGTACATGCATGTGAGCAGCACATCTGGTCTTTCTCAAATGCTCATAGTCACACTCCAGGTTTTGTATGCAAGAATTTACAAAATACACTCGTGTACTTACGGGACAACAACCCTACCACATATGAGGGCCCAAATAATATATTATTTTTGTGCAAATGTAACAACATGATGTTCCTTCATGTAACTCCTTACGCATGTCTGAAACAAATAAACATACCATGCAAGACATTTGTCCTTTTAGTGTACGTGGACAACCTGATGTTTATACGTGGAAGTTACAAGTAGCAAGGACAGGAGCTCATTTCAAGAGACAAGCGCAAACAATTTACACATTGCACATTTTTCTCTTTGTTGTGTGCAATCATGTCAAGTGAACCGTGAGGGTCCAGCTGAGTATGTGAGCAAATCAAGAATCAATGTAATGATATGGCCCATTAAGTTATGAAATGAGGTTCTTCACAAATTGTTTTGCTTCCAGTAGATTTCTTGAATCAGGTTCCTCTGTAATGACCTGCAAAGACAAACGCCTCTATCAGCAAGTCAACTCCAAGCTGCTTTCTACTTTTCCTTGTGTTGGATAACGCCCTGAATGACTTGTGAATGTTTATCAGCTAAAGATCAGAGTTGCTCAGAGGCAAAAGCCAGCCTGACATGTAAATCGTTAGCCACAAACTGTAAGTGTTTAATGTTATTTGGCAATTCCATTAGCCTATAATTCTAGTTCCTATAGATGAGCATCGACAAGAAAATGTAACCTTCACTTTTTCACCCGAAAAACTGCCGCTGCCCAAGCAGAGACTTGCTTCTTTAACAACTATTTTGTTTTTCAACCAACCAAGCTCATTTTCTGATATTAATTTCATCAACACCGACTAAGTTAATGTGGCGTGACGGTTGTAATTATAAACATAATATAGAATGCAGCCACCCTATTATGATGGGGACACATGGGAATCAGTAAGCAATCAATGTATGCTGCTTGATATTTTAAACATTGTTCTGACAGCCCATTCTTGCAAGGTGCTATTACCTTGTCCCACTTATTAAATTACATTTTGCGATCCAAACAACATGAATGATAATGTAGAATGTCACTGGGTTGTAAAAAAAACACTCTCTATTAGTGGGATATGTAGCAACATGTAGTCCTTCGTCACATCGGGCTTCAAATTTCGTGGCTTCACTCTATCGCAATTTTTTCAAAATATGATAATTAGGGATGTCCGATAATATCAGCCCATGGATATTATTGGCCCGATATTGGCATAAAAATGTGATATCGGTTTATATCGGTATCAGGTTTTTCCCTGAAATGTAAACCGATAATAAACTGCTGTACTGTATATATAGGCCTACGGGCTTCCGTACTTGTCATTGAGGCATCCAGCGGAGCCAATGTGTGGAAATACTTTGTCACATCCTGTGTTATTTCTCGCAGTCGGAACTGGGCTTCATATGTTGATAGCGCCAACGTTAGCTAACTCGTTAGCTTGTAGTGGCGCCGACACAGTCTTGTTGTCTCTGTTGTCGACATTTTTACCCACATCGAGGGTCACCAAATGTGGAGATGCCATTCACAACAAGACAGGAGTTGAGGTAGGTGGCACCAATCAGTTTACCCTCCACTCAACTCAACCACAAGCAACAACTCTTTAGCAATAGCTAAGTGGCTACAACAACCTCGTGACCCGGAAACAGAAGTACACTAGATAGATAGATAGATAGATAGATAGATAGATAGATAGATAGATAGATAGATAGATAGATAGATAGATTGTTAATCTCCAAGAGACATGTCTAAAACAAAATTGTGGGTCACCACAAAGTGTTAATTCCATGACATATGTGATGTTATACATATCGGTATTGGTCGAAATCGAAATCAAACATTGAGAGTTGGACAATATCGACATATTGGCTATCGGCAAAAAGCCAATATCGGACAATCCCAATAATGATTAATAAAAAATCAGAAAACACATTGATATGTAGTATTCTACACTGTTACAGTTCTCTACAATGTTACTGTAACGACCTGTTGATGTTCAAAATTCTGATGTTCGTGAACACACCTCGCTGTTAATGTTATCGGTGAATATGGAGGAAGTGTTGTTGTTGGAAAGAGACAAGTGGGGGGAACTGTGTTCTGTGTTGGAATTGAGCATGCTATTTATAAGGTCGTAAATAGGTGTTCTATGTTCTAAATATTACAATTATTTTTACTTTTTTACTTTTTTCACGTGCTTTGAACCTTGCGTCTTAAACAATGATGCGGCTAATTTACGGCTAAATGACCTACAGTTCCCATGATGCTTAGAATGCAGATTCAGGAAGTAGTGAATTGGACTAGTGAAGTGGATGCTAATATCATATTTTGAAGTCTTATGCAGTGATCGTCTTTTGAGCTGACAAATCTTAAGTAAGTTTGATCAAGTGTAGAATTACTCCAGCTTCTCTTTCTCACGTCTCATCACTGGGGCCAACGAGTGACGGTGAGAACATCAAGTGGATTGCAAGGTTTATAGTGTGTCTTTGTAAATATTTCAAGTTACATGGAATATTTCCACAACGTGGACAATGTGGACACCTGTGGCTCATAGTCAATAGTCAATAAGACGGAATTTACGATATTATGTCCTCATTAGGGTCAAGGGTGAGCCGAAGCCTATCCCAGCCGATTTCAGCTCTGCAGAGGTCTGTCCCAACAGCGATTTGAACCCTGACCTCCAGACTGTAAGTGCTGACACACTAACCACTGTGCTATCAATTATAATTACCGTAGTTTTATATCTGTTTTTCCAAATATCAAATCATTTTTTGATACAGCAAATTATATTTTTTTAAGTCTTATTTTCTTCTTATTGTGTCTCAAATCATGTAGATGTGCCTTATGTTCATCGTTTGCAGCCAGTGGTCCGCGCACGTCTGGATGTGAATGTTTACCAATCTAACACAGCGTGGCTGCGATTTATTTTTTCAACCTGTAGACAGGGCCCGAGCTGTATTGCAATTCTGCTGCTGACCCATGTTTTCCTTTTATATCGGTGTAATTGTAAAATGTTGAGTGTCACTTCAGACCTTGGGTATCATCCAATAGGTTTGTAGCAAATCTGACAATTTTATGCTCATGTAAGAGGTCATTAATGTTATTACATTCGTACTTTAAGAGTTGCTGTGTTGAACTCATTTTAGGGAATTTGACATTTACAATACTTGGAAATCTACAGTTAGTCTATTTTAGGGCAGGAGTTGAGGGCTTAATAATAAAGTTAGCGGCTGTCATAATGTACCCCCTGTGGATCACAGTTCATTAACTCAACTACAGCCTTACAAGAGGAAAGGGACTAGGAAGTGACAAGCTATTGATTATAAATACACCACATACACGTGCGCCAACACACACCTGACCCATGTTAGCCTCGTATTTAGTGATGATTCAGCACTTAAACTGGAGCACTGATGTTGAGTCAAATGAGAGAGGAGGAGGAAGGTGGTGGCACACTGCCAAGCCATCAGAGTGGAGAATGGGTGGTGGGCGGAAGGGTAAGAGTTGCAGAATGGGGGTCGTTGGTGATGTCATTCAGCGCTTGGAGTGATGGATAACCTTACCAAGAACACAGAGGCACGCACACTAAAACTGTGTGCACTCTCTTGGAAGGAAGGATATTGAGCGTATGAATATTCAATGCTGTAAAAGTTGCACTGTAACTTATGTACGCACACATACTTGGTAGGGCACACAAATGAACACACACACGCACACACACAAACACAGATGGAAGAATCCACCCACTCCCAGTCAGAGTTTTCTCTTGGTATTAAAGCGCTTCTTTGGCTCTGATGACTTGTCGCTTATCTTAAGCGCTGTGAAGATGTGAGCCGCTGGGGGAGGGAGACGCAGAGATGGCACACAAGCCAACTCCATTCTGCTGACTGCTTCACTTTTAGTCGAGATAAACAGTGCTGGGATGTACGAACATCCATCCAAAGTAAAGCATGATTCACTTGTGCCATTCAAATGTCAACCTAACTGTCATCTAATAAAGAGCCATTAGGCATTTGATGTCAATACCGGTGATTAATTGTGTGATTTTCATTTCCTCAACAGGGATCTAAAAAGGTTTTTTGAAATAGTTCCCCAGTGGGAAATGTATTAAAAGACCCTGACATACAGTACTGTAGTTGAAGGCTGATTTATTCCTGCATATTGGTTATTGTACAGTCTTATACATCACAGGAGCGAGCATTAAGGTTTGCAGTCTTAAATCGCTGCTGCTGGCATCTGTCTCCATTTACTTTCCTGAAACACTGTCTTGTTCTTCGTCACTTGAAATATTCATTTTCCCCTCCATCTTCATTTCTTACTCCCAAAGGTGTGTGTGTTTGCTTCCTGCAAGCATTGAGGTAGTTTTTAGGCCCTTGCCGCTTCCGTTCTTTGTCTTTCTCTGTCACACTCTGACGCTCCCTTGTGCATTTTCATCCCCTCTCACTCCTTTGTCAAGCTCTTGCAAAGAGAGTGAATATCTATTTTAAGCGATGTGCCATGCACCATTCACGGCCACCCCCACACAGCCACAGCTCGGAGGAGAACACTGGCACAGTTAACGCTTGATGAGGGTGCAACTGCACACACCAGCCACATAAACCAGGGGAATCCAAAGTGCATACTGGCGGTCATTTGCGGCCTGCAGCTGTTTTTCATTGTCCCGCGGCACATTCTGCAAATGTAATTTAGCAAGAAAACCAAAACAAAACAAGACAACAGCAAAAATGGTCAAATCACTGGTAACTTTACAAGAATCAAGTCAAATTATTTAGAAAAAAATTGTCATCTAGCGAGAAAAAGTCATTTTACAAGAATAATATTGTAATATTTTGAGGAAAAATATTAGTAGCATAAAGGAGAGATATTAAAGATATATATTTGTTGTAATATTATGTAGTAAGCGTCTGTGTAGGCTCTCAGTCGTACAGGAGTTGTCCATCGAGGAAAAGGCTTCTTGAGACGTCATCTGTACTTCTGTGTAGAAGGTGTCGGACGTTTCGCTCCTCATCCGAAGAGCTTCGTCAGCAAACTAATAAGTGCTGGTAGCTTAGGCCTTAAATACAGTAAGAGTGGGCGGAATTGGTGTGCCAACACCCTCCTCCTATTGGTTCGTTACACTAAGCCTGGGCGGAGCAGTGGTATAATCCTATCCTGTTATACAGTTATACTAACAAGCCAGTATCAGAGTCGTTCATACCCAATTCAGGGAGCGACACTTCCCTTTTATCGTAGGTGTGAATAACAGGATAGGATTATACCACTGCTCCGCCCAGGCTTAGTGTAACGAACCAATAGGAGGAGGGTGTTGGCACACCAATTCCGCCCACTCTTACTGTATTTAAGGCCTAAGCTACCAGCACTTATTAGTTTGCTGACGAAGCTCTTCGGATGAGGAGCGAAACGTCCGACACCTTCTACACAGAAGTACAGATGACGTCTCAAGAAGCCTTTTCCTATTATGTAGTAAGTATAAAATTGTATTATTATTATTATTATATATAGTATAGTATTATATAGTAAGTGTATAGGTTGTAATATTATGAAAAACAAACAAAACAACAAATAATGTTGTAATTTTTGGGATATTAGGTTGCTGAAAAAGTTATAATAGTGTGAAAATAAAGTCAAAATATTATGGAAATAAAGTCATAACTAGGAAAAGAAATGTTACAACAAGAAAGCTGAAATCGTTTTCTATTCAAACAAGATAAAAAGGCGCAATTTTAGAAGAATGAAGTTGTTTTATTATGAAGAAAAATAATTTAATTTTATTTAGTTGAAATATCAAAGAGTGTTCTTTTTTTAAAGTGGTAATACTACAAGAAAAACAAAATAAAGTTGTAATTTTTGGAAAATTAGGTTGAGGACAAAGTTATATTATGGGAATAAAGTCATAATATTACGAGAAGAAAATTTACAAAGATTATTTAAGGAAAAAATTGAAATATTTCAAAATTAAAAAAAAATAAAAAAACAGAAAAAATGGGGGGAAAAAATAGCAAAGTGCGAAGTTTATACTAATAATACACCTTTTCACTTATATCATAAAGCTGAGGTGTGTTTTTTTCTTGAAATACAGCATACTGTATACAACTTCTTAGCATATAGACATGTGTTCCTTTACTAAATATCAAAGTGGCTCTTGCATTCTTTTATTTTGCAGAATATGACCCTTGGTGGAAAAACACCACTGACCTAAACCATTACTTTTTGGACGAGTGGAACTGTGAATTGTACCATGTGCATGTTCAAAATAAATAAAACTATTACCACTAAACCATTACTTTTAGTCTGCGTGTCACAATTACCTTTGCTGAGTATGTTGTCGTTAAAGCGGTGAGGTTGTGAGGAATTTGGGATTATTTTGTAAAGCCTTCAAATGTCTCTAATTGTACCACAAAGACAGAATGCCACGGTCTAGATAGCTTTTGGAAATAAAAAAAAAAGGATTAACACAGGGTATGCTCTGAGAAAGACTTTTATTGACTTAATTTGCCTCCACTCTGCTACTTTTCAAAGTTGGTTACTATTCAATTAATACGGTGCTGTAGACTGAAAACTTTTAATTAACATTTTAGGTATGTGATCAATATCTAACCAGCCTCATGACATTCCTAATAGTGCGTCATGTTATAGAGATTATGTTTATTTTTCTGGAAAATGAAATATAAAGTTTTATACAGTGACAATATAGTCAGCAACTGCGGTTAAAACCATGGTTAAAAGTAAATACACTGTGTTTGAACATACAAGGTGTGACAGGAATGTGTTCCAGGTAAGTACAGTAGGTAAGCTCCAGATACAGTAAATGTCTTTTAATGTTTATGTTATGTGGTTGGATTTCTGTCGTAATAGGACTTCAAAAGGATTTCAGTGTTTCTTGTAGGTTTTTCCTTCTTTAACATAAGGGTACCATCAAATTTGACCATGTGCGTGTGTGTGTGGCGTGTGTGTGTGTATTAATATGGATACTGTAGTCGTTTACCTGCCATACATAGACGTACACTCCAATACAATACTGCTAGCTTTGTTTACATCACATTGAGCACCGCTTCTGCGCAGGCTTCGGAATCCCTAAAGTGACACAAGAGACGGCCGTCAATCAACAACAATGGCAATATAACGAGATAAGTAGTTACCCTCCAATTTATTTTTTCTAAACTTAAGAATGGGTTTCAAACGGAATGGGGAAGAAGGCCGAAGTAAGAAGCCAAAACGTACCACTTCCACACGGAATAGGAGGATAATAAGGTCATGTTGGACTGCAAGGACCAATGGCTGCAAGTTAAGATAATGTACAGTAATATAAAGAAATGTCTTATCAATGTTACATTACTGATGCCTCGTACACAGAGTACTGTATATGACTTGTCTTTCAATATTTTCCGGCTAATAATAGGCCATAGTCAACCACAAAATCATTTATTAATGAATTAATTTTTGAAACGTCACGCTCCAAGTTTCGTGGCTTCACTCTATGACGATTTTTCAAAAATATATTATTTTTTTATTTTATTATTTTAATATATTATTTGCTGTTTCGTGGTTGACGGCGGCCTGTTATTATTCCAAAAATATGCAGATTTAAGCATGCATGTATGCATTTTCTGGCCTTAATTAAGCATTTTCAAGCAAAAACATGGCTAAATGAACTAAAATATAAATATAAGGCATTCAGAAGACGCATTCAAAGACATGTTGTATTCCACGCTGGTCACTAGGTGTCAGTAATGTTATTACATTGATGAGTCAACAGTCATCGCAGGAAGTCCTCTACAGAAACCAGAAGTGAAAAAAACTCACGCAGTGCTAACGTGTGAGTCTCATGTCTCATGTCTTATTTATGTCTTATTTTCTCTTATTGGGTCTATCATATGTGGTAATACAAGTGTAAAAGGTGTATTATTTCAGGTCTTTTGGGCTCTAATCATTAAAAAAAATGTATTCCGGAGGTCGTAAACGGGTTTTCTATGCTGTAACTATGAAAATATATTATTTATAAATAAGGAATCCCACTTCGCGCAAATCCATTTATCAGGTCTGGAACCGATTAACCGCAATAAACCACAATAAATAATTGGCTGATGATCCTGATGACAATGAACGCTGATGCAGTTTTAAGTGTTTTTTTTTCTCTGCGCAAATTAGGAAAGACTCCTCTCGAGAGTCCCTTGTCTTTCAAACATTTCACCTCGCTTTCGTGTGTCTGAGTGTGTGATGACTCACAAGGCAAAGCGCCGGGCGCTCCCACCTCTCAGGTAATGAGAAATGATGTTGGTGTCAATGGTGGGATGGTCCAAATCATCCCTGAGCTGAGTTACATAATTCAAATATCATTCTTTTTCTCTTGCTCCTCTTTAATCCGTTATCATTGCCTTGTCCTCTGGCACGCTCTCCCTCGCTCCCGCTCAGTTGAAACAGATCAGATTTCTATTCCTCTCTGTTCCAGTGACATCTCCTCTCCTCTGAGAGACGACTTCTGGGACTGGAATGGGGAGCGAGTCACCCATCACAGTAAAGCATTCTGGGAAAGGCAAATGACTGAAGATATAAAAATGGATCTTTCTCTATGTATTCCGTACGTTTTTATCTTTTTATTTGTCCCACTACTGGTGTCTATCGTACATGTTGACCTGTGTCAGATGTTTTCTTGTAATTCTTACTGGCTTGTAAGATAAAATGGATTTATAATTTCCTTCTGCATGTGTGAGTATGCAGACTGATATATAACATCTAAGATCCCCGTGACAGCAGATGGTGACAAGTGTGATTCCACCAGCAAACCTCCACAAAAAAAAAATCAACATTTTCACAGGCTCCTGTGAACAATGCGTTGATGCAACATATTGAACTCAACTACCCTCAAACTCCATTTGTGGTCAGCTATGGGGAACGGAAATGGAAAAACCAGATTGGTTTTTGCAACCTGAATGGGGAAACTTTCTGGGCCAGTGCTGATTCTGTATTGGCCAGATTGAGGTGAGATAGAGTGGAGAATATGAGCGGGGAGATGAAGTTGACCCCAACCTTTTCATTTCTGTCTCCCCTCCCACTCCCAGTCCCTCACTCTGTGCTCAGCCTTGCAGGCACTTCCTGGGCAAGGAAGTGGAGCAAAATGTAACTCCACGTGTGGAGAAGGAGTCGCTTCAGTTCTTTCTCTCTTTTTTTCCACCCACTTGTCTTCCTTGTGATTCATTGCTCTCTTGAACTCACTGTCTAAAGCACAGTGTTTGCACTTCCTGTCTCTGTACGCGCAAACCAGCACTTGCTTGCTCACATGAACATGAACTCCTGAACATTTTTCACTTTCATTTCTGCTGCCTCTTCTCTTACTTTTCCCTCCACTCCATCTTCTTTTCTTCAGCAGAGGTTCAAATCTTGGATGTATTGGAACGTCTCCTTTCATCACCCAACCATTTGTTAGGAGGATGGAGGAGAGTGTACATACCCGAGAGAGAGTGTTTTGAGGCGTAAAGGACCCTCTCAGCCCAAAGCCAAGCCCTGTCCATCCAACAGAGAGCCCAGACGGTGTGATTCAGCCCTCCTGAAGCCTGGCCAACTCTTACTCACATGCACACCAACACACACATACTCTCAGAGAAAGTCACTGGCATACTCTCTCTCAGTCACCAAAGCAAATTCCACTGAAGGGGTGGCAGAGAGACGAGGAGTGGACGGGGGATACTCAAGCCTCAAGGCAAGGTCACCTTCGCTTGGCTCCAAGCATGCAGACAAGATATGAAGCGTGGAGAGCGTACAGGTTAACGCTGACTTCTAACAAACTTCCCTTGAAGCACATTCAACTCCCTTCAGGGCAAACACATAAATTGATCTACATGTGTATGAGGCAAGCATCATGTTTTTAGAATTGCATGCATGATTTAGTGGGAGATCTCTCTCAAATCACAGAATGGGGCATAAGCAATGCAGTTTAAAGGCATTTTTCTTTTTTGAGAATTTGGTATCTGTATGTAACAAAAGCTTTGTAGCTCGGTGTAAATACTAGCGGGACACAAGATGTCAACCTTTTTCCGAATTATTACGAAAGAAAACCTGAAGCCGCGATCCAATATTTGAAATTGAAAAGACTGCACTGCAATCAGAGAAATTATTTTTAATCAGTGTGAATAGGAAGAGACAGTAATATACTAACCTTCTGTTAGCTGGTTCAAAAGGCAATCTTTTCATCAAGTACCCATCATCCCACCGAATTAATATTATTTCATGATTTTCATCAGATGTAGCACAGTATATATAGGCCTGTATTTCTAATTATAACTTCCCAGGCTGGGCCTGGAGGAGATTAATTAAAGACGGTCAGGCCAAACAATCTCAGCGTGATTAACATAAATGTATTCATTGACTGAGTCAGTTGAAAGTAGCACTAGTGGTGTGTAGTGCTACAGTATGTGTTTTCAGGTGGTGCTGTTCAGTGGGAGGATTTCAATTCATGCTTGAGCACCCATTCATCTCTACAGGCCGACTACACACATGGTGTTAAAAGTGGGTTTTTTAAAAGGAAAATCTCTCATGCACATCAACAACTTTTCTCCCAGTTGCAGATTTTCCTTGAGCTGAAAACAGGATTCCCTCATGTACAGCCTTTTTCATTACTGTAGGAAAATGAACAGATGTGCAGACTTTGCCTACTAAACAGTACACAACTAATTATTTACTGTATGTGACTTTTTCCTGGCTTTTGCAGATCGTATATATATTTTTAGATAGATAGATAGATAGATAGATACAGTGGAACCTCAGTTCACACACAGTTCCCAGTATTAATCCACTGCGTGAGTCCAACTGCGTTCGTAACATATTTCTTTAGTTAGAATGACCGGCATGACTTGGTGGAGCTTGCCAAGTCATGGCAACAAAAAAAAAACCTGTTTCTGCTGCTTTAAGTGGCACACAGTGCTACTTCCCATCAATGAAAAGGTGTTGTGTATCTGCCGAGGAGAAGGCTCCACCAAGAGACTGCATCACAACGAACAAAGAATTGTTAGCAGTAACAAACCTTGCAGTGGTAGAAACTTTTTTTCCACATAGCAAAAATCAACAGGAAAAGATTCCCCAGACCAGCTGGACCAGATGGACTTACTCCATCGAGTAAGTGACCATATGATACTGTACATGGACCACATAGTGCTTGATATAACAGCTATATACACAGTCGATTGAGCCGGGTGACTATGACAGAAAATTAGTGTCTTGGTGTCAGCTCCTACGATAACACCATCGGTATAGCTTGGTTAATATGCAGGTATGTAAATCGAGCGTTGCAGGCAATTTTTTTTTTGTGTTTTTTTAGAATGCTTTATTGGTTGGTTAGTGAAAAACTGCTCGCACAAGGTTCGTAGCTATCTAGAACACACAAAAAAGGGAAAGATGTATGTTCTTGTCTCACATAGGGCCTGTGGATGATGGACAAATTTCCAAAAAAAGTTCAGTTTTCCTTTAATATCTCAAGTACGGTACAAAGACACTGAATTATGTGATTAAAATAAAACAATCTATGCCACATGGATGGCAATTAATCCAGTCTATCCCAGCGGGATACAATTTAAAATAGCTATTTCAGGCTTAAGTTGTTTTGTACTTGTTGTTATGCATTTTTATCACTGGGGAAATTGGGAACCATTTTTTACATTGGCTGGATGTGCAGATCATGTCACCATAACAAATTTTGCTGGACGATAATTGTCCTACAAATTATTGTTGATAAGCGATATTATTGACAACATTTGTTTAGACCATTTTTAAATTAATTATATGGCATAATAATGTGAGTACATCGTATCAACAGCAATGAACTTTAATTTCTCAAGCGTATTTAACATTGTAATTGGACTGTCAAGAGATTTTAAATAAAATAAATTAAACAACATAATGAATTAAACAAAAAAGACAAAGAAACCCAATGAAAATAAAATTGACTCTTTGTCTTTTAGCAATTTAGCAAAAAAATTGCAGATACAGCATTGACTTTGCTCACCAAACGCCTCAGTAAGCGTTGACTGTCGGCACGAAAGCTCTGAAACTCCAGCAGTAGTTTTTTTTCCCAGTTGGGAAACCTGGACAGGATGGTTGAGTTTCATCGTCACTACTTTCCAATCAGTTCATCGGTGTTCATACGCTCACCCTGTTCATTCTGTTTAAATGTGAAATATTCCCACACTGGGACCGTGGCATTTGTGCTTAGAAATCATCGCTTTTGTGCCTTCATTCATATTCAAGTTAGTTCAGGACGCTAACTTGTGCTAATGCTAACCTGGTGGACTTAGCAGTCCCACCTCCCCCTACTGGGACAAAGAGGCTGAATGGCTTCATGGGTTCATTCCGATAGAGAACCAATGTGCCCAGAAAGATGCAGAGTGAACCCAGAGAGAGAGGAGTGAGAGGAAAACAAACAAGCATGCACTTGTCAATTTATCGAGGCCGTCAAAATGATCAACTTCGTTTTTATTTATCCTTTATATTTAATCAATTTATTGATTATCGTGACAGGCCGTGTCTCATCATTTTTTTTGCATGCATCTCAGAGGTCTGAACATGTGTGCTCAGCTAGTACACGTGCAGTGATGCTCATATGACTGGAAAATTTACAATTTAGCTTTATGTCGCACACTGTTTAGTTTCTTATAAATACGGTACAAAGTGTGTTGCTTTGTATCAGCGATATGCTCTGTTATGTAATTCATATTATTCCACGCATGGGAATAACTGTATTTGGCAAAAGTACTGTATCCAAAGTCATGCATGAGCAGACGGCATCAAGGTGCAGCAGTGGGAAAGTAAGAAAGAACGGGGGTGGCAATGGAATAAAAGCACGGGGGGAGCAGCGGGGGGTGCACGGGGTAGTGTGACAAGCGACATAACGTCCTCTGAGATGCATTTGGACAGAGTGAGCATCTGTCAAAACAAGGCAGACTCCACGGCCGCCTCACTAATGGCTGTAGACGTGAGCGACTGAGGGGGAGGAGTGACGAGGTGGTGGCACTTGCACATTCAGAGACCCACAAGATGGCTGCGGCATGCGTGCGCAAACGCACAGACATACACACGTATACATGCACACGCTAACAACAGTTGTACCTCTCTTTGCTTGCCACAAACACCACCAATCCTTTGATGGCAAATTTCTTCAAAGGCACCCGGTAATAGCTGATTAACGTCGCTCACATTTTGGAGACAAATTTCAAGAAAGTAAAAATTTCCCATTTTAAGCAACAGTTTCTATTTTTTTCCAAAAAAGAAAAAAAATATTGTCTAGCAATTGCGAAATGACAAAAATAATCTTAATATTGAAAAAGTAGATCTAGCCAATTATATATATATATATATATATATATTTTTTTTTTTCTTAAATTAAGCAAATTTTAGACACAATCACACTTTAAAAAAAAAAAGAATGCCCAATCCATACAATTTGAATATGTTTCATACTTGTTGAAAAGCTCAGATGGTAAAAAACAATGAGTTTGGTGATCGGCCAATGAGTGAACACGTGCAAGCAACCAAATATGGTAACATGCAGACAAGAACCAATGTTGGTGGCTGAGTGGTTAGCGTGTCGGCCTTTTTTTTGGAATACTTCTGTGTGGAGCGTCTTCTCCTGGTGGGTACTCTGGCTTCCTCCCACGTTCCGAAAATATGCATGTTTGGTTAATTGGAGATTCTTTACTGTAAACTTGTCCACAGGTTTGAATGGTTGATTAAGAGCAACATTCTTAAACCTAGACATCATTTCTTATTTTATTATTGTATTATTATTTTCTCATTGTATTCTTAAAACCCACACGAAAAATATTCTAGTTGTAAGAATTCTAGAAAAACAAATTTTGCTTACCCCATTGGCAGAATGTGTTTCTTGAAATAAGAAAAGTTGTCTCATTTTAAAACAACTGTGCTTGTTTCAAGTATGGCTGTTTTTGCAGTGTGTGTGTGTATCCTGCACTCCAGATACACCAGTGTGTGCCTCACGTCTTACCTTGTCAGATACTTTCGACATCGTTCACTGTGATGAATCGGACATTGTGTCAATCACTCATCATTGTTTTTCCGTATTCTTCTTTTTTTCCAAGGCCATTTGGACAGAGTTGCCTTTCTCCCCTTTTTTCTTTTTTCCCCAGGCTACAAACACAAGCAATCATCTTTGAGTTTAAATTACAATGCTGGAAATATGACCCCTCATGGATTTTTTTTGTCCATCAACACTGCCACTTCACTGCCTTAATATTGATACCATGTAAAATGACCTCACTCTCTATTGATAATACTAGTATGTACATGATAAATAACAGTAATGTTTTTTAAATAATCCAATAATAATTAGTTTATATAATCAATAATAAGCTTCATACCGTCACACAGGAGAGGGAACAATTCACAACTATTTTACATTTTTTTTCAATGATATTTATGCATCAAAATGACTCATGCATAATACAAAAAACAAATACAGTAGAACCTCATGACGCTAACCGTATTAGACGAGTATCCATTACAGATAATGCATTTTTGCCGAGTACGAGCATGAAACGAGTACAACTCGTCATTATCCATAATCGTGATGAAGTCAAATCCTCATTGAGTAACTACTTATGTATTCACTCTTTACGCTCTGTGATTGGCCAGTCACACACAGCGACCGCCCCTCCCTAGACAGACTCGCTACAGCCGTAGAGGGGAGTTTGCAGTGCATTTGACAAGACAGAGCTGAAAACGGCTCGTGTCGCGTTGGTCACTGCCTTCACTCCGGATGATTTTTTTTGTTGTTTTTCCTCAGCTCAGCTTGTATCTAAAGTTACTTGATAAACTTGTTTCGTTACTCAAGCGGTGCATTTGACAGGGCAGAGCTGAAAACGGCTCGTGTCGCGTTCGTCACTGCCAGTGTTTTTTTTGTTTGTTTGTTTGTTTTCGTCTGCTTGCTTCTAATTTGGCTGGTGATGTAAAGTCAGTTGGAAGTCCAAAAACTGTGCTCGTAGTCCTGAACGCGGTGCTTTTGAGAAAACTGCAGTGAACAAGGCTGACAGGTTATTTCCCTGTTTGCCATCACTGGATGTTCGTATGAATCACCAACTTCACACAGACCATAAAAAAATAATTAAATAATAAACTCTTACAGATCACTTCCACACATACACAGTACACATATAGCTGCAAAAGAAACAATAAATATAACAGCTTTTGATCAATCCATGTCAATTTCAGGCTTAAAATAATGTACAGATATAATTTCCGGTTAAACCACATCCACTTCCGGTTACAGATCACTTACATGGGTGAACTGATACAGATGCAGATACAGATAGTGGTGTACATCTATTTATAGAGTCTGGAAAAATTCTGAAAAAAGTATGACATTTTGAAATGTCAAATCTGTAGGAACCGTGAAAAGAAGTAGGCTTACGTTACATTTTCTGTACATTTTTACAGCATGTATCGACGTCATTTGTATTCCACATGGATAAGAACCAGCTCCAGCAATGATTTCGATGCTTCAGTCATGTCACTCTCCATTGTTCACGCCTGCTAAACAGGAAGCTGAATAGCTAGTCAACGAGAGCTGTGGTCGCTCCCTCTCGGGAAAACACTGCCCTGTGCGTTTTGGCAGAAAATTGCACGTCACACGCTCAGCCCCTACCGAAGAGCTATAACAGGATGAGACTCCATCAGAAGGGCCAGCTTAGTGACAACACTGCAGCATAATGAAGCCTTTACAAACATCAAGTATTGTCTGATGACTGAGTTGACTGACAACAATTGCTGTAAAACCTCACAAGACACACACACTTTCTTTTTTTCCCCTCATCTCTTACACAAATATGCACACAAACACACACACACAAGCAGCATTGTATGGTATGTTTTTGTTGGGATTTTGACAAACAACAACAGTGACCTTTAAGAGAGGCGAGCCAGCAAGGCTGTGATCACAGGGAATGGAAACGGAGCCAGAGTGAAATGTCAACCGTCCCAGTGGTCTTAGCACTGACGCAAAACTGGGAGAGGAAAAAAAGAGAGAGGAAAAAGAAAGCGTGAGTGTGTACGTGTGGGTGCATGTGTGTGGTCATTTTGCAAACATTGTGTAAAGGCATTTGTTCCAATCACAATCGGGGCCACAGTCAGCTATGAGATTGCAGGTTCCAGGGTTACTTTTCTCAAACTGACTCTTACAGTTTGTGTGAATAGACAGATCTGTGACGCTTCTAACTACTATTATGTACGTGTGCTCGTTATGTAGTAACTGAGGTTCTGAGTGATCGGATCCACATTGCAGTAGATCCAGAAGTGAATAGCAATGTGTAATTTAGTCAGGAACTAACTGGGACAAAAAGTTGGGACTGGGAAGGACCAGGACCATCATTTAAAAAACTGTGCATGGATTCCATCCCAAAACACTGCACACTCACAAACTTCAGAATCCACGAAAGCAAGAAAATATTGAGATCTATAAACACTTGTACGCAGTCCTCATTATAAATCCCACCTGCAGTGAATTGTGTGCAGAAAAGCTCCACCCCAGTGTCACCCCATTAGCCCTCCCACAACTATCTATAAATGGTCAACGCTTTTAATCGCTTATGAATATGGTGATGCTTTTAATGAGCATGTGTTGGACTGTCACTGAGGGAACGATGGAGACTGCGACTCCATTAGAAGAAGGCGAAATTCGCAGATTGTGAAATACATGGGGTGGTTATGGTTGCCAGTTCTCTAAAAAATAAATAAGGGACAAAGTGTTGGCAGCGCCACCCGACTCAATTGCTTTCACCCTATCGGTGGTGGCGTGGTGGTTTCTTAATTTTTTGCCTTTTTTTATTGTGAAAAGAGTGAAACTATTTTTATACTATTTGGTTTGGTTTGGTTTAATTTATTTCGAACATGCATATGTCCGAAATTTCATTCTATTTCACTTCTATTTCACTTGAACCTGAATTTTATTTGATGCATGTTTTGGAGTCGTACAATTACATGGAAACACTTCAATAATTATTTTTTTTAGTACAAACTAACAAAGTTAACAGAGTTAATTAATAACTGGCACTTGACCTGGAGCCCGTCGGAGCCCCGTCAGTATCATATCGTTCATTCATGCATTCTGATCAATCTCATCAGTTGTATTCTTCATTTGCTCAATGATTTTTTTTCCCCTTTCCTTCTTTCTCTTCCTTAACAGCAGCGTTATCATCCTGTGGTACCTTGATATCATTGTACAGCGCTCTGTTTTCCTCCCTATGAGAGTGGAACATTTTTGGCTTCGTACGTTGTCCTTCTTCCCCACTCAGTTTCAAACCTATTCTTGAGTTCAGAATAATGGAGGCTAACTAGTTAGCTCGGTAGAGTGCTGTTGCGGCGGCCGTCTCTTGTGTCACTTCAGAGACTTCTGTAGCCTGATAAGCAGTGCGCAATGTATTGTAAACAAAGCTAGCAGTACTGTCGGCGTGTACAGCGTGTACAAACGTCATAGTGAGGCACATCAAGTACATCTTTTTTTTTTTAATGCCATGTGTGCAATCGACCCACTTTACCTTTGAGAGATATTAAAACAACAAGAATCTTTTCCAATGCTAACGTGTTATTATGTGTTATTAATAACGAGTTATTATGTCCTATTATTGCTTATCGGGTCTACTATAGTAGGTAATACGCGTATAAAGGTGACTATAGAGGTGTTATTTAATGTCTACAGGGCAGTAACTATGTTAAAAACACGTCTTAGAGCATAGAAAACCTGTTTATGACCGTCTTACTACAAAAATATTCAATTTATTAATATTGAATCCTACTTTGCTGAAATTCACCTATCGCAGTTACGTCTGGAACCAAGTAACCACAATAAATGAGGGATGACTGAATTGGGACTTTCAGACATGAAATTATGTCTTTTTTCATTTTTACTGTCATTTAAAATTATTTTATCATTTTTAAACAACAAATCTACACTGACGACATACAGTAAATATTCAAAATATGTTCTTTACCTCATTTTCTGCACAGCTGATCATTAAACATTTTTACACAATATAGGCTATGCTAACTGTCATTGCAAAAGCTCAAACACAGATTTTATAACAATGAACTCACATCACATTTTGCTACATTTTTTAACCATAGAGGCCACTGTATTCTTCACTTTTACTTGACTGGCATTGTTAAAGTGAGCCAAATAGGTGGCTACACAGCTGTATAGTAGTTACCATGGGTAGTTACCATGTAATACATTGTGCCTGATGATGTTTTTTTCATCAGGAATGGTTTAAAAAAGACAGAAAGGCAGACTTTTAAATGTTTGGCTTCAAGCTTCACTGACTTCAGAAAAAGAGGCAAAAAATCAATATGATAGACTCTGGTGCTTTGCTGTAGGGAGAGGCCAGTTTCTGGATTTTTCATGTGATGCTCATCAAACAGAGACAAGGAATTGCAACAAGCGGTATTTTATTTGTCGGTCTTTCATGCATATTTTCAAAAGGGTTGGCAAGATATCACTCAGCACACCCAGAAACACAAAGCGCGCACATTTAATCAAAGAAAATTAGATTACAGACATTGCTTCACGTGGCTCCCATAGACCAGTGACTTTGTACGATTCTGCCTCTACACTGTTTTGTATCCAATTGTATCATGCAGTATTATACTGTATGCCATGAAAGTCACTTAGTTGTATTAATGTCAAAACTGTAATGATGATTCCGTACTCACAGTGAAAGTATTGTCCATCTATAATTTTTTGTCGTGTTCAGTCGGGCGAGCTAGGCCCTATCCCAGCTGACTGGGCGAATGTTACACTACGTTGGACAGGTCGCCAGTCAATCACACGACACATAGAGAGTGAGACAGACAACTGAATGAAAGACTACCACGTGCACCACTACACTATCAATGGTAGGATATTATTTCATTTTCAGCATTTATTTCCATCTTTTTATTGTTTTGGCATAGATAGGCATCATCAGGTAAGAGTCAATAATAAGAAGCATTTAAAAAAATGTTGCAAAGGACATGGACAAGCTGTGTGTCAGTGATATTGACAAGATGGGAGTTCAGTGCAAATACAGTGATAAGGGAGAATTACAGCCAATGTAAAGCCTTGAGGAAAGTACTGGCACATTGCTAATGTAATCTCTGCTGTTACTGGCACAGCTCAAAATGATTGCTTTATGTGTGTATGTTGATGTAAGCACAGTGGAACCTCGGTTAGTGTCATTAATTCATTGCAGACGGTACGCCAACCGAAACGTAGGCTAACGGAAACACTTTTTCCGATAAGAAATAATGCAAATCCAGTTAATCTGGTCGGGACACCGCTTTACATCGCGTTACATTTATATTTTTACATGCAGAAGACAAGTTGAAATACACATAAAAGACAAATCAAAGGGAGAAATTAACATTTAATGTCACTTTTACCTTGATTGAAGACTTGATTGTTGACAAAGACGGCGCTGACAAGCAGTGAGGGAGGAGGAGAAGAGATATCCACATGGACGACAACTTCGTATTTTGCTACAACTTATTTCTTGAATTTATTAGTGTTTCTCAACTTTTTTATCAAATTGATGGCACTTACAACTTTTTTCGGATCCATTGTGGCTTACTTCTTCGGGTTCCGGTTTCCCGTTTGGCAACATGCTAACATGCTAACGCTTTGTAATAAAGATATGTTTCGAACACAGTTGGACTCACACGGTGTAGTAATAACATGATAAGACAAACGCCATATTGTTCGCTAACCAGGAAATGTACACAAACAAAGTCCAAATTGTTGTGTGAATTTGACGTAAACTGAAAAACACGCTAACCGGGGCGTATGCTAACCGAGGTTCCACTGTAGATGTAAGATGCAAGACAGTGACAGAACATATTTTTCATGATATTACGTTAAATTATGAGCGATACTTGAAAGCATGTGATATCCTTGTTAAAATGTTGCGGCTTGACTGTGATTTCTTTGCTTGAATGTGTTGTATTGTAAGAAGAATGTATGCGTTTCTTGAATAGTTCCAAATTACAAACAGGCTCTTTTATGCGTTGGTATTCCTGAGAAACAGTTGAGTCAAGGATGTTGTACCGTAAGTATTTTGCAGCTTGGAGAAAAAGAAGAACACACACACACACGCGCACACTTTGGAGAGACTTTCACAAGTGAAAATCCAAGCGTGGAAAGTGTAATCCAAAGTGAGTTGGCTGAAAAGTGAAAGGCAGGCATGGGAAGTGAGCTTTGTGAGTTTGAGTGTGTGCATTTGCTGCAGTATGTTTTGTTAGTGTGGGTCTGCATGAGTGTGTGAGCTCCTAGGCTGTATTGATATTTTGAATGTGATTGACAGGGAAGAAGTCTATTAGGTGAGATTGTTAACAGAGTTGAGCCTGTTATCTGCTCCAGGCAGCCGTGAAAGGGGACGGCTGATTCACAAGGAAGCTATTGAGAATTTCAAAGGTGTTGTATGAGTGATTTGGGCCCCGGCCCACGTCACACTGAGCCAGCGAGCCGAGCTTGTTCTCAAATCCAAGCTGATCAATGTGCTGTGTCGCATTCTTCTTTCTTCACTTGGGCTCTTTTTTTTTGTGACTATGTTTCTCTAGTCACACATTTATTCAACCCCTTTAAGCCTCTCTTTGTTTCTACTTCGCAAAGTGTGCATTTTTGTCAGTCTGCTACACAAGTTGTGTCTCTCCCTTTGTTCTGCAGTTTTCAATAGGCCAGAAACTTTGCTTACATCGAGCACAACTTAATCCTCGCAATTAGCACTTTTATACAGGCAAGCCCAAAAGCAAATAAATTTAGCTGATTTGCTTACACTGTACTTTCCCTTCTTGTTTTATCTGCATGAATATTTTATACCCCTTTTGTTTATGTTGCTTGTGAGCATTAGCCAAACAGCCCCCTCCAATCCCATTAATTCCTTTGAATGCCAAATACAGTTAACAGAGTGAAAACTATCCTTGTGGTTAAAAATGGCTCCGCTGTAAGAAATTTGACTGCAGGGGTTGCAAACTCTGTGACCAAGTACAAATATGGAGCTAATCAGCTAGGAATGTGTGTGTGTCCGTGCAGTTTTGTGTGAGCGCACAGTGAACTCTTTTTGACCTTGGTTTTGATTCACCAAACATTGCCACGGGGAGGAATTCTTGTGCACGTATTTGTGTGAGTGCGTGTGTGGCACTGTGCAAGGTTATGCATTGGTTAAGGCAAACAAAATATGACATCTAGTCTTATATTCTGTCTCGCACACATACACACACACAGACTTTGCAAGTAGCACATACATTAATGTGTGAAACAACATCTAGAGTATTTTAGTGCATATTCCCCGAGGCTGTCTGCTGAGCTCATTGGCTTTGAGAGATGTGATTAACCATTTGCGAGGGAGGTGAAGGGAGAGACAGGGAGAAAGCTGCAGTTAAGCGCTTCAACAGAAGAATTCCCCTTCCATTGCTGAGCTACGAGGGTTTTTAACAGTGTCATAACAAATAGTAGCCCACCTCAAAGAAAATCCAATTTCAGAGATGATGATTGGTTTGCATAGAAAAAGGCTGATAGCAAAATTTTACACGGCGGAGTAGATAATGTTGGGATCCTGTAAAGAAACAGTGTGGTCTGAATATAGAATACTTTGACATGCGCGCATTAAAAGTGGGGAAAGTGTGCACAGTTGTGATCTATCACAGTGTTTTTCTCTCTTCACCCCCTTTAAACCCGCACCAAGTGCATTCTCCAAAAACAACAATATAAATCAAGTAACAAAACGTATTTATGTCATTAGGAATTCTATCGTTGGCCCATCACTCTTAGCCCATCCAAATACAGCCATCCGAGTATTTAATCTATGACTGTTGAACCCGTGATTACTGAAGGCATCCGTCATTAATCACTATTGTATTGTATCGCCCACTAGTCAAGGCCATAGCCACTGCAAAACAGAAGGTCTTTAGGATTTTTCTTTTTTTTAATCCTTAACAGCGATATCATTTCTTTTTTTCCAAACACTGCTTGTGCGAACCAAACGAAACTGGTATTACTAAAGCAAAGTTTCACAGTAGTAGACATAGATCAGTGCTAGTGTTACAGTGTGCACACAATCAGGATTCATGAATTACTAATTGCATAATGTATCTAGAATATAACAATCAATATATTTCAATCTACGATATAATATTGTGCTGTACTACTTATTCAAAATTCTAGAATTCGAATGCTATACAAGAGTTCAATGTATTGACTCGTTCAAAAGCATTGATAAATCACAATGAATTCGGCTCAAAAGGCATAGCTGTTTGTGCTTACCAGCCCATGCAAACGAATGGGACCGGTTAAGTGCAGCTATCGTTAGCAACACTTACCAGTTCCATTCAATATACACACACGAATGCAATGCTCTTTCCAATGCTAGCAGCAATGCTAACGGTAGCAGTCGTCGGCGCCTACAATGCATTCAATGCACAAATGTTAATACCATAATACTTATACAGCAGTGCGACTAATTTATGGCTAAATTCTAACCTTGTGACATCTCCTTTACTTCAGAAGAACTACTAATTGTTTAAACACTCTGCCGCCCGCGTGTCAGTGAGGAATCGGTAGCTCTTTGTTTGGCAGGAGCCAATCACGAGCTATCAGTGCACTCACAACAAGCTTGTCACCCCATTGGAAAACGCAGGAGGTCAACCTATACAGAATAACAGTATAACAACATAACAGCCTGACTCACGGTGTCTTCTTCCTAAGAACACTTTAACAACACTAAACCCATCGCACAGCAACTTAACACTCAAAAGGTATACCTCAGAAATATACAAACATGGACCAATGCAAGTTTAAATCACAAAAAGTTTTCCTATAACGCATTGCGTCTGAGCAGCGCATTCATTGGGGCCCTGCAATGACGTCAGCCTCCCTCTGGGCTCCAGGTCCTCTCGTCCCCTCTGGTGGTCATCCACCATTTTCTATGCTGCTTGTCCTCGAATGAAATGTGTTGATAAAATAAAATTCATTATGGGAAAACTTTAATTTTTTTTTTTTCAATTTAAACTTGTATTGGTACATGCTTGTATATTTCTGAGGTATACCTTTTGAGTGTTAAGTTGCTGTGTGATGATTTTAATGTTGTTTGTAAGATGACACCGTGAGTCAGACTGTTATATCGAGTAATGACCACCTGCAATTTCTAATGGGTTGACAAGCTCGTCGTGAGTTTTTTCATAACTTATGACTGATTGGCTCTTGTCAATTAAAGATCTGCATGGTACTCAATGACTCGTTTATGACGTGGCTTATACATCAATGTGGCTTCCCGTTCGTTCATTGGTTACCGTGAGTCATGTGACCCAAGCTGATACGCTGATTGGTTGTATAGCATCACATAACTTATCACATGAAGCTGAACTTACAAGCATGAAGGAATCATTTTATATTATTGAATTACTTATTAATAAATGTGCAATAGAAGTGCATATAATAAGAGGAAAAGGAAATGATATTTTTACCCGGGTTACATAATATCAGAGCCAGTCAATAAAACCATGATATTCCTGTCAGGTTTTTGTGTCCCCCTCCCAAACCACCCCAATCAAGAAAAGACCAAACTTTTTCCAAGATTCATTTTGTCATCACTAAACCTCAATAGTGTAACAATCACAGCCATGGAATTTCCATTTCACCTACGACTAACAACCCTTGTAAAGCTCTCTGCAGGTTCAACGAATGCGTCATGTGCATCAGACTATTGTTTTTTTGACAGGGGGGATTAAAAGGACAGCCATACATTTGACACAGATTTCTTATCAGCTCTTTATTGCAGCTCACATTGGTCCTAGATTCCCTTAAGATTACAATGATTGGTGGACACTTCTACCATGTAAATGGTTAATGGAGTGCACTTATATAGTGCCTGGGAGCAGTGCACAGCATTATACAATGCAATTAACAATGCTTTAAATCCTCCCCATGTAAACACACACTTTATACAATGATGCTGCATTCTATGTGGAGCTCCGTATTTGTTCAAAACCATAAAGCAAAATTGAACCACCAACCCTAAAATCAACTGACATCCCTTACTAACCTTCAACTGTAACCTGGCACACTACATTAATTTGGGGATAAAAAAAAAATATGGACAAAAGCGTGGAGCATATACTGGAGTTGTTCAAAAACAGATGCAGCTATCAAAATGCTGGCATAAAATTCATGTCAGCTTACCTTTTCCTTAAGTGGTTTGCAGTCAACGTATAATTTATTGTATTTACATAAGATATTGAAAGTACAATACTCACAAATGGGTTCCAAGTGCATGCCAACAAATATTTCACGACAGTGTTCTATCGCTTGAGTGGCATAAATGCACAATTTTAAGAACAGCGCTTGGGTATTGTTTTTGCAAATCTTGACATACAGCATATAGCTCACTGCTCACAATGGCATCTCATACTGACACACCACAGTAGTAATTATCGTGCACGTTAAAAGGGCGCTTAAGGAGTTCTTGCATGTGGTGTTTGATTGCTCTTCTACTGAGGAAAAGTCCAAGTGATTTGTTTTATTGCAGTGTGTAATTTATTAACCAGCATAAGGAGGTCACAAAAGGAAGCTGTTTCATTTAAACTATACCACAAGCAACTTTTGTAAAAATACCAAATCTTTTCTGGAGCCATTTTTTTAAACACTTACCAGCCACAACATTAGATTAGCTTACCTGACATCCAATACGGGCACTTTACAGAGATGTATTTTCTGCTGTATTTTTTAAATTTAAATTACAGTTGTGTTGATATCAAAATGTACCATATGTATTACTGTGCTCTGGTGTACTGTATGGACCAACCAAAATATTAGAAACATCTTTCAGTATGAATATGACCTTCAGATCTATTACAGGTGTTTTCTGACAGTATTGCAGCTGACCTGATCAATAAAAGTTGCACAACACAGCCATATGCAGACAACCTACACCGTCTTTTCAGGTAGGAGCATCCCATTATACTTAAGTCGATTTCTTATTTTCCTGGAGAACACATATGCTGCAACAATGGCTATAGATTTGGTTTGAAACCTGTCTTAAGAATGTTCCATATGCACGGTATGCGACTACCCATATGTACACAATGGAGCTCATGAGTCCTCACAAAGCTGCTGAAAGGAGCCCCACTCATATGCACAGCCAGGCACAAACTTGCACGTAAACAATCATTTTTCACATTTTAAGTAAAAATCGCTGAATTAGCAGACTCCCTCATCAAATGCACGGAAAAAATCTAAGGTGAAGCCACCGTGAGCTTGGCTTCTCGGCTTAGGGCGCAAGCCCCGACTGCTGTCTGAGTGCACACAGAGTTGGCTCATGGTGCCTGCCAGTTTCTGTTGGTCGGCATGTCGCCAATAATATAATGTTGCAGAAACATTTATCATACACAATGGCCTGTGTAATGTCGTTAGTGTGTGACGTCATTATTCCTGCTGATCAAACAATACAACACATAGAAATGTCATACAGGAGGCACTTGCAGTACCGCTGCCTCCTGAAAGGGTGGGGGCATGCGTAAACTGGAAGGTGCTTTTCACTGACACAGCAGAAAAGCCAATTTTTTGTTTTTGTTTTTTCCTTTGTGGTAGCACAAGCTAGCAGAAAATCAAATGCATTCGATATATGTTTTTGCTCTGCTGAATGAATGAATGAATGAATTTGACTGCCAAAATGGAGGATTATGTACCAAAACTCACCAGGAGGTGATCAGACTTGTACAACAAACTATCAGAAGTTTCCCTGGAGAAGGACAGGCTGCATGTACTTCATGTACAAATAAAAAGGTATGAACACAAATGCTTTTCAGTTTATAAAAATAAATAAATGGGTCTGAGAAGTTTCTGAAAACATTGTGAAAAAATGTTATTCTTTTTTTTTTATTATTCATATTATTATTATTTTATTATTTATTTCTTAATTCCTCTTAATGAGCAACTTGTAGATAAAAAAACATAAAAAAGCTCCAAAGGGCTCAGTGCCTCACCAGCCAAGAAACTCACCGCACTGAAAACCCGTCATGCCAAGTGTAGCTGTCCTGGGGTGATCTGACTCTAACCAGCCTTAACGTTAGGTCCCCCCTTTAGCTGTATCACTGGGCCACAGGGGCTGCTGGTAGATAATCCTGGGCTGACTGAGTGGAGCAGGCATCGCAACCAAAGGAGAGGAGTGGATTACCCCGACTGGTAAAGATAGCAAGAAGCTGTTGGAAGGACAGGGAGGGGTCCTAGTGGGCCAAGAGCAAGTGAAAACGGCTGCAGGGAGAAGAGCAGTATTGAAGCAATAAGCATAAATTGGATGATTGCATATGACCTGGTTTCATAGAGATAAAAAAGGCTTAGGTATATTGAATTAAATCATTGACTAAATTCATGTGTTGCCCTAAGCACTTATTGACCTCTCCATCTTTCGCATAACTACAGTGCAAAGTATTGCAAGTACAATGCATTAATGATTTTGTTTTGCCATACAAAGTAATGAAATCACCCACTAAACAATGTTTCCCCCTGAATAAAATGTTAGGCTTTTGGATGATAAGCCTTGCAGTGGATGTACTCAATTTAGAGGCTTAAGAAAATGTGTGTTTGTCATAATCCTCTTATATACAACCACTGAGCAATGAGTCCACCATTATGCTGCCCCTGCTTGTTTACACCGACTTTATCAACAGTGGCACACTGCGTCATAGTGTTACAGTGGTTCACTCTAACACCTCACAGTTAGACTTATCACTAGCTCTCACAGTAATAATAATAATACTAATAATAGTGCATTGTATTCATAGGAGCCTTAAAGAGCCATCACGTATACTAAATAATCACAATGCACAAAACAACAGAATAACAATGAGTAAAATACTGTATGGTAATTTATTGATTAAGAGTGACCACATAAACATGTTTAGTTATAACTTGTATCCCCCGTGCATTGACTATTCTGCAGGGGGGTAAAGTGGACAAGGTTGTCACAAAATGTGCAGTGATTAGATATAACTAACCAACTTAAAGGGTTACTTTAGATGAATAATATGTAGTTATATTTGTGAAAAACAATACACAGAAAATATTCACTTCATTTAAAATCATGATGCTGATGCATTATCAGCTCAGCATGCTTATCTTGTTTGTCGGGCGGGACCCACCATTGTTGGAATGCAAAGCTGCAGCTCATGCAATTGCAGTGGCACTAGGCAGACATCTGACTCTGACTGTAAATTGCCATCAGAACACATTTGATACTGATAGCCAGCACATCCAAACACAAATTGCCCAGACGTTTTACAAACAATGCTGTGTCACTACTTTACAAAGAGCTCCTATGCAGCCATCATCACTCAGTCATTCACTGAGTCATTTTTTATCATTTTAGAGATGATAACATATTAAATGTGCCCTGAAAATGTAAACTGCAACCTTTGATAAATATATGATATTTGCTCAGATACCTGGAAATGTATTTGCAGTGTTCACTCTGCACCTGTACTGTGCATTCTGGTGTAACTCCATCCAGCATCTATTCCACTTACCGGTAACTTGTGCAAGGTGAAGGTGAGCCTATTCTATTATTCCATAATCAAGGTGTGAGCCTCTTGAGTGTGAGGCCTGTCAAGGATATTCTCTAAATGTTGTTTTGAGATGCTGATCTAAGCTCACCAAATATTAAATAGCTGCTCTGATTATGGTATAAATAGTTTTTCTGCAGTTGCCTCATGTTGACTAGACTTCTATTGAACAACGAGTTCATGTCAAACTTCTCTTTGAATTCTACAAATGCTAAATAGTGGTTTGGAAGGCTTTTCTATCTTGCAAAGTCAGCAAATGTTCAAAAACTCATTGTTTGAAAAAGTTACTTTAATCAAAGATACCTTATGATGTGCTCTCCTGTATGATTCCCGCTGGGACTTTTCCACATCAAAAGCAGTACAGTTTGTGAAGGTCTTTCCTGCACCTACTGTGTCACATCACATCTGGGCTATGGGAGACGAACCAAACAATGGTGACTTTTTTCTACATTTATCTGGGATCTATGGGAAGCCGGATGTCTTTAAGCCTAAAGCCTCCATATGCTCTTATCCACCTTCCTTTATTAAGTAATTCTTAGATCAATCACAGTAAAGTGAAAGCAGAGGGAGGGACTTGAAATGAAACACAAGCAGTAGCTCATCTGATGATGCTCACCCAGGGGCAACGAGGGTATAGCTGAGGTAAAATTCCCATACTATGAGGAGTCACGATCAATAATGCATCAGTGTGGATGTGAGGGACGCCGCTCAAAGGCATTTGCTTATCTCAGATGCCAGTTACCGCTTTCATCCTGGGGACGTGCTGTGTCTGTGTGTATGCGTGTGTGTGGGTGTGTGTACTGTGGTCCGCACACAGAAAATTCAGTATTTACACATTTCTCATCGTGTTATTTATTTCACACCTTGATGTTTTCATCAATCTGGTGGCGCTATGAAAATGAACACTTATAAAACAGGAATCAACACAAGGACTTTGAAGTCACTTCTGCATCCTGGGCGAGGAATCACATATGCAGAGCATTCTCTCAACTTGAAGTGTTTATAGAGGTCAAATAAGAAAATACAGAAGTTACTTTGGAGAAGGACATTCAATATTTTATGCAAACTATGAATCATGTTAGTAATTCCAATCATATTACATAACATAATATATATGTGTATATATATATACTGTAGATATTTAAAATAGATCATATGAAATAGTATGCACAGCAGTAACTTGCTTTTCGTGTGCTCTGTTCTCGTAGGATTTGGTTTTGTTTTTTTATTGCCAAAAAATGTTTCTTAGTTTTTGTACACTGCCAGTTATCCTACAGCCAAACCTTGCACCTCACAAACTAGTCACTTTGCTTCAGTATCATTCCGCGGAATCGATTGTCCACACAAGAAATCTCCTGTGTTTGTGACTCAACCCTGTTGTGTTAGCAATACGCTGTGTGACACCAACTGGGTTTGTTCTCAACTCCTACTCCTACCCTGCCTCCACAATGTTTTTTTAGGTTTTCCTCAGCTCAGTTCGTATCTAAAGTTACTTGGTAAACTTGTTTCATTACGTATGTGCTGCATTTGACAAGACAGAGCTGTAAATGGCTCGTGTTGTGTCGGTCACTGCCAGTGTTTTTTGTTTTTTTTTTCCCGTTGCTTGCTACTAGTTTGTCTGGTGATATAAAGTCAGTTGGAAAACTTTGCTCGTAGCCCTGAACACGGTGCTTTTGAGAAAATGGCAGTGAACAAGGCTGACAGATTATTTCCCTGTTTGCCATCACTGGATGTTTGCATGAATCACCAACTTCACACAGATCATTAAAAAATAATTGAAGTCTTACAGGTCACCTGCACACATGCACAGTACACATATAGCTGAATAATAACAAATATAGCAACTTCTGATCAATCCATGTCAATTTCAGACTTACAATAATTTGCAGATTTAAGCCCCACCCATTTTCAGTTAAACCACGCTCACTTCGGAGTACAGATACAGATCATTTAGATGGGTGAACAGATACACTTTAAAGACATTTCACCTTTAATCCAAAATGCTTCTTTAGTTCTAAATTGTAGGTGTTCAGTTCCCCTCTTTATAGGTCACTGGTGCGTGTGTGGCCTGTGAGCGACCCTCTTTCATAGAAATATGTTGTTCACCTGGCTGGTAGCAAAACAACTTCTTAGTGGCCATTGTTCCCGTAGAACGTGACAATCTTTGGGGGAGAGATGTCAGGACGTGATTGTAAGCAGACAATTGGTGATGCAAATGATGTAAATCCTCTCTCCTCCAGTCCTCCCTATCCAGAATGTGGATGTCATCCTCAAAGGAATGTCCCTCCTTTTGCAGATTCAAATGAACAGCTGCCTCTGAGCCTGAAGAAACTGCCCTCCTATGTTGTGCCATGCGTTTGTTTAGAGGTTGTTTGGTTTCACCAATCCAGACATCATTCCACTCCCCACTACATTACAGAAACGACATTGCTGAGTTTGCTTTGTGCTATTTTGTACTTTGGGCAAACCAGCTTTTGTCTGAGGGTGTTGGTGGGTTTTAAATGCATAGGTATTTTGTGATTGGAAAAAATATTGTGTCCAAATCTGCAGAAACGTATGATACAACGTAGGAGTTTCTTGAAGCCCATTGTCAGCCGAAAGTGTGGGAAACAAACCAAGATGTTGGTTTAAACATCATAGTCACTCACAATGCAACACAGCACATCACACCCTCAACTCAGATGACCCTGAAGAGTCACATCACCAAAGAGATGAAACATGATAGAAACCCTCATGGGAACCCCGCTTACGGTCATGAAGCAATTTCCTTATAATAGCTGCTATTGTTTTAAGCTGTGATTGCTACGACTTTCCAGCTTGTCAACCATGCCACGTTGTTTGTCACCAAGGCAATATGGCTCTCACAGTGCCAAATGGCCACTATACGGTACAATTGCATATTTATACAGTGTCATTTTTTGTAACTGAAAGAGGTGGTGATATGAATTAAGCTTGAATGGCTGAGCATGTAAATTATAGTGGTAATTGTTATGAAAGTTTAATAGGTTATATGCACAACCATAGGTTTTGAAGTGCCAGTAGAGAGGATCGTCCTGTGCTGGTGCAGGATTAGCCTATAGGCTGCAGTCATTCATTTTTGGGCTGGATCTGATTTCCACTTCATATATTCAACTGGCTGCCTTCCTATTCAACTCATTTTCCCCAAGACACTTTCCCATCCAATTTTCTCTCCCATCGAATGCTTTTTCCCCTCCCCAACCCCAGCCGTCAGTGTTCAGTTTAGATTCAGGGATGGAAAGCTTCATAAACAATTTTCTCTACTTGCCGTTGAGCCACTTTTACCCAGGCACTGTGTGAACGCCATGCCAATTTCCTGAATCCATACTTCACAGCCACCAATTCAACCCCCCGCCTACCCGTCTTTCTTCCTTCCTCACTCCCTGTGTCCATCGAAACAATGTCCACGTCAAGACAATTATATCCACTTTCTGCCACACACACTAACTCGCTGTGTTTACCACCGAAGGGCTAGTGGCAGCAAAGCAATTTCCTCCTGATGTGACTGCTCTATCTCTCTCTCTCGCTCTCTCTCTCCCCCCCGTCACAGTCTCTCATGGCTCCTCTAGCCCTGCAGACATCTGATCTCATAAGCGATATATCTGCTGTTATAGCCACTGGCACCTCTTCGCATCCGGCCACCAACTCTGCCAGCACTGGTTATTTTTGCTGGGAGGTGGTGGAAACATGACAGCCGCAGCCGCACAAACCGAGAGCCGCCAGCTTTGCACTCTGGGCGCGGTGCGTGTTGAGATTATTGCCAAGCCGCAGGCTCTACCTGCTCCACTCTTTCCCTGCACTCCATCTCTTTCAACATGTGGCCATCGTTGGTTCCACAAGCCACATACATTTGCCTCGTCCCTCCACTCCAGGCTTGGTTGCAAAAAAAAGAGCAGCCTCAGTCACAACTTTATGACACCGTCCATCATGGCTGTGTGCTGTGTATCCTCTCAGGGCAGAAGCTGCTGTGTTGCTACAGTGTGCACTTAGAATAGGTGAAATAGGACATGATTTAGCCTGGTAAAGATGGAAGAATATTAAAAAGTAAAGAGGTTAGAAGCTATGCTCCCCATATTGTGGACTGTCATCCTTGGAGACCAGACAGAGGAGTTACAGTATACACAAGCACAGATAGACATTGTATGTATATTCATACTGTGCACCGGATTTTCTGGTTGTCTTTGAGGAGAAAATGTGTGTGTGTCTACATATTTGTATGTGTGTATATGATCATAGGTCATTGGGGTTACAGCTAATAGGGGAGAGGAGGTGTGTCTCAAATCAACATGGAGTCCATCTTAGCAAAGGACAAATGGACCGAATTGGTTTTCTGCATAAGACTTTGAATATGCTTAATCAGGGCATCGGCTCAGTGTGGTATAAAAGCATGTTCATATACATGAAGAAACCTGTAAATGGCCAATAAGCAGTATTAATTGGCCCTTCTGTGGCAGTTGGTTATTAAATAACTTTCTTAAGAAATCATAAAAATAGAATACATTCGTTTCAGGAATCAAACATAAAATTTGTCATAAAACATATTAAGTAGAGACAGGCGAGTACACCACTATCTGTATCTGTTCACCCACCTAAATTATCTGGATCCGTATCTGTACTCGGAGTGAGCAGGGCATAAACCAGAAAATGTGGTTTAACCGGAAATGGGTCGGGCTTAAATCGGTGCATTATTTTAAGTCTGAAATTTACATGAGTTGATCAGAAGTCGCTGTATTTGTTGTTTATTATTCAGCTATATGTGTACTGTGTATGTGTGTAAGTAATCTGTAAGACTTTGTTTAAGACTTTGTTTTATTTTTTAATGATGTATGTAGTGGGTGATTTATGCAAACATCCAGTGATGGCAAACGGAACTAATCTGTCAGCCTTGTTGATTGTGTTTTTCTCAAAAGCACCGCGTTCAGTACGACGAGCAAAGTTTGCCAACTGACTTTATATCACCAGCCAAATTAGAAGCAAGCAAATGGAAAAACAAAACCAAAAAACAGGCGGTAACCAACGCAACACGAGCCGTTTACAGCTCTGTCTGCACCGTGTACATTCCGATAAAAGTTTACCAAGTAACTTTAGATACAAACCAAAACAGAGGCGACCTGAGGAAAACCTAAAAAACCCCGTTCGTTGTGGAGGCAGTTACCAACGCGACACGAGTCGTTTTCAACTCCGTCTTGCCAATTACACCGCGTGTATGTGAGTGATGCTCGGCTCCTCTCTGGCTGCAGCCAGCAGCAAGTCTGTCTAGGGAGTGGTGGTCGCTTTGTGTAACTGGCCAATCATAGAGCGTCAAGGGTGAATACATAAGTAGTTACCCATTGAGGACATTCCTTCAGCCCGAGTACGGTTAATGGCGAGCTATACTTGTTTCATGCTCGTACTTGGCAAAAATGCATTATCCCTAACGGATATTTGTCTAAAACAAGTACCCGGCTCATCCCTATTATTGAGTATTACATCTAAAGTATTATAATGCTAATTCTTTAAATATTTTTATAGAACGTTATTGTTATATACAAGTGCAAACCACTTATACAAGTGACTGTTGTTAATAATGAAACTTAAAAACATTGCCATACCTTATGCTTATGCACTTTTTGCAATTGTGAGTGGGCCATTAAGTGAAAATCGATCCCATCACAGCTGCATAAACGTCAACAACGTCAGATGTTTGAACCATTTCAATACCAATGGCTATCCTTGAGATTTTAGGCCAAATAGTTCGACTTGTGTTCAGGACCTACTCAGTGACGGTGTGAATGTGAGTGTAAATGGTTGTTTGTCTCAACAAGCACATGTATCCTGTGTTTGACACAAGTCCAGGGTGTAGTCCGCCTTTTGCTCAACGTCAGCTGGGATAGACTCTAGCTTTTGAGGCCCCTGAGTAAGACGGATGCATGGATGAATGGGTTAAGCCATTTGTGTTCCGAACGCACTGTACAGGTGGATCTCAGGTTATGTACGAGTTCCGTTCCTAGACTGTGATGTAAGTCGTGTTTTGGTGTAAGTTGGATCCATCTATCCATTTTCTATACCCCTTGTCCTCATTAGGGTCAAAGGTTTGCTGGAGCCCATCTTAGCTGTGTTTTCAGGCGAGAGGTGGGTTACACCCCGGACTGGTTGCTAGCCAATCGCAGGACACATATAGACAAACAACCATTCACACTCACGTTCACAACTGTGGACAATTTAGAGTCTCCAATTAACCAAGCATCTATAATTTTGGAATCTGGGAGGAAGCCACAGTACCCGAAAAGAATGTAAGTTGGATCGTATACCTAAATGATACCTACATTATCTCCTAAGTCACTCACCATGTACACAGAGCACATGAAGGACATAAAATACAGTACTAAAACACAAAAGGCAAGAAATAAACGAAACAGCAATAAAAGCCAAAGCACGAGTAACCTTTCCCTCTCAATAATAAGACCACTACACTGTTTAATTATAACTGTCACTTTCATAGGAGAAGATTCTTTAACATGCTCAAGTGTAGTGTCAAAAACTTTCCTGGAAGTCAGTTAAGTAACAACACAGAAAGAGTTGCAGTAGCTGTTTGTTCATGTCCATTCTGCTCTTGATGATTTGATATGCATAGTTGTTGTTCCCGACAACACAGAATTGTGGATATACATTGAGCCAAGCTGATAAGAGGACGAGAGCAGGCAGAAACAATCCAATCTCAGACACTGTGTTCATGTTGGGCGTGCGTTTGCACGCCAAAGCTTGTGGTCTGCAAATGAATTTGATCTCGGCTGACAGCTCTTGAGAATTCCTCATGCTTGGGTCACATGCATTTTCTTCAGGGCTCTCCTAGGCAGCACTGAGACGTGTTTGTGATTTGTGCTCTAATCTCCCCCTTCGCAGATGTCGTATTGAACACTTGCATTGGACTCAAACACATTTAGAGAAGCTTTTTCAGCATTGCATTCCTGGTAACCTGAAACTTCCACACAAGGCTTTATCCATGAAAGGAAATGTTATCAAAAAAAAAAAAACATAAAATGCTAGGCTATTACAGCTGCAAAATGGCTCAGAATTTTCTTTCTATGAACATTTAACAACAATAATAAGCTAGGGCTGTCAAAAATAATGCATTAACAGTGATTAATTTCTTTTTATTTACTAATTTATTTCACAAAATGTATAACTTTAAACTGACCTGCACACATAAACAGCAGTGTAATTGCAACACCATAAATGACTCGTAAACACATCTGTCCTTTCATCCTGGGAGTAACACTTCCTCATTCTCGAGGTGCATTCACAGACACTCCCAACTCTGAACATCACAACATCGTCATTATTAAGCATGTATGTGATGTGTGGTCTAAAACAGACAGACAAAGAAATGAGTTGATATTCTTAGCAAAAAATACACTGAAAACATGACTCAAATCACGTAACTTACTGTTGCGGCCGTAATCCAGGACAAGATGATCTCAACTCTGAACCACCGACATCACTTCCTGACCGCCATTCACACTGCTCTCCTAGGGAACACATGTATAGCACCACACACAAGCATGAGTCTTATTTATGTATTTATGGCTTATTTACTCTTATTGTGTCTAGGTCTAGAGGGCTCCAATAATGTTAAAAACATATTTAAAAGGTCGTAAACAGATTTTCTATGCTCTAACAATGAAAATATTCCATTTATATAGAAGGAATCCTACTTTGCGGAACTTCACTTATCACAGTCAGGTCTGGAACCAATTTACTACGATAAACGAGGAACTACTGTATAGCTTATAACTGTGTCTTGTCATTTCTTTGTTTTAATAATATTATTAAATTAATAAAATTGTCATATTTTGGACATACTGTAGTTGCAAATGGTGATTATGATCATGATTAATTCATTTGAAAACTGATTAATCTGATTAAATTGTTTAATCATTTGACAGCCTGAATAATCGCCTAACAGATACACCTAGATTGTATACCAATTATTCATTTGTATTATATCCTTTTATATTTGTATTTTCTCTCCCATTTATCATGTAAGAAAACAAAACTTAATAATACAGTTAAAATAGTCCCTTCTTCGCATGGGGATAGATCACTAATCATTTTGTTTTTCATTTTTTGTATTTGCAATTAACCGGTCCTTCATCACATTGTCCCAGTGCTCCTGACAATTGTTCCCTCAGCATCTTCCACAAAAGCAAAAGCATCATGACTCAATTTAGAAAATTGGGCTATTGCTGATTGATGATAGGTTGCTTTCTAATTGCATTTCAGCCACAACAAAGTTTGTACAAATTTCCAAAGAAACATTGAGCATATGAATAGCCTCCACTAACAGGAAGTGTTTAAATAGGGCAGTATGCGGTAATTATCTTGGCTTTTATCGCCCACTGTCAAACTGAAATCTCTAAGTAAGCAAGTCTAATGTTTATTGCACATAAAGCAACAAGTAACAAATCCGCTGTCCTCATACTATGTGCTCATGCCTTGAGATGGAGATGTTAATGTTGATATTTACGTCTACTCTTGGATGAGTAGCATTCAGCGCACATTTTTCAAATGATGTGGTAGTATCTGCTTTGAAGCAATGATGAGAGATGCAGTGTTCTCTTTAGCAACTGTCCAGTTTGATTCGTCCTCAACTTCCTGTCTAAGAGGGTTGGCACAGTAAATGCAGGGTTGCAGAGCAAAGTGGCCCTTTTCGCTGTCATTTTGGTCTCACTCACTGTATGAGAACTTTCAGAAAATGATGATAGAGAAACCATCTTATCACTTTGTCATCATGGGAATGGACAGCGGACAGGGCTGCTGACTCCCTGGGCTTCTACAGAGGCGAAGGCTCTGATACACTTAGACACAGCCCTGCTTTAATTGTGCAGAAAATGTGATTTGTGCCCCGCCTCACTTTCTGCAGAAAGTGGTGTTCGCAGTCAGGGGTATTAAAGTTGCTTGAATAGCTCTGCTGTGCAGCCATTCAGGGAGTATATGTTTGCTTGCCATCAGTTTTGTTACATGCACTGCAAACATCAACTCCTGGCAATGTTACCTCTCCGAGCATAACTGGAACTTGTGTGTGAGTAGCAAAAAAAAAAAAAACATAGCATATGGTAATACTTGGTCCTCGTTAGCACAGGTGGTCCTCGGTTTATGGCGTTACGAGTTTCGTCATTTTGTGGTTACATACGCTTCTCCCGCAAATTAATAAAAAAAATGTCATTTTGGTTGGTAAACATGAGACTCGCTCGAGAGCAGCGCGCTGAGCCGCGGAAGAATACACGCTATGGCTCACGTGAGCCACACTACTCTAAACAATGGACTGTCGCGATCACAATTAAGGATAAAGATCATATTTTAACGTCTACCCAGACGTTGTCAGGATGACGAGAAGGTGGTCGATCGACAATGTCTTTATTGCAGAAACAAAACAGACTACTGCTGGCAAACTCAACTGTCCTCCTCCTGCAATCATATGCAGTCAGTACACGTCACATTCAAAGACGCTCGGAAATCACACAAATGCCAGGTCGCTGATCCTCTGAAAGCAACAGTAATAATTAAGCAGTGTAGTGGTCTTATTGACATGAAAATGTTGCTTGTGCTTTGGCATTTATTTTGTTTATTACTGTTTCATTTCATTTTTGTATTTAGGAGTTTTATGACTGTATTCTGTGTCCTTAATGTGTTCTGTGTACAGTGTAAGCGACTAAGTAGGTAATTTAGGTGCAGTATACAGTAATCCATTGTTTGTTGCATTAAATTGGTTCCAGACCAGGTGATAAGTGAATTTCTGCAAAGTAAGATTCCTTATTTATAAATTGAATATTTTCATATTTGGAACACAGAAAACCTGTTTCCGACCTTCAAAATATCTTTTTTTGACATTATTAGAGCCCTCTAGACATAGAAATAATAAGAGTAAGCCATAAACACTGTATATAAATAAGAGTCATGCTCATGTGTGTTGCTATAAATGTGTTCTCTGGGGGAGCAGAGTGAGTGGCGGGCAGGAAGTGATGTCGGGGGTTCAGAGTTGAGTTTCATCTTGCCGTGGGCCACAGCAGTAGCACGTGTTTTTATTAGTGTTATTGAGCCGATTGTGAGATAAATAAAAATTGCAATAAAAACCTGTTGTTCTGACGATCAAGTCTGGTGATTGTGTGTCTCACGGAAAATAACAGTAACATTACTGACACCTAGTGACTAGTGTAGAATACCACACCAATGTGTTTGAATTAAATTAGACATTTTTATGCTTGAAAATTCTTAATTTGGGCTAGAAAAAGGTACCTTTATTTTATATATGCATATGACAAATAATAAGCCATATTCAACCACAAAACAGCATGATTTATTTATTAAACCATGATCGAGTTAAGCCATGAAATTCGAGCCGCGAAATGGTGAGGGACGACTATAATTTAGGTATGAGAACACCAAAATTTGACTTACATCACAGTCTAGGAAAGGAACTGTACGTAACCCAAGTATTACCTTTATTCATAAACTATGTCATTGAAATGACACAATGGTGACCACCACAGTTTTCTTTAAATGGGATTTTTAAAAAAGAAGCGACGACTCATTGTCCAGACCTACCATGTTTTTGGCCCTAATCACTGTACGTGTTCCATATTCAGTGTCCAAAGCAGACTGACAGAAGCTGGCCAAAAAATACATTAAACAAAATATGTAATCAACTTCTAAAAATTAGAGTTTAGAGTCTGAATGGTTGTTGGTTTATATGTGCCCTGTGATTCATTGGCAACCAGTCCAGAGTTCACCCTGCCTTTTGCCCAAAGTCAACTGGGATAGGCTCCAGTTTCTCTGCGACCCTCAACAGGATAAGCTTTAGAAAAGTGATGAATGGATGGATGGACAGATAAAGGAGGTTGGAACTACTGTGGATTATTGTGAGAGGCTAAATACATGACTATATATGTAAATAATGGATCCAAAAATAACTATATACTATAGGCCAGAAGATGAGTAGTAAAGAACAAGTGTGAAAATGGAGATGGAGTTATTGAAAAGAGGTCTGTGGGCTTTGAAACATCTTGAGTGATGCAGAAAGAGAATTGTAAAATGCGAGTAGAGGGGAAATGTGGAGGAGACATCGGCAGAGGATGAGAGGGACAGAGAAGTGGGGGCGGGGTTCGAAAGACGAGCGTAGGAGAGAGTGGTGAATGAGACTGATAGGAGAAAGAAAAAAATCCTGAATGTACACCCCTCACCTGGATATGGTGCTTGGGAGCTTCGCTAAAAAGTGCTGATGTGACTTGAAGAGCGAGCGCTAGCTTTTCAGTGCAGTGAAAAGTGCTTACTGGCTCTTCTTGTAAGGGAAAAGGCTTGAGGTACATGCCTCACATATCCTCTTTGTTTGGAGAGTTTGCAGTGGCTAGCACTTTCTATCCCCTCTATCTGTTCTCCTTTTTTTTCATTTTCTTTTTCATTCCGTTTGTTCTTATTGCAATGCCTGGCAAGCTACTTTTGGATCAATTTGTTACAGACTAATCTCCGCCAGTATAGCTTTGCCTAAAGTTGCTTCTCATTTGAACAATTTTAGACTGCAGGAATATGGGCTATGAATGAGAACCAGTGATGGATGATTATTCTTTATAAGGGTCCAGCCACAAAATGCCTTATCCTTTCTGTTAAGATTTCAGGACAGTTAGATCTAGGGAGGAGCACTTGACGACTTTTTCTTGATCGACAATGAGGAATACAGTCGTCCCCTACCACTTTGCGTTTCCAATTTAGAGGCTCCACTCTATCACCGTTTTTCATAAATATCCATCCATCCATTTTCCATACCGCATCTGCTCTTTAGGGTTGAGGGGGTATGCTGGAGCTTATCCCAGCTGACTTCGGGCGACAGGCGGGGTACACCCTGGACTGGTAGCCAGCCAATGGCAGGGCACATATAGACAAGCAACCATTCACACTCACATTCATACCTATGGACAATTTAGAGTCGCCAATTAACCTGACATGCATGTTTTTGGAATGTGGGAGGAAACCGGAGTAATAAATCGTGCTGTTTTGTGGTTGACTATGGCCTATTATTAGTCAAAAAAGTATGCATATTACAGCAATTTTTTTGCCAAATTAAGCATTTTCAAGCATCTAAATGAACTAAAATACAAATGATATTCAGAAGACGCATTCAAAGACACTGAATGCTATGTAGTGTTCTACAACGGTCACCAGGTGTGAGTAATGTTACTGTAATGTTTGGAGAGACACACAAGCGCCAGTCTTGATTGCCGGATCAACAGGCTTTTACTGCAGGTTTGAATTATCTCATAAGAGGCACATTAATGCAGAAAAAAAGGCAACATAGGCGATAGCTTTCAACACAAAAGGGCTGGAGATCTTACTTTTGAGTGTCAGACATTACGCAATTGTTCCATCACACTGTATTTCCTTTCACACAGCTGCCATCCCGCCTCTGTTACACCTCTGATGCAAACAGCAACCCAGGAAAAGGCACAATACAGTAATTCCTTATTTATTTTTATTATTATTTGGTTATTTGGTTCCGGACCCAACTGTGATAAATGAAACTCTGCAAAGTAGGATTCCTAATTTATAAAATAAATATTTTTGTAGTTTGAGCATAGAAAACCTGTTTACGACCCTCTAAATATGTTTTTTAACATTATTAGAGCAATGTAGACATGCAACAACAGCCCTATAATCACCTTGACAGTGATATTATCCAATATACTACACAGGAATATAGTAATACCGGAAGTTTTTTATGGATGTCATTGACTCGAAGAGTAAATAGGCAATTTACTTGAATAAGACTTGTGCTTGCGTGTGTTGCTATATATGTGTTCCGGTGGTAGGGGAGCAGCGTGGCGGGTATACAGGAAGTGACGTCGGGGGTTCTGAGTTCAGCTTTAGCTTGGCGTGGGTTACTGCAATAGTACACATAACAAAACCGAGGGCCAATCAACTGCTTCCTGAAAACCCAAGGAGAAAAAAGAAGGGTAACGCACACACACAAAAAGTGTCCATCCCTAACAGTAACATTACTGACACCTAGTGACCAGTGTGGGATACTACATATCATTCACAGCATCTTTGGATGCATCTTCTGAATGCCTTATATTTGTATTTTAGATCTTTTAGCCATTTTTATGTTTAAAAATGTTGAATTTAGAGAAAAAAATACAGGAAATTTGCTTCAACATGCATATTTTTTTTACTAATAATAGGCCGTATTCATCCACAAAACAGCATGGTTTATTAATTAATGTATTTTTGATAGAGTAAAGCCGCAAAATTCGAAGTGTGAAGTAGCAAAGGATGATGATTCACGGTTTAACAAGTAGTGTGAAAGAGGGAATAGGTTGACAAAACATCACTATAATTCAAAATACAGCATCCTTATTGCCTCTTTTACTGATTGCTTTATTGATTGATTATCGATTACGATTGCTAAGACATTGTGTAACCTTGCAGGAATTTTGGCAGGGCTTTTATCTTCTCATTCATCAATTTCCTACGTCTTATATGAAATATGGAAAATATGGTATTATCTATTTGTAATTTGTGTTCATACACCAAGTGAACCTCAAGGAAGTAATAGCGGCTATGGGAATAGGAGGTCATGTGCAGGATGAAGACTGCAAGCGAGGCTTTTATTTCTATTTATTTCAAATGTCTGCGTTTCAAAATAATGCTACGCATCAGGGGTCCCGTATATTTTAGTTGTATATCGTAATCTCCACAGTGACATTCAGCTAGGGGAGATAAAGCTTAGCAAAAATACATAAAAGTGTACTTTTTACCTTTAGACTGACACTCGAGAATAAGTAGCATGTTTACACCGAATAGCTCTACATTTTTACTCTTTGTAGTTTCTTTAAAATGATCAAGACGCTATTTAGATTTAGACAGGATTTAGATGGGCTTGTGGCTCATGGAGTTGAACATTTAGTTGAATAATTCATTATTCACCTAAATGTCCACACTTAGTCTACATTTGCGTTGGGTTGACTGACCACTTTCTTTTTTTATATACAGTACCAGTCAAAAGTATGGACACACCTTCTCATTTGTAGCAGCAAGTAATAGTGCCTTTTATTGGTACTGTATGTCTTATGGAATTTAAATGACATAAAATAACTAATAATTAGTTAGGTTAGAAATTTTAAACCATGTTTAATCTTTAGCGAGCGTCGGAGGAATGAGTGTTTCTTCTGCGTAATAGACGTCACACGAGATAAAAGTACAAGGGATTTAAACAATCTCAGGGTTTGTCTTTCCATTTTCAACCCCCTCTGGTATTGTAATCAGTCTTTCTAAACCATTTTAATCTCTTAATTCACTTGTATCACTCAAATAGCTGGCGCTTTCTTTCCACCAGCAGCACTTTGTATCTTTTAATCCTCTAAACTGCAGGAGATTTCCTGACCAGCAGCCACCCCAGCAGAACATTAAAAGACATAACCAAAATATATGTTCAAGAGGATATCAGCTCTTATTGGAGGGAACATTAAAATGGCTTTGTTTCTTGCAGTCAGCATATCTCCCACAGTGACTCAGAGTGTCTTTAATCTCATTCTTTTCGAGACGACCAGTAATGTTCATTGAGATAGCGGCATATGTTTTGTCTTTAGTTCTGGCATCTGCTTCGGGTGGTCAGTAAGGGATTTTTTTTTTTTTTTTTTTTTGTAGGGGTTTTAGATGTTTTAGCTATGTAAGAAATGATTCCATTTGATGGGATTGGATTAGAAAACATGGGTGTACACAAGGTTTTTTTTTCTCCCTTAAATCGGCTTGAACTGAATAATTTAAGGTAATACAAAACAATAAATAAAGCCACACAAAATGATTGCCTTCTATGAAAATTCTTTCAGCTTGTTAGCATGTCACTTGTTTACACATCTAGCAGTGTTTTTTTAAAATTCATTTAGAGTTATGTCTCCATTAAACACTTGAGAGTAGGGTGATCAAACGTCTTGTTTTCTTAGGATGTGTCCTGGTTTTCATTGGTTTTGGCTGTTAAACTGACCAGCATTAGGGCACTGCATGTAATCACTGAAAGGCTGCCATGTGGGCAAGGTTTTGAATTAGTTTTGCTGAAAAGCCGAGAAAAGAAGCCAAAGAAAAGGCAAAACATACAATTAGAGTTAACCCTCTGAAGCTGGCCTAGGTGAAGTCTCGTACAATTGGGACGTCATGCATGGCAGTTCTAAATCCCTAGTTCTTGCACATTTTAGATAGGTAGATATAGTAGAAATGAATTCGAACGACAAAGTAGATCCAAAAGACCGTTGTATAAGAAAACAGTCAGAGAACAGAGAACAGTCTAGCATCGTCAACCTAGTATAACTATCGCTTTAAGTACTAAGTGATAGGGCTGAGCCAGGTACTCATTTTAGATGAGTATCCATTACTGATAATGCATTTTTGCAGAGTACGAGCATGAAATGAGT
The DNA here is from genome assembly GCF_027744805.1 of Dunckerocampus dactyliophorus. Lineage (NCBI taxonomy): Eukaryota > Metazoa > Chordata > Actinopteri > Syngnathiformes > Syngnathidae > Dunckerocampus > Dunckerocampus dactyliophorus. The sequence goes on along the minus strand of NC_072826.1, from coordinate 8,095,260 downwards.
ACACCTCTTCAGGAAAATCCTCACTTATGTGTTCACTCTTCACACTCTGTGATTGGCCAATCACACACCGCGATCTGACTTAGAGGTGTCATCCTCATCGGGGGAGATTTTGCCCGTTAGACGAAGTAGTCGGGTAGGGAGGTGCGCCTGCTTCATACACGAGGAGTGGGGTCTTGCACCACCGAGGTAACTAGCGTTTAGACTTCTCATATTTGTATTTTAATTCATCTAGCCATTTTTTTCATTTGTTTTACTTAACATTTGCTTAAATATGCTTTTTGTTTAACTAATGATAGGTCGTATTCAACCATTATCTGTACAGATAACACCTGTGTACATTCTGTTCTTCCTTTATTATTATGGTCAACTTGCTATTGTTGACTTATTGCTATATTGTACTCAGCAGCCTGGATATAGACGACTGTACCACTTCCCCACTTTGTGTGAAGGACTAAATTAGTTGTAAATGTTTGCATGCTAACTACACACACACACTTGCTAGCACACATGTATGCTACATACACTTGAGAAAATGAATATATTGATCTCCCACCCCCCATTTTTGCCATAATTAGTAATAATAGTATACAATAATAATAGTATACAAAGCACATATACAGTCAACAACACACTAGGATGCTAAGAGGTGCCAAAAGGAGATATTTGAAAAAAAAAAAACTTCATTGATCTGAGGGGGGCAGGGATTACAGAAAAAGTATGATTGGAAGTTGGCAGACACTCTGAGCAGTAGTGTAGGTAGGCAGTGTGAAAAGAGGACAGGATGTCTCCCTTTCCAGGGCAGCCACTCTGGAATTGTATCTTTTTGCTTCAATCAATCACACTGTAAAATAAATCCAAGACGCTGAATCTGAAATTGACAGCTGCTTGGTGAGTTTTTTGAGACACTGAAATATCTTGCGCTTTCACAAGTTACATTTCTTCTTTTATGGTCACCCACACTTGCACTCACACTTGTCAGGGATCAAACCTGCACCGTCTGCGAAAAGATAGTAGCATGGATCACAAAACTACCAGCGCGTATGACAGTAGAACACTATTTGTCCTAAGTTTTATTCAGATTATGAACTTTTCAACTGGCCAACAACTGAGTTCAATTTTATTGGTTCCATTATATTTTCTTATTCTAAAGTTGGTAACATTCCTTGATGGACTTTTTGATCATCCATCCATTCAACCATTTCTACACTGCACTGAGGTTGTGGGTAACTGGAGCCTATTCTAGTTGACTTTGGGAGGCCATGTGCACCATCAACTGGTTGCCAGTCGATCACAGCTTGCTTGAATATTAGGGGAGTCACGGGACACTGAGACGATGAGACGATACGTGAGATTGGGTCTACAAGAACCAAATTTTAACATTACTTTTAAGAAAAAGTACAATGAAAATACAGTCATGGAAAAAAGTGACCACCCTTGTTTCTTCAGTTTATTGATCCATTTTAATGCCTGGAACAACTAATGGTACATTTTTTTGGACAAATATAATGATGCCATATGATATATGAACAAATATAGCTCATAAGACTTTCATTTAAGAGCTGATATCTTAGCAACTTCCATGGTTTTCTTGATAATAACCAAAATAACTTAAGTTCTTACATGAATAGCTATAGCATTGTACTGCCAAAAAAATTAACTCTTAACTATTTTTGTTATAATTGTTATATTTGTCCAATTAGTTACCATTAGTTGTATCAGGCATTAAAATGAACAACTGAACAACAACTGAAGAAACAAGGGTGGTCTCATCATTTTTCCACAACTGTATATGTAGAAAAAAATGATAATATATTGCAATCTGCTAATTTAATGTCTACCATGTTACACTCTTTTGCACTCTGTGTGTATGCTATCGACCCAGCCTCCACCCACTGAGACAAGGAGACTGTATGACTGACAAAAGAGCTCACGACATTCATGCCGTTGTTCTATGGGAAAAATCCGCCAGGGTGCTGAAACCAATGCATAGTGAACCTTCTTCCTGCCTGTTTGGAGGTGGGAGACCAAGAAAACAGACACCCATGCACATGGCAATACATTAAGCCCGGCAAAATTATCGAATTAATTTTCTTTTATCGTGTGATTAATTTATTTATTTATTATCGTCCCATTGCTAGTGCCCATGAGACAAAGAGAAATCTTGTCACGTTTTAATCTCAAAAGATCTTGCGACACAAGATTTAGTGACACCCCTATTGATCATTTGAATACTTTAACACCCGTTTTTGTTGAATTAAGGACACCATACAGTACCAGCATTTCGCTGGCTTTTTATACGTTACTGTTCTCTATAGAAGGGTGACAGGGAAAGTCCCCTTCATGCCGATTCTTTTGTTATGGCTCTATGCTATTATGCAACCATGACTTACTATGAAATGATGCGTAGAACGAACTTGTCATTTCAAACACTAGCACGTTAGCTGTATTGCCTGCTCAAAACATTATTTTTTAAAACACCCAGTGCCGAATGCTCTTTTGTAATTGCCTCCACATGAACTCTCAACATATCTTTTTATGCGATCGCTCTCCCAATTTTGTCTTTTGTCACAAACAAGCAAATAGCTACAGACATTTCACCTCTGCTCTCTCACTCCCAAATAGCATTCCCTTTTTATCTAACCAAGAAAGAGGAAAAACGAAAATGTTTCATTGCCTCTGTCTGACAGGCAAAATAAATTGCACTTACAAGATCCAAATTACATTGTTTAACCTCAAAATGATTGGCCCGGGCTCCTCTCCCTGTGCCTGATCTGCTGGGTGATGTATGGCTTTAGTTTACTCCCGCTCTGCAAATCCCACAGTACTCTGCAGGCCCCACGGGGGCAGGACTGAGGAGTGGGATGTGCACACCATGATGGTGCCAAAGGCAGTTTAATGTTTTATAAGCCCCTTTTTTGTGCACTCCACTTTAATTTGGCAATATGAAGCTGCCCCTGTTGAAAGAGGAGATTATTAGATGGTGCTAATCTCCTTGTATAGAGCAGCCTTCCTCCCCAACCCTCATTTTCAATCCCAAACACAATGAAAGAGGGATGGATGGAAGACAGTGAGAATGCAGAAATGGGAGAGACCGAAATGTAATCAAAATTTGTCTTCTTGTTTGTTGTGCTGTGTTGTGAGCATGTAATAAGGCTCAAAATGTCACTGGTTCAAAGAGTCGCCCTCTGGCAGTGGGGCATTGTGGGATTTGTATACTGGCGGGTGAGCAATGATGACATGTGCTTACAATTTTTTAGAGGATTAGGAAAGCAGAAAGTCCTCAAGGAATTTGTTTGGTGGATCTTCTCCTCTTGATATTGTATTTAATCTGAACAATCACTGTTGCGCTTTTGACATTGACAAGCCACTATTGCATCCAGCATCTTTGATATAAGATTTTTTAAAAATGTGGATACTGCCGATGAAGGGATTTTTAATGGTTTATAATTTGATAATTTGATGACATGTTCTCCCCGTGCGTGTGAGGGTTTTCTCCGGGTACTCCGGTTTCCGCCCACATTCCAAAAACAAGCATGTTAGGTTAATTGGCGGCTCGAAATTGCCCATAGGTATGAATGTGAGCGTGAATGATTGTTTGTCTATATGTGCCCTGCGATTGGCTGGCGACCAGACCAGGGTGCACCCCACCTCTCGCCCGAAGTCAGCTGGGATAGACTCCAGTTTAGCATAAGCAGCATAGAAAATGGATGGATGGAAGGGATTATTGACATGAACCAATGTTCCACTGTACCAACATTTGACATCCAAATTGAAGGTTCTATCTTGATTTTGTCCTTGCCTCTAAAACAAGGTCCTTCCCAATCTGTTGTTTTTGAGGTGATAACTTTTCACTCTATGGGAGGAGCTTCCTGGAAAGCATAATATTACTGACAACTCTCGCTGTTCTAATCAAATGGATTTCACTTCTGTGTAGCACCATGGGGAGTGCTTTGAGGCGTGGCGTTTGTTTGTGTGTGTGGTTGTGGAGAGGGACGCTGGGGGTTGGTGGGCTGCGTGTGTGCTAAAGCACGATTGATGCTTTGTGTAGCAACTGAATACAAATGAAGGATTTGTCAAACTGCAATATTTGGGTCCCAATAGATTACCATACTGCACCGGGGTAATTATGCACACAGTTGATTGAATGGAGTCAAAACAAGGCAAATGTGTAAACTTGCTGCTGCTGCTTGTGATTTCCATGGAAATTGAGGATGTAGCACAAATGCATAAGAACAAGCATACGCACACAGGCAACACCTGTACATGAACAAATACAAGTTGACAAGAAAATATCCTATTATAGACGTGAAAGACAGGCAAATCACAGATCTGATCTCTCAGCCTTTCTCAAACATGAAGAACTGTAAGTTTCCAAGAGCTGCTGGAGGTCAAAAACGATTGTAGATGGTCGTGTGATTTATTCAGCGAATCCTCAGTTAGGGCTCAATCATTCCCTGTGGGGGACCAATAGCCCATTCTGTTGCTCTCTTTATTGTGTTCACACATTTTGATTGTTCCCTTTCGTCATTATTCCTGCAGAATTAAACACAGCATGAAATAAATGCCACTGGCAGTTATATTATGTGTTATTGTTACAATGCAGCACACACTCATGCACTATTTCTCCAATCATCATAAAGACTCGTATGTCTTCCCCCCTTTGTCAGCCATTGTCAGTGTGTTCAATGTTTTTACTCCAAGATAGCTATACTGCATTTCACATTGGACTGTCTCAATTGAGAATGTTGTCTGTGGAAATACAAATACAGAAGTTCTAAACTGAAATGTCAGTGGAACTTCTGTTGACTTTGGATTCACGATTTCACTGACATTTATTCAGTTTGACATATTTGTTCTGTAAAAAAAAAAAATAAAACAAGTAGGGGTGTAACAATTCGTTTTAATAACGATTTGGTTTGTATCACCATTCGTGGTTGCCGATATGATTCAAGGACAATAATGGTTCATTTAGAGCGATCGGATCCGAAACGATTCAGTAACTTTAAATTGATTTAGTAGCTTTTTAGCCAAAAATTCAGCCAGTGTGACTGTGAAATAAATACCTGGATACTGGACAGTGCAGGCCAATTTCCTAGATTCCCATTGTAGTTTTAAATCCAATGCTTCATTTCCTTGTATCAATTCAATCAATTGATTACCTTTTAAATGATGTTAGATCACTATATATGTCGTCCTGAATGGAAAATTGAGAACCCAGATCGATGTAGTTGAATAGTAGGAATAGAAATCGATGCATCGACGTACAGTAGTGAATGAATCATTACACCCCTAAAAGTCGGAGCTCAGTCATAAGTTGAATAACATATTCAAGTCTTATTTGAATGTCAGCTCACAGATGACATTTTCCTTCCCATCCATGCGTATTCTTCCCAAACAAATCCACACTATGCATGTTTTATCGAACTGACTTGTCGAAAATGACCCCTGTGATACCTTTTACACAAGACAGTATCAGGAAACTAACTAGTCTGAGCAGTGGGGAGTGCAACAACTTAGTGTAAAGTGTTGCAGTAAATGTCTTCTCTCAAAAATGTAGCAAAAAATACAAATTTAAGCACAATTATGCATTCATAAGTTAGCTATTTTGCAATCATTTCAAATTAGTTAGGATGTGTAGGTTTATGGCCGCATGGTGGTCTAGTGGTTAGCATGTTGGCCAACACAGTCTGGAGATCGGAACGACCTGGGTTCGATTATCCCCTGGGCATTTCTGTGTGGAGTTTGCATGTTCTCACCGTGCGTGTGTGTGTTTTCTCCGGGTACTCCGGTTTCCTCCCACATCCAAAAAACATGCATGTTAGGTTAATTGGCGACTCTAAATTGTCCATAGGTATGAACGTGAGTGTGAATGGTTGTTTGTCTATATGTGCCCTGCGATTGGCTGGTGACCAGTCCGGGGTGTACCCCGCCTGTCGCCCAAACTCAGCTGGGATAGCCCCCAGCAAGCCCCCGCAACCCTAAAGAGGAGAAGCGGTATAGAAAATGGATGGATGGATGGTGTAGGTTTATAACATTCATTAAATTCCTCGACATCATCACAAAAAAGCAAGTTTTCCCCAAAAAACCCAAATATTTTTAATTACTGTGCATCTGTGATCTTAACAAATCCTATTTAACTTGTGAGAAGAGGAACCTCCTGTGCAGTAATTTTCCATGTATTACCCAAATCATAAAACTTGATGTTATACTATTCCTTTTTTTATCAAACAGGTTGTCAGTGATACAAGAGTGCAACTATTCGAATTAATGCCGAGAAATAATTCCATGTTCAGTGAAACCTTCCTCAAATGACCTTAGCCATCTAGGAGAAGTTGATGTGGTCAGACAGTTTCTGTGTCCTTGCTTTGCAAAGGTTATCTTGTTGAATCAGATAGGATGGTGGGTGGCAGTAAAGAATCACTTTTGTGGTCGCTGCATCACCAATGTACGGTATGTGCCACCTGCTCCCAGAGGAGAGTGTGTGTATGAGGGGTGTGTGTGCGTGCGCGTGTGTCCACACCAATCAGCACACACCCCCTCAACCTTGGGAACCAGGGTCCCGCCCAAACCTCAGTCACATTGTTTACAAAGTGAAAGAGACACACAGACAGAAGCTGTTATCCAGTCTTATTTACTCTCTGACTTAGCAACACACTGAGCCTGTTCATCTTTTGTTTTCTTTTTTCGATAAAAGAAAAAATGTGTTTCACTTAAAAATAGTCTTCATCATTTCGTTTTATGAACTAAACAAAAAGGTGTCTGCGGAAATTCTCAGCCTTCACCAGCCATGCCGGGCCACATTAACAACAACAACCCTATTGTGACCACCCCCGGGACACAAATAGGGAAACGCCACACCGAAAGTTTAGACCTGAAGAAGCATTTTCGACGAAAGGTGAAGTGTTTTCAACAAACAGAAAGCAATAAACAAGAGGGTGAATTACAACACATCTCCATTATGGATCTGCAATGAATTAAAGCAGCAACAGTGATATCTGCGGCAAAGGAAGAGTTGGGCTGACACCAGTGGCTAAAACAGAAGAATGTATTAGTTGAAGCAATTATAGTTTGGCTGGGTGTGACAAAAATTATGGTCCATTTCTGTCAGCTGGTGGGCAAATAGGGATATTTCAATGGCCATTCGACATTTGGCTATTATAAGGGTCATTTTCCTGAAAGGAGTACCAAAAGTGTGATACTGCAAGCAAAAATTCAAGTTGTTATTTTCTAACCAATTTGCATATTAAAATAAAGCATCACCTGTTCTGTTTCAGTTCATGAAAATATCACATGTTGCTATGTTTTATGAGAGGAAGGCACTGTTTACTGATATCACTGGTAGCATTTACATAAAAAATGCTCTAATTTATTTACTTACTGTTATTATTATTATTTTGATAAACACTTGATTTTCACTTTCTATGGGTAAATACTGTACATGACTTTTAAGTCAAATTTAAAAAAAAACAACAATTTTGGCACTTTTACGTGTTTTTCAGTGTGCATACACATAACCAGTAATGGAAAAACAATATTGCGCACTATGGTGTGCTCGACTGTATTTATTACAATTCTTGACAGTGAGGCTTTTTCTGTGAAGTATTTTTTTTCACAGCTTACCATTTTCTGTGCTGTTGGGCAGACCAAGACGTGACGTAATGATGTCGTTTCTTTCGCGTAACACAGAGGTAGTGGATGGAACTTGCTTCAAACTCCATGGGACTGTGTTCTTCAGCACTTCACCTTCCGCGGAAACATGATGTAAAACAATAGTTCCCCAAACATGTATTGATTAGAAACAATAGATCAGTAGAAAATCGTATTGTATCGTGTATCATGGACACGATGCAAAATTTCACGTATTGTTTGAATTTTTACAAAACAACCGGCGATGTCGGGTCATATAGTCGTCCTCGATTAAATTTGAGCTAGATTGGGTGCAAACTACGCTGGCTACGTAAACTTAAGATGTTTTGTCGGGGTTTGGTGAAAGTACATGTTTTGGATGCAGCAAAATGCGTGTGTTATACTGTACTTCGGAAATCACAGCAGCTGAAACGTATGTTCCACCGTTTTGTATTATTTATTTCATTGTGTCTGTGGCAAACTTTTGCATGTCACAAAATGGCGATGCGCGAACGTCCTGAAACTGACATCAGATCGTGTTTTACACTCAACAGAACCGATGAAAACACTCGACATTGTTTCCCCTGCTTATTCAATGTGTTTGCTATATATTTGTTATTTGGTCATAGCTTCAAATCACTGTAGTGTGTGCGCCACGACCCTCAAAGTGATGGCACTCTTCTTGGAACTCATTTCAGGAGAATCACCCCAATCCAAGTTTTTTGTATCCGACACTGTTGTGGGGCACCAGGGGGCGCCAACTATTGGCCTTTGGAGAGTGAATTAGCGCTACTCACAGTAGGGCTTTGGTATTATACTGGACTTGGGCGTAATTTCCCCTCCGTCTCCTGGACCCTGGCTTGCTCTCACACTGTGTATTTGTATCATTGCCTGTTTGCTTGTCCCATCACTTCTATTCTGCTGTTTTACTGCAATTTCTCTCACTTTGTGAGACTTATTTGGACTCGGTCTGATTGTTTATTTTGTATAAGGTTGCCACTGTAGTTAATTACTTGCAAGTGGGGCAGTTGCATTAATTAAATGATATGCAGTATTCTCCTGTATCACTACATTTTCTCTGAATATGTTGACTATTTCCACAGGTATTTTCAGTTGTTGTGATTACTTATTTTGTACAAGGTTGCTGCTGCCATTAATTTTCGCGAGAGGAGCGCCACATTAATTAAATGACACATCTTTATTATGCCCATGAATATAGTCGCGGGTGAGCGAGCATGCTGTGGGTTTGACTTTTAGATCATTTTGACTTTTTGTATTTTATTTATTTATGAATTGTGTCATTTGTCATTAAAGAATCTGCTGTGAGCGATCGCAATACAGTCAATCACCGCCATGCTGCACATGTGCATGGAATCCTGCGGGGCGTAATTGAATGCGCTCACACCAGTCAAACGTTTCATGCTTTAGGTGTCAAGTGGGCCCAGTCACGGTACAATTGGCCTAGTGTGAGTGTGATCTCCGTTACAATTATGCTATCAAAGATAATTAATCAATTCTAATGAAGAAAAATGATCTAGGTGGTGAGCCCATCAACACTCACTGAGACGTTTGGTCAGCAAAGTAAACACAAATAACGCAAAATGATGTGCATTCGCAGAAAGTCACTGCAAAAGAAATGCTGTTCTTTAATATACAGTAGTTGAAAAGCCAAACGTTTGACAGACAGGATGACTTGCCTGTGAGAAAATACATTTCACAAAAAGCAGTGTAAGATGACACACACCAGTCAGACTAGATAGGACAGCTCTAGTCTGAGAGCTTGGTGCAAGATCCAATCTATTTATCCTCTAAAGGAGGAGGCAGGTCCAGACGGGAATGGTTGGCTCTTTAGTGGTGTCAAATGACCATCGTTAGGATACAATGGAGGATGTCCAAGACAATCACTTGGCTTTTTTGGACTATGACATCCAGATTCCAGACGACAGGGTCCTCCATGTTGGTGTTTACAGAAAACCCCCACACACTGACCAACACCTCCTTTTTGATTCACACCACCCACCGGAACTTAAACTGGGCGTTATCAGAACCCTACAAAACAGAGCTGATAATGTTCCCACCAGCCCACAGGCCAAAGAGAAAGAGCATAAGCACCTGACGGGTGCCTTCAAAATTTGTGGTTACCCCAGCTGGTGGTTTGTAAAAAGTGAATCTCGTTCCAGAACAAACGAAAGCAAGGTGGATTTTCAACAAACATAACATAGTACACTTCAAACATGGCTACACTTTGAGACAGAGGTTGGTACAGACACCTTTCTCCCACATACAATGTTGTCCTTTCATCCTTTCCTAAAAGACTCGAAGAAATAAACAAGGCATAGCTACCTTTGACCATCATTACATCTGAATGGGATGCTAACGTAGGTGATACCACCCAAACGACCATCATTGGCGGGCAGAGGCCCCACTCCATTGTATCCTAATGACTGTCATTTGACACCACTAAAGAGCCAACCATCCCTGTCTGGACCTGCCTCCTCCTTTAGAGGATAAATAGATAGCATCTTGCACCAAGCTCTCAGACTACAGCTGAGCGATCTAGTCTGACTAGGTGTCCCACCTAGTCTTTGAGCATGAACTGATGAAACCTGCTCAGATGAGAGGCGAAGCGTCTTCTAAGACAACCTAAACAGTCCAGCTACGATCAGTTGAATGCCCTGAGAAGTGATCAACATGTTTTCCTGTTTTCAGATATGTTGCGGATCAAACCACTAACTGTTTATGTTTGGTTCATATTGATTTGGTCTGTCTAGGCAGGGGTCGACAACCCATGTCTCTGGAACCGCATGCGGCTCTTAAGCCTCCTTGTTGTGGCTTCCTTCGCGGAGCTCGAATATTTTTTTCTCGCATCCGAGTGAGGAAAATGCACATTCTTTAAATGAGTTAAAAATATCTGCCTATTTGTACATCCGTGAATGTATCCTGGCTGAATTCTGACAGGTGATTATACAGTCATGGAAAAAATTATTAGACCACCCTTGCTTCTTCAGTTTCTTGTTCATTTTAATGCCTGGTACAACAAAAGGTACATTTTATTGGACAAATATGACAATGACAACAAAATAGTTCATATTTTTGGCAGTACAATGCTACAGCTAGTAGAAGCAGTTGTGTGCCTGCCTGTGTGTGTGTGGTGGGCTACTAGCAAGATGTTTGTTTTCCACCACGGTAAGAGAATCATGAATGCCACAAATGAAACATCTTAGAAGAAAATAGAGAGTTTAATTCTACATCAGATCCCTTTGCCAACGACGCTGGCTTACCTGGATGCTTCATTTGTTGTGAAACATTTGCAACAAAAAACAACGTTGAATGACATTTTCAAAACAAGCATTTTCTTCAAACTTTCAACAGTGAAATTACAAGGGGAGTCCTGCAAACGATGCTTTTTAAAAACAGATCTTTTCTATTTCGTAGACACATTCATTATGCTGAGATTTAAACAAGCTAATATGATGGTCGTTCACTCTTGAGTGACACATAAAATTACATGATTACAGGAAGATGACATTCACTGTGTAATTTTGGTTGTTTTTTTGGGGAAAATTTACATTTTTACTGAATGTATTTTTAAACTGTGGAACAGTTGCACATCATTAGTCACACTGTTTTGAAAGCAATTATGTTGCTTAATGAAGTGAGTGTCAGACATTTATTTTTAAATGCTGACCAGCAGTATCGCAGTCTATACGGACTAGAGAGGTAGCGTCAGGTCCTGTTTGAACTAAATCAGAAGTTGTTTATTGTGTTTAGCTTTTTGGATGTCAGTGCAAACAAGCAAATCAAGGCGTATATTTTATACTGGAAACCGACGTCAAAAAGTTAGCTATTAAAGCAGATTTGTCATAGACCTCTAAAGAAAAATGACTTCTTCTGAGTGGGATTTCAATTACTCCCTTATTTCCCTCCACCTTTGTTTCTTTTAACGCGCTCCTCGATTAATTTCAGAAAGGTTTTCTCCCATTTTCTCTCCGCTTCCTCATTTTCATTAAATGCCCCAGTTGGAGACCTGCATACTGCGTATTGCATTAGCTGGTTAGTCAGGGGAGCGGAGACGTTGGTCAACGTTTTATTACAACCCGTGTTCTTTGTAATGCAATGTAAATCAGCAGGTCAGGGGGTCATTGAACACATTAATTCAGCACTGTGGATAAAAAGATGAGCAGTTTCATTGTCCCATGCTCATCACATGCAATCATGTCTAATGTTGGACAAGGACATTTCAAGAAAGTTAGCATAATTAAAGTAAAACAAATTCCCCCCCCCCCCCCCCCACACACACACACACACACATACAGTATATATATATATATACTGTATATATATATGTATATATACATATATATGTATACGGGTTTTTCAAAAATACACTATCATAAATCATAAATCATGCTGTTTCGTGGTTGAACATGTCCTATTATTAGTCAATAATATGCATATAAAAGCACATTTTCCATATTGTTTTTCTAAATTAAGCATTTTCAAGCATAAAAATGGCTAAATGAACTAAAATACAAAAGCTATTCAAAGACACTCTAAACAAGCTTTTATTGCAGGTTTGCATTATCTCACAACAGGCACAATAATCCCTAATTAAAACATGGGCTACTGTTGCGTCCATAACTCATGCCCAGCTGAAACTCGACTCTAAGCCCCCGACGCCACTTCCTGTCCGCCCACCACGAAACAAAAAATCAGCCGGGAGACAGTTCATATCTCGTTAGCTGGGACGCTCGTATGCCAAGGTACCACGGTACAAATGACAATAAAAAATACCTGCAGTGCTCCAGTATGGAGTTCTCCAGCTGAGTCCAGCAAGTGGCATTTGAGACTCGACGTACTCCGTGATAAGTCAACTCACAGCGGCAGTAGATACGAATGACATTGGTCTTCCCGAGAGAGCCATCTGCCAGGGCTTTGAAACTAAACTTACATTCAAAATACCTATGTTTTTGTCCATTTCTGCTCAATATTTGTTCCTGCTTGTGGCTGAACATTAACTGCCACACCGCCACATTTTCTCAAATACGGTGTGGGCCGAGTGTCAAACAGGATGCACTCACATTAATCGCGCGTCAAAAAACTAGTGGCATTAAAGGGAATTTCTGGTAACTCGTTATTAACGTGATCATTTTCACAGCCCGAGCATATACAGTTTACATGTATATTGTACGTATATGGATTGTACATGTACTGTATATATACTCTATGGTTTTTGGGGTTTTTTTGTAACTTTGGGACAGATTAACATCCAAAGTACACATTGTTTCGAAAATGTAATCCCATTATATGAAATATGATATAAATACAAGTGAGATAACTCAAATGGAAGCGGCAAATGTCAACGCAAATTTCCCGCAAACAGTTGCCACAACTCATTACTGAGGGTGCCCGTCTAAGTTACTGCTGTTTTTCCTCTTAATTTCCCCCCTCAGCCATATCTCCCTATCGTTCTTGCTATAGATAATAGAACACGGAGGCACATTAGCAGTGAATGTGTAATAAGGATATGAGTGTCTTTTTTGCATTGTGCAAATGTGAGCATAAAGTTGATGTGTACTTTCTTGTGTCGCACAGCAACAGAGAGGAGAAAAGAAAGTGAATGTAAATATGTACAGATACATTGTGCGTGTGGTGCAAATTAGTTTGTGTGTGTGTGTGTGTGTGTGCGTGCATGCAGGGAACGTGGTTAGGTGTGCAGCCTAATCACCTGCTGCCACAGTGAGTCCAGAACCCTCTCAGCAGACGCCCCCTTTGGGCCGCCTCCACCAGCACCGCTTCTCCTCTGGGCCCACACTTTAATTAATAATCACGTTAATTGGATTGAGGTCCCCCGCTGTGCAGTCAATGTGCACTCTGTGTGTGTGCGCGTGTGTGTGTGTGCACATAGTATAGCCCATACACGTTTGTCTGCATTACACTGCATGTATGTTTTCTGGTTTGAGAGACGGGGGTTCAGTTTAAATCCTACTCTCCTTGTGCAACTTAAAGATGACAATAAAACTTGATAGTGCTCAAGAGCCAACTCCTATTTAGTAGAAATGTCTTGCTTATTGGCTGTAAAATCCTCCTTTGCTCAACCCCCATACCCCAAAGACACAATGCTGTATATATCACATAGCACGTATTACATTCACTGCATAAACACTAATATTTATCAAGAGTTGTTTAATCATTCCATGAAGCAAAACTGTTAAAAGAGACTTTTTCAAATTTTCGTGGAAACTCCAAAGCAGAACACATTTGGCCGACTGAATTTATTTGTATGGCAAACTATTTGTCTCATTAAAAATAATGGAAACACAATGAATCTGTTCCAGTGTAAAGTCACATCATAAAACCGTCGTTAATTTTACAGTAGGTGGGAACTCTTAGTATTAACCGGTAAAAGGAAAAGGTAAAATCCTTAATACTTTATAATCATCCAAATCAGGGTCAAATATTCGGCATCATTAAACCTTTATAAACTGTAGAGGCGATGTTTTATGGAACATATTAATATTATGAACTATAAATACACTGTTACCATTAAAAATGTTTGCCTCGGTTTTTGTACATTTGCTGTGTCCAACTTAAGGGTCTGCAGCCGACAACGCCAGTAGACGTTTGGAGGCTCCTCCTCCAGCCGCGGCCAGCCTTGCGAATTTAGATGATCAAGCCCTCCTCACACTTCCTGGTTTACCCTGACAGTATGACACACTAATATCTGCCTTCCATTGCAAAAAGAGAACGGAAACATAACTAAAGTGAAGGAGAACAAACAAAATGTGACATTATCGAAGCAAAGTTACTTGTTTTTTAAATGTACGTTTCACAGAAAAGAGAAGAGAGGTTCTCCATTGGCAGATTTATCTCCAAATCAGAGCTAAACCTGATATATTAAACAATAGTAATATTAATAGCTAGATTATTAATTAATTTATTACATTTCTACCAGACTGATCAGCAGCAACACATTATTTTTGAAATGTGTTTAAATATATGAGTATTTAAGGATCATTTGAATACCTCGACTATACTTGCATAGTATTTAGAAGTTTTAATGTATGTATTATTTGATCACATGGCTGATGTAACGTAGCATCCTGCACAGTATCAAGCTGAAGGACTGGTGAAATAATGATGAGGTGCAGGAAGCCAAAGGAGGAGAAGGTGTGGAGGCCGTCAGTGATGTTCCATGGTGGTACCACATGTCTGGCTGTCCTGAAGCTCCATTCTGACCATGATTATCTTTAGTAGTTTAAAGCTATCCTATTCTATTCGTGTTGTTCAGAAAGTTTATGGTGGACGTCTTTTGTGTTTACATAATTGAGGAAGAGTATTTTCTTTGAAAAGGGTAAGTGACACGGCAGTGTAGATCATCCTTGCAGACCCACTTGATGGATGATGTTGAGGTCAGTGGCAACGTGCACCAGTCCACATGACGCCACGGTGACAGACACAGGTCGTCTTTGTTAATGGAACAGCAACACCACGCAGTCATACTCATAATATTTATTTGAAATGCATGTTTTACAATAGTCACTGTATTGTCATTCATGTCTAAAATGTAGCGCCTGCTGCCATTTGCTAAGCCTGTTATAAATAGTTGTACTTTACTTTGTACTTGTAAATATGAAGTAGAATAGAATAAATCAGTTGTAAGGCAGAATATCCTTCCAATCCCTGAATCTTTGCAATTAATACGGAAGATGAAAATCACAATCACAGCAGTAGTTCCAGGACAATATTTATTTATTTACATGTTAAAAACACTAAAAACCAAATTTTGTCTGCCAAATTATCATCTGAACATGCGCATACTATTTTTTTTACTGTCGGTTTACTGTATGTGCTTGTGAACCCATGCATTTCTTCCACGACTGCTCTAAAGGAAGAAGCAGGAGAAATGCAAACACATCACATTAACACAAGTACAAACAGTCATGAAAGTAAACACACAAAATTTCACAATAAAACACGTACGTTATGTACAAAACACAAACAATGACCTCATCTTGTTCCATTTATGTTCGTAATATTAAGTGTTATGTCTTTACATAATCACAGTATGAGATCAAAGTCAACCTTCCCACGTCAGAGAACGATTTAAGACTTCACATCCAAAGGCTGCACACATCAAACTGGCTGCTTGCACAAATTAATCAATACTTACAACTTACAAACAAATCAATACTTATTAATTAATCAATACGCCTACGCTTCTCCCTGATGTGCACCGTAATGTTGCCATTTTTTTAAGGGCTGGATGGAAGCGTGCAAAGAATCTGGGGGTATGATGGGCCACGAAGGATTGTCTGAATGCAGAATTCCATTCAATGGAGAAGGAGGATACATTTGTCGGCCGCATTTGGAGGAGCCTTCGCGGACTTTCTAATTGGCGGCGCGATGACGTCTTGCAGCCCACAAATGCGGACTAGTAGGCTGCAAACAACGGATTTAGACACAGCCACTGTATCAGTTCTAGTATTATATAACAAACTGTTGTAATTCTACCCTTTGGCTCGTTGAATCTTGTGGTATTAATAAAGATCTTGTCAGACTGCAGTTTATTGCAGTTTATTGCGGTTAATTGGTTCCAGACCCGACCGTGATCAGTGAATTTTCGCCAAGTACGATTCAATATTAATAAATGGAATATTTTCATAGTTAGAGCATAGAAAACCTGTTTATGACTTCTAAATACATATTTTAACATTATTAGAGCACTGTAGCCATGAAATAACACCCTTATAGTCACCTTTACACTCCTATTATGCTTTGTTTACATCACATTGCGCAGGTTACGGGATCACAGGGAGATAAGAGATGGCCACTGCTAGCATAGCAAGCTACCGAGCTGACTAGTTGGTTTAGAAGTGTTTCAAACGAAGTGGGGAAGAACGACCAAGTAAGAAGCCAAAAACTTACAGGACCACTTCCACACAGAATTGGAGGAGAACATTGTTCTGACACCTAGTGACCAGAACACAACTTGTCTTTCAATATTTTTTTTACGAATAAACAACGAAACAAAACAGTGGCCATGTATGAATTAATTAATTTTTGAAAAATGGCGATAGAGTGATGGAGCGATGTGCTAACAGCCATGCAGAGCACTGCTTGTTTTATGCAGCCATCTTGGATCACACACCCAACACCAAATCTCGCACTACTAAGTTTACAAACCACAAGTCTGAGATTTTTATTGATCTCTTCCTTTCCTCCCGTGTCGCTGCCTCATATCTTTGTCAACAAAGTCTTCAATCAAGGGAAGATTGATGTTCAATGTTCATTTATTTTCATTTATATATATATTTTTGCATGTTAAACTATAATTGTTACATTTTGTTAACATTGTGTTAACATTTTTGGGTCTGTGAAACGGATTAATTGGAAAAAAGTTTCAGTTTTTGTACAATCCGGTTTTAGACGGACCCTTTGGAACGGATCGAACACAGAAAGTGAGGTTTCACTGTATTCGGTATGATTCACCAATGTGGAATGATGAAGGCCTCTTGCAAATATGTGTCCCAATTTTCTTAACAGTCTAACGTGTCACACAAACTTAAAAAGACCCCTAAAGTCATGTCATGCATATTGGTGGTTCAAATTCCATCGTTTTCTGCAAGTATAAAGGGCTAATCTCCACAAGATTTTTGTTGTATGGCAATTGTAAAAAGTCAGGGGCATCAGAGTTTAGGGGTTTTACTTTATTCATCTAGAATAGTGGGTGTGGCCACATCTGACAAAAGATGTTTTAGTCAAAAATCTCTCCCTTTTAATTGTCAGTAACATTCACCCCTTTTGCTTCATGGCTTTGCATCCCTTTGCGACCCATCTTCTCTTTTTTTTCTCTCTTAATCTCGGTGTGGACATTTGGCAGGAAAGGTAGTGGCTGCTGCAGGCCAGTTCTCTTTATTAGATGTCAGGCCTCAGACAGAAACTGGAGGCCTGTGGGTAAACACTTTGACAGCTTTTACAGAGGATATTTTGTCTGTGAAATGGCGTTTTACATTACAGCAGGTGAAAGCAGACAGAGGCAGAGAAGCTCGTAACTCCTTTCTTCTGATTTTAGCAATGGGGAGGAAGAAATGGAGGAGAAAAGGAACTGAGACTTTTTCAATTTGTCTTTTCAAATTTGCTTTGACACTGCAAGTTTAGTCAAGCTGTATTACAATACATACAGATTTTAGTTAATAGTGGTGTGCAGTCAGGGCCAGCAAGGCCTTCTCTGCTGGCCTAAACTCCATCAGAAGCAGTGGCATACATTTACAACTTAAATTGCAGTATTTCTTCCATGACATTGTATTAATTAAGTCAGTTATTTTCATTTTGTAGATTTGTTTCTTGGCTGCACTGCTTCCGTTAGTGTATTTGTATGTTTATTTTTTTTGTCCAATCACATTTCAGCTTCTATGTTCTTCCGCTTCTATAATCTAATCTGCCCAGTTCCTTCAGAATCAGGAGTGCTGGTCCATGTCACATACACACTATTAGCAATGGGGCTGGTTTTTTTTAGCCAATCAGACTTCAGATTTGCTTCTCAAGGCCAGCAAGCCGGCCCATAGTGACATCAGCACTTTTACATCCTCTGATTGAGCAAAACTGTTCAACAAGTCAAGTTACGCTGACGATGGCTGACTGAGGAGGAGGAACACGTCTTGTGAGTAGATGTATTTTACTTAAAAGGTTTTATATTTTTGTCATGTTATTCGATGAATATTGATTTTGATGTAGTGCAGATGTTTGGAGCTGTCTAAACCCTTCATCACCGAGTCATTCTATTTAAGCTTGTTACATTTGGCTGAGCGCCAATTTTGCAAGCATTGGTGTACCACCGATTACCGGTGAAAATAGATGTATTTTACTGAAAAGGTTTTATATTTTTGTCATGTTATTAAATGAATATTGATTTTGAAGTGATGTAGTGCAGATGTTTGGAGCTGTCTAAACCCTTCATCACCGAGTCATTCTATTTAAGCTTGTTACCTTTGGCTGAGCGTCAATTTTGCAAGCATCGGTGTACCACAGATTACCGACGTTACTAACTCGACGTTACATGCAGTAATAATGTAGGTCATACGCTGATGATGTATTCAAAGATAAGGTGCTTTATATTATTAGCGCATTGTGCCGGCATGGCACAATGGTGATATTGCTGGCTCTTAACACGTTCTAACGTGGTTTGAAATCCCGGAATTGCACTTTTTATTATTTTAAAAAAATTTTAATCAGTCTCTGTCAAAACAAATTCTGGCCACTGGCCAGGTACCAATGCCTGCCACTGCGTACTGTAATGCTTTAAAACAGTGCATGGATACAAAATGGTGCAAAGCACTTAACAGGATATCTGCAAGTTCTGCAAAAGCTAAAAAGTGTTAACAAATTTTATGTGATAATGCGATCGAACTGTACCATGAATTAACAAGCCAAGAACATAGAGCTGCAAAGCTATAAACAATTTATGCTCCCATATTTTTCCAATATTAAAAATAATACACGCATAGTGTGTGTGAGGGGGAGAGGGAAAGAAAAGAGGTGCACACAGGAAGATTTCTTGGATGCGTGCGCTTTGGTATGGCAAATTAAATTTGAATGCAAATGCAGCGGTATTCCTTGACAGTCGGTGATAAAAACCCTATTATGTTTAATGATATGCTTTGTGAATGTGCATGAGTGCAGAGTGGTCGGCAACTCAGGGGGCATCTTCTAAAGGCTGCCTCACCTCTCTATGCTGGATTTCAACATTTATGTGTGTGTGTGCACACTTTTATATGTGCACGTATTGCAGATGAAATGGTTTGAAACGCTATATCTTCTCTCAAAAGGGAGTGAGAGATAGTCAACAAAAATGTCTGCATTTAGTCGGGCTAATCTAAACCTCTGAAAAATCCCTTTCAAATATTTTTGGAAAGACTCAGGTGTGACTTTGATGTTGCATCTACTTTGGAGCATTACTGTAAAACGATCATTCATAAATTTCATCCTTTCGGTAACATGCCATTGAGGCTTTCTTTCATTGAGTGATACATCCTATTTGTCATAGTAGTCGATGTTCTAATGCGCCTTGCAGGAAAGGTGAGAACAGCTGGTGGCAGCCTTTGTATGGATTGCATGTTTCCTGCATTTGTAGTGTGGTCTTGTGCGTCTACAATCTGAGCTGTGTGACTTAATGAGGGAGGGAGTGTTTAATGACCTGTCTATTCAGAGCCTATTGATTCGCTTTGATGTCTCTTTGTGGAGATGCATACTTGGCAGGATGATAGAAACAAACACATTAGTCATTTTGCTCATAGTCCTTCTTTCACTCCTCTGGATGTTCATACACACAATCCTCCAAATTTCCAAAGTCAATCGTTGACTGCAGCTAAAAGTCATCGCAATTCCCAAAAGATGCATGTCTTGGTGACACACAAGATGATATTGTTCCCAAAAGAAGGAGAAACTGTTTGACAAAAAGGGCTGGCATCTTCAGTCTTTGGGATGTGAGAAAATGTTCTTTACATCCATAACTGTCCCACCACAGCCACAAGTAGAAGACTGTGGCCATGTCTACACTAATCTTTTTTGGTTGCTTCTATTACTCAAACGACCTTTAATCTTTTAGGTCTGTTTACGTCCCGCGCAAAAACGTATTTTTGAACATTTTGAGCTGAGGCGCTGGGGAAATTTCATAAGATGTCGTTGATGTTTCTTGATTTATCTCAGCACCAAGGTGAGCTTTAAAAAAAGCTGCTGTTGAAAGACGTGCTGTCACATTGGAAGCTGTGGGGAACAGCTTGGAATTGGAAAGAAAAGTGGGCTGTCAGAGAGAGCAGGTGATGTAATAATCACTTTAATATGGGAGTTACATATTGTACTTGGTTGTAAACACCGTGAATGACAGGAGTGCTTGAGAGATGAGTTTAATTCCTGTTTACAATCCCACTCCCACACACCTTACTTCTTGGATAAAGTATGAAATCGCTGGAGCTTGCCTTGTGGTTCTACACGATTTTATCCTGGTTGACTTGGCAGTGGTGATGGTATCAGACACGGATGTTAGCACCGTCTATGTGCTTATGAAACAAGAGAAGAACACAAGCTAAGCGTGTATAAAGGAAAGCCAAGCCATCTGATTTCATGCAAAGTGGTTTGTATAAAGCGGCTTCAAAATCAAGGAGGTGCGTTTCTCACGTGCAATAGCTTATTCTGGTCCACAGTTGTACCTCGCTACATCTCGGTTTGAACATCGCTCCCTCACTCTATCGTGTTTTTTCCAAAAATAATGAATAAATGATCGCTGTTTCGTGGTTCGTTGGCCTATTATTAGTCAAAAATATTGAAAGGCAACAATATGTAGTATTCTGGTCACTAGAGTCAGTCATTTTACATTATTTATGAGAAATGACGTTAGATTTGATTACCTTAACAGTGCATGGAGTCAGCCATGGCATGTCCGATATGACAGAGTGAAAAGAAGTTCTCCTCCCTTTCCGTGTGGAAGTGGTAAGCTTTTGACGTCTTTGTCTTTCTTTCTCACTGCATTTGAAACACTTTCTTAAGTTTAGAATAAATAGATTGGAGAGGCTAATTAGTTAGCTCGGTAGCTTGCTACGCTAGCGCCGGCCGTCTCTAATGTTACTGCAGTGATCCCGTAGCCTGTGCAATGTAAACAAAGAATAATAGGAGTGTAAAGGTGACTATAAGGGTGTTATTTCATGTCTACAGGGTTCTAATAATGTTTAAAAAGTTACGTCGGAAGTAATAAACAGGTTTTCTATGCACTAACTACGAATATATTCTATTTATTCATTTTTAATCATACCTCGCAGAAATTCACTTGTTGCGGTCGGGTCTGGAACCAATTAACCGCGATAAACGAGGGACAACTGTATTCTATTGCCTTCCATATTGTAAGCTCAGGTCAGCACATTAGCCCTGTGGTAATTATTCTCAACTCAAGAGAGTTCTGCGGTTTAAAAGAAAATTGCACTTTTTGGGGAATTTTGCCCATCATCCACAATTCTTATGTGAGACACGAACATACTCTTTTCTGTGCATTCGAAAGATGTAAGAACACCTAAAAAGACGCAGCTAATAATGCACATAATGGAAAACACTTATTCTGCCTATAAAGCCTGATATCCATGTATATAGCGAGGTGCATATTAACCAAGGTACAGCAGCATTGTTTTTATTATCATTTTATATAATATATATTGTTACATGGATTGAACTACGTTAGTAGCGTATTGACACCTTGCCGCAACACACCGGCTAGCTAATATAGCCGGCTAGCGACTAGCTTAACTACACACTCGCCTGTGGCTCGTTAGCACCGCGTTCACAGTGCCTCAGGCCACTACCAAAAAGGTAACGCTACATATCGGAGCTGCCGCTACTGCTGCTGTTGTTTTTGTTTTTGCGTTTGGAAAAGTTCATGCTGGGTGTTGGCGTTTGTTTCTGTGTTGCAATGAGAAATCAATGTGCTCAGGAAGGAAGTTCTGGTACCGCTTAAAGGACCAAAATACGGCAAAATACTGTAAGTATTACATGTTATCATGAATGTGCCTGTCACTGCATGGTCACAGCATGTACTGTATATAAAACCATATAATCTTTACATGCATTCATGACAACACTAAAACAAAGCTCGACACCGAAATGATCATAGATATGCAAAATTACTCATGCAATTACTCAAAACAAGTTAACTCTCTTTTTTGGTCTTCATTTAAGATACATTACATGACGTAGGGGTTGTTAGAAGCATATTGAAATATTTATGTTTGTGTAATTAAGTGAGTTAAACAGTGTGTATTATTTAAGCTGTGTTTCAACTAGATTTATTAAGGTGTATGTGTTGGAAGCTCTGTCATGTGGTGGCCCAGGGGCTTGCTCCAGCCAGGTGGAATGAGAACAAACAAGCTGTCAAATGTAATCTCATCTCACAGACTGTGGACATAAGAATGCACCAACATATCTGTCCATCAGCCCCCAAAAGATCCATTGTCTTGGCCCATGCAGAGCCACAAACAACACATCCAGACAGAAATATTGGCTCTGATTCCGACTGTGGTTGTTTTATTGACTGAACTGGCCAAATAGACAGAAAGATCTACAGTGCTCAGTCCACAAATACACTCCAAGATAAAAGAACTGTAGCAGGTGAATCAGCCTGGATTAGGAATACATAAACTTCTTATTTAAAAAAAAAATAAAAATCTAAAGTGCCAGTGATGATTGTATTTTGTCTTCCTTAAACCACCGTAACTCTGACTTTATTAAGCGCTTCATGATAAAATCTTGAATGGTCTTCCCTTGACTCATTTGAATAATTGTCTTTCCTGTTCATTATTCTACTCCCTCAAAGATATTTAGGTTTCTTTCAAGCAAGCCAGCATATGAAAAGGAACATCAGAGAAAATGAAATCAAGTGGAATAAATAGGCTTCTCAGATCAATTCAAGAGGGAACGTCCCACCCTCGTAACCTGTTTACCTGCAAAAAACACTCTCTCTTTCTAGCTTTAATCCTCTCCTTTTGAATGTTTTTTTTTTTTTGGAGCCATTTGAGATAAGTATCAATATCTTTTCTTGCATCACTCCAACTGCAGGTTATTGAATATCCCAGCAGAGGGGAAAAACTAATTACGAAATGTGTCTGGCTAAGAGAGTTATCTAGCAGATAGCCCGCAGTGCAGCCATGTTTTAGCCCTTTTGTTTTTTTTGTTTGTTGTGCAAACTAATTACTTTCTCATTTTTGATGAGGATTTGCTCAGCTGCACCCCAAACTGGTAATGACCTTTCATCGCAATGTGGATACCAGCAGATGTGAAGTGTTTGATTAAGCCCGTTTACCGGAGCCCAAGCTAGTTGAGACTTTCAGTTCTGACACTAGATTATAAATCTGTTTCTTCTTTGCTGAAGGTGGACTGCTGTTTCAAATGAGTTTTATTATGAATAAAATGATAGAATACACAGTACTGTATTGCAACAATATTTTCACCGCCTTTCAGCAAATTGCAGTATTGAATCGCTGCATGTCTTTCTTAAAATATGTAAAAATATTCATCAATTCTCTATTGGAAAACGATTAAGTAGAACAAATCTAAACTGACTTCTTTGGAGTGTTGATGCCTTTTATTAGTTCAAGCTTATAGTCCTTAACTTTGGGATGAAACAATGCAATTAGTTGCGCTAATGGATGACTGCTCAGACTAATACACTATGTTTGAAATATCCACTCCGAAAGTACTGTTAATCATTTTGATATCAACATTGCCTGTTGACTTTAGTTAAACTAAAGCAATTAAATGGGCCACCTTGTGTGTAGGTTTGTAGATGGATCACTCCTATAGCTCCAATGTCAATAATATAATACCACAGTTAACTCAGATGAATATGATCATAATCCAAAACATTATAATTTGGAAGTTGAGCAGCACCCCGGAATGGATTGTGACCTTAAAGCAGGGGTCTCAAACACAACTCAACTCAGATCCGCTGTGAGTAACTCGTCAACAAACAGGAGGTCATTCCTCAACATAACAGTCTGACTCTGGGTGCCCTAAAAGAAATAACACTATAACCATCACACAGCAACTTAACAGGTAACAGGTAGGTAACACATACACAGAGGGCAACTACAACTAGTGGAGGATACCAAATAACAACTATGTTAAATCATCTGATGGTTATTGGACTGCACTGAGCACCAGTAACAACCTTCATTTGGGCCGAGGATCGTCCCGTGTCTTGACGCACAGCCAATCGCATCCTCCGGCTCAAGGCTGGTGACAATTTTTTGGGTCTATCACGTGACTTTTTTGACTGTCTTAACTGACTGAAATGACTGAAATGTCTTACTGCGTCCAACCTCAGCAGCAACGCTGCGCTGCAAGAGGCCTTGCATATGTAGCTCAACAATCCGACTGCGTTCAAAGAGAGAAAGCTTTTTCGCCTTTGCCATCAAGCGATCATGACAGTGTGAATACCTGAAAAGAAAATGGCATTGAATCGACATCTTTGCCAAGATTTTGGCTTTTGATGGTTGTAGCCTTAAACTTTTGATCAGCTGATGAACAGCCTATTTCACTTTAATGACGGTTCACGATAAATTAGAAATTACTTATTGAAAAATGTTTTTGTCTCACTCCCATTTTTTCTTTTTACTTTCTGATGCTCTACTTAGAACCTCCTGAATATCCAACAGTGCAAAATGTACATTTTTGCAATTTTTCAACTTCCAGGAGTGTGTGATAATTGTTACTGACATAGCTTGCCCACGCAGTGGTCGATATGCACACAAGACTGTTCCAAAGGCAACTATCTGAACAGAGTTGTACTGCTCGGCGAGAACAAGGCTACACCTCACCAAATAAGCCTCAGCTCTAACCTCAAGAATTCAGCATAAAACCAGCAGAAGAGCATATGAGATGCAATATGCGGTTTGATGCGAGAATTCAGAGAGCCGTGCTGCAGTGTAAAAGCAAGTACAAAGGGGCAGAGGTCACGATGCTGCTTTGAACTACAGGGACAAAAAAATAATGAACTGCTCTCTTTTTATGTGGTAGCACAAAACTTCTACATATAGAAAGTGTTTGTTTGTGCTTTGGGCTAGTGAGAGGCACCAAATAGACAGGGAGGAATGGGGGGACATTAACAGAAAAGTGTGCCACAGGACCTCACCCTGGAGACTTATCTTCTGTACTGTGTTGCTGATCCGTTAATAGCTGGCATCATAACTCTCTGCGCAGAGGCGGTTGGCTGCTGCTTCTGTCACAGGTTCATCATTATCTGATAGCTTAACACTCTGCAAGGAAACAAAGTAGCTTCCCACTGGTACACATCAATCCACTTATGCCAGAAGAGAATATCCAAAAGACTAATATAGCCTACTGTGGGAAGGTACTGTACATAAACCTATTCCAAATGGTGACACAAGTTTAACCAATGTAATGGACTATTATATTGTACCAAAGATCCAAATAAGATGATGTTGACTGACTTACAGCATATCATCAATCCAATAAGGGTCCAAAACTAAAGCGGTTTTAGTCATTTTGTGTAATTCCATATACTGCATGTGGACACTGATCACTTCCTTTCATGACTGTAAAACTGACATTAATTTAATATGTAAAAGCCAGTTATGCAAAATTTATAGACACGGTTTAGTGCCTTTAATGTCTAGTTTTCTACTGCATGTTGTTTTTTTTAGGTTTTACAATTTATTTTTGATTGTCATGCAAAAGCTCCCCTTAGCTGGGAAGCGGTAATGGCTTCTTCCTTATGGTGGTAGATATTGTTTGTTCTTAATGCTTCTCATTGACATTG
Organism: Dunckerocampus dactyliophorus; assembly: GCF_027744805.1. NCBI lineage: Eukaryota > Metazoa > Chordata > Actinopteri > Syngnathiformes > Syngnathidae > Dunckerocampus > Dunckerocampus dactyliophorus. The sequence continues at coordinate 8,069,315 of NC_072826.1, read as the reverse complement.
TTCTGCTGCCATAAATAGACACTAACCTACCAAATACACAATGGAAAACAGACCTCCAGAAGAGTGCTAATTACCCCTTCCTGAGTCACGTATACAAAAAAAACTACAGTGATTCGCAATATATAACAATGAAAGTGTGTCCTATTTTCAAATATTTACATATTTTGTTGGGGTTTATCCTTGAGATGACAAGTCTGCTGGCTTGAGATCTTAAATTGTTGGCAAAATACAGGGAGTGCTTAAAAAATTCATCAAAATGGCATAATAATAAAAAATGTACATATAATCATAATGGACTTTTCTTTTCCAGGATAGTCACAGTACTTTGAGACCATTATTTATTCACTCCACGTTCACACACTAATATATGATGATAACATGAAATGTGATGTTCTGATCCATGCCTTCAGGCTCACTGGTCAACATATAGTCAGTGTTTAACCCCACTGACACATGCATAAACTTTGGATCATTAATTTTAAACTATGTCTTCCTGTTGTACATAAACAGTGGGGGAAATAATTATTTTATCCCCTGCTGACTTGTAAGTTTACCCCCTTACAAAGGCATGAACTGTACAATTGATATGCTAGGTTAGTTTTAACTGAGTGCAACAAAATATCAACACAAAGTCAATACTTAAACATTAAATAAAGCTTGTGAATTAATTTGTATTTGAAGTATTTGATCCCCTACCAACCAACATGAATTCTGTCCCCAACTGAGAGTATGGCAATGGACACAGGATGCAATGAAGGGACAGACGACTTGATGGAGGAGAAGTACCAGACAACTTTTTATCAAGCTCAGATAATAACATTGCGGCATTGTTGCAGACAGTTCGGACAAGCAACGTATGATGAGGATTCTGACGCACAGCACAGCACTTCAATACCTTCCATAGAACAAGTGAATGTCAACTTGACTAACAGACAACTATTAGTGCCAAGGAGTAAACATATGTCAAAGCTTGTCTGTTCAAATTGGGAGCTGTACTTTCACTCAGATTTCAGTGTGCAGAGAGCATTCTATGTGTTGTTTTTCCTGGTGGGGAGAAATTCATGATATCACCAACAGAACACATGAAGCGCACAAGTTACGCGTCCCTTGAGGGAAAATGCTTGGTGAGAAAGAGACCACGTTTGGGAAATAATTAAAAAATGGAAAAATACAAGATAACAGTTAATCGCCCTTGCTCTGGAGCTCCGTGCAAAATCTCACCTTGTATGGTAAGGATGATTCTTAGAAAGGTGAGGAATCAGCCCAGAATTACACGGAAGGAGTTTGATTTCAAGGGAGATGAGACCAAAGTGTAGTTCTCTGGCATCAGCTCGACTCGCCGTGAAGGCAGAGAAATGCTGAATGTCATCACAAGAACACCATCCCCACTGTCAAACATTCTGCTTAGAATCTTTTTCTCTGCCATAGTTACAGGAAGACTTCACTGGAATGAGGGGAGAAGTGAATGGGGCCAAGTCCGTCCCGTACAATCACAGATGATGTCCTGATCGCAACCAAAACACTGAAGAATGTTAATGGATGGCTCCTCTAATATGACAAGGACACAAGAAGATCCCGGAGTAGCCTAACCAGTCTCCAACTCTTAATCCCATATAGAGACTGTGGAAAGAGCTGAAACTTTGAGTTGCCAAGCGACAGCCTCAAAACTTTAAGAATTTGAAGAATTTTGCATTTTTATATTTAATGTCTTTGTCCATGTTCTCTGTCTGCCCATGCAAATACCAAAAATTATAGACTACCATGAAAATCGTAAACTGATCGTGTCTTTATAAGGAGGTATACTTACAAAATCGGCAGGGGATCATTCATAATTCCCCCCATGGTATTAAGATACACTTTGGGCCACATTCACTACGATAGACATGGTCCAGCCTGATGTTTATGTTGGGCATGTGCAACGCAGTGACTGCGATAGACATGGTCCAGCCTGATGTTTATGTTGGGCATGTGCAACGCAGTGAAAGGAAGCCCTAAAGGATGAGGCTTGTCAAATGCTATCACATATATGGAGAGGTACTGCTTTTAGTGCCCTGTCCTCAGCAGGGTCAGTGCCCTTACAATGTTCTCCGTATGCACTTATGAAGATTACTATGTGAACTTGGTGTGTTGTGGGCAACTTTGGACTCTGTCAAAGGATGTGGGATCAATGCCATGAACATGAAGGTTATATGATGGGTTATATATATATACTGTGTATATATATATATATATATATATACCTGCATATATATACATATATATATACGGTATATATATATATATATATATATATATATATATAATAAATCCTGCTGTTGAATATGGCTTACGATTAGTCAGAAATGTGCATATTGAACCAAATTGTATGTAATTTATGCCTAAATTAAGCATTATCAAGCATCCGGAAGGGTCATTCAAAGACACTCTGAATGATTTGTAGCATTCTACACCGGGCACAAGGTGTCAGTAATGTTACTGTAATGTTCAGTGAGACACACACAGACCAGACTTGATTGTCAGAACAACAGGCTTTTATTGCAGGTTTGAATTAACTCACAACAGGCACAATAATTCCTAAAAATATCCCTAATAAAAACATGGGCTAGTGTTGTTGCCGTAACGCACGCCAAGCTAAAACCCTTTGTCCGTCCACCACTCCACTCCCCTGGTCTTATTTATGTTTTTAATGGCTTATTTACTTTTATTATCTCTACTATATTGGGTAATACGAGTGTAAAGGTGACTACAGGGGTGTTATTTTATGTTTATGAGAGTTCTAATAATGTTAAAAAAAAAAGCGTATTTAGAAAATCATAAACAGTTTTATGCTCTAGCTATGAAAATATTCCATTTATAAATAAGGACTCCTACCCGTTGGTGATAGTGGACAGTTGCAGAAGCTGTAGTAATTCTACACTTGATTTTACTTGAAATTACGGCATGTATACAAACAAACTAACAAACCAAATGCTGTACATCTTACCTGTATTATTACATTTTTATTTATTTTTATCATTCCCTACTTGGGGTGAATCAGGTGTGTTTTCTGCAGAAATCAGCTTCTCTTCGGAGAAAATAAAAAATATTTTTTGGACCAAAAATCTGCATATTTGTGGGGACATGAATGCTGAATTACGAGTGTACGGGTATTCACTGTACTCCACAGTGTCCAATTTTCTTCAGGTTTTGGTCTGTTTTATTGATGTTCTCAACTTCATCTCCTTGCTCTGACCAACAGCCGTATGCCCAGGAATAAATACAGCAGAGCCTCGTTCTCCTCTGCAGCTGTTTTGTCAGCATGTCCCATTCTGATAGTTGCATTCAATGCCGCATGTTATTTTCAGTTTCCTGCAGTACTATCATGAGGTGGAAAAGTAGTACAGTCCAATAGAGCTGGTACTGTGTAGGGGAAAAGTGCTCTATTTGGATCTATGTATCTGTTATTTTTTTAATTGAAGATGCAGTCTATGGCCAGAGATTTAGGAACTACTGTTGTTCCGCATTAGTGACGCCTCCGTTGAGTATTGTGTTTCATTGCAGTCAGTAACTAAGAAAAAACTTATGTTCTGGTCTGTAAATCACTGGTTAGAGAGCCCGGAGAGAATTCATGCTGCCAATGAAGCTTGCAGAAGCGAAAGGTAACAGAGGGAGAGTTTCTGTAACAATTCACCCTCTCCCGACACCTGTCAACGTTCAGAAGAATAGCACTTTCAGAAAGAAAATAGCACTGAATAACCCTTGGGTCAAATATTCTTTTTCTATAGGAACTGTGGGCATTGTGATAAATCAGGCTGCTCTGCAGATCAATATTACCTTTTCTTCATAGTACACTATAAGAGAACAGTCCATTGAGTCCATCACAATGACTGGATGTTAAAACATTGTGCGGAGTATGTGGGTGTGAGATATGGTAATACTTGTACTAAGCATCAGGTGAAACTTGTAAAATAAATATTCTCATCCACATTTGACATCCAATATAGTAGTAGAATGTCTTATTTTTATATCACCGAGGGGGAAAGTGGAGCCTTTGACAATAATCCACTATGTCCACATGCATTGTTTCTCTGTCAAAACTAATGGGTCCAACAAACTGGTAGGGCTGATCCAAAACACTAAAGTTGAAGGCTATAAAATCACACCATTGGAGCTGAATGGCGGTGAAACAGTCTGTAGAACTGAGGGAAATCACAAGTCAGGTTATGATTCTCTGAGCGTCCATCACTCCCCTTCAATCTCTGTCACATTTTCAACCTCTCCAAAAGAAATCATTCTTGACAAATCAGTTGTGTTTTGAAAAACACACTGGATTACCGGTTGACCAAGATAACATGTTACGGCAATTCCTTTTTTTAAAGGTAGCGTAAAATCCCGGGCAGTGTTCTCCCAGTAAATTATCACTAGGTCCATTTGGCAAACATGACATTTTTATGGCTTTCTGTTATCTTTAGTATTTGATTTTGTGTACGGTCACCTTCAGCCTTTATGGCATTAAAATACTTTGAAGTACAAACAAGATACAAGTACAGAAAAGAGTGTACATGAGTTGTTTTAAGAATTCGTGATCATTTGAATGTCATTATTCTACAACTGCACTTTATTATTACCATTTGTCATTTCTGATGTCTTGAGAAAATGGTGTTGTTTTACACTGTACTAAACTTATGTCACGATGGTTTCTTGCCATACAAAATGCAGCTTAGTCCATTTGTCCCTGAATGTATACAGTTTGGATTTCAACCAACAGTTACTGGAAACATATGCTTTCAGTTACAAAAAATGACAGCCATTAAGTGTGTTTTTGTTTTTATTTTTGCTTATTTGTGATGCCTCCAAAAACGGGTACCAGTGACGGTAAAGATGAAAAGTGTGATGATGACCATACAATCTGAAATGAAAGTTATTAAAACATAGGAAATCAGCTCACACGTCTATAGTCGTGTAAATTTGAAAATACTCACCTCCCAGGCACAAACAGTAATCCCCCTGTGCACATCGCTATTCGTCATCACTATGTTAACTCTAATTGTTTCTTGTGGAAAACGTTTTATTGGAAGTCAATCAGCATCATGGAAACATGTTCACTGTAGTAATAAGTTGTACCAGAAGAGGAATTAACAACATCTGCGGTACTACCACATGTAGGGGCTGCAGCTAACGTGTTTTCATCAAGTATTCATGAAGTCACTTCAGTTTAGTGCTGAAAATCAAAGGGGAAACCGTACGTAATTGTTGCACAGTTAAGGTAAAGACCATTAGCAGCGTTAAGTCATTATTGAAGTGTGTGCCTTGGGAACAAAAATGATCAAGTGATGTAAGCATCTTTAAAATCAGCAAGTAATTATGTAATTCTGTTAGAATTGCATCACATGAACTAAAAAAAAATGGCATCCTGTCATTTGCTTTTCCATAAGCTCAACAGTTCAACTCCTGGCATGCTAATGGCTGAGAGTCTTAATTAAAATGTCAAGGTGGCGTGATGTCCCATTAAGGTTCCCCTCCCCTCCCTATGCCTTTTCTGCTTCTGATCCTCCCCAGGGACCTATTAAGCCCCGGCCAAAATGATTGAAGTTCAAAGAGGTGAGCCCAAAGGTTGGACGCTCAGCGCTTCACGATTCACTGTCGTCCCAGCATCCACCAACCCTGACCTTTAGCAAGACAGGCATCCCCGCTAATGTGCACGCATACCTAATGAGAGAGGGCTTTAGACTCAGACCTCCCTGTCAGCCTTGAAGACGATAATGCCACCGACCATTTCCAAATCTTCTCTTCCAGCCCACCTCCACACTGTTTAACCAAAAAAGGGAAGCACTGTGCCTCTTTACTGATTTTACACCCTCTTTCTCCCTTCTCCCTTTTGTCTGAACACACAGGGCAGCACCTGCTTTTCATAACTAGGAGCTGTCACAAAGTGGCAGAGCCATTAATAGAGCTTCAATCATGTGAATTAGATTGTGAGACACCATCAGTAATATAATATTGGAAAACCATAGAAATGTCTGGCAGTTTTGAGGAAATATGAAGAAATGAAATCCTTTCTGATGTAGAACCACCCACCAATCCTAAATTTGCTTTGTCTCAATCCTCACTCAGACTCATAGCAAATAATAAATTAGTTTTACATCGTGCTTTCCTGGGCACTCAAAGACACTTTGCAAGGAATGAGCATTTTATTTCAATAAAACATTTGGTGAGGTTAGAGTGAGTGGTGGCAATGACATCTGAAAGTAGTCAGCAAAGCAGCGATACTGAAGTACATGGCAGCAGATTATTTGACCATGAGGGGAATGTACAGAATAAAGCTGACGGCACCACGATCCCATCCTTGGGAGTAGTGGTCGATTTTGCAGTGATTTATGACAAATAAATGGATGCAGTTGCAGGTGGGAAGTCTGTTTACAACGCTTGATACAGTGAACCCAATCTATAACCTGTTCACACACACAATCTTCACACATTTTCACTAAGTTGGTTCTAAGTCTGGTGGATGGCTCTTATGACCTCCGAGTGACACCTCACAATTAGCTCCTCCCAAACTCAATGCTTGCTGACAGTAGGTGGGATGTAGTCAGTAGAAATCACTGGGGCATGCATTTATGTACCCACTCACTTCATCACTGGAGGTAACGAAGAGTGAACTAAATGAACAGTAGCCTAGCCCTAATGAATGATCTTCACTCATGCCGAATGGACCCGACAGTCTTCTGCCTTCTTCTGAGGTCCCCAGATAGTCGTGTTCGTGGATCATACTGTATGTGTAGTTAATTTTCAGAATTTGTTGAAATTAAGCAAAGAAGCAAAGTGGCCATTTATTACGTGAGGGAAAATGCTTACTTTAAACCTGTGAATTTGTTGCTTTTAGAAGTACATTGCACCTCACATCAGCTCAAGGCTTGGTTTCATGAGAAACTGTACTTGCTTTCACAACGAGAAAGGATTTCATTACATCAATTGGATGTAGGCAATAACATAAAAATAGCAAATGATTGCATTATGAATTCAGTCTAGTATAATATCCTTATTTTAATATGATTGATATTTTATGATGATTGCAGTTGTTCAAATTATCCTGCTGAAATAATACAATAAGCTTGCAGATCCACAGTCTTGCCTGCATGGATTACACACTAAATGGATTTAGTTATTTTAGGGTACCTGGTCATCTTGGGCAACTATGGCTACGTTCACACTGCAGGTCAGTTTAGATTTTTTTTGCTCATATGTGACTTGTATCTTATGTTTTCATGACAGTGTGAACAGTACGATTCGGATTTTTTCAAATGCAACGCAGGCCTCTTTCGTATGTAGATATCAGTCCGATATGTATCCGATGCTACTACAGTTTGAAAATTCGGGTGGCCTATACCGACCTACAGTACGTCATCAAAAGGCACGTTTTGCCGTGCGAGAGTTGGGGAAAGGTACTCACAGATGTAGGCAAATCTGTGTCAGTGAAGCTTCTCACATCAGTGTCCTACCACACCTGGCTCCCACGCTCCTCGGAACAGACGTCTCAAACTGCCATAGCCACAAGTCTTCTTAATCTCCTATGTGAAATCATTTGGTAAAGAAACTCCAGTTGCACGAAATCCTTGAAATTGTCACAAATGCGCCAGGGAGACCACAAACTGGGCCAATGTTTACTTCTGTGAACACACGGCACCCTGTATAACATCGTGATAACATTGTGTTTTGTGTGCATGTGCATCTCTTCCATTGCATTCACATTACAAATAAATACAAGTCGCATTTAATTGGAACGACTACATAAAAAGATTGGATTTTAATCAAAAATCTGAATTGGGCATCATACCCTGCAGTGTGAGCAAAGCCTATGAATGGGCAGCATGGTGATGGTGTGGTGAGCACGTGTGCCTCACAGCCAGGTGAATCTCGATACGTTCCGCTCTGCGTGGAGTTTTCATGTTCTTACCATGCTTGTGTGGGTTTTCTCCAGATACTCCAATTTCCTCCCACAGACCAAAAACATGCATGCTAGGCTAATTAGACAAATTGTGCCTACACGTGAATGTGAGTGTGAATGGTTGTTTACTTATGTGTCTTGTGTTTGACTGGTGACCAGAACAGTTGCGTGGTGTCAGGCGGGATAGACACCAGCTCACCCGTGAACCTGAATAAAACAGGCGGTAGAAAATGAGTGAATGAATTAGTGTGGTTGTCATCATAACTTTGTGTATGGTATTGGTATGCAATCTTTGGATATATCTCTGGACATCTTTGTTGTGGATGAGCGACAATCAAGAGGGGACTTTGATGTCAGCTGACTGATGTCATGTGTTGTTTGTCACTTGGGTTACAGTATCATTCCATTCAAAGAGATCATTGTATCGAATGGTTTGATACAGATACATGTAAGTTTGCACCCCTAGTAAAAAGTCAAGAAAACAACCAGTAAATTCACAGTGACAGGTCAGAATTTTACAAATTTGTGCCCTGTGATTGACTGGCGACCAGTTCAGCTAAGAATGGAATAATATAACAACGCATTTCCCCCTCTACTCTTCTGTTAAGATTCAGGATATGGTATAGATGTCCCTGACAGATAGTGGGTTTGTCCCAAGACTTAAGCTGTAGTAAACCCTTAAGGTAAGTGACAGAGCTCCAAATTTATTGGTTTGACCTTATGAACATGCCCTCCATCTGTATGAACAATAAATGTTATCAGGTGACTCATACATACAGTATGTAACACACAACAAGCAAGTATGCACAATCACACACACACTTTGGACACATAGCCTTAGAAGGTGCACAATACACACATACACACACACACACACACATTCATGAGCAAAGGCATCGAACAGCGTGGGCCCTCGGTCTGCTGCGCTCCAGCGACCCTATCTTATTAAAGGCTGTCAGCATAGCTAGCACTATCATAAGCTTTTTATTATTGACTCGGAAAATATGATAATTTGGAAATCATAGGCTGCCTCCTAAAGACTCCACCATCATTTTCAATTTTAGCTGCTCCCCCTTCTTTTAACGCGAATGATAAGATAGCAGGAACTTCACAAGCTTCATGAGGTACACACTTTTGCAGTATAACTGAATATTTACTCCTGCTTTTTTAATTAGTACGTTATAATTGAGGTCTATCACCTATGGTACCTTCAAAGGATGCTAAAACAAATTTAATTAAAAATGGTATCTCCTTTCATGGGGGAAATTGAATTATGTTTGAAGTAGGACAGATTGTCTGCTGACAAAATGTGTTATTTATTGAATCAGCTTCTTCACCGTTTACCTTTCTTTTTATAGCCACATGAAACTAATCCCCTTGCAAAGTCATGTTTGACACACACTTGCCCAGAGACAGTGCTTTTTTTTGTGATGAGATTGTTTGTTAAATAAGTCATTCTCCGCCATGTAAAATGGAACGAACCATCAGTTATCTGAAAGTAAACACATTGTGTAGTGAAAATACAGGCGTGGGAGCAGGGTGTCTAAAGTGGGTCTTTTTACAGATCGTTTGTTGATAGCAAAAAGTACACTAGCCAAGAGGCCAAACTCTCATCCATCAACAGATTTTCCCTCCCTGTCCTATCAGCTCACCTCCCCACCAACACCACCGTCTCCCTCCCTTTCAGGGCCGTCAGCATTCTGGGATTACCTCGCTATCTTTTGTTGCATTCCCAGAAGCCTGCTGTGTGATCCATAATTCAACAGTGCCCCTATTTCTGGCCGAACTACAATTTGAACTGGGCCATAATCTCCATCTGGCACTTGGAGGCTTATTCTTGGTAAACACTGTTGCTTCAATATTTTATTGACCCCCAATCTTGATAAGACATAATTGTCGTTTCTAATCTGTCAGGAGGAATCAGCAACAGGGCCGGAGTGGAGATCAGTTGTGTGCCGCGTGGGTGGTCAGCAGTCGGAGGGCAGTTTTTCCTCAAGAAGGTACACGAAGAAGTTAGCCTTCAGCTGCGGACTAAAAGAGCTCTCTGGTTTAATGACTGTGGTCATACAATCGTCTCCATCTGAAGAGACCCGGCCCAGAAGAGCTGCTCCAAGGACGATGCTGCAGGGCAGGAATGATTCAGAGAAAACCGTGAAAGGGCTTAATGGTTTATTGCCTCCATCTACAAAATAGTTGGTTATACTAAGCTTACATGCTGGGATGTTTGTGCTCTGGTCCGAGGACAAGGACATCTCAATCAAAATGGAGCAGAGCTCATGTTTTTATTGTTGGTGAATGTGCAGGTTAGCAGCCAACGCAGCAAATGTGGTCATACTCCTTCACTCAGTGATGTGATTTGGAAGGTGCATCTCTCCAGCATTTCACTCCCCTTTGCCCTGTCTCCCTTCATTCCGCCTCTCGGAGCCCAAGTGCATACTGAGCGGCTTCTTGTTCTTCCCCGATTTTTTCCAGATAATTTTTTGTCACAAGCAGCTAAGGCTGCATTGAAAACTCCCATTAAATTTTTATGTAAAAAAATAAACACACATATTTTGTCTACACAACTGCAGGATGGGTTTGTGGGATGTCCAACAAGTGTATCCTTATGTCACAATGAGAATAGATTCCATTAGGGCTAAAATTTCTCCCTGGGGCGGATCCTGAGAATGATGGAAAATTGGCCAAGGCGAGCAGCTGAGAGCTAATGGATCAAAATTACCCCTGTCACAAACTTTGACGAGAGCTGACTGAAATTGCTTTTTTTACTCTCTCCACCACGCCATCCTTTCCCCCCTCCTTCCAAGTTCTCTCGCACGCCACATCTCAATATGAGACGCAGACAGAGAAATCCATCTGTAACGCAGGCATTGTCAGCGACTTGCAATTTACACTTGTGCTTCTATGCAGCTGTTCCTGTGCTTGATGGCGTGATAAATTAATCTTTTCCTGTGCCACTGCATCAATTCTCTTAAAAGAATACATTAAGACTTTTTTTTTTTCCTGAAGAAAACATTGTATTCTATCCCCTCTCTCAGTCACCATGGAAAATCATATTCATCAGATGAAGAGAGAAGAGCAAAGGAACAAAAGCAAAAAGATGAAATACAGTGAGGGGTGTTGAAGACCAAAGAGAATGCAGAACTGCACACTCAGGATATATCTACACATATACAGGTATTTTCAAAACTATTTTTCCCTGACTTGGGGTGTAAAAAATGTTTTTGCAGGATTTTAAGTGCATGCCAAAAGAAGATGTGTCACCTCAACTCTGATCGATACTGAAATATCGATACCTCCGATACCAGAGCTTTATGCTACTCAAGTCAGAATATCGATACTTTAATACATAAGCCATTCCAGGTAGGTAGTAGGTGTATATCAGTCGCCCCCCCCAGCATTGTTACAACACACTTCCGACCGTCATGTTAAAAGTTACTTTCATCATGTCTGACTGCACTGAACAAAATCAGAAAAATAGCTTAAAACAACATCGAATTAAAAGCACTAAAGGAACACAGACTCACCATTAACACGAGCCTGGAGTTTGTTTTCCAGAGAGAAGATAATCACATCCTTCTTTGATATGGAGGTGCCAGGTAATGCGCTAACATGAATAAACCTGAGGTTACGCACCGCTCAAACTCAACACAGACATAACATCATCAAACCTCACTGCACACACAGCATCAGCATTTGGAAACCACAATGAGGTGAAAGAAGATCAGGAAAAATATCAGACTATTTGTGGCAGCATCGGAGAAAGATATGCGGAACTTTCACTCGAAGCACACAACTATTGTGTTGAAGGACGCCAAAAAATGCGGGAATAATGCTTGGAGAAAAACAATGAAACAGAACTACATAAAGATACAAAAGCTGTGGCTTTTAAACATCCATCCATCCATTTTCTATGCCGCTTCTCCTCAGTGTATTATTTTTTTTATCATATAAAATAATAGTCCTTGTTTCCAAAATGTATATGCATTTAAACAAATCTGATGTACAGTGGTGTGGTAATGTGTTTGTCCCCATTCCTGATTTGTTCTTTTTTTGCATGTTTGTCATGCTTAAATGTTTCAGATCATCAAACAAATGCAAATATAAGTCAATGACAACACAAATACAGTTTTTAAAGGAAACTTTGTATTATCAAGGGAGAAAAAAATCCAAACCTACATGGCCCTGTGAGGAAAAAGTGATTGCCCTGTCAACCTAATAACACATTCTCCTTCAGGATTTTTTGGTAGACAGCAGAATTCATGGTTCCATTTATCACAACAAGACTTCCAGATCCTGAACCAGCAGAACAGCCCCAGACCATGACACTACCACCACCATATTTTACTGTTGGTATGGTGTAATGTTACTCACAATGTGAGTGTTACTTTTATGCCAGATGTAATGGGACACACACCTTCCAAAAAGTTACACTTTTGTCTCGTCAAACCATCCATCCATCCATTTTCTATACGGCTTATCCTTATTAGGGTTGCGGGGGTATGCTGGAGCCTATCCCAGGTGACTTTGGGCGAGAGGCAGGGTACACCCTAGACTGTTCCCCAGCCAAACGCAGGTCTCGTCAGACCAAAGATTATTTTCCCAAAGGTCTTGGCGATGTTGTTGCGGGGTATTTTGTGACCTCTTGGATGAGTCGTCACTGCGCTCTGGGGGTTATTTTGGTTGGCCGGCCACTCCTGGGAAGGTTCACCACTGTTTCATATTTTCACCATTTGTGGATAATGGCTCTCACTGTGTTTCACTGGAGTCCCAAAGCTTTAGAAATGGCTAACCGTTTCCAGACTGATAGATCTCAATTGATCTCAGCTATGTTTGAACAGGGAGGGCGGTCACTTTTTCACGCAGGGCCATGTAGGTTTGGATTTTTTTCTCCATTAATAATAAAATGTTTCATTTAAAAACTGCATTTTATGTTCAGTTTTGCTGTCATTGACTAATATCTGAATTTGTTTGATGATTGGAAATATTATAGTGTCACAAACATGCAAAAACACTTTTTCATACCACTGTAGTTACTGACAAAACTATTTTTAAACAACTTGTGTTTTTTTTTCTTTTCCACTGCCCTGTTCAGCACGCCCACGGACCGGTACCAGGCTGCAGCCTGGTGTTTGGGGACCTCTGGTGTATATCATTAACAGGAACACCGTGGAAAGTACCTGGATGATTGAAATCTTGTCTAAATGATACACGGTTGGTAACTTTTTCCTTCTGCCTGGGTAAGTGTGTAATTCGTAAGAACAGCGGCACTCTGCTCAGTCAGTCACTCTGTTGAAACAAAGGCAGATTGTATGAATACATTTTCATTCTTATAGTAGTTCTGAATAATTAATTATTTACTTTGACAATTGTATTACTTATGTTCTTTTTTTTAATTGTTCAAAACACCATTTTCACATTTTATATGATTTTGTTGCTGGGGCTGTGGGTTTATTAAAAAACAATCAACATTACCCTAAAGCAAAAAAAAAAAAAAATAAAAGATGAATAAAGTATAAAGAGGAACATCCATTCATGTCAGAATGAGAAGTACTTCCATCAACACCCCAGCAGGCCAACCTGCAGGAATCAGTAGGCAAACTTCATTTGTCTCTGTTTGTCTTAGAGCCACCACAAATTGTCTTTTAACTACAGCATGTACCGCACAGGAAATCAAATTACACTTTCCATCTTCATACCTTGTCATTGTCATAAAGACCTAAATCCCCTCAGCTGTTTTGGCGAGATAACCTGAGCCAGCCGGGATTCTTGTTGTATAGATCACATGAGCTCGAGTGTTGAAATGTGCTATGAAATGGGAAAGTCAATTAGTCTGAAACGTTGCTTTTATGAGAAGAATAGCGTGGTTGTGACTGGAATCTAAGCGTTTGGCTTGTTTATATAACATTAAAATATAACATGTATACTGTTTTGCAGGTATCCTCAAAAGGACTCTTCTAGATCTTCAATTAATTTGGCTTGACAGTAATCGTATGCATAATGATTGTAATGAATGAGGTCCCTTGCTTGTGTGGTTGTATCCCTGCAAGTCAATTATAACATCAATTAGTTGAATGAGTTTGGTAGCATTTATATTAAACATCATTTGGAAGGCACGCTTGCTGTTAAGGAAAATAGTGTCCTTGTCATTGCCATGGAATCCCTGGGTCATCTACATTAATAATCATGAACAATGAGGGCCGTTTTGGGACTGCTAACTTTTGAACAAATTTGAAACACGCAAAAACACAATGAAACTGACATTATTTTGTTATGTCAAGCTTTTTTTTTTTTGCTTGGCTTCTCACCATCTGACTTTGCCTTGAGTAATTCATAAACTCATTGTTACCACCACCATTTTATAGTAACTAATCACCTTAGTGCCTTAAAAGTAAATCATAGCTTCTTAGCTGTTGAACAGCCCTGGAGAAGAAAAGCTCAATCATTCAAATCTTGATGATCATTTTGAATTGTCACAGTACAGGGAACAAAAAAATTAACTTTAAGATGTATACATATGCAGTGGCACCTCGGCTTTTGTTATTACTTAGTTCCAAAAGATCTGATGAAAAACAAAACATACGAAAACCTAAGCAGTTTTTTCCCATAAGAAACCATGTAAATCTAATTAACCGTCCATCCCAGACAACCAACATTGTTAACAAAAAATACACATTATAGAGAAAAATTACAGTTTTACATTCATAAAACAATGTGAAGTCAACAAACGAACATTTAACTATTTTTACCTTTATTGAGGACTCTTGTTGGCGAAGATGTACTTTGCAAGTTCTTTCTTGGATTCAGTAGTGTTTCTTACTCTCTTTATCAAATCGATGGTACTTTCAGCTATTTTATCACTAAAAAACTCGTACGGACAGTGAGTCACCAAGGCATACCTTGCTTTTTTTGGGCACTCAATCTCGAAGAATGATACAGATCACAGGTACAGGGCAAACGGACTAGTTTGTTACGCGCAATATTCTATAACAATTGAGACCCAGGTGAAAATTTTGGCAAAAATGTTTGTCGAAAACTGAAACATATGAAAACCGGGGAGATCAAAACCGAAGTTTGACTGTTTAAAAAAAACATACTGTATTAGGTACAATAACTTACTATGTTCAAGAGGACATTACTTAGACACTCTGACTAGGCTGCAGGGAGCATCAACCTCTGAATGTCACACAGGAGCTTTTTTCCCAATATTGAAGTTTGGTAACGCCTCGATTTACCTTCCCTATACTCAACCTTTAAGATTCACATGGCAAAGGCGTGCCCCAGAGTAGGACTAACCAGGATCCACTTGGCTTTCTGCACAGTCAGGAAGGGGCTTTGAACGAGTGAGCGCGCGGGTGCAAGTGGAGATGGATGAGTGGGGATCAACATCCTCCAGAGATACAGAGACCTCCAACTCCCCACAGAGCATCAGCTCCTGCTGGGCACGTGGAAGTGAATATCATAGAGCACATTCAAAAGATAAAAGGCCAGTCAGTTTTTGACACCTTTAAGAACTTGGCAACATCACAGTTCATTGTACATGGACTTTCATTGTCATTCACTCTGGATGAGATGGATGAAGGGATGCTCCTAATTCCAAAGCCGCTTCTAAGAGTTTGCCTATAAGAACTGAGTTGGTGGAAAGTTCAACACAACGGTTCCAGGACGTTGGACTTCTGATTTCAATCTGTTTGAGGATCAAACTCTTACCGCCAAATGTTTTACAATTCATAGAAGTTGAAAGAACAATGTGTTACGTATAATATTTAGGGCTGTCAAATGATTAAAACATCTAATAAAATTAATCAAAGTTTTCACATTAATTAATCATGTTCATCATTTGCAACTGTGTGAAATATGACCATTTTTATGGTATTTTATGAGTAAATAGATAAATGACAGGACACAATTAGATTTATGTATGTATTAACAGCTCCAAATAAACTGAACATTTAATTCAAGTTAAAAGATTCCACGCATGTCTTAGAATCTATTTTCCTAACACTAGTTTCTTTAATCATAGCAGAACATTTGATACACACGCTAACCATGTTACTGCAAGCCATGAAGAGTTGCGTTTAAAGACACCAAGTAATTCAAGTTGAATTCACATACTTAAATGCATCAAATTGTACTTCTGCAGTAAGCGTTACGGTAGAGAGTGATAAGAATATCCACTTGTTGTTTGTCTTTGTCGTTCTGATTATTTAGAGCACACATAAAGGAGACGTGATTTTCAGAGTGTTTGTGAATGCAACTCATCTAAGTAACAATGAGGAAGTGTCGTTGCCGGAGATGCATATATGGTGTTGGAATAGCACTGCTGTTGATGTTTTCAGGTCAGAGTAAAGTTATTAAAGAGCGGCAGACTCTGTGTGACTGTGTGGGAACACTACACAATGCTTCCATCTGCCATCTGTGGTGTGACTTGACATGATGCGCATGCGTTAAGTACGCTAAAAATGTTAACTTAATCAATGAAATAAATTAGTTACCGCTGTTAACGTGCTATTTTTGGCAGCCATAATAATATTATAACAAATGTTTCACTTTTCTTTCAGTGCAACTAAAAAAATAATACATTTTTGTTTTAATATCACAAATAACAATTCACCACGCCGATAGGGGTGAAGACGATTGGGTCGGAGTGCCCTGCCAACAGATGACACATCCACTCCTGATCCAAATTTTAAGACCAGTTGAAAGAATTGACATTTTGCACTGTTGGATCTTAAGATGGTTCTAAGTAGAGCTTCAAAATGCAAATAAAGAAATGGGAGTGAGACAAAAAAAAGCTATTAAAGTGAAATTAGCTGTTCATCAGCTGATCAAAAGTTGAAGACCACAGGCATTGAAAGCCACAATATTGGCAAAAATGTGGATTCATTGCCATTTTTTGTCAGGTATTCACACTGTCCTGATAGGAATGGCAAAAAAGCTTACCCTCTTTGAACACGGTCAGATTGCTGAGCTGCATAAGAATGGTCTCTCGCAGCTCACCATTGCTGCGGAGGTTGGACGCACTAAGACAGTCATTTGAAAGTTCTTAAAGGAGCCTGAGGGTTATGGAACAAAATAGTCAAGTGGAAGACCCCAAAAAATGTCATCGGCCTAGCCTCCTGGAAACACGAGCATCAAGCATACCCAAACCAATTTTTGAGATGATTAACAAGAATGGCGTAGCTACTCACTAATGTCCTTTTTTGAAAATTGTATTTCTATTTCAGGAGGACATCAGGTTTTTTTTTAGCTATGGTCTTAAACTTTTGATCAGCGGATGAACAGCCTATTTCATTTTAAGGGTTGTTTGCGATAAATTGTTTATTCAACATTTTTTTAGAACCTCCTGAAGATCCAACAGTGCAAAACGTAAATTTTTCACATGGTCTTAAAATCTTGATCTGGAGTGTACTGTATATGGCAGCGGTGTGCAGTCAGGGCCAGAAATAAAACAGCATGAAACCATCCATTGAAATAGCTCGAATCCTGCCTGATGAAACAACAAATGCACGCATAACTCGATCTTCTGTGAGTAGTCACCCCTACGTAGTCAATATTCCCAAGTCCAACACCCAGTGTCAGCTTTCTTCCTACATCAACCATGTTTCCAGAGACTCCTAACATGAATTGTTTCAAGTCAGCAGTTAATGCACATGTTTTGAACAATATTATTAGTGTATGAAATACAAATCGGCTTTTTGTGTTGTGGTTATTTATATATATTAAATTTTAGGGGCCTTCTATCATTTACAATTCAAATTGTAGTATTTGTTCCATGAAATGGTATTTATTTATTACAACCATTAAATTATCTGTTTGTTGGCTGCACTGCTTCCAGTAGTGTACATATATTTGATTATTTGTTTTGTCCAATCAGATTTCAACTTCTATGTGTTGCCATGTCTTTCTAATCTGCCCAGGGCTTCAGATTCAGTAGAGCAGGCACATGTCACATGTTTCTTTAACCAATCAGATTTCAAATTCCCCTCACAGGGCCAGCTGGCCCTCAGTGATGTCAGAATGTTTCCGTCCTCTGATTGGTTGGTCAGAGCATAACTGTTTCAGAAGCCAAGTTACGCCCACAAGGGCTGTCTGAGGAGGATAAATTGACATCTCTGGTGAGTAGATGTATTTTGTTTAGTGGCCTTCTCAGCGTCTGCGCAGACAGAAAAATTCTGCTAGGTTAAGTCACCACTGAAAGCCCAAGTACCAAATGCGCCGCCCGCCGCTGGTTTGCCAAGTCTGGTCACCATGTATTGGCTTGAAGAAGACGCCCACAGAAAGGCTCAAATCTCAACTTGTGAGGTCGCACAACTCATTTGGGACATTTGGGGGAGAAATGACTTTTCTTACCAGAATTTCTGAGATGCTGAGTATAGTGGAAAGCCCCTGCAGTGACCAAATTAAAGGATCTTCTTTTGTTTGACAAACTCGGCAGGGGAGATCAAGCATAAGCAGAAATCCTTTTTACCACTGTCTCTAAGATTTCCCTCTTTCTTCCATGGAAGAAAGGGTGTGAGGCTGAGGCACAGTTAAGACGAGCCCCCTGCAAAGAAGCAATTAAATGCTCGGCCTTGTGAAGGTCTCTCAGCAGTGCAACCAGAAAAACAGCCATGTGGTCGGTCGCGATGGTAAAAGGAAAAGCTTCCATCAGTGTTTTGATAAAAGTAGTTTGTCACACGTTCACCAGAATAACAAGCGTGTGCAGTGAGGGGCTCTCACGCATGAATATTTATATAATGAAAGCAAGTCTTTGACATCAAAAACGCTTAGAAAATGGAGTTTTGCTTGTACCACTTTAGGCAACCTGAAGAGTAACTCTGCAATTCCAAGAGCTGAAACCTTCGAGCAATCATTTTGGCAAGGGGAATCTTTTAAAAGCGGAGGTGCTGCTGCCTAGAATGTCGCTCGTGCTTTGCCAGGTTTGGTTTTTAAGAGGCGCGCTGCAGTTAAGTCTGTGCTGCTGATGTAATCCAAGGTAATGCTTGTCCGCATTGTATTTAGAGCTTGTCAGCTCCTTCCCGCACGTAAACGTGGTCACCTTGGGTGTCAGTCTGTTTGTTTAATATGTTCGCACATCCAGTATGTCAGCCACAGCAAAGTGTCTCCTACATGCCGTGACAGCCGCATCAAGTCTGACAGGGACTGCTTTACAGCTAATTGTCATATATGCCAAATTGCTGTCAAGATGGATTAGTATTATTATTCATCGTTAGCTCTGGTTAAAATAGGAGAAACTTCTGTGCTTGCAGTTGCCAGTTGGCGTGAAGAAATGGGTGCACAGAGGTGGAGTGTGGGAAGGCAAAAGGGATGAAAGAGATTTTGTGAGGTGAGGGGGCACATCGCAGCACCGTAACTGCAGATGCATGGTAATTCATAAAGGCACTGCAGGAGAACATCACGACGCTTCTAAACTGATCATTTGATGAAGACTTGACATTCTGAGAAAGACAAAATGAGTACTTTGATTAATTAGTTGCCCTCTTAGCAAATATTATGTTGACAGATTTACCATTTATATTTGTACATGTCGAGGACAAGACTAATAATAAGACAAATAGAATCTATTTATCTTGTCTTATCGCATGCATGTGTAAATACGTTAAAGTGTTTATTATTATATTCTAATTGTAGTTTACATTGGTGTAGAGCGGCACTGCATCATGTCGCATTTGATGTCATCAGAATGTGCCGGTGTACCTAATGAAGTGCCCGGTGATTATATACCGTAGCTAATAGAAATGCAGTACAGTACTTGCAGTTCATTCATTCCCAGAAATATTATGAATATTTAAATTCATATTGTATTCAGCGGTATAAGCCAGAGGGCATGTGAATTTTTAATTCATACATTTTGTGTGTGATGACACTTGTAATTGTGTCTTGTTTCTTAATTATTATTTTTTTTTTTTATTTTTTGGTCAAGTGGTAAACAGGAGTAGTAAATAGTTATTTTATTTGCAACGTTTATTTGTGGAAATTCCACTGTTGTATCAAATAAATTGACATACACTGGAAAAAAAAGATGAAAGTAATACAATAAGAGTAGGAAAATAATAAATAATAAGACTATAATAACACACATACTGTATTGCACACCAGAAAGACAGGATTGACACTGTATACAGATTATTCAAAAAGGTACCTTATAAAGTCTTATGGCTGTCGGGAGTAATGACCTGCAGCAGCGCTCCTTCCTGCACTGCTGATGCAACAGTCTGTTGCTGAAAGAGCCACTCAGGGCCCGCATGCGCAGCGTTGTGCGGGGTGTTATTAACTATCACAGCTAATTTAGGCAAAAACTGAAAAAGACAAGTCACATTTGTGAATTGGTTAATTTATCTGCTCTTAATTGCCAGAGATGTCATGTTGAAGTACCACCCTTTGTCCCAATCGCACCCCGATTACTTACTCTAAGTATTCTGACATCAAATATGGAAATGTTTTGCATGATATACTTTATGGTGACTGGCATTGTCATTCAAGGTTGATTCACGTTTCATTCCTAAGCTAGAAACTGTGAAGTGGGTATAAACTGTGCTATGTACAATTGTTACAGCATATCTAGTCTAGCTACAAAAATAGCTACCCAATAAATGCATTCATCTCAAGTTTTGTCGATTGTATATAGATTTATATATTTATTATTATGCGCAATGCAGCCTATTTCTATTTTCCTCTGCAGGCCATTCTTTTCTGTTCTACACCATAATTTCCTATCGAATTCCTGCCTCAGTTACAACATACTGTATCATATGCCTCAAAGCAAATGCTACAGCACGGGGAGCCAAATTCATATTACTTTTTGCGTTCCATGTGTCAAGTCGTTAATGGACGGTGAGTGGAAGTGAAAAGCAGGAGCATTTTCATCTCCCCTTCCTCTGTCTCTTTTACACTCGGCAAGGAAGCAAATGTAAATTGGCTATGAAAGGAGAGGTGGAAAACAATTATGGGAGCGACGCGCCTGAGAGAAATGAGTCTATTGCTTGACCTGTAATGAAGTGGAAAGTTGACAAGCCGGCTTTGTGCGACTCGCAGATTTGAATGCAAGGAAATGACTCGTCTGTACTGTCAAGCAACAGGGAAAGATTGCCAATTATAAGTGCTGGCCTTCTACTGGAGCCGAGCAGGCATACTGATGGGAAAGGATGGACATGAATATTCAGTACTTATGAATATTGATGCTAACGTTTTATCAGAATGGCACCACGAAGACCATAACAAACTATTACTGATTGATTAAACATGAAAAATGCTCATTAATCATACTAAATATACATGGGAATTATTAATGCATCATTTGTGTCACAGATGTCAGTCTTTCATTGTTTGTACTGGTACATCCGCTTATAAAAAGTATTACTGCTTACATAGCAAATTGTAATATGCTAAAGTCTGCTAATTGACGTTCTGTGCTTCTTAGTTGTCTTTTCTACATACAAATCTGATATATATGAGCGGTTTGGAGACTTTTTTAATATTCAGTGTCACCATGGTGACAGACTTATGTGACTACGTGATTTTGGTGGCCATCAATGCTACAGCAGCTCTCAAATTTGCGCCCCACAGGCCCGCCGGGACATCATTTGTTAACCCCTACTTAACATCAAAGATTTGTGTAAGTACGACCCGCAAAGCCTGGGCAAGTTCATAGGCACTTGCAGGGGCAATAACAAGCCAACGGTAAACCCTCAGTGAGCAGGGGACTCACTGGACATAACACTAACTACAACATGTAACAGGTGAGGATCACTATACTATGGGGAACAATAAACAACTAAGTTAACTCTAAACATGTAACTTTAGCAACTTTTTTTTTGCAGTACTGCAAAGCATGCTGGGACTCCCAGTACTTGACACCGCCCAGACTCTACCTCCGGTGGCCCCCAGGTAAATTGAGTTTGAGACCTATGCTCTAGTCTACAGTATACACTTGCTTGTTATCAGAGCTGCTGAATATCCCTGAGTCATGCACAGCTGCTATCACTGCTGCTCATGGGATGCAACGCTTGCCAATTTCAACATGAGGTCCCTTTTTATATGCCAAATTTTAATTCCATGGAGCCCAGGTTACATTTTAATGAATCAAATCAAGTTTAGGTTACTAAAGATGTGAAGTTGAAAAATGCTTCATTCTTTTTTTTTGTTGAATTTTGTTAAATACGCACCGGGAAGTCATTCAGCTCAAAATGAGCTCGGGTTGCGAGCTCTACATGGCGGAAAGAATGACATGCTTTTCAGCCTGACACGAGAGGGATGCTTGTGTCCTTGCTGTCTGTACAGCTCATCATGTGTCATCAGAAAAGTTCCAACACACTGCTTTACAAGAGGAAAGCCTTGTTTTTTCTCTCTGTAATGTGCTTACATATGCACAAACCTTTGCTGTGCGCTGTGACGCGCTCCTGCTTACGCGCACGTGCCTGAGTATATCTTTATGAGTGAGCATGTGTGACTTTCTCTCTGTCTGAGTGAGTGACTGACTGACAAAAGGCCCCCAGACGATGAAAGGATGACAATAGTTCACCCTTCCAGTGACATTCAGCATAGTACAGGAGCCATTAACTTTTAAAGCCGAGCCTCGCTAACAGCAGGCCCCATGCCGTTTAGACTCCGCTTCCGCAACACTTCAAATGACTGTGATGGACAGGAGTCAAGACAGCACCCACCTCCATGTTTTGTGTAGTGGAGCACTGTGGCCCTGTCCCACGCAGTGGCACTGTTGGCACAGTTGGCACCTGCCTTTAACTGCAGCTGCGCACGCGTGTGCGCGCGTGTGTGTGTGTGTTGGACATTGAGGTCGAGAGAATGCACCTTGATTGACAAGTCTCATCAGGGATAACTTAATGGCACCACCATCAACCAATTAGAAGTCATCAAGGTCCCCAATTGAAAGTGGTTTATAAATAATGTATAGCCAGAGTAATACCACATAATCTGGATATCAGAAAGTCAAAGGTGGATGCATTATTAATGGGGCCAAATTGGACTTTAATAACTGTTCCACCGTGTCCCACACTGCAGCAGAATTAACTTATGTTAATATGCCTTTATTATTAATGGCCAGCCTTTTTCTAAAATGTTAACTGACTGGGTTGCTCCAGAGGCAGTTGCCAAGATTGACGAGCCTTGCGTATGGGGAGAAGAGGGTGGAGGGTGTCGTACGGCAAGGGGGGGGTTGCTTATTTATTTATTCACCTACCTGTAGCATGTCAGCCCACATCATTGTGTCAGTAATTCCCTGGTAAAGCCATTAGGCGTGATCACAGAGGCCCAATTAGCTCTGCAATGTGTGAGATGACAATCGTATATCATTAGCTCCGTAATGGCATGCAGGAGCAAAGCCTCTTTAAAAACAAACATCAAGGCTATTACTGGGAATATATGCTGTCGTCAACAATGTTACCTCAACCATTCTGACTTGTGCTCCCATGCTCTTTTTACGCACGTCAAGTGTTATGGGACATTAGAGCAAATGCGTTGCAATGAGCTGCTCTGGGTTATTCACGATGAATGCATCTTCATTTCGGCATATTTCGGACTCCGATGTCTGCACCAAACAACTTCTGAGATATACAGTGTTATACAAATGCTGCTGTTTAGACTATAAGCATCCTATATGTTTAGAGAGCCACGTGAAATGTCAAAAAGACTGCTCTGTCACCCTGATTTAAATTCACTCATCCCACAGCTCAGTGGGGGCTCACGCTGAGCTTCTGAGACAATTTGGTGGAAGCATCTCTGAGGGTAGCCGATAGACTAGCTAATATGTTCTCTTACGGTATTTGCATAATGTCCATGGTGCATTGCCAGAGAGCTGTTCTGCTCCAGTTCCTCCTTGTAATATATCTGGCAGCATTTCTAAAATGCAGATGTCGCTGGCACCGGCTCACAAATCTGACGGTGAAGCTCCATCCGGAATATCAAAGGAAAAAGGATTTCAAAGTACCGGTATTTGTTGGGGGTTTTTTGTTGTTTACCATCTGCTTTTGGAATTTGTCCTGCACACATCAAGTTGATTAGACCGCTATTTTATTTGGTGTGCAAGCAGGTGCTTTTTCTGGTATTAATCTTAGAAGGACACACAGCTGCGGCAGACAGGAAACCATCAAACTCAACATCCTTTTATCAGCTCTTCTGTCTTCTTCACATGTACACATTGGGTTGGTCCATTTGCAGCCAACATCCAGTTGTTAACATTTGTCTGGATTTTCCCATAAAGCGAAATAATAACAATGGGGGAAATTATTTTGATTCAATTTAAGGACTACAGTGGGTATAGAACATAAGCACACTTGTTAAAACACCTAAAAGAGACCTTAATAAATAATTTTTAAATATGAATAATAAATATGAATATGAACAACCCATACAATTCAACTGAAAACAAAATCACGTGGCAAAAATATATATGTATAAATGTGTGTGTGTGTGTTAGGGCTGTCAATCGATTAAAATATTTAATCATGATTAACTGCATTGTACCCACAGTTAATTGGAATTAATTGCAATTAATCGCAGATAGAAAGAGGGTTTTTTTTCTATAATAAGTAGGAATGCTCCGATCAGGGTTTTATGCTGCTGATAGCAAAACTAATCATCATGTAATCGTGTACATTTTTAAATTGACTATTGGCTATATCAGGGGTCACCAATGTTTTTTCTTGTGAGAGCTACTTTTACAAAATTAAAATGTCCAAAAGCTACTCATTTTCGCAGCATTTATTTTATATGCTTGTTTTACCAGAACATGAACAAAATGCTGGTATCCACAACTCACATTTTGTATTTCAGAATGCATTTCTTTCTAATTTTCTCACATTATTAAAATTAAATTATTACATTATTAAAATCTGAATGAAAAGCAGGCTTGCAGGTGCCTCATGTGGTTGGGGGTTGTCTCCCTGGTGCCCGCAGACACCACATTGGTGACCCCTGGGCTATATGATATGAAAAGGGAACCATAAAATCACCTTCATTTTAGACAAAACATTTTTGATTACTTTTTCAAAATCACTGGTGAAACTTAGAGGATCAGACGCCTTCTTTAAGGAGACTTTGGATGCAAGAGCACACAGCTTGATGGCGCTCCAGCAGGACCCCCAGGCAGTCGGCAATCCCGGTTTCCTCCACCGCCGCCGACGGCCGGACATCCAGTCCGACGAAGCCAAACGCTTTTCGGGCTATCCGCCTTAGACCTCCGACTCCGCACACACGGTGTATGAGTGACTTAATAATTTATTGTGTTGATCATTAAGGTTGATCATTAAAATTCAAACAAAGGCTTGAAATTTTTTGAGTTTGAATGTTTAAACAAGAGAGAAATTTGAGAAAATGTTATTGCCTGTCTGAGAAAAGTGTATAAAGTGTATGGTGAGGGGTTTACAGCCTTAAAACATATATAATAATTATAAACAAATAAAGTTGTCTCCTTTGCGGATTTCACTTATTGCGGGCCATTTTGGGAACCTATCCCCACGATAAACGAGGGAACACCGGAGTAACAACACAGTGTGTTCTGAGCACTGTTTTTATGCAGACATAGGAGGTAGTAAGTACTCCAGAACTTGAAACACCTGTAGGAATTAGTTGCAGCAACTGCGAAGGCTTGATCAATCGCCATCTCTACAGAACAGCTTTAAATTGTTGACCCATTTTGTGGTCCCTGAAACAGGCCTTTTTGTATAATTCTGAAATACACATCATTTTTTCAGTTTTCGGTAACCTTACCTTTTTTTTGTAGTATTTCAAGCTATTCATTGGACTTCAACGACTTGAATTTCAGTAAATAACTGGAAAAATTGGGATGTTCTAAAACGTTTGACCGGTAGTGTACGTGTCTGAACTGGATTATTTTACATCAACATGACCATCATTGCTTCTGGAAATACTCATGTACAAGTCATGTTACAAAATACTTGGTAGACTGTTTTTTTGTATGATCCATCTCTTTACCAAGTATTTCAGCACAGTGAGTCATCTCTATTTCTAACACGCACTTTCTTTCAAAGATTTTTGCACTTTCGCACATTCAATGCTGTTTGAATTATGATGCATGTATGCAAGCATATTTCTGAGACATCCACCTTTTTCACTAAGAATCATTTGAAGTATGCTTTCAGAAACCAGCTCTTCTTTCAACATCTAACTTTGGGTTTTCAATATAACCCTGCGTGTTTTTTTCTGTGCTCCTGTAGAGCTGCAGTCATTAGAGAAAATGGCACTTCTCAGAGGAAATGGCCATGCAATGATCTACCAAAAGAGGAGTTCAACAGCATTAGGTCATGAGTGCATTCAGACAAGGCTCCTCTCGCCTTGCTTAGCTCGAGTATCTTGTATAATAACACTTTTTTCAGTTTGATGAACTGTC
Organism: Dunckerocampus dactyliophorus; assembly: GCF_027744805.1. NCBI lineage: Eukaryota > Metazoa > Chordata > Actinopteri > Syngnathiformes > Syngnathidae > Dunckerocampus > Dunckerocampus dactyliophorus. The sequence goes on along the minus strand of NC_072826.1, from coordinate 8,043,027 downwards.
ACAACATCTATGAAATAATTGACGTAGCTCTCAGTCTCCTCCTCTGTCACTCCCTCCTCATTAGTCATCTTGCCTCAATGCTCAGTTGACTTTGTGCGTGCTGTCAGTCGAGGCGTCTAATCGTCCGAAGTGGATGTTTTCTGCCTCAGTAACAGAAATTTGCAGGGCTACGGGGAAACAGCCGTGGAATTAAATGTGCTGTAGAGATTATGTGTGACAAGGCCTGTGTAAGCTAATGTGTTTTCCCAGTTTTTGACATCCAGTCAATATATTGACACTGTTTGTCACTACAGCGCTGCTTTGGCGCGACGAGTGCGATGCCATCCAAGCCAGGTGACCTGTCATGCTTCGATTCACTGTCACAATGGCTTTGGGCAGGTGAAAATCCTAAAGCCCGAAAGGCTAATACTTATAGACATCCTCTTAGCTGTTGCAAACACTTTAAAATGTTCCTTCAAACCTTTCAGATGCTCTCAGGTAAAATGTGTGCCTGAAAACTTGTGTTAGAAAGGTCAAAAGGTTGGGGCTAAAAAACTTTATTTATACTTAGCAGGGATTGAGCTATAAATTGAATGTACTCCCTCAACCAAAAATAGGCTATAATGAAGTAAACTTCATTAAATTGAGTTAATCGACAAGCTTTCTGGCATAACCCAAGTCTGATTGGGAGGTCAAGCTTAAATGCTTTCTGAGGAAAGGCCCAGTGGGGAGGGTGCTTGGTGTGAGGGAAGGAAGTAAGACAGAAATGTTCTTTACTACACAACATCGAGTCTAGCCAGTTCAAGTCTGCAGTCATTGAATCTTGTAAACATCCATCATGGTCTGGTTCAGAGCAGACATAAAAACAGACCTCTGTGAGCAGTGAGAACAGCAATCCACTACAGCCCACTCATCAAAAACGAATCATTCTTCTTATTCTAATGATTATATTGCAGATTCATTTCATGCAGATTTTCTGTCTTCTTCCCTTACTGATACAGGTTGTTATATTCATGTAAAACGTGATCATTCTCATTGATTAAATCAAAAAGCGTCACCCTTAGTTATCATTTCCTTAATGAGTGGTCCTCAGGACTGATATTATTGTATTGATATTATTAACATTATCAGGATTGCGATCAGGTTTTTATGCTGCCGATTCCGATACCGATCACCCATGAGTGAAATCGGCTGATGCAGATACCTATCACATTGATTAACTGTAAACTAATGGTCACACTTAACAATAAGGTACACAAAAGTACAGTAGTTACTGAGGAACTAATGAAGAACTAATGAGGAACTAATGACTAAGGCACATACATTTAGAGTAGTTACTGAGGAAGTAATGCAGAAGTAATGAGGAACTAGTGAGTAGTGGTTAGGGCTACTGTAATTTTGTGTACCTTATTGTAAAGTGTTACCAAATTAATTATTAAAACATAAAAGCGGGGTGGGCAAAGTGATTTATTTTTCATGGGCCCCAGAATTCCTAGCTGCACCCCTGCCGTTGGCTATATGATCTGAAAAGAGGAACCATAAACTCACCTTATTTTAGACAAAAACATTTTACTTACTGTTTCAAGAGAACATCTATTACTCATGAAACGTAGAGAGGATGAGACGACTTCTTTAAGGAGACTTGGGATGTGAGATGGAGTACATTTGTGGAGCTCTAGCAGGACTTCCAGTTAACACATAAGTGGGCAGACCAGTCGGCGAACCCGGTGTCTTCCACCGCTGAGAAAGTCTGCTCATCTTTAATTCAAGTATTTTTCGTGTTATTTGCTTAGCCTTCTGACTGTCACGCACATACAAATGAGTGTTGTCCAGCGTTTTGGCTGAGTTAGCTGCTGTTTGAATGATGCGGCACCGTGAGCCTTGAAAACTCACCAGACTCTGTCAAGTGTTTGCTCTTCAAATGCCACATTAAATTAAAGCTTTTTAACATGCCACCCCCGCAAGATATTTTTTGTGGCATGTTTTGCAGTCAGCAAACTTTATATCACTCTCACAAACGGCAGGTAAGTTCCACGTTTGTTTTGGCTTTGGCGCGCCCGCGCGGTGTGAAGGGAAGTGGGACGTTGGAGACGACAGAGCAAGACTCTGCACACAGGGATGATGACAGGCAGGTGATCGGCTTTTGTGATCGGCGTTGAAAGGCACGTGCTTTTTCAAGGGAATCGGTGGCTGATTGATCGGCGCATCCCTAGATATTACCCATGAATAGTCAAAACACTAATGCAAAAAGTGAAAAGGAGTCCTTGTAACTGTTTTTTTTATTTTATGAAGAAAAGGTAATTGCCTCTATGAATGCCTACAGTAGAGAGTGTGTAATTAAAAGCCAAGCTTCCAAACAGCTACTCATGAGACTGTTGTAAAACAGGTCAACTCTTTTGTTTTTCTTTGCTACTCCATTTTTGTAATTTGATTCTTTTGTGCTTCTCTGTTGCAGCAAAGATGAAGAGGGTGAGGGAGCTGTGCCAGCAATGTCACTGCAAGAGTAAGGTTATCCTGGGCACGGGGATCTGTGTACAGAGTCAATCAGAACTGTGCAAACCCATGATTGCCATTGACATTTACTGGGGCCCATTTCCAATTAATCTTCAAGGGCCTCCACCTCTTGAAGCCTGATTACGATTTCCCCCCCGACAAACTGGCTAATTTGTAATTGGGCATGTGTTTGGCGGAGGAGCCTCCATCAGTGCTGCTAGATGAAGACATAGTGGGAAAGCATGTAGATGGAAGGACCGCCTGTCTGCATCCTTAAATCATTTTCATACATGCATAATTTATTGTTGAAGATGACTTAATAGTATCACCATTTTAGCACCGGGGGGCATAAACTTAACACTGTGTAGAACGGAAACTAGGGATGTCCTGATACCAGTACTGCAACATTGTGTGTTGGCCAATACAACTCACTGAGGTAGGTTTGCATTTCAACACAGAGACCCAACGTGTAGGGCTCACCTCTTTCGGAACACCGGATGAATGTAAAAACTCTGCATGCTCCTTAACATGATGCTTTTGCAAATGCTGCAGGTGCAGGGAATTTAAATCCTGCACCTTTTTTCTGTTTTATTTTCATACTGTCTTCCTACCTCTGCCACACCATTGCAGCTGAATCATGAGAGAGGAATATAAGTGTTATTCCCTAAACTGTCCCCTGGACCAGTTTGATAACGCCAATCCCACTGCATCCCATCCTCCCATCTCTTCTCCTGCCACCTTCCCCAACTCCTCCCTCTGCTGCAGGCTGCTGCTGTGCGCTGCAGACCAGTGCCCACAGTGAAGCCACCCTGGAATCTTATCTTCTGCCCAGGCCCAGTCCTGGTGCTGCCTGTCTGCCTGCCCAGAGCTGCTTTGCATGCCCTTTGTGCATATGTATCTGTATATATGTTACTCTGTGTGTGTGTGTGTTGTCATTTTTGCATTTACTGTCTTACCAATCAGTCTTATAACCAATTATATCATAGTGATTTTTTTCTTCAGCTATTTTCTATATAGATATGGCCACCAAGTTATCTTAATTAATAAATCAGGCTGTTTTGTTGTTAAATACAGCCTATCCTTAATCTAAACATATGCATATTTAAGCAAATATTATGTATACTAAATTAAGCATTTTCAAGCGTAAAAATGGCTAAATTAACTCAAATACAAATGCAAGGCATTCAAAAGACACATTCAGAGACGTTGACGTAGTATTCTAGATTGGTCACTAGGTGTCAGTAATGTTACTGTAATGTTTGGTGAAACACACAATCACAAGACTTAAGCACCGGAACAACAGGCTTTTATTGCAGGTTTGACTGATCTCGCAACAGGCACAATAATCCTTAATAAAAACACTGGCTGCCGTTGCGCCCGTAACCCACCGCAAAATTAAACTCAACTCTGAACTCCTGAAATCACCTCCTGCCCACCACTCATTCTGTTCCCCTAGGTAACACATTTTTAGCAACACACATGAGCATAGTCTAAAATGGCTTGTTTACTCTTAATATGTCTACTATATTGGGTAAGTGTAATGAGTGTAAAGGTGACTATAGGAGCGGAAGGGTCATAAATAGGTAAAAAGGTTGTAAACACTGCTCCATACTCTAACTGTGAAAATATTCCATTTATAAATAAGAACTCTTACTTCAAATTCACTTATCATGGTTAGGTCTGGAACCAATTAGCCGCTATAAACGAGGGATTACACTACATGATATCTGTTTTGCTAGTCTTTAGTGAAGCACAAAATACCTCAGCTTTTGTTTCTCTTGCTCATTTTCCTCATGTTTCCAACTTGCTTGCGTGTGTAACCTCTTCTTCCTCCCCCTTCTGCTCAGGGTCCACACACATTTTGATCAATCACGTGCGGCTTTAACAGAAAAAAGACCAGAATAAAACAACGGCTCCTTCACTTCAAAGAGCCGAATTTAAGACCTGTTTTATTCACGACCGACGCATGGCGAGTGGCAACTTTTTTCATGTAATTATACTTTTTTTTTTCAGTGTGGCCCTAATAGTGTGCTGTGTGTCAAAAAATACGTAGTTAGCCAAACGCAAAATGAGCGTCACTGCCAAAACTTTACAAATACGTTGTTGTGTCTGTTAATGAGCAGGAATGTACGTAAAGTTACTTATACTGTTTGATTCCTTTAGGTGACTTTCACATGTGATCACATGGTCATACTACGACATTAGACAACCCTGAAACTCCCAGAATATGACATGAAAAACAGACAGAAGGAAAGAGACAGATGCCCGAGAGCGCCCATCATCCCAACAATTGACGTGAGTAATAATCAACATCTCCTCCGACACGCCATTCAAATTTTCTCCCATCGACACCTTAGATATTGCTGGAGGCATTGTTCATTTTTGTTCCACATGGCTGTCACGGCGCAAGCAGCACGCACACGAATGCCCAGCCCTCCAACACCACATCCACTTGTACGTGAACACACACAAAGGTGCATACACTTACAATTTCACCCCGTTTCAGGCTGAAATGGCTATTGACATTTGAGTTTGTATTAGAAAGATGAAATAGGGAGGGAAGGTGGACATAAAACAGCCCAGTTAGACGGGCAGCCTGCTGGTGCACTCGTAGAAATATTTGTTCCCCTTGTTTGCGATTTTATTAATATGAAGAACCAACAGCCAATCATCACTCTGACAGCTGGCAATGAAGCAGTTTTTCCATGGTGATTTAGAAGCCTTTGTTTTCTTTGTCCTTTGTTAACTTTAAGCTGCACCCATCATCTTTTCTTCCTGTGTATCTGCAGGATTGCTCGGGACAAGGAAGGACAGGATTACCTTGTCCTTGTCTCTTTTTGTGTGTTTATCGCTCTGTGATGGAGGTCATTCTCATCATTTCTCAATCAAAATAGTGATCCCTAATACCCTAATAGTTTCACTTCATTTAGCAAAGATGATAGAGATTAATATAAATACATCTCCACATCCCATATGACAGGTTATCACTTAGCTAATGATGTTTTGTTGACGACCACATTAGCTTGCCTAATTTTACTTTCACAAGAAGTATTAAGGCAAGCGTGATGTTAATTTTGAACGCCTAATGAGCTTGGTAGGAGCATGTTCATTAAATAATTCTTGTTACATGTGAAGGTAAGATTAAGCAGCTCATTCTAAAATCAATTTAGTTTAAATATTTAAGGAAAGCCATCACAGTGATAGCTGACAGGGTCTATCAAAGCTGTCAAAGCTTCTCAGAGTATTCTGAGTATTTGAAAACTCCCATCTGAAATGTGTTTGGCATACAATATGTGGCCTATATCTTGATCATGTCCTCGTTTGGGTTGGAAATGAGTCCTGGACTGGGTTTGAAATGAGTCCTGGACTCTGCAAGGGCTCTGCAATGACTGTTTCTTCCCCCTGCCGTCATACGAAACACAACAGGCTGTTGAATTTAGCATTTTGTACAAATGTTAATGCATGCGTCTTGACTGCCAACCAGTCTCTGGTATATCCTGCCTTTCATCCTAATTCAACGGGAACAGGTTCTAGTTTTCCTGTAACCCGGGAAGTTAGGCTTTACAGATAGTGTATGTCATCAACATGTTTGTTGAATAGCTTATCAGGATAATGAAAGCAGGACATACAATACCAGTAAAAGTGCGAATACATGCCAAAATGTTGATTGGTAATGTATATGTTTGATGGACGAGAAAAACATCGGTCACCTTTTTCGGAGCCATATGTCAGTGATACATTTTCGCATTGAACAAATTATACAGTACGCGTTTTCTAAGCATAACTGATAAGCAACCATTGGCTGAGACTAAATGTTTTTTTATCCATTTTGTTCAGTTCAGGGCCTCACAGCCAGGCGGTCTGAACCTCAGCTCTGACCTCTCTGCGTGGAGTTTTCATGTTATCCATGTTAGATTAAATTGAGACTTTCAAGTTTGTCATAGCTGTGAATGTTAGACTCCTGACCGCATCCAGGGTATACCTCACCTCTTGCCCAGCTGGGGTAGGCTCCAGCTAACCTTTGGCCCTGAACAGAAGCTGCAGAAAACAACTGAAAGATATTTCCAGCTCAACTAATGTGCTTCCAAAGTGAGATTAACAGTAGTTATTTATTGTCATTAAAACATGGATTTACCATCAGCATTTTTTCCACTTCATCATTTTCATAATGTGGAATTTCCACATGAATGTGGTGGAATTGCACCTCTCTTTCCTGTTGGATATACATAAATGGGAATGGAAGCATCAATTCCGGCACACGCTTCAGAGACATCTGTTCCCTGCAGGCTTTGTGTCAGAGTTGCACTTCCAAGCAGGTGTATTGCCTTTGTGTTTGAGACAGGGGAGCCGAATAGTGCAGTGTCGAGGAGATCGATGCACCCTGGGAAGTGTTGTCTCTGCCTCTGCATGACATGAGGTTCTACCATAAAGGGAAAGGTCACCTGGCTAGCGTGGCCGGACACCTGTGTCCATTTGAGTGCAGTGATGCACACGCGTGCTCACGCAAGCTTTACATCTGTCATCATTCTCACACCTTTTCCCAGCCTTCATTTAAAGACAGTTTACATTGAGGAAACATTACGCTGCAGTGGTATCAAAGATGCTCCCATAGACTAATCAAACATTTACAAAAATGCTGTGAATTGAAATATCATCAGTACAAAACTATAAGTTTTTTTTTATAAGTACAGTTTCTTCTTGTCATCTGCATGAATGAGTTGAGAAGGAGGAGAGGGGCGGCATTACTGAACCCAGCTCCTTGTGATGTGTCTTTCCCTTTGGGCTTACTATATCCAGATTAAAGGAGAGTTCACAGATAGGCGACAGGCTCCAACACCCATATCCAATCAGACGGTTCCCCGAGGGCAACCATGTGGTGCACACATATGTGGCAGCAGTCGCACTGCATGACACCCGAGTGTCCTCCAGGAGTCCTCCACAAGAATCATGAGAAGCCGTTAGCAACGTTCCAGCATCTTCCAGCGATGTATTAGAAGATGAAGACTTACAAAAGAATGTGCGGGGTTTACTTTCTGAGTGCAGCATGATCACAAACAGGAAGACAAAGGGAGCAGGGGCTGCCTTTTTGAAAGCTCACACTTGTCACTGCGTTCTCCTTCCTTCTGCTCAAATGCCTTTGTGAAAGTCTGTTTGTAAGACTGCCTGCTTCTTTTTTTGCTCCCTTCATGTGACAACATAACGGTGCTTATTAACATCTGCAGGAAGCGCAGTCATGGGAAAAATGATTAGACCACCTTTGTTTCTTCAGTTTATTGATCCATTTGAATGCCTGGTACAACTGAAGGTACGTTTGTTTGGACAAATATAATGATGATAACAAATATAGCTCATAAGAGTTTCATTTAAGAGCTGAGATCTAGCAACTTCCATGGTTTTCTTGATGATAACCAAAATCACTTCAGTTCTTACAAGAATAGCTATAGCATTGTACTGCCAAAAAATGTAACTCTTATGAGCTATTTTTTGTCATTGCTATATTTGTCAAACAAAGGTACCTTTAGTTGTATCAGGCATTCAAATGAACAAGAAACTGAAGAAACAAGGGTGGTCTAATATTTTTTTCCATGGCTGTAAAAGCGAACTCTGTAAAGCAACACAGACTTGAAGTGGTATAAGAAGATTGTTAGAAACAATATTCTTCCTTTCTGATGCCATCACGGATGTGTCTGTTGCAGCATTGTGCCAGTTTTGGGACTGCATCACATTTCGTGAAACACGCACACAATGACACCTGGTCCGGGACGCCCAAATAAGCCAGCAGCACTTCCTAGAGCCATCACACTTGATCGGTGTGTGAATGAATCACACTGGGCGACCATTTCCCTCTCATCTCCTTTCTTGTCTGCGACAGAAGCGGCGCGAAAACCTCAGCTCACATTTTCACTGACAAAAGAGGTGACAGTGAAGAGAAAGTGAAAAGGCTATAATAAATGCTACGGGAGAGGTACAAGAAAGAGAGCGCAGCGTCTGAAAACGGTAACCTTTTTCAGATGCTGATTTGGTATTCATTATTAATGACCTTTCCCTACCTGAGCTAAGCTGTTGCCAGGAAGCCCCTTTGTGTTTGAGCCTGCCAGAAGCTGGGGGACAGGCGCTCCAGCCTTGTTCAGACTTGTTGCCTGATGGATTTCTCCACTCGGTATGTGTCTTTTTCACACACACACTGTTTAATTTGTCCTGCTGAGTCCACATGCTGAGTAAAGAATAGTAGGAACATATGTGGGCATGGTGTTAAAGTTCAGAGAGGCATGCTGGAAACAATTAGGGATCAGACAGGGAAGATTGGTGTTGTGGTATTTGAATTGTCCGTCACTACCTGGCAGGAAGGAAGACAGGCAATGTGGTACACAGCGTCCTCCACTGCCTTCATTTCTTCATCTTGTATTCAATGCTCTCGATCTCATCAAAAAGCATTCTCATGCTAATTGAACTCGAAGACCAACCAAGCATGCGGCGCATTTCTATGCGTGTGTTTGTGAATCTGAATGATCGCCTAAAATGTGCTCATCCATGCTCGCTGCTCTGTTCACAGTGGTTACACCCTAACATCATCAGTACACTGTGAAAGACATTCTGCTAAGTACATTCAAACTTCACTGCTAGCCAGAACAGTGGATGGGGCGATTCATCACCCCACCTGTCTGTTTATCTTGCAACCCCTTTGCATCAATCTGTCATTATTTTTCCATCTGCCTCTATTCATGTGTTCTTTTTGGAGACGAGACTGTAACATGTCATTCTGCTTTTTCTGGTCGATAAGACTAACTGTTATTGTTGTGGAGTCAAACATCTGCGAGGACTTGCCATTTTTCTCTCCAAGGCTTGAAATATTGTATGTTTTCATCTGGCCTCGTTTTACAGATAACATATTTAATTGCAGTTATAGAGTTTTCTCCTTAACTGATTTAACTCCACCCTCAGTCTCCATAAAGCCCTCCCAGCTAAAGATTGCAGACAGCGTTGGTGCTGTGAGACCTCCACAAAGCTCACAAAGCATGTATATATATATATATATATATATATATATATATATATATATATATATATATATATATATATATATATACTGAACAACATTCAATATGGTAACTTTTAAGAGCTACAGAAAGAGAATATAACATGACATCCATAATGGCATCCATAATGGCATTTTGCAAACTCTTCATGACAACTAAACACAGGTAAATATATGGAAATTTCCATACGGCAACAAAATTAAACTGAATTGCTTGTTACTCTATCAAAACAACTATGGTGACAGCGACCAGATCTAATACAGGTTTAGGGTGCACTCACCCGGTGGCGGAGCTACGTGGTGGCCAATGGTGACCAGTGGTCGGAGCTACGTGGAGACATTTCAGGTATCAACTTATTGCCAACCCTATGTGAGTAATGGTCTCGCCTTGGCCACCTCAATGAAAAATGTCTGGCTCCGCCACTGCTGTCAAACAAGTACCTTTTAGTCCAATTAATCAAACTCTGTTTTGTTTTCCTCCTTGGCGCAGTCTGTTTGTTTAGTTGTGAACACAGCAACCAAACAAGAACCAAATCGATCCAAAACCAAATCGAAGAGGTGGTGCGGTTCCAAACACACAAAGCAGTCCGCCCTTGATCTGTTCCGACTGGAAAATGAACCAATAATATAATGTTGATGTAACTACAGGTATTAAGCAGTGACGTGTCTTCAGTTTAGCATTTTAGCATGTTTTCCATTCATGCTCGAGTGCAGCATCTTTTCAGCTAAGTAAAGAGGATAGTTTGCTTGTAACGTCCTCTTAAAATTCACTCATCTATTTTTCTGGTGCAATGTTGCCTGCTCAATTGTCCAACTAGTTTACTCCATGCAGGGTTTATCAGCGCTATTTCACTCACTACTGCGATCCTTTTCCTGTGTTTACATTCATTATGTTTACCGCTGACCGGTTGGAGGAGAGAGCAATGTCACGTGGCTTGCAGTGATGCGTTTTGCTCTGCTTGGACCTTTTACCTTGCGAATATGAACTGCACCGGAGGAAACTCTCAGTGTGTATGTTTACAAACGCCATTACTGATACGGACCAGAGAATGTAGACTAGGCGTGATCCCACACTTAGTTGTACTTGGCCTCCCTTACACACATGCACAGCATCTCACCAACCTTGAGGCCGCGACCTCTGCTTGCACTGTGTATTCCATCACATGCATTGATCATTTCTAAAATATTGATGTCACATTACTGCATTTATTGACAGCAATGTGTTTCATATTCAGTGAGCACTGTGCTATTGACCAATACAGTAGTCCCAAAAGTGTTTTTTTTTTTAATCTGAACAGTGATGTCTCGTTGATCTCAGTTAATTGGTTCCAGACACGACCGTGATAAGTGAATTTGCGTGAAGTAGGATTCCTCATTTAGAAATAGTTAGATTCATAGTTAGAGCATAGGATACCTGTTTACGACCTTCTAAATACAGTTTTTAACATTATTAGAGCCCTCTTGAAATGAAATAACAGTCCGATATTCACCTTTACACTCGTATTACCATATTACCATATATATTATACCGTATATATTACTATATATATGACAATATATAGTAGAAATAATAACAGAAAATAAGCCATTTAAGACATAAATACAACTCATGTGCAGAATTGTGCTTGTGTGCATTGCTATAACTGTTCCCTAAGGGAGCTGAGTGGCAGGTGAACAGGAGGTGATGTTGGGGGTTCAGAGTTAAGTTTCATTTTGGCATGGATTACGCTGCAACTATAGGGATTTTTGATAGGAATAAGTGTGCCTGTTGTGAGATCATTCAAACCTGCAATAAAAGCCTGTTGATACTGCGATTAAGTCTGGTGATTGTGTGTCTCACCAAACAGCAACATCGGTGGCACCCACTGACCCGTGTAGAATACTACATGTCATTCACAGCATCTTTTAATTTGTCTGAATGGCTTATGTATATATTTTAGTTCATTTGGCCATTTTTATGGTTCCAAATGTTTCATTTAGGCAAACAATATGTAAAATTAGCTTCAATATGTATCTTTCTTACTAATAATAGGTCGTATTGAAATACAAAACAGCATGATTTATTAATATATTTTGAAAAAAAACGTGATCGAGTGAAGTTGCATAATTTTAACTGCAAAGTGGCGAAGGGGGTGTACAAGTCACACCAATTAAATTTAGATTAAAAACCAGATGTGTACATATATAAGCTTCACGGGTGTATAAGCCGCACGTGTCCACGTCAGAAAATTGCAGCTTGTGGTGCGCACTGGTCACCATTTGACAGGAGCCAGTCATGAGCTATGAAAAAACTCAAGACGAGCTTGTTAACCCATTGGAAATTGCAGGAGGTCATTACTCAATATAACAGTCTGACTCACGGTGTCATCTTACAAACAACACTAAACTCATCACACAGCAACTTCACACTCAAAAGGCATACCTAATAAATATACAAACATGTGCCAATACAAAATTGAAAAAAGCATCTTAAAGTTTTCCCATAATGCATTTCGTTTGAGCAAAGCATTTTATCGGAGGACAAGCAGCATAGAAATTGTAATGTAATGTAACACTGTTAGTGTGATTCCAGTGTTCTGCTACTGTTACTATTAGGCAAGTAGATTTTGGGATACGTGGTATGTTTTTGCATGATTTCAATTGTCAGTTCATTTGGAGTTGTTAATACATAAAAAATATATATATATATATATATATATATATATATATATATATATATATATATATATATATATATATATATATATATATATGTATAATCGTGTCTTGTTATTTATTTTTCTGTTAATAAAATACAGTAAAAATGGCAGATTTGCACATGGTGATTAATTAATTTTGAAAACTGTGATTAATTTGAACATTTGAATCATTTCACAGCCCTAAATATAATATATATTATGACTGACTAAATATATAATGACTGGACTCTCAGTCATTATGTTCTTGACACAGCAAGTGGAATCACTGTGTTTCTTGAAAAAAAGTATTTTTTCCCCTCACGTGTAACTATCCCACACAATAGTGTAAAACTACAAAATAAAGCCCTCACAAATGACATAAGTGCCACTCTTCATCCTTACTGGAGCCATTTAGTTTGCCCTGGGGGTATTGCAGAGGACCAGGTGTTGACACATTCCCTTGTGAAACCCACTTTCCTCCCTGGAGCAATTAATGGCTCCTTTGAGTCAGACACTCTGGTCCCAAAATGGCCACCTATCTAGAATGGAGGTGTCACATCACCCTGACAACCAGGTCATGCCGTCGGAGTATCATCAGTGTGCGCCAACAAAGCCTGGGGTGAGGGGTCATCTCACCTTGTGATCTCTGTGCGGAATTGATCTGTGTTGTGGAAATAGGTTTTTTGAGCTACATGATTTAGACAGCAGCCAGACACTTTTTTTTCAGTCTCCTGTATGAGTGACCGCATGGCTCACGACATCGGACACAAAGGAACTGCAGTCTAATTAGGGTAATTAGCTGTCCTCTTCCCCACTTACGCACGTAAAGTGCACATGCATGTTTGTTTATGTGTCTTTAGGACGTTTCATAGAAGTGTGTGATTGTCAAGAGGCCTGTGTTGTGGGGCCACAGAGTCAGTCAAGGAGGGGAGCTGTCAGCACGACGGATCTGTGCAGCCAGGGCTCGGCACAAGCAGAGACGCCCACCCATGTCAAATGTCACAGCACTAATCTCTTTCCAATGCAGCCCTGCTATAACCGCAGGGGCCAGAGACAGACACAGCTCATTGCTTTGCACGATGAGCTTCCCAGCAAACCCTGCCCTCCTAAACCGGCATGCTTTCGTCAAATGAAATCCATAACAACCTTTCAATATTGGTTTGACATCAGCTGTTGCTTGTTTTATTAAAAACAGACCACACGTGATGTAAACATTGTTTACGGACAATCTCAATATCTCCACTGTAGGAGTATGTACGTGTCAATGTGATGACAAAATACTTTTTTTCTTTTTCAATATTATTTTTGTTTTATGTTAAGGAGCACGTAATGGGCCTGCAAATTTCTTTGCATGTGCTCTAATCTAATTTCATAGGTGAACATCGTGATGCACATGGAAATAAAAGCAGTAAGACATGCTCAGACAACATATTTGGTAAATAACAAAACAATTAGAGTTAATGTAATACCTACAGTATCTGACAGTGCCAATTATATCTGCACATTATTTTCTTTGTATAGGCAGCTCTTGTATTGGATCTTGATAGATTGTGCAAGTGTGCCTAATAAAGTGGTGTGTGAGTGCATAACAGTGAAAAATTCCATTAAACAAAATGTATAATCCAGCATGTAATGCTAACGTAAAAATAGACATTTTACACACGTACAGTAACACATGGCAGTCATTTGTTTTCTTGGCTCGCCTCTTTCAGTCTCTTTCAAATGGATGCAGCTCATGTTAAAGTCGACCTCTCTTCAAAACGTTTTGAGCATTCAATTATGCATCTGCTACTTTCTTATTCTTTTACTACTGGGAGATGATATACAGCCAAAGTGTCCTAAGGCTGGAGGAGATTCAGAACTTTGTCTGTTATGATGAAAAGGTGAGCAGCAACATTGCTATGCAGATTAGATCACGCTGAACACCAGAGCTTCAAAGCTCTTAGGTTATAAATCTATTTGTGTAAATTAACATTTTATTATATGCATAATTTGTATTTGCCTTTTGGGGTTCCTAAACTGCCCACGTGTGGTCATCTACATGTGTATGTCCGATGCTGAAGTCCTTCGATTGCATTAAAACAGCCAAAGGACTTGCTCTCCTGAATTCAGGACCACGGATAGAGGGATTCATTTGGGCCTTGTTTCAGCACCATGAACAGAGGAACACACTCTTGTTCTTTGTGTGCTATGTGCTTTGTTTCAGAACCATGGACAGATGAACAGCCTCTTTCTTCCAGAACCACAGACAGAATACGTTGTAGTCTTGCAGCACCATGGACAGATATATTGGGTTTAGCCACCTCTGTTCCATCTGTTTTCCTACAAAACAGACAGTTCACATTCTGAAAAGTGTGTGTGAAATGTATTTGACTGTTGGTTCACTGATTGTATTGGGCTTTCAGCACACCTGATGAGGTCTTTTCTTCCTCTTGTTTTTGTGTGTATTGAAATGTATACAATTTGTGGACTGCAGCTGTGCTTGAGTGAGAGCCGGAGTACTTACTGGAAAGATCACCAGTCAATCACATGGCTGACACATTCACGACGGCAATGTAGGGTTTCTATTAAACCTGCAAGCAAACATGCATGTTTTTTTTTTTTTAAGAAAAAGAAGCTGAGGTGGTTGCAAAATTCCCCAAATCCACTGTTATCTATTTGCATTCCATAGACAACCATTAACATTTCAAATGCAGTGGCAGTTTTAAGACTGTATTCAACCAAACATGCACGTATTGGACTGCAGGAGGAGGCCAAAGAAACTATGTATGCAGTCATGGGCAAAAATATTGGCATGCCAAATATGCCAATGCTGTTAGCCTGCAGCCATGCCTGTATGGAATACAACCAAATCAGTCTAATTTATGCAGCTCTGGCCAAAAACATTGGCATCTTTGGCATGACTGTAAATCATGCAACACCACAAAGACATTTCTCAGAATCTTCATGTGGCTATGCAAACACGAATTGCCACAAAATATGCTTGTTAATTGCATGTATTTTTTATGGTCTAGGTTATTCAAGCTAGTTCCTGTGAACAGCCACACCATGAGGCACCATAACCAACATCGTCATCAGGACAGTGCATCATTCCAATCATGGGTCCGCCCATTGTACCACGTTGTATGTAAAGTATTGCCAATAGTAAGTCAGGCATGCATGCAGGCAAGTCTGCCGTGCATGGTGAATGGATAGAGGCCCTGAGGGAAAGCTTGGAGAGCAGAGCACAGTGTCATGCCAAAGAAAGCAAAGTTCCCCCCGCCCCACTGGGGCCCGGTCATGCCGTGAGAACAAGATGACATTACCGGGCCATTTAGCTGGCGGAAGAGCAGAAAGAAGGAGGTGAGAGAGGCACCCAGTGTGTCGCTTTTGTTATATAATGGTTGACTATGTGTCAGCAGAGATGGGGGGGCTTCATAATATAAAGAATATTACATGAGTGTCGCTCAAGTTCATTTTGCTCATGACTGAATAATGGCTCAATGTCTATGAACACTTTACATATTCGTCAAAATATAAATACAGCATACAGGAACCGCAACGCATCTTCACACATCTTCCAAGTGCAGTCCTCTGTATGTGACGTACACGCCTGTATTCATTTCATTATTCATTGAAATATCCATGAACACAGATGTGTTCAGCTCCTGATGTGCTCCTGAGCTATGGTGGCTCGGAGATCGGGATTGTAAACTACACTGCATGTTCACGGGTTTGGTATGTTACTAATATACTGCATGATTATAAGTTGACTCTTTTTATATTGCTGAAAGACTTCAGTTGATACGACTACTGTTCATAATATTAAGAACACCTGCACACTATAAAATCCAAAACGGCAGGTGTACAAACTCTGCTTTTACAAACATATTAATGCTGTGTTTTGATTAAGATAACCATATGGTCATATTGTGGGTGCACTTTGCAGTGATGCAAAACTGCACCGCATCATGCTGACAGCTGTTTCTCAAATGATCTTATATGTGATGCTTATATGCTGTTTCATATGATTGTAAACTAGAGCCACAATAATAAATATACACTGACATTATGTATTGTTACAATCAGGGATTAAATGTTGCAATATTTTAGATATTCTGAAGCTTCTTTAAGCCTGCATTTACACAGGAGTTTGACCTTGGCTGTCAGTACTGTAAACACCACAAATTAGCCTTTAGTCACTTCCTTTAATGTAACATTAATTAAACCCAAATTAACATTTCACAGTTATTTTTGTTAATGTTGATGTGTATTTCTGTCGTTTTAACGGGCTGATGATCACCTTAAAACAGCCATTAATGAACGGAAATTTCTGTTCATCACATTATTCTTACCCACCCTTATGTGCCCCCTCTCAACGCCACTCGGCGGTGCTCACAGACTTTCTCTTTCTGGGAGCCAAACGAGCCAATGCACACGACTCCTGGAATAACAACACGAGGCATACAGAGCAAAACGTTCATGTGTTACTAGAGCGATGCCAGGCAAACACTGAAGGGATTACAAAACAACAACAAAAAAACCCTCCTCTGTACATGGCTTTTAATTTCAGCACCGCGGAACTGTCCAGTATCCCGGCGCATGGAGGATGCATGCAGCCGTCTAAAAGGCACAGAAATGGGATGTAAACACGATCAAACCTCTTGAGAACCAACCACGCCACCAATGTTGCGTACAACAATATCATTTAACGTTGTATAATTAATGTAGCAACAGTGTGAACGTGTATAGGTTTCAGTTGCTGAGCAGGAGCACAAAGGACGATTTTCTCTATAGTTCTCTATTTATAGACCCTCTCCCCTCGGTGGAATGTACCATTCGCTCTTCCCATAAGAAAGCAGGGGGAGCAGAAAGGCTGTTTTTGACATATGCCAAGTTTATAGCGAGTCCTCTTTACTGAAACCTCCCCACCAATGTGGCAGAGGTTGAGCCAATCCTGCTCGTTTAAACTGAGAAGACAACCATAGCGACTCAAATGCAAAAAACAAAAGGGTGCCAAGACGCTGGGACGAGTGAACGTGGGTGTAAATAGGCAGTCAACACGCTTGGTCTCTCGCTTCCTCTCTTCCTCTCTCTTCTATCTCTCCCTTCTCTCTCCCTCTGTTTCCTCTCTTTTATTGTATCAATGAACGACTTATTGAGTAGGACTTAAACAAACGGAATCAAAAGCCTCCATCGGGACCAAAACGGCATCGCGCGCTTGTGATATGAGACTTGGCCACACGCTACATGTGTTTTCACGTCCATGTAAATATTGGCTGTGATAGGACGAGAGCCCAATCAGCTCTGGTACGGCTTGCTTTCGGAAACACATTGTGACCAAGACTTACACCACCACTATCATCACCATCTGCTGCTGTTGCACCCAGCTTCAACTCGCTGGCCGGTCCGAACGAAGATGGCAACTTTAACCAACGGGCAGGTGGACGCCACGGTGCACGGTGTCGGTGTCGGTGTCGGTGTCGGTGTCGGTGTCGGTGTGGTCTCCGCCAGCACCAACGGGCTCGTGAACGGATTAAGCCACAGCCACAGCCCGGCGGGCTGCCCGGCCACCATCCCCATGAAGGACCACGATGCCATCAAACTCTTCATCGGCCAGATCCCCCGCAACCTGGACGAGAAGGACCTGCGGCCCCTCTTCGAGGAGTTTGGCAAGATCTACGAGCTCACTGTGCTCAAGGACCGCTTCACGGGCATGCACAAAGGTGGGTGATGCACGCCGAGACCCATTTGTGTCACATGTCACACGTTTGACAGCACCTGGAGCTAACAGTCGTGCAGGGTGAGATGTCAAAAAAAGCATTTGGCTGTCACGTTGCTCTACAATATGTCTTTTGCAGGACTCTCCTAAATGTGTTTTTTATTATCCACATAATGAGCAAAGACACCCCAGCATCAGAGTCACGAAATGAGAGTCACGACAGCATGGATTTGTGTCGCCTGATAGGAGCAGCAGTGCTCCTTTTTTGGATAGTGTGCACGCATCCAGTCTAGTTGTAAACGCACTTTCATTCACGCCGCTAAATCCATTCCATTAAACTCACGTTTTCATGTTGCAATAGCCGGAGGCTGTGTTTGATTGCCCGCAGCACTATTCATCATCAGTGTGTGCGCGCGTGTGTGTATGTGTACAACTGAAGCAGTTCTAAAATTACACTCTTTTATCTCAAAAACTTGAATCCTCTGTTCATGGTATAGTGCAATCATGAATTAAATAACAAACAAAACGGTGGCCATTCATTAAGCTAAAGGCATCTTTAGATAATCAAATCAGTCAAATGTCTCCCTGTGGTTGGACACGGCCTATAAGGTGTAATATTAATGGCCAGCCTTTCTTTAGTGCAACAGGAATGATGGTATACTTCCCTCTTGCACTTTATTTCCTCCTCTCAAGGGAAGGCAAATCACCATTTAATGAGAGGTCAGTAATTGATCCACTGTACCTGCAGGACATCTCCCACGGGGGCAAAGTACATTAGGAAAAACACATCACCCACTGTAAACTCCTTTAAAACTGTCATGTAAGCATTGTTTCTCATACGGTAGGAAATGTTCATGACATTTTCATGACAAATTATTCCAGAGGTTTGTAAGCATGAAGGAACCAAAGAAAGTGTGTGTTGGAAGGGGTATATTTTATTAATAGCACAGCAGTAGTAGCGACCCCCTGTAGGACAGTTTATCACCAGTGGCCTCAGAACTATAGGTATGGCTCACCAGCTGATTCTTAGAACTGTCTCCTCACCGCGATATACGGCCCTGCTTCCCGCTTTCATTAGCGAGTCCCCGCTGCGCTCATATTTTAACTAGCTGGAGGCACTAGCTACTCCCTGACTCACTCCACATTCCCTGCACAGACCTAAAAAAAACCCACCCACCTTCTATAGACGAAGTGTTCCAAATTAGCAGTAAGGGAGAGCTTACTATGTGACAAATAAGCAACAAATTGACTCTTGCGGTTTTATTTGAAGTAGACAGTAAGAGTCGGAGGCAGTAAATACTTCTGAACAGGATGTTTTGGACCTCCTTACTTGTATTTATCATTATTGTGCACATAGTTGTTTTTGATTACATTTGCCTACAAAAAAACCTACAAAAGTCTATGTAGCTGCCCACCAGAGCACCCAATTAGTTTTTGTCTTTTATACCCTCACTCATTCATTGTTTAGCTTTCCTTACTCATCCCTTTGTCTTCACTTACTTACATCATCGTGTTCCCTTATGACTGTGGTCCCGTAGTGCACATCTCAGCATGAGCCACAAACTGGAGATAAATGACGAGTGTTTCCACTGTGTTCAGCCTCTTTTATTAAAAAAAAAAAAAAAAAACTGAGGGAAAAAAGACATGGACTGTACTTAGTGGCTGTCATCACTAACAATGCAGTGCTTCACTTTGGGATACTGCTTTGGTCCTTTAACTTAACAAAGAAGCACTTTCACAAAGAAATAAGCTTGGTTTCAGCTCGCTGATCCAGAGCTTTTTTTCTGCTACAGCAGGTAATAAATGTTGCTTATCCTGTTCTACAGTATCAACAAGCCCAAAGAAACAGCCTTCCCTATGGTAATGCTTCCTCTGAAGAAAGAGACCCCTATTATAGCCATTGTCAACTGTGCCTGTGATACTATTGCCATAACCCTCCCCATAATGACTCCATGTATCACTGGTAATCTAGTCTTTAGGATTCTGTCCCCTTGCAACAGAGGCTTGAGTGGAAGGGGGTAGCAGGGAGGAGGGTTGTGGGGGACAGAGGTCTGCAGAGCCTGGAAGCAAGCGTTGGGACACCAGTGCAGGCTTCCATTCTCTCAATGATTTTATTTCTCTCCCCTCTGCGACCGAGCCATGCTAATAGAGGCCATTTATAATGGTCACCGGCTGCCGCTGCTGCTGTTGCAGCTACCAAGAACAACGGGCTGAGATACACACTTAGCACACAGAGTCAGCCCAGTCGCTCTTTGGTAACGAACATCTATTCAACAAGGGGAACGTGCGGATCTAATTGAAAGCACCAATCAGCTTGCGCTCGTGAAAACATGATGAGATGTGATAATATGAGCCGAGCATGTTGTCATATTATCCAGTCAACATCTTTGTTTTCCCATGTAAACACAACTGTGGGCTACTTATTCTTTTTATAGTTGAGCGATTTGATCCAAATGACTTGGATAAAGTCGGCCATAAACTTAATGTTGACCCCGATGACTGATGAAAACAAAGGGACAGGGTTTGCTAGAAGAGCTCAGCGAAACCATCACTTTACTATATGGACTCCTAAGAAATTGATATAGTGGGCAGACAACGTAATAAGTGACAGTTATCCATACTGCAGACAGCTTATGTTACAGCTGCCATAATGAGCGCTGGTCATAAAGTGAATTGTGTCTCTCTCACTGATCACCAACATTTTCCTATCCTAGCCTCTCTCTCCAGAAAAGAAGGCTGAAAACTGACTATGGTGTGTAACATGTTTGGTAAGACCAGGAAGTCACGATGCCAAAAACATGAAAGACTCACGCTGTGTTTTATTGCAAGCAATTAGACGTTACAGGCTACCATTAGAGAAGTACCATCTGCAGAAAGAGGGATAAAACCAAATTTGCCTTCGAACAAAAACTGTGTGTGTGTGTTTTTGTCCTGCAGGTCTACGTTAATGTAGCATGCGTTCCGGACGAAAAATTTCACTCTAGTTGCATCATCCTCTCTGTGGGATCTTTTTCTGTCTCCTATTGCATTTGCTTTGGGATCTGTGTGTGTGTGTGTATGTGTGTGTGTGTGTGTGTGTGTGTGTGCTTATGGACTCCTCCCAGAATACTACACTCAGCTTCTCTTACAATGCACGCTCAGGCCCCACATTGTGTCCAGTTTCTATCAAGATGCCTCACTATCGATTTGGGGTGTTTTTGTGGGGAGAATTGCAACATGTGTCCCAGGGGACGTCTCTCCTCACCAAAGTAAAATTGACCAGCAGCGCCACCCTGCACTCACCAGGCACATCGCGGAAAAGCACGGACGTGTCAAAGAGCAAAAAGGGATGGGGCCAAAACTGAAATACACTAAGCCTAATTTGTAAGGAAGAGAAGTGCCTCAGTTGTCCATTGTTGTTGCATTGAGCTGTCAGATGGGGGCCGCCTGATGCCCGAGCACGGAGGCAGTTAGACACATGAGAAATGCAGAGGAATCGGAAGGAGGCGGTGCTCATAGGAGCTCAAGCAAGGATTAGCATGCTAACAGCAGAAGTGGAGTCATGAAGCCTGTCAGGGAGGAGGGACCCTCCTACCCCTCTGACCTCAGTGCTCCTCTCATTAAAACCACTGACCTTTACATAGTGTATACATGGACAGAGAGAGACATTCCACAGGGATGGCTGAGTCTACTCATCTACCCCCATTTTTTTCAAACTGTCAACACTGGCAAGTTTGGTGCCCACATCTGCAAAACTAGAAAAGTAGTGTGCACAATGTAAAGGCACCATTGCTGTACCTGGTTAGCCACTGCCCCACTTAGCCTTAATGCAAGTTGACTATAACTATATCAGCACTGTTGTTCAAATCCCCCGATCCTTGATCACATCTTTTTGCCCAGCAGTTGTGCAGCCTCAGTACACGGCCAGTTTGATAGAACAAACTGTACTCGCAGAAGGAAGTGGATCATCTGGCAAACAGTTATAATAACAGTTCTATGAATGACATGTTTGCCGCACGTAGTACATTTTTGGCACCGTTCAGTACGTGAAAGCTACCACAATAGACTAATCATACCATACCACTTTTTGGCACCATTCCAATGGGTTACGAACGGAAAACAAGTGTCAGGATGCAGTCAGACACTCGACACGCCACTGATCAATCAAAGACTCGAAAAGTGACATTAAAAAAGAAATAGAAGGATTCAAAGTATTGTTCTAGTCTATGTATCGGTATCATCATTAGGCATGGGCCAGTATGAGATTCTGATGGTATGATAACCTAGGACGAAAATATCACATATGTATTTTAAAAAACAAACGAAAAACAACCGAATTATTTCTAAATAAATAATAAATGAATAAAATGTAGTTCTCAATGCAGCCTACTGTGGCCAATCCTGCAACTCAAGTCACAACACAACAAATATTTTGTTAGTAATAAAACAAAAACAAACAAAAAAACTAGGCAAAATGCAAATGCATGCAATCAAGTGGCTCAAGAAGGTCACAACATGAATCATTTTTAAAAACTTGTAATGTTATGTTATTTCGTCATAGTGGCAGGTCACACTGTGCCACAAAGCAACTGAGACGTTGTTAAGTGGTTGCTGCTTGTTGTTCAGTGGAGAGTAAACGCTTTCTACCACTTATCCTCGAGGCCTGTCTCGTTCTGAATCACATCGCCACATTTGGTGTCCTCGACGTGAGTACTATGTCGACCAACAACAGCGCCATTGTACCGGCGCAGGTCAATGCTAACAAGGAAGCTAATGTCGGGGGTTTCAAAACACGTCGAAAGCCCAGTTCCATTGTGAGGACACTACACACGGCGAACTGAACTGTACCGCTTGATGGAAATGTGGTAAGGAGACTTACCTTTGGTTGGCGACGCAGAATGAAGACCGGGTGGCCACATGTTGATGCTTTTTAAAGTGCTGCTGAAGACGGAATTTCTGAATTACATTATCCTCGGAAGCCACTTAATTTACCCGCAGAAAACATTTAATGTTAATAGTTCAGAGATCACGCAGTGTCCGAGTGTATACTTGTGCATTAGTGCGTACTTAATGGCTCTACTTGGCAAGGCGAGGCTCTCAGTGGACGGCAGCTCTGACCTGTGGAGAAGAGCAGATGCTGATAGATAGATAGATCCTTTTTTTTCCCCTACCAGTTTATTAGTTTTATATAGCCCACTGTGCAAATGGTAAGCTGTTTTTATGCTCACCTAAAACTGCTCAACCAATAGCCCAGATCTGAGTTCACAATGAAATCGTTGTTTCATCAACATTTGGCCTTTAGTTTTCCATATGGTTTCCAGTCTTGCTTTCCCATTGCTGCATCCATTGCCTGGATACAAAAAAACCCAACATTTTTCCACAGAATTCCACAGCATTTTTAACAGCTACGCCTTGAAGACGTAAATATATTCTGTTCCCAGGCTCTTGCATCACATATATTATCTTTGCTTTGTTTTTAACTTCTAAAAATTTGACACCTTGGGTATATTGATTTTTTTTCCTTAATACTACTTCTACTCCTCCCGTCCGTGGCACCAGTGGCCGGTTGTTGAAATGGGGAGTGCAATACTTCTGAAATGTAGGAAAGTCTTACAAGTTGCTTTTGAACTGTACCTTTGTTCTTTGTGTGATTGCATTCATTAAGTCTGTATTGCAGTTGAAACCTGCACTGTATTTTAAGTATTTTAGATGATGACATATCAAGACAACTAAATAGAGGCTTCTTGAGAGCTGCACGATTGGCTGTAGATAGTTCTTGACTTGTTGTTCCGTGCCCGCCGCTGTTGTCTCATTCTCTGTATGGATAGTTGCCTTCCTTTAAAAAGATATTCTTTTTTCAGACTCTGAAACGGCTGTTTTGCCCTTTGGATTAGAGGCACTGCCTTCTTTTATCTAGCACTATACATTCAGGAGGTTTTATAAGAGGAAATGTTATACAATCTGTCGCCAGTATTTGTGTGTGCGCAGTACGTTTATAGTAATATAGCTTTTCCCTTGACATTTATCACGTATGTTCATCCTATTTATATGCATATGCTCAGAATATATGCGTGATTATACCACAGAGAATACGACCGTGCAGGCCTTCCCTTTAAAAAGGAATGCTCAATTGTAACTGTCTATGCTTAATACAATAGTAATATTAATATTTAACGTGCAAAAGGGGATGGAGCCCTCACTATGCACATGAATTTAAGGCTTGCTGCAGTCCTGCACTGCAGAAGCTTTGCATGAGGAAATAGCAGCGTGACACAGCAGCAATATGAAAAATAGACCTTAATTTTGTCACCGCTAACAGTGACAGTGGCCCATTAATTCACGTCCAGTCCGTAATAATTCAAGTTGCACTCTCTGCCCCGATGTCATTTATTTGTTTTGAACTTCACCTAATGTATTCCCATTTTTGTCTGTCTCTATTCCAATATCTGTCTTTCACACGGTTTTCATTGGAAAGTCTTCCCTTGCTGGAAAGCCCTGACTTTCGTTTGACTTGCGTTTATTTAAACGTCATGAGCTGAAATGTTTTATCATTTAGAGAATGCTGAGTTGATGTTTATTCTTCCCAAAATGGTAAAACGTAACTCAAAGTGGCATATCTGGGTCTGTCAGCTGGGATGCTCTAAATCAGGGATTACGTGAGTCTTGTACACTTTGTCGCAGACAGAATGCGTGTCAGAGACCTTCGTGCATGTGCAACCTGTCAGTCCACGCTCATGTTCAGCCCTCTACGAATGCACGTACGCCCTCCTCCATGTGACGCATCGCCTTCAGTTTTAACCCTCCCTGATTCCGTCTACTTTCTTACCGTCTCCCTTCATTCTTATTTCATGTTTCCAATTAAAAATGCACCACGCTGACTTGTAAAAGGAAGGTAGGGATGAGGGTTAGGGCTTCCCAAAGATCCCGCTCAATTATTCAAGGCATTTTGAAAATGTGATTTGGAAAAATGGAGGAGGAATACCAAGTCAGGCAGAAGTATCCCAGGATTTGGGTCGTAAATGTAATGAAACCCAGAAGAAACATTATTCAGCCCAATTTATAAGTCGTTACTAAAAAGCAACACATTGTAAAAAAAAGACAACTTTTTTTTTAAACATACCGACTCCACTTTTAATATGACTTTTAAATATCTTAACCTTGTAATGCTAACCACAGGAAGTACATCGCAGAAAATAAAGCATTTTCAGGGAAACAAATCATTTTCCCCCCCCAAGGAAAAAAAATGGGGCCGCACGGTGGTCCAGTGGTTAGCATGCTGGCCACACAGTGTCCACACAGTCTGGACATCGGGAAGACCTGGGTTTGATTCTCCCTTGGGCCTTTCTGTGTGGAGTTTGCATGTTCTCCCCGTGCGTGCGTGGGTTTTCTCCGGGTACTCCGGTTTCCTCTCACATTCCGAAAACATGCATGTTAGGTTAATTGGCGACTCTACTGTAAATTGTCCATAGGTATAAATGTGAGTGTGAATGGTTGTTTGTCTATATGTGCCCTGCGATTGGCTGGCGACCAGTCCAGGGTGTACCCCCAATGAGGAGAAGCGGTATGGAAAAAAATGGGTAGTAAACTCATAGATGGGGTTGATCATATACCGATATTACCGAGTTAATTGCCGACTCCATTTGGATCTGTTGCTAAACAAAACAGCAGCACCCAAGTATGTTAACAGTCTATCAGACGCATGAAAATGTAGCGTCTTAAGGGATGTTGTAAACATCTTCTTTGGTGATTAGTAAGCTCGTGTGCAGGCGCTGCATTGTTCTGGGAGAGCAATGCGTGCCAAGTCACCTTATATGAAGAAATACGGGATAGCGTTTTCTCTGAAACATGTTTGCGGCACGCCCCTAGTGTTTGCGGAGTTAGGTCCAGCTACACGATCATGCCGCGAGTTTCTCAGCGAAATATGGTCGTTGACTTATTATAGCCTGTCCTATCACTGCAAGTAAGAACACGTTGCAGCTTTTCACTCCCGAGTCAGCAGCCTTCATGTAAAATATGACTTCTCCTTAGCAAATGCAAGAACATCTGACGTTAGCAACTCAGAACAGCTTTCTAATTCTTCCCTTTTAGGCCGACTGTACATTTTTTTCCCCAAGAAATATAATGTGATGTTTGTCAGTTAGCTAAGGAGTCGGCTTTGAATGGGTATTTTAAAGGTTCTTTTTGTTTCTACATTGCAAAAACAAAACAAAAAAAAACATTTTGCAGATCAGACATTACCATTCGAGCCATCTCGGCACATCAATGCTTTATCCTATTATGCTGGTTGGGGAGCAGATAGACCAAAACATATCGCTGCGGAGGGAGATGGTGCAAGAGCGCGTAAAACGACACAGAGCTCGAGACGGAGGGAGATGTTGAAACAGGGTGATGTAAGAGAATGCGTGAAAAGAGGTGAGGGAGATCCACGGAGGAGAGATAGGGTGACGAGGGTGCACACAAAGACAGCATATCAAAAAAAGCAGACAGTCTAAAAGAGCGAGTGAGGATATTGTGAGAAGTGGTGCATCCCAAACCACAGACTGTGCACAATGACAGGCACACCGTGAGCATACGAGGAGGAAATGGCTGTGAAGAGAAGGAGGCAAGCAAAAGCTAGGAAGGTATAGAGAGATTGAGGGAGTCCCAGAGACAGATGTGGCCCTCGCTGGCCCCAGCTGATTGATAGCTTCTGGCCCACTTCCATGCCAGGCTCTGACCCCTCCGCCCTCTGCTGTAATTTATAGGCAGAGTTTTAAGTGCTCTACTCTCTGGCCATCATGGGCCAAAGAAAGGAGAATGACCTTCCTTGGAAGGGAGCTGAATTAGACCCCCACTGCTCTCAGCCACCCCAGGAGCAAAGAGTGCCCTCCATATTAGCAGGATCTTACACAACTCATTAATGCAACACAACTTTGGTCACTTAAAAAAATGTTAGATCATGCAGTTTTTTTCATGAGCTCTTTTGGTTCAGCATCAATGGGAATGGATAGCAGAGCAGAAACACCTTGCAAGTTTCTTCTTAACATGAACATTCTAAAAGCATTGGAGGGTGTGGATATTTCATTTGTCATTGTCTCTCCGGAAAGCTTTTCTGCTTCTATTCAAGTGCAGATAACCATTCAGGTCGATCACAACTGACAGTTGGACGGTCTTTGTTTCACTGCTGAGGTAAACTAGACTCTATTGACATAAATGTTGGGACAGACCTCTTTATTAATCAAGTAACGAACCTTAGTTCCCCTTGAATTGTGGGCGTGCGTGACAGAGCTTCTTTGGTGCTGATGATGCAAAATAACAGTCAAGTTTCACAGACTCCCCAATCTCAGTTTAACTATCTTTTGAGTTGTTTAGTGTTTTTTTCCACCCAGGCACTCATTTTGCTCGTATTGCGTCCCGGGTGAAAGGAAACGGCATGAAAATCCACTCTGCAGGTTTATATGAAAATAAACAAGGCCTTGTATATCTGCATTCTCCCTCTGGTGGGCTAACTTGGCTGGCTAGTGGGTGGGCTCAGCTGGGTTAGTGCTCAGCCATTCAGAGTGCTTCTGCAATGCACAAATCAGCCAGGGAATGATCTGGACAGAAAGCCTTCAGCAAATTATTGGAGATTTGCAATTTAATGGCTTCTGAGATCTCTGCCTTTCCTCCACACAGGTTCCCAACGAGACAGAGACTATTAGGCTGGTTCTTTAATCACAGAACAGGAGATGGGAATCCTGGTCATACACTTCCAGCACTTCACTTGCTGTGGAATGATTTCATGGAGTTTATAGAGAGAGACTGAGAAGTGCGTGTGCGCGCGTGTGTGTGTGTGTGTGTGTGTGTGCGTAGGCGTGTGCCTGTGTGTGTGTGTGTGTGTGTGTTCATGCCCACATCACTCTGTGAGCATCCATTATTTGATAAATTTTGCTTCCCCTGGAGCAACCCTGTGTGTGTGTGTGCATGTGTGTGTGTTTGTGAGGGAAAGACAATAGATCCCTTTACAGCTTATTCATCAATACCATGTAGACACACTCTCTCATCAAGAAGTGCAACAAAAATGATGAAAGAAAAAAGCCAGAGGTGAAAAAAGATGTCCTCCAGTGTCATTTTTCAAAATATTGCTCCCACAACTGTTCAGAAAGACCATCAACTAACAAATCCAATGCACCACTAAATGAAGAACACCATCCGGCAACTGCTGCACTCGGAAAAAAGAAATGTGAGATGGCAAAATTCAAGTCACCTTTAAAGCAAGGCAGTCCAAATATTTTTTGGAGGGTCGCATACTGAAAATCCCTGTATGCAGGGGGCAACTTTGACATTTTTAGGTATTTTTTAATTTTGTAGAAAGGCTAAAAAAAAAAGATTTATATATATTTTAGTTTATGACTATCAACATTTCAGTTTCTTCTTTTTACATTTATGTCTTTTTTACTCTATTTCTCCTATTTTTGCTGGGCTTTTTGGTTTAATTTAATTTCTATATGTCAATAAAAACAAATGCTGGCTGCAAATGGCCCCCGGGCCGCACTTTGGACACCCCTGCTTTAAAGTGATCCCTAGTAGCAGTCAGGAAGAATACTGTGGTTCCGGGGCGCTCCCTGCAGTTGTGTAGTGTAATTTAGCCATTGGTTTTGTCTGTTTTCGTTTTGTTTTTAAAACATGTTTATGCTATAACATAAATGTTTGCACCAGCATCTGAACAGTAAATTCTAGCGGTTACTGCCAATGCAATATGCAGTTACCATGTCAGTGACATGGGTACGATTTACATGCAAATGTATCATCCATCCATCCATTTTCTATGCCACTTATCCCAATTAGGGCATGCTGGAGCCTATCCCAGCTGACTTTGGGCGAGTGGTGGGGTAACCCCTGGACTTGTCGCCAGCCAATCGCAGGGCACATCTAGACAAACAAGCATTCACACTCACATTCATACAATTTAGAGTCTCCAATTAACCTAACAAGCATGTTTTTTTGAAATGTGGGAGGAAACCGGAGTACCCAAAGAAAACCCACGCACGCACAGGGAGAACATGCAAACTCCACGCAGAGATGCCCAGCGGAGATTCGAACCGAGATCTTCTCCTGACTGTGTGGCCTGTGTGCGAACCACTCATCCACCGTGCGGCCGCTAATGTATGATCAAAACCAAAACAAACAGTAAAGTTGTTGCTTTGGGTAAGCCTGTCAATACCAACTGTTTTCTTCTGATCATATCGTATATTTATTAAATACATAAGCAACGTGATGTCACAGCTCTGGGCCTCTGATGTCAGTTATAAATGGCTCTCAATGCCCCGAATTGTCCAGGAAATGTTCTAAATGAGCTGGTTGAGAGGAAAGACTGTGGGTATGTATGACGTATGTATGAAAGGGAGTTTTAAAGATCAACTGTGTGTACACAGAGGTTAAATGATTCAGTCCACAATATACAGTCTGGAAATTTCAGCTATCTTGAAGGCTTGTACGAGCTCTGCTGTTTGGGATTAGAGGCTATTTAATGCACTAATGTTAATAAGCTAACCTGCTAATAGTGTGTTGGCATATTATTATGTGATTTAAGAAATGACTGGCTGATGGTTTGTTGGTTTAAGTCATTGACACGTTGTAGAGGACGGATAAACGTGTTTACTCCGTGCATGGAAATCCCTAAGTGTCTTTCATGTGTCCTTCCTATATGGCGAGTGACTAGTGGTCCATGTTAGCTTTGCAAACATCCTAATTGTGTTAAATGGGGAAAACGGGGGGGAGAAGATTAAAATCCATTAAAGTGTTCTGTGCGGGTATGCTATTCCCGGGATGGTGCTTTTGTTCACTTTGGCAAGGCAGAGTTTCTCCTTGAAACCCCACAAACATTGTCATTGTGTCTACCTAAAACGTTGCTGCTGTCGCTGGAGCTCGCTCTTTTATTCACTGTCACACTCGCTTTGCTCCTCTTTGCATTTCTTTTTGTGATTGCCTCTCTCCATCCTTCTTACTGTCTTTGTGTGTCACTCCCATTTTCTCTCTGTCTATCTCTCGCCTGCATTCCCTTTGTAGCCCTGTTTCCCTCCATCGCTCGCTCTCTCTCCCTCTGTCTGTCTCAGCGTCAGATAAGCTCACTGGGGGAGACTTTAGAGGACTCTCCATCTGTGTATAAATAGCTCTGGATGAATTATTGAGGGACCTGGGGTTGCTAATAATCCCGCAGGACCCATCTGACAATGACACAGAAGATGGAGGGAAAACAATTACGTAGGATTTCTCCTTCAGAAGAGAGGGAATGGGTGAGGGAGGACGGGAGGGAGGCGGCGGCCTCTGGGAGCCTCCTTGCGGGGCCCAACATCTTGGCTAATAAACCCAATTAAATCTCCGGAATCAATCGGGGCCCCGAGGGCATCGTCTCTCTTCCTCCCACGGACGGCATGCAACAACAGGAAGTGTAATGATTCATGTTCCCCCTCCCGCGATCGGATCGTCCTCTCTTCTCCATCTTGCAGGTTGGCAAGGCGGACGGGACAGGACGGGATGTCCGCCGAGGCAGGATAATAGGACAGGGAAAGGGAAGGAGAAGAGGGGCGAACCGAGTGGAGAGGTGCACAGGAGAATATTAATGGGAGTGTTTATCCTGTAAGTGTTTTACCCAGGGGACAAGACATGGGAGCTCTCCCGCAACGCAGACTTTGTGTTCTCTGTCACACACTTGATTCCTCCGCAGATAGACTTTTGAATAATGGACCCGACCTCCGACATGTCTTTCTGACATATACCGTTCATCCATCTTTTCATCTCTAATTGGGTCGGAGATGGACTTTGCATTTTAATGTTGCAAGATAAAGCAAACAGAAAGCATCGCTTTAGGTTCTTTTCACTTTTTTGCTTCACTGGTTGAGAATGAAATGACTTTGCTATACCTAACATCAGGTACCATTCTTTAAAGGCAGCAAAGAAGTCAGCAACAGACTTGTTTAAATTATCTTTTGCTATCATATACACATTTCCCTACTTCGCTGTGCAAATTGAATGCAACTTCCTGCTTTGAGCAAAGGTTACAAGAAGTGTCCAATATGGACCAGCTTGCAAAAGAAACCGGGCTGGTGTATTATGCCCTTTAAAAGAACATACAAAGCCAGGAATGATATTTAGGTTTAATGTGCAGCACTTTCAAATGCTCAGACTCCGAGCTGCACCCAAAGTAAAAGTAAAATAACTAACATATATTCTTAAAAAAGGATCAAAAGTCACTCACATATGCCGATATGAATGTTGCCAATTATTTCGCTGATGAACAAAATGTAGCTACTTGCCAAAAATGTCAGTTTCTGACTGGTTCTTTATTAGTTTACTATCCCATTTTGGCAGATTCAGGCCATAGGGGGAGTGGAAATATGGCACTGCAGAAGGTGTCAAAAGTCCAGGTAGCAGCTGAGTCATCTGTTCAGTACACAGCTTCTTGAATGAGACGATTAGGGCCATTCAGAAAAAAAAACATCCAAGGCTTGGAATAAGGCACATTCAGAAGAGCACACGCCTGCCAACGTGTACTCATTTTTTGTACTCGGCACACATTTCGACCCTTGAATACGCTTGTATGCTTCGCTGCACTCTATCAACCCTGACGAAGACGTATAAACGCAGGGGTGTCCAAAGTGTGGCCCAGGGGCCTGTGGCTCATTTTTTTTATTGGCCCACGGTACATTGTAGAAATACAATTAAACAAAAACAGAGGAAAGATCTTTAAAAATTAAGAAAAAAGTAGTCTTTAATACACTTTGATACATTTAGAGTAATTTGATGCCATGTTTGCCATGTTGCAATTGTTTGACCTAAATGCGTTGCATGCAGCTGGATGAGCAAGGACACAATACAAGTGCACACTTGCCCACTCACTCTTCTGGCTCATAAAAAGTCCTATCCCTTGACTGTGTAGTGTGCTCCAAGTCAGACTACAACCACAAGTTGAGGAAGAAAAAGAGTGGATACAGTATTACGCGCATTACTTTATGCTAGCAAACGTCATGTTGTTGTTATTTTCAAGAGACAACTCGGTCGCTGTGGGTTTATTTGTCTTGTTATTGTTAACATGCAGATATATATTTAGTGTTTGATTTCTTTAGTGTCAGACATCTCTTTTGGATACAGGAGTCTGCATTTTATGTTTTGGTTTCTTCTGAATGGTACACATAAAAACCAGGATTCTTGATGAACTGATGTAAATTAGTGCCCAATTTTCATTTTGTGTCACTTATGCCAGATATACAGAACATAATATATACAGTAATCCGTCATTTTCGAGCCAACAATCATAAGTGAATTTCCATGAAGTAGGATTCCTTATTTAGAAATTGAATATTTTTGTAGCTGGAGTGTAAAAAACATCTGTATGCCCTTCTAAATATCGTTTTTAACATTATTAGAGCCCTCTAGACATGAAATAACACCCCTAAAGTCACCTTTACATCCGTATTAACCAATATAGTAGACAGAATAACAGAAATTTAAGGCATGAATATGACTCGTGGCCGTGTGTGTTGCTACAAATGTGTTCCCTAAAGGAGTTGAGTGGCAGGCGGACAGCAACAGGGATTACGGCAGCAACAGTAACTCGTTTTTATTTTTATTCGGGATTGTCATGAGAGATTATTGTGCCCGCTATGAGATCATTCATCCTGCTATAAAAGCATGCTGTTCCGACCGATTGTGTGTCTCAATGAACATTACAGTGACATGACTGACACCTAGTGCCCAGTGTAGAGTACTACATATTGTTTACATCGTCTGAATGCGTTCCTCGGAATGCCTTATATTTGGATTTAAATTAATTTAGCCGTTGTTATTCTTGAAAATGCTTAAATTAGCTGCAATATGCATATGTGCATGGCTCAGATCAAGGGTACACAAGTGTTACATTTAAAATTTTAAACTGGTGGATAGACCTTGGTAATGTTATCAACACAAACTTCAAACATTGCAAAACACACACCCAACATACCAGAGCTTGAGACATCTTCTATTTCTCATAGAAACCCTCCGAAGTTCACTCTTTCTTAAATCTAAAGTACATAACTCGGTGTCCACTCGGTGTTAGACTTTTGTTCAAATAATCTTATTTTACTCTTTTATACACAAAAAAATCACTCTAGTTGCAGAGTTGAGTAATTATTCCATGAATATATACCATTGTAATCATCATGGGGTTTGTTTTTCCATGGAATTATGTTCTTCAAAATTTTCATCGGCAGGCGGACACAAAGGTTATGTACGTTTCACTAATGATTACACAACAGTTATTTTTTTTTTTACACTGAGAATATTTGAATAAAATTTCAGACATCATTCTTTAATTCTAAGTAGAAATCATCACAAAATTATCAGAGAAAATATTGTTTATTTCACAACAAAAGTAGACATGCTTTACATGTAACATTTCAATGTCCAAATATAGACACTTTTTTACAACATAGCCGTGCTAGCGCAAAATAAAAACATGATCAGGCTTCATTTATGGTTTGGTAAGCGTCCTCACTCTACAAACGTCAGAGTGATAGGGATAGTACACATTGTTAGAACAACAATTTAAAATACTACTCAAGTGAAGTTGAAGACAGCAAAGGGTACCCTTGATCCGAGCCATGCACTTATGTTTTGACTAATAATTGGCCGTATTCAACCACGGCACACATGTTTTGGAAAAACCATGATTGAGTGAACCATACAGTTCACTTTTCATGAACAATGTTTCACATTTCCCTTTGTTTCTACTATACTGCGTGTGTTATTTAGGTCTTTTACTCTCCCTGCCAGCCTATTGGAGAAATCATGTCCAAATAGGAAGATGATTTATTTCTGAGAAGGCAAAAACAGATGTGATCAGTAAAATGTTCCAGTGGGAACTAAACAGCTTTAATGAGTTTGGCAGGAAAACGATGAAAGCCCACAAATCTCCATTTACTATCTGGTGTACATTTGTTAAACTATTCAGTAGTGGCCAGGTGCATCGAGGTTAGGAGTTCACCTTAGAAGTCATTCCGCGTTTAATTATTCATATCATACTGTAGAAAGCTAAAAATGGGTCATTCAGACATTTCATGACAAAATGGCTGAGGTAAGATATGGCAATTTGTCCCACTGGATATTTGGGACACGCACGCACACACACACACACACATTTACACACACACACACACACACACACACAGGGTGTTACCAAGGGCGCTTTTAACAAGTGTGGTGTGTATGTGTAGGAGAGTCTTTGTCTTCGAGAGCTTTGTGCTGTTGGACTTTTCCACATTAAAGCGCAAACTTCTCATCGACTCTAATCTAAGTCCAGTTTGTGTGTTTTCTGGTCCGACCCTCACTGGATGTGAGGGTGTGGGGAGTGAAGGGGTTCAGGGCGGTGGGAGAGTGTGAGAGTGTGTGTGAGCGTGTGTGTTTGACACTGTCCTAATGATGCATTTTCTAGTCCATTGATTCCGAGGCTCTGCTCTCCAGTAAATCCTTCACATGCAACACATTAAAGCTCGCCCTTTTTCCTCCTTCGCCAATCGATTAGCACAGCTTAGAGACAGCCTCTCTGGGAAGCAGGGCGAGAGATGCCACTTGTTATCTTTAGGGACTCTCTCTCTTGCTCACACACATACACACACACACACGCACACACACACACACATTTCGAAGGGTCTTATTCTGTCTTGTGTGTTTTTAAATAGCCCGGCTCGGTTTGTTGGTCACTTGGTTTATTTGTGTGGAACTTCTGACTGTTTCTGTGTTGTTTTTTATTCCAAGGATGTTTCCATACATTTTTGTTAAATATGTTTTAAACTTATCTGATCTAGATTGCGTACTTTTAAATTAGGTGCAGCTGGCATGGGATTAATTCCCAATAAATGTCCCATTTTCTGTTACCCCCTACCTTGACCCTGGACAGGAACATGGATGGATTGATGGATATTTGGGGGGTTTTTTTCAATCTGTTGTAAATGTTAACGTTTTGTTTCAACTCAGACTCTAACATGAGCGTCAACATCGAGGTTACGCATGTGTTTTCTTTCTTTTAGTCACTAAAGTCCACATTAACCAGTAAGAGCTGCTCAAGGCGCTTCCAAAGTAGACCAGTAGCACTATTGTAAAATGAATACAAAAAGTATATTTTTATGTTATTTTGCAAGTCTCCTGCTTGCGTCTACTGCTGTGCCGCTCTCAGATTTTGACACATTAGCACATATGCACACATTCTGTACAAAACACACACAGCGCGCACACACATTCGCAGCAGAAATAGGCCACTTTTCTGAGGGATTACGGCGACTTAAATGCACTGAATGGGACATCAGCTCCTTGGACAAACTATTACTTCCCATTAATCTGCTGCTAGCTACCTTTAAGCTAATTAAATAGCTATTTCCTGGTGATATTTACGAGGAGAAATCCCGACCTTTAAAACCATCGGACCAAATAGGAGGGGATATGTGTAATATTATGGCACAAACGGAGGATTGGTGATGTAAGAAGTGAGCTGCAGTTTTGCTAGTGATTGCCCACTGACTAAAATAATTTATAGGTATTTATTCTGTGTTCGGTGAGCTTGTCTTTATCAACACATGGTACGCTGCAGAAATGTCAAAAAGTGTTACATACGCAACTTGATTTTATTCCTTTATTCAGGCATGTGCAGGGGATTCATGGCCGTGCAAATTTCGAATGTTTTTTGGAGTTGAAAGAGTTGAAATTCATCTTACACTGTCATCCACTAGTGTTGAGTACCTCTACATTTAAGAATTTCAATGCATTCAATAAGTGTGTGAGGAGTATTTAGGGCTTACATTTGGAGTGTGTCGTAAGTGAACAATGGCAATTGAAGAGAGAAGGGGAGGGTTCTGGGGCTGAATGTAAATCTAATAATTACAACGGTCACTTTTATTGCAAATGTTGATCCGAAATGGAAGGAGAATGTCAATGTCAAGCTAGCAGGCGGGTTTGGCGGGGAAAAGGGGGAGGAATTTGGCAAGTCATTTTTGTTCAATATAGCTGAAATATGTAATAGAAGTTATTATAGTCATCTTTTTTTGCAGAAATGTCCCAAATGCACAAAAGACCCACGGGTGGACCAGACCTACGGCCCCACATGATGATAATAGTATAACCATCCAACTTGTCCTCCAAGAGAGCTGTTTAGTAATGACTAGTTCCATTATAGTTCCAGATTAGCATGGAAGTGGAAACGTTGTCCCTTTGAATTTCATTCATCACCTGGATATTAATGTTTTGTCTTTTTCTCCCCTGGTGGCTTAGCTGCTTTGTCTTTCTAGCCTACAATGTCTTCTTGGAGCAAGGTCTGAACGATCTGCAAAGGCGACTGTAGGAGAGCTGCGACTGCTATTACACTCTATTATAAATGTATTCACCCTCTCTTTCATAATGCTGCCCCTTAGTTCTGCCTGCCTCGGCTGAAATCATATCATACCGACGAGCAGCATTCATTAATACTCCAGAATTTTCAAAGTTTTACACAAAGAAAAAAAGCTATGTGCACTGAACAGTAATTGAAGTTTTCTTTATTTGAGCTCCCTGTCCACCCACAGTAGAGCGCTCTCCACCAAGTTCATATTGTGGACTTTAAAGTGGGTTTTTATTAAATCGGGCTTTACAGCTGACAATTTAAGATTTTCCGATGATACGGAGCGAAAGTAGGAGTGTTCACGTCCCCTGAAATAGCCTCCATCTTCTGTCTCTCCTCACCATTGTGAGTAATGATCTGAGGGGTCAGCATAGGTGAAGGGGATTTGAGGAATTGCTGCTCACTTTATTGAATTACTATTCCTCACAGAGGCTGTGGTGAGAAGCTCTTGTCTTGTTTTTCAATTGAATCCGGATTCAAGAGAGGTTATTCAGCCGAAATGCGCATGCAGTTGTGATGATGGTAATAATAAAACCTTTCAATGTTTTGCACTACAGCGGTCGATTTTTGGTCTGTGAGCCTGGGTGACTTTTGACTGACGGTAAACGCCCTGTAGATCCAGTGGCAGCAGGGGTAACTTAACCAATAACGTAAGAGGACTACAGTAATCCCTCATTTATGGCATATATTGGTTCCAGACCCGACCGTGATAAGTGAATTTCTGCGAAGTAGGATTCCTTATTCATGAATTGAATATTTTTGTAGTTAGAGCATAGAAAACCTGTTTATGACCTTCTAAATACGGTTTTACATTATTAGACACCTCTGGACATGAAATAACACCCCTATAGTCACTTTTAAACTTGTATTACCGAATATTATAAACATAATGAGAGTAAATGCAGCATTTAAGACATAAATAAGACTTGTGCCTGTGTGGGTTGCTGTAAATGTGTCCCATAGGGGTGCAGAGTGGCATGCGGACAGTAAGTGACGAGCTTGGCATGGTTTACGGCCGCAACAGTAGCCTGTGTTTTTATTCTGGATTTTTAATAGGGAGTATTGTGCCTGTTGTGAGATCATGCAAACCTGCAATAAAAGCCTGCTGTTCTGGCAATCAAGTCTGGTGATTGTGTGGCTCACCAAACATTACAGTACGATTACTGACACCTAGTGACCAGTGTAGAATACTACATGTCATTCACAGTCTCAACACATAAAAGTTGCTTCAGTATGCAGTAATTGGCTGTATTCAACCTCGAAACAGCATGGAAGCGAACAGAAGAAAACTGAATCTGATATTGTTTGGATGCCTGAAATTGGACAGCATCTAACAAAGTTGCATGCCAAAGTTTTCCAGGGCAGCGATCCAGGGCCGTGCAAAACTGAGGTTCAGCTGTGCCGAGGATAAAGCTTTTTAATGCTATTGACTCTTTTGAGGCTTTTACCAAGATGTTCTGAAATATTTAAATGATCACTGGGAGTTTCTCCCCATCTGTGGGTGGGAATAAAAGGATAGAGCGTGAGGAGGGAACTTTTTTTATGTCAGGCTTTTTACAATCCTTGAATTAATGGGTGCGAGATAATTAGAGAATTCTCAGCAATAACTTGTCCCTTAGCTTTCTAGTCTTGGGTGGCGCCGGGCGAATTCTGCTGGCAAAAAGTAATTCATGTGTCCAGTAACAGTGTGAAGTAGTAATTCGGGGGGAAAGATGCCTTGTGATTCATGTGACTTATAAGACAATCATCACCTCAGTGAAGAAGTGTGCCCGGTAAAATTGATTTTAGCAGCTTTCTATCATTTGAACATACAGTATAACATATTTTGAAATAAAAGTATAAAACAAACTTTAATATCACGCCATTTCATCTGAACTGATCATTTGCCAACTGACACCAACGTAGGACATTGCTGGGAGGTGCTAGTCTTCAGTGCTAGCTAGCGCTTCTGGCTGAATGGTGATACAAGTTTGTTAATTCAACGGTAACGCTGCCTTCAGGGCGGAGGCAGTGCCCCAAGTCAGCGCCCTGTCTTTCTGCCTTTCATATTTAATACAGAGCAGTGATTCAGTGATTGATGGTCTTTTTTTGGAATATTGTCTTTGTGCCTCCAACCCCCTGTTTGCCATTCAAAGAATCTAGCGTGTGGACGGCCTATGGCAGTTTCATATGGCAGTTATGATTGAACACTATGAAGTCCGAGCAGCAACTAGCGACACACATGACGTAGCCATAAAAAATAACCCAGCTTCAGTTGATCTATGTTACTCTCTAATGGATGGTTATTCCAGTTGTGAAGTTTTAGAATGAATCATTAATGCCACTGGGAGAGATGTTCAAATTTGAAAGAAGAACATTACATGGAACTTGCAAGCGGTCGGTCCCCTTACTTTTTTTCCCCATGTAAGAACAGCATACATCATGAAAAATTCAATTATATACAAGGAAAACAGTTAAAAGTACTTGGTGACGAAAACTTAGTCGATAGAAAACCAAATCCTGCAAAGCTGCGGGTCAAACCTCAGTGTAGTCTTGCACAGTTGGTGGATTTCACCACAGAAGCTCAACCCATTTTTCCCTCTCACGTCCCCCAACAGTAAGGATTCATGGTCTCCAACATCCCCTTGTTCTTCTCTTTCATCCTCTCTTTTCCTGTCCCCATATTCTCTCTCTCCCTCGCTGTCTCCCCCCCTCAGTGGGTGTGTGTCCCTTTGGGGTGTCTGCAGCAGTTGAGATAAGACGCGAGTGTAGGACACAGGGGGATGGTGTTCACAGAAGCTAGCTGATCTTATCTCCACTCTCTTCCCCCTTTTTCCCTCTCCCATACCGAGCATCCCTCACTGTTTCTCCATCCCGCTCTTCGCTTTCTCCTTCATTCGTTTTACTTCCTTGCCCTTCCTTCTACCCATTCCTATTTACTCTCTGCTCCCTCTCCCTCGCACACACACGCATACATTCTCTCAGATCCCCTCTGCGCTGCTGTTGATTTGAATTTGAAGTGATGGGAAACCAAATTGGCAACAATGACAGCAGAAAAACAAACATCTTATCTTTCTCTCGTGGGCCAATATTGGTCTTAG
This sequence comes from Dunckerocampus dactyliophorus, assembly GCF_027744805.1. Classification (NCBI taxonomy): domain Eukaryota; kingdom Metazoa; phylum Chordata; class Actinopteri; order Syngnathiformes; family Syngnathidae; genus Dunckerocampus; species Dunckerocampus dactyliophorus. Next base: position 8,003,717 of record NC_072826.1, on the reverse strand, counting down.
TCAGATACTAAAAGCCCTGCCAGCATCGGACTTGTGACAATGATGATTTATTGAACGTTTGTTGACTCTCACTTTTTGTGTGTATGTGTGAGAATTGGTGAGCCTCGATGCATTAGAGCGCATTGGAATACGGTGAGAGGCGCAAATGCGCTTGAGTTTCTAGTTATAGTTGCGACTTTTAGCAGCTTTATGGGAGTAGTTACGCTTTACAGCGTCACAAATGTTTGTTAGATTGCAATGTAGAAAATGTTATGGTTAATATTAAGTGTAAATATATGTATGTACTTACTACAACACTCATTCTGGCTGTACTGTACTGTATATAGTCAGATAGACACAGGTAATAATTAGGGTTCCATTCCATTTAGCTTTAAGAGAGGCAGCATTGTGTGGAGGTCACACTAAATACTTGACACTTTCTTATAGTAGTTGTTTTTATTGTTATTATTCTAATACATGACTTTTCCGCTGAAGAATATTCAACTGATTTGCCTTCCGCAGCTGTACTGTTAAGCGCCATCCTATCATTGTAGTAGCATTCGGCTGAACGTGAGCCAAGAGTGTGGCCCTGTATAATAATAATAATGGATTTGATTTTATAGTGCTTTTCAAGGTACCCAAAGCACTTCACGATGAAGTGAACCCATATTTCATTCACTCCTCAGTCACACACTGGTGGTGGTTATCTACGTCTGTAGCCACAGCTGCCCTGGGGTAGTCTGATGGAAACGTGGCAGCCAATTCACGCCTACGGGCCCTCCGACCACCACCAAACATTCATTGGCATTCATACACGAGTGTGGGCAGCACTGGAGGCAAGGTGGGTGAAGTGTCTTGCCCAGGGAAACAACGACAGTGCTTGTTGTGTCCGGTTTCTGGACGACCTGCTCTACCTCCTGAGCCACGGCCGTGTACTGTACATCTTACAATTCACAGCGTGTCACATCATCAATCAATGTTCCATTAGCAGCCATACATACCCACGCCATGACACGACCGCCACGAGCTATTCCTCTTCTTCTGCATATTTTTCTATAGCCTTCATTCTGATACAAGTTGATCTTGTCTGCATATGTCATTGTCCAAATACTTCTGGACATGAACATGTATTGTCACGGTGATATTATCAGAAAAGCAAATCGAATGGCGCTGAAGACTGTGGAAGACTGGGAATGGCACAAGCCCACTTTTTCATGTCAGATACCGATACTGCAACGTTGTATATCGACCGATCCACCCTCTTTTCTCCTTTCTTGTGATATTAATAGATTTGTATGCATGTACTTTGCTCGATATGGACATTAAAGTACGACATGTTCAAACTGTGTCACATATATTCAGCTCCCCTAAAGAAAGAAATGAAATGATTTATGTTATGAAATACAGTTGCGGTTTTGTATTTCAACTTTAAACGCACATCGTTTTATAGAAATATGTCAATATTGAATAAAGCTAAATTTGTCCTTGACCAAAAATCACTCCATACTCTTTCCTACGCTCTGGTGTTACCGTATCTAAGTTATTGTGTGGAGATATGGGGTAATAACTGTAAAAGCAATCTGCACTCGCTAAATGTCCTGCAAAAAAGATCAGCTAGGATAATCCATAATGCCGCGCATAGAAAACATACAAATCTTTTATTTCTAAAATCATAAATATTGGGTCGCACGGTGGTCTAGTGGTTAGCATGTTGGCCAACACAGTAACAGTCTGGAGATCAGGAAGATCTGGGTTCGATTCTCCCCTGGGCATTTCTGTGTGGAGTTTGCATGTTCTCCCCGTGTGCGCGTGGGTTTTCTCCGGTTTCCTCCCACATTCCAAAAACATGCAGGTTAGGTTAATTGGCGCCTCTAAATTGTCCATAGGTATGAACATGAGTGTGAATGGTTGTTTGTCTATATGTGCCCTGCGATTGGCTGGCGACCAGTCCAGGGTCTATACCAGCCCGAAGTCAGCTGGGATAGGCTCCCCCGCCACCCTAATGAGGAGTAGCGGTATAGAAAATGGATGGATGGATCATAAATATTAAAATGGGCTGATTTAGTACATTTTCAAACAGCTAAAAAGGATGCATGAAGCAAACAATAACCCGTTACCCAAAAATGTCATACAGTACTTTTCTCCAAGAGAGGAGGATCATGATCTCAGGGACAAACTAAACTTCAAACTAATTTCAGTATGTGGAATCAAATTATGGCGTAAGGAACTCCAACATTGCACTGAGATGAGCGATTTCAAGAAGCAGTTGATGTTTGCAAAATACAAGGAAAAGGAGCCTTGAACTTGTTCTGGTATGTCTATTTGTATTTAATATTATTTATTTATTATTATACTGATTTTTATGTATGATTATTATTTATTGTGATTGTGGAAAATCCCTGACATTTTATTACCACATTGATACAGTACTTATCACTTTTGTATGTATTAAAAAGATCACATGAAATACAGCAAGTGAATAAATGTACTGCAACAGATGTGATGGGGACGGGGTTTAGGATTAAATGAGCTTTGCTTCTTCCTACCCCCTTTGGACATGTGGAACTGCGAATTGATTTTAACTTGTATGCATGTTGAAATAACATTAAACCATTACCACTGCGCTTAATAGTACTTTGGATTTTTCACCAGACTCAGCCGCACCGTTCAGAAATTACAAATAAAATTGAATAAAGTGAAACTTTGTACCAAAAGTTTAAATCTGAGTCTTAAAATAAATGAAAAAAATAATAGCACATTCAGTTGAAAATGTACTTGAAAAATGGAACACAGTACCTGCCCTTTTAAGGCATTGAGACATTTAAAAATAAATTCCACTTCAAGGTGAACATTTCAGGCTTCACAACTGTCAGTCTGTTCCTCTTTCCATCAGCAATAATGGAGGCTCAGCTGAAGTGCCTCTCTCCATACTTGTTGAAGGAGCACAGAGAAATGTTCCAAGACGGCGGCACATTGAATGATAGTTGCCGCGGTTCACCTTTTTTATTACCGCTAGTTGACTGTAAAACTCGGCGTTCTCCTTACGGAATGTTTAATCACAATTGTGGTGTTGAAACGAACGTGGTGCTGCCGCCTCTACACAAATTGCACATTTGCACACTTTTCTCGTCATTGCACGCCAAGTAACTCCACACAGATGACATGACGACGGCACTAGGCTAATTGCTGGGTTGCATGTGACGTCACACCCAGTTGGAGTCATCAGCAAAAATGCCGCATGCGGAAATCCTGTGGAAGTCGATCAAATAGGGATTTCGGAAAATGTTATTACTAAGATAGTCCATCATAAAGGAAAAAAGTTCAAGAGACACAAAAAACACAGAGAAAGGTGGCTGCTGAACCAAAAACAAGCAACATTTCTACTAAACCAAGTTAAAAATTGTACTCATACTCATGAAAATGGGAAATGCAGAACAAGTTGCCTCACTATAGAAAACTGTAGGTTTATCATTTCCTCATTCCGCATAATCTAAATGCTCCAACTTCCTCTAAGTACCCAATTATTCAATAGACACGATAAATATACCGCCTAGATTACAAAGTCGGGTCTCTTTCCCCTCTTTTATAGGTTACCTTTCCATTTTGTTTTCTTGCAAGAGACCAGGCTTTGTAGGCAGACGTGTTACCCACGTTACTTTACAATAAATTAATGTTCATACGCAACAACTCCATGGAAAAACAGCAGAGAAATGATGAAAGACACAGACCAGAATGAATTCATGTAGACTGAGTTGGTGTAATAATGCAGATAGACATGTCAGAAGCGTTATTTTCTTCTGGTACGTTCACGTTCACTATGTATGAGGTGCAAGATAAGCTTTCACTGCTGTTTCATCGTCATGTTTCCAACTATTTTATGTCTTCATGCAACACACCCGGCACATTCACACAATCGGAGCAAATCGATCTATCTCATCTCTGAAATCATGCAAATGGAACATTAAAACATGGAACATAAACATGAAACTGCAAGTATTTGAAGCTCAAATCTTAACATGAGGAATAAAAACTGCAATAATGCAGTGTCACATTATTCACTTGAGTACATCAACTGCTGGCAACTTGGGAGTTCGTAACATAGAAAAATCACATTTTAACTATGATATTCCATAACTTTGTAACTATTTGTAACTCTGTTCCTGTCCATGTGTACATTTGATCATGTGCTGCTTTTGAGCCAAATTGTGATCATACAGGAATCTCACTGGTCTACAGGAGTTTGCCGAGAGAAGAATACGGTGTAAGAAATGAAGCTTGCATTCATCGTAGTCATATGAAGAAACACAGCGCTGTGCTACAATGGGTTGCAGCCGCTGCTTCTGTGTTTAGCGCATGTCACGCAATGTTGAATGGAGCATTTATTGGTCATTTGGGGGTTTGGATCAGCTCTGAGGAGTTCTATTTCTTTTCCGATTTCCAATCCAGTAAATTCGGCCACTATCTGACCGATACTGGTATTGGATCGAACCATGCCTAGTAAATACTCTGCTTTTACGATCTATAAATTCTGTCTCAATAAAGGCAAAAATGTGACACTGCCTGAGATGCTAGAATCGAACTGTATGTTTATGACTGTTGGGTTCCCCATGCATTTAATACATTTTTTTAAAAAATGTAAACATCTTACATTCAAACTTGATATTTTGACAGTAACATGAATCTGCACTTTCATACCCTCACAATAAGTCCTTTTTCAGACACGTGCGTTGTTTTTGTGCAACATTCCATTACATTCTTATGACAAGAGGCAATTTTTTCGTGTTGAGGCTGATGTTTTTGCATAAGCATAATGGGCATGATGGTTTGTTGCCTGCACTCGGTGTGAAAAGGAAGCTCATGTGTGTTTCCTGGCGGACAGCACATGCATGTTAGCGTTAACACGTCAGGCCCATAGAGGACGAGGAGGTAGCCGAGCTGTCAACAGCCAGCTTCCACTTTGTCTAATGAGTGAGAGGCTGTTAATTAAAAACACCAACAAGCGCAACTCCCTAGCGCATCACCTTTACGAAGACCTGGGGTTAAAGACGAAGCATCCAGAGGGCTGGATGGATGCGGTTTCCACATGCACTATACAGAGCTGACCTCGACAACAAACCACCCCCAGTAGGCAAAACAATCAAAGCAACTGGGATGAGCTATATGAGGATCTGTACTGGATTGGTGTTTTTTCCGTGGGAGAAATCTGTGATAATTGTGTTTTGTTCAGTCCTTGCTGTTCCAGAACAAAATGTTTCTTTGTGCTGGTGCTCATTGCACACCACTATTCTGGTCTACTGCATCCTCACCCCTTTTTCAAAATATCTTATGTTTTTATTCATTCATTGGCTTCAACTGAAGTCAAAAGTAAATAGACCGTATATAAAAAATATATTAGTTGTGCATTTTCTTCTCTGTCACTGTCCATGGTGATGCTCCATTTGTAAACATTTCAGTAAATTGTCACCCACATAAATCATTTCCCCTCGATATGGAGATTGACAGTCTGTCAGCCATCTGACAGTGGCGTGCGCCTCGCTGTCATCATGGGATGGCGAGGGAGAGGCTTACACATTCCCCACGGCTTCTTCTTCTGCCTCTCCTCCTGCATCTCCATCTTCCTTCCACCCCCTCATGTCAGCCCAGGTGGCAACAAACCCGAGGATTGTGGGTAGTCTTGGAACATATGGAGCAGAGAGAGATGGAGAAATGAAAAGAGGAAGGGAAAAAAGTGGGGGTTGTCAGGGAAAATGTCTATCTGTGTCACAGCAGCCAGAAGAGTGTGATAGGCGAATGGATAACTGGCAGCCAGGAAGCTCCGTCACATTTGACGTGTTTCTCAGGCGGAGGAGCTCTCACACAGCATATTGCACAAATCTGCAAGCCAGCAAATATTGGCCTCTTTAATTTTTCCATGCAGACTTGACTGCGCTTATGCCAATATGAATGTTCCGCCGCTGTTGTGTTGCTCATTATGTAGAAAATCCCAAATTCCTGATTAGAATGATGGCGACAGGCTCGCTGTGAGTGTTTCTGTGTTGTTTTTAGCTCTTTGCTGATGATTGGTGCAGCCCCCTCCTGTGCCTCTCTCTTCTTCTTTTGTCCCCAGCTCACATTATATCATTATTTCTCTCTTTTGCTGTGTTTCAGGCTGTGCCTTCCTCACCTACTGTGCCAGGGAGTCGGCCCTGAAAGCCCAGAATGCATTGCATGAGCAGAAGACCCTGCCGGGGGTAAGTCATACACGAGGAGCGCCATGTTGGCCTGGAAGCAAAGACAAGACATACACATGAAATGCTAGATTCATGGTGGCACTTATGTATTCCTTTTGCAGATATAATGCCTGACATTTATTTCAAATCAAAGGGGACTCGCCATCTTTGCCATGCCTGTCACTTTGTGTTTATCACTGGCTGTGCACCAGACATGAGCAGAGCCATCCTTTCTCTTAAATATCTGTCCTCTTGCTCTCCTTCTCTCGTCACTCTGACAGTCACACACACATATAAACCCATAGGGAGAAACCACACACACAGCGTCACATCATAGGCACACTATTTATAGTCCTTCCTCCAGTTTGTGTAAATGAGTGCGCCTGTTTGTGTGTGTATGTGCGCAAGCAGTCGTGTGTGGGCGAGTGTGTGTGAGAGAGAGGGATGAGAAGCCAGTGGGTGTGCGGATGACGGCTATTTGTACATGTAAGTGCATGCTCTGCATCATGGAAACGGTGAAGTGTGCATCATGAATGTAGCTCGTCTTCAGGACGGATGTTCACGTGTTGTAGCTGTTGGCTGTCACATGTAGCGTGCACATGCAAGCAGACAGCGCAGAGCTGCCACTGATGCATGGGATTTTTTTTATATATATATTGTCTTAGGGAAGATATTCATTTCAATATGTTTGCGTGTGTGAGGGATTATTCTAGCATGTGCGCTGATTTTATACTGTTATTACTGTGTGCATGTATTTGCTGAAATTCAGTACTGTTAGTTTGTACTGTAGGTGCAAGAGACTCCATGCACCGGAATGCGCATGCCTCTTGTGTGCATAAATGCAAGCCAAGTTCATATGTGAGCGCGTACACTTGTACACACGTGTGTCAGGAAGTTTTGATGTGTCTCTGTCAGGCCCGGCTCGCTTTGCTGTTTTCGTTTTTTAATGACGCCTCTAGGGAAGCTGACAGTCGCCGTGTTGAGCGCACAGCCTTTGATGTGAGTGATTATGACATCACAGACGTGCAGCGAAAAGAGCGGAGGAGTGGGGATCCTTTTTTTTTTTTTTTTTTACTTCCCAGTTCAGGAAAAAAAATGGAGGCAGACACAGATGCACATACAGAGAGAGAGGGAGAGAGACTGATGAGGAGAGATTAAATATTTGGCCAAAACCAGAATGCAATGTTGTGTTCACACAAAATCTGCTGCAACTGATGTGTTGGCCTTTGTCATCATTGTTTGAGGAAACTAGTTTATACAGCACAGAGAAACAACTTTTTCTAAGGATTCATAGATTTGGCAGCATAGAAATTACGCATCGTTTACATACTGTCATTTTGAAATGCCAAATGCTTTGCCGGCAGAGGACAGTTTGCATTTGATGGAGGATGCGCTTTAAGTAAATAACTGTGATTCTTTCAAACATATTTGGATGTTTGTAAGAGAAATGGAGCAGGAGACAACTTATTGTGCCGAAAACAACCAAGCCATTTACAACTTTTGTAGTATTCCCTCGTTTATTAGGGTTACCAGCTTCCAGACCCAACAGTGATAAGTGAATTTCTGCAAAGTAAGGCTCCTTACTTATAAAAGGAATATTTTCGCAGTTAGAGCACAGGTTTGCGACCTTGTAAATATGTTTTTTTACCATTATTAGAGCCCACTAGATATGAAATAACACCCCTATAGTCATCGTTACACTTGTATTACCGAATATAGTAAGACATAAGAACAGAAAATAAGCCAAAATAAGACTTGTGTGAGTGGCTGTAATTGTGTTCCGGTGGCGCGGACAGGAAGTGATGATGGGGGTTCAGAGTTGAGTTTTAGCTTGCCGTAGCTAACGACTGCAACAATAGCCCATGTTTTTATTTGGGATTTTTATTAGGGGATATTGTGCCTGTTGTGAGATCATTAACATCTGCAATAAAAGCTTGTTGTTTTGTCAATCAAGTCTGGTGTTTGTGTGACTCACCGAACATTACAGTAACATCACTGACACCTTGTGACCAGTGTAGACTACTACATGTCATCCCGTAGAATGCATCTTCTGAATGCCTTGTATTTGTATTTTAATTCATTTAGGCATTGTTATGCTTGAAAATGCTTAATTTAAGCAAAAATATGTAAAATGTGCTTCAATATGCATCAAACACGAAAGAGCATGATTTATTAATTAATATATTTTTGAAGAATCGTGGTAGAGTGGAGCCACGAAAATGGCGAGGGACGAACGACTGTGTATGTATTTTTTGTAAATATTTTTGTGTGTCTGTAAAGTAGGCCTGTCACGATAATCAATAAATTTACAATTAGCAAACAATTTGCATGATAAATAAAACTAACTCAATAATTTTGCCGGTCTTGATATATTGACATTTGCATGCGTGTATGTTTTCGTCCTCTCGCTCTACCAAACAGGCTAGATGACAAGAGAGTTCACTCTGTGCATCCGTCTCAACACCTGGGCGCGTTGGTTCTATAGCGGAACGAACGGAGTGAGTGAACCCTCCTGTCAGTCACTCAGTCTCTTTATCACAGTAAGGAGAGGCACACTGGGCGCTAGCGAGTGCACCACTTTCTAGCTGTGTGTGTCATGTGCCACACGATCTCTCTTTGTGCCTGTTTTGTATAAAACAAATGATCTGATGTCAAGTTTCAGCCCGTTTGCGCATCATCATTTTGTAACATGAAAACATTTGTGACAAAGACAATTGAGTAAATAATACAAAACGGTGAAACTTATGTTTCAGTGATTCACGAAGTTTAACAAGTCATTGTGCACCAAACGCATTTTGCTGCATCTAAAACATGTACTTTGACCAACCGAAACGTTACACCCCATTAAACGTAAACAGCATATTCCACACACGTTGCCAAAAGTGAATCAAGTGTATGTGCAAATTAGCTTGTTTTTTTGTCAGTATTCAGACAATAACAAAAGTGACACTGAATCAAAATCAGTGACTGTGATTTTTACTTAAGTGCAATTTTTGAAATTTTATTTAATTGCAATTTTTGCTAAAAGAGACTCAGAGTCCATTTTATTTTCATAGTTTTTTTTCGTCTTTTTCGTTTGTTTAATTTATTAGGTTTGTTTGTTTACTTTAAAAGCTCGTACATTCCAATGACGATGTTAAACACTCATGAGAAATTAAAGTTTATTGCTTTTGATGCGGTGTACTCGCTTTATTATGCCATATATTATCATGACATTAATGAAAAAATGGTCTCAAAGTAATGTTGACAATATTACATACATATATTATCATGACATTAATGAAAAATGGTCTCAAAATAATGTTGTCAATAATAACAGCAACAAATTATTGGACAATTATCGTCCAGCAAAATTTGTTACCGTGGCAGGCCTGCTGTACGGATTCATTGGGTTTACATGATTTGCAATGGGAAAAATGGCCTCGGTTTCATTGTATAAAATAGGTCAAATGTCTCCTCTGAGCTTCACATTCATTAAAAAAAATAGTCCATCCTTTCTCTCTGGGCTGATGGACCACTCCTCCAAAAATGTTTTTGAAATTGTATAATTTCAATACAGTTATAAACAACAATTAATAAACATACAAGCATAGGAACACATGCGGTTGCAAAGCAATTCATTACCTCCTTGGTTAAAGTAATAAAGTTAATAAATAGGATTCAGCCTAAGAAAGGCAGTGTGATGTTTTATGGCACTCACTTTCACCAGGTTTTGTTTTTTTCAGCTTGTTTGTTTTCTCTATCCCTCCACCCTCCACCAGTCCCCCTCTCACAGGCCAACATAACCAAAACCCTGCAAATGAAATCCCCTTTTCCCCCTTAAAGCTTCTTTCCCCTTCACTTCGCGTCCTGATGCGCTTTTTATCATCAAAGTTGCTCCCCAACCCTTATTTTTAAAAAGTTTTCCAGAGTCTTCTTTCTCTGGCTGCCAGGTGAGCCGAGAGAAGAGGGGATTAGACTTCCTAGTGGAAATGCCCTGTAAGCATGGCTGTAGGCTGTTGGTGTAGCTCAGTACAAAGTCGTGAGGTCTGTGTGTGTGCGTGTGTGTGTGTATGTGTGGTATCAGGTGAGATTTAAGGTAAAAAGGCAACAACTATTTAATACTTCCACTATGGCAGTACAAGTTTGAAATCCCTCTTTCAGTTATATTGCCAGTTATATTGCCAGACAGTGACTGAACACAGGATTATGCAAATTGTCTGAACAAAATGTATTATTTACTGAAGTAACACTAAGATGGACTAATAGAAAAGCACAGAAAAATATTTAGCCAATAAAATTAGTTTTTTTAAGTCAAAATTCCCTTAAAATCTTAAACACCACACTGTTAAGGCCAGTAGCTGCCATGTTTCCAGAGACCTGTCCTATAATAATTGGGTAACTTCAATAAATATTACACTTCAAGCTAGATGATTGCGCAAATCAATTGACTTTGTGTTGTTTTTTCGTAGAAACAGATTTCCCATTAAACTGCTCATTCTGGCAATGGTGATGTGCAAAAACATTGATCACTCCATTGAATCAAGGCAACTACACTGTTCTTTGTTGTTGAAGACGTTTCACCTTCACCATCCAAAAGGCTTCTTTAGTCTGAAAATTGTAGATGCAGAGTTTCCCTATTTATGTCTGTGGTAGGTGTGTCCCGTGGGGGGTAGTCACAACAGAGGTGTTGTTACCGTCCTGCATGACAAGAAGGGCCACTACACCCGAGCCTGGGAATAGAAACAGGAAACATGTAGTGGTCCCATAAGTGGCTGGTTTGTCGGAGAAACTTAAAAGGATTTTCTCGAAGCATAACGTACTGATGCATTTCAAACCCACCAACACCTTCAGACAAAAGCTGGTTCACACCAAGGACAAAAAACAGAGAGCAAACTTAGCAATGTTGTTTATGCAGGGCACTGTGGTGAGGAGTGCAATGACCTGTACGTTGGAGAGACCAAACAACCCATATACCAATGCATGGCACAACATAGGAGAGCAGTTACTTTGGACCCAGATTCAGCAATTTGTTTGCATATCAAAAATAAAAGATGTCCTAATTCTGGATAGCGAGGACCTCTGGTTGGAAATAGGTATGAAAGAACATCAAATTAGAAAGGTCTCTCAAAACAGAGGAGGAGGCTTGCGCTATCACCTATTGTCTGCTTATAGCAATGTCGTATCATCTCTCCCCCAAAGACTGTCTCATTCAGCAGGAATAGTGACCACCAGGCCGGCAGGTGCCCGACCTATTGTTATGCATGACGGTTTTTCACTAGCCACAACTAGAAAAACCCTCCAGAGTCATAAATGGGTGAACTCCACACTCAAACACTTAGAACTGAAGGAGCCTTTTGGACGAAAGGTGAAACGTCTTCAACAAACAAGAGTCCAGTTGCCTTGATTCAACCTTTTCTGATTAGCATGACCTGGATGATTGAATACTTTTTAGACAAAAGTATCCGGTTGTAGTTCTTAATCAATTAATTAATTAACCAGGTCCCTTAATTCCGCTTGAATCTTAATAAATAAGACATCTTAACCATCTGGGGACGGCCCTTTTTTGTTCCAGAAGTGCATAAAACAAGGCATGCTTGGATGAGGTTGATATGGAAGTACGTGGACAGAACCCTGACCTCAACCCATCAACAGAGCTTGTGAGCCAGTGGACAACATATTTCCTCGTAATATCACAGCTTCTTATAAAACTTCGACAAAAATAGTGCTGGGCTGTCTTCATTTCCATTTGCCACTCCCGGGTACACTGAACCAAATGTTCTTTCTGTTATTATTTTCTATGTTTTTCCAGCGCAATACAGAGAAAGTGCGCCAACCAAATGCAACTCATAGTTGTAGCCTGTCTATTAACTCAAGTAGGATTTAAAATGTGTGATTTCAGAGGACTTCTGATTCTGTTTGTAAAAGCAGAAACAAGCAACCCTTAATCAACGATATGCAAGTGCACGGAACAGCAGCAGCATCAGGGGCAGATAATTGTTAGCACACAACCATGTCAGTTCACTGACACAGACGTATTTATTCACATAGCATCACGGGAGGCTCCTGACTTCAAAATGCAGAATCAATCAGTCTTGCCCCAACCATTTCATATTCAACGATACTGCTACATTTATACTGATTTAAACAGCACTCGCTGTGTGCCTGTGAATGATTGACTTTCTTTAAATTTCCCGAGAGACGCAGCATACTCTCTGTGCATAAAAAGATGACAAACAAAAAACAATACACTCTGAACGTTCTACTATAATTAAAACAAGGCTCCTTGAAAACTTTCAGTGTGGGTGTCGACACACAGAAAATCTGGAATATTGAAAGTTTCTATTAATTGGCTGTGAAGTAGATTTTCTTCCAAATAGTCAAACAGTCCATGAAATGGATCTTCTTCAGCGTAGCTGTAAGGACAAAACTAAACTGACATCGGAGGGGATTTTTTTTTTCACTCAAACTTTTCATCTGTGTTAGGTAGGGATGCACAAAAAATCTGACAAACATTCCAACCTCAATTCACACTAAGATACGATCTATTTTCTAAATAACAATGATTTCTGTGTGAATTTTACCACACAAGCTGAATCACAAACAAACTCTGCAATTTTACTGAAGGACTTGCTCTGTTGTTGGTACGACCGCTCGACACTTCCTCCCCACGGCTCAGCTTCCCCGGGTTTACCCGCCGATGGCCGATAACCGTCATCAGCACGTGAGAGGAGCGAGCGGATGAATTAGTCGACTGTTCTTTTGACCTGTCTTTATTATGTACTGTACATGAAGGTACTGCCCAGCGTGCCATGTTTTGGACTTTTTGGCTTTTCTTTTGATTTCTATCATAAAATCCCTTCCTGAAGAAAGAAAGTTTCTTTAAAACAGAACAAAAATAACAATGAGGAGTCCAATACTAATTACAATAATTTCTTTAAAACGTAAGAATATGACCCGGAGCACGGTGTGCGTGCATGCGTCCATCCTAGATAATGGCCAACGGAAATCTAAGCAAGAAAATGTTGATTCCACTTTAATTGCAGATTTGTGCAGCCCTAGCATTAGCCATATGAGTACAGAAAGACATGGGTGCAGTTTCCAGTAAACCGCATCATTCTAGATTTATGATAAACAATTACAATGTCGGTGGCAATGTGGCCTCACAAAACTAATCTTAAAACGCAACCCAAAAAAGTGTGTCCTTGTGTGTGCAAAAGTGTGCAGAGCGATTTCGCTGATAAATGTGGGAGTTTGAGCGATAGTGATGAAAGGCAGACGCAAATCCAATACATCCAAAAAACCAGGGCCTTGCTGCCATATTTGTGATCCCCTGATCCAGTTTCATATTTGTACAACAGCGATACGCCTTTATTGATTCTGGCAAAAAGTCTCCACGAGTAGGAGGCTATGTTTTTGTGCATAAACCTGAGTGTGTGTGAATGTGTGTACATGTGGGTCACTCTCACACATATACATGCACACACACACACAAATCTGGCATTGACTCACACATATTGTCACATATACAATGGCAAAGGCCTTAACCACATTCCCACACAGTGCACGGGGGGGGGTCGCATACTTGAAGTGCAATTAATATTTTGTACATTGACACGAGGCAGACCGCTGATGCGAACAACGCAAGCGTCCACACCGCAAAGACTTCTCTTGTAACGGCAATACCAAACTCCTCCCCAACACTTTCATTGAACAACCTGATACTCATGGAAAGAGAGCACAGAGAGGGAGAGAGAACTACAACGTCGATTGACTCACACTGTAATAGTGAGCCCAATGAAAAAATATAGAACACTGTGAATCAATGCGTCATTTCAGAGCACATACACACCCACAAGCAATCAACGCACATGCAATAAAGCACACATGCTTCAGCCCAGGGGCAAACAAACACCAGAAAAGATGGGAAAGCAAATGAATAGCAGGAAAGAGGTTGATGAAGCCAAATGGGAAGGAGTGGGAGGAGAGATGCAGTCGTGGTGCCTCTGTAACGACTGATTTGTTGCTTATTTTCTACAACACAACCCCCCCTCAAAACCACCAGCAGCCTTTCTCCCAGTTGAGATAATGCCAGGGCAACAAATCTATGACATTGATTGGCTCCTGCGACCCAGTTTCATGGCAGCCTTTTCTCAATAAGTCGCCCTCGTTGGTCGATACCTGCCAGGCTCCTCGGGTGAAGTGGGTGAACAGGTTGGAGGGAAGTTTTGGTGGTTCTGAGTTATGATTTGTTTCTCCCTCCCCAAGTGAGCACAAGTAACACACTCCCTCTTGTCGATGTAGATTAGTGGCGCAGTGTTCAGGAGTCATAGCGGCACGTCCACATGAAAAATGCTGCAGGCCTCGGCGCTAAATCATCCCCTGCCTCTCTCCCAACCATCACCTCATCAACTATCCTAATCACCCTTACCCAAAAGAAAACCGCTTGCCACATGAAACGCTCCAATTAATGAAGCCGGTCCTTGACAGAACGCAGGAGTGATATAAGTAAAGCACACAGCCAAAAACACAGCTCCACTTGGCATCTATAAGACTACATGCTCTATAAAAACACACACAGATCCTTATAAACCCAAATACCTTAATGGGCAATTTATTACCAGTCAACAGTTAAGAGCGCTGCCAAGAGCTCACAAATAAATAATATCAAGACTCCAAATAGGAGCGACATTTTTAAGAGGAGCAATATGCAGCCTCAATGTTAAAGATCACATGCTTGAAATAACAAAAAAAATGTTATAAGTCCACCCCATGCATCCATAAACTTTGATGCTATTGGTAACATTGCCAAGAGGGCTGGTCTTCTATTATTATTGATGGGCGGCACTAGCACCTGCAATACGCTGGGAATTTGAAAATCTGAAAACTCTCCATTGGAATAAATTGCAATATCCATCCATGTTCTATGCCGCTGGGCCCCACTAGAGTCGTGGGGGTATGCTGGAGCCTATCCTAGCTGATTTTGGGCGAGAGGCGGGGTACACCCTGGACTGGTTGCCAGCCAATGGCAGGGCACATTTAGACAACCAACCATTCACATTCACATTCATACCTATGAACAATAAATAGCAATATATATGCTAAATGATTTATATTAGTCTAAAACAGGTAACCCTACATTTAAAAAAAACACCCTCTGGCACATGACATTTAAACCATTTTATCTTAGACATTTAAAGTCCATTGAATTGCAATTCTGCACTATGCGTGCCTCAGTCCCACAAGTCCCAGATTTTGAACCTTAATTTCCAAACTTCCCCTGCTGAACATATAGAATATTTATGGCAATTTACCAGAAATGTTTCAGCCTTTTTGACAGCGAAAGTAGGCAGTGCTATATGTTCAACCTGTGAGCGATGCTGTTTATTTGTGATTGACAAATAAATTGTGCTGGAAAACACACTCATTTCTTATTAATGCTTTAATTACACCATCATTTTCACAATACAATTATGACTTACAAATAATGTTTCAGATTACTTGCACATAGTTTGTTTTTTTTTATTGATTGTATTGATTTGGGACGGTTTGGACAGAGACCCTTACTTCTGTCTTGTATTACAGCATACAACCATATAGTTGGACCAGCTCCATAATGTCTTTTTAAGTTTGGAGTTGGAAGAACTTCAGTGACTTGCACATACAGTAGCTGTGACCTCTATCTCGTACAACACCACTGGGATAAATTGAAGCACAGATGAGGCAGGCCCCAAAAGGCACAGCAGTAGTTAGAATTGTCAATTATGATCTTGTGGCATAACGGGAGCAAATCCCTAAAGCCAGGAGCATACAGTATTCCAGAGGAAAAGCATTCTGTTATACAAGCCACTATATGGCCAATGCTTGGGTTTCGTTTATCTTTTATTTATTTGTTGTCTCACTTCTCTGAAGCCATGGAGGATAGATTCTGTGTTTTTACATCTTTCAAAAAGATCTGTACAAACGGGTGTAAGACAATGCATTACCGCGAAACAATTGTGCAAACGCGTACACTGTATTTCTGTATGCACAATTGTTAAGTACTACACCCACTGTTAACACAAAATGTAACATCCATAACATAAGGACAGAATAATGTTCAACACACAAGTTCTAGCATAAAGGTAGGAGTGTACTGGCCAGGTATCCAAGTGCAAAAGCTACTGTATATTACAGAGTTTCTTTTTGGTTAAATCTACTCATGCAGGAGGGAGTGATCGGGGTGATGCAATCGTAGCGACAAAGATGACTGCAATCGTACAGTACACACCGTGTCCTGTCTGAATAGCCTCATTATGGTTGGGCTTTAGGCCTGATGTTACAACTTCCCATTACCCAAGTGGAGTTTGAACAGATTGTAATGAGAAAAATGAAGAAAGAGTCATCTGACTCAAGGCAACCATTCTCTTTAGTCCAGTGCACCAACTCATTTCAAAAGTGGTGCATTGTACCCTTTCGGCCAATAGATTGATGACCCAAATATGACATTCCACCTTTAAACTACAGGGCCATACACAGAATATGTAATGATATAATCCAGACAGATTTTTTTAATCGCATTAGGAGAGGAAAATGTGCAGTATGGGCATAGACTCCCCGGTGTCAACATTCTAAATTAACAATTTATTCACAGCCTGCCATGGGGACAAGTGTACTGCAGTGGCACGTTGAACAGATTTCTTTAACATATTTTTAAGTACAGACCACACTGGGAAACACACACGAGTAGTGGTATGTCATTCTGAAATTACCTCCATAAAAACACTTGAAAGGCCGCACGGTGGTCTAGTGGTTAGCACGTTGGCCAACACAGTAACAGCCTGGAGATCGGGAAGACCTGGGTTCGATTCTCCCTTGGACATTTCTGTGTGGAGTTTGCATGTTCTCCCCGTGTGCGCGTGGGTTTTCTCCGGGTACTCCGGTTTCCTCCCACATTCCAAAAAAAACCATGCAGGTGAGGTTAATCGGTGACTCTTAATTGTCCATAGGGTATGAATATGAGTGTGAATGGTTGTTTGTCTATATGTGCCCTGCGATTGGCTGGCGACCAGTCCAGGGTGTACCCTGCCTGTCGCCCGAAGTCAGCTGGGATAGGTTCCAGCATGCCCCCACGACCTGAATGAGGAGAAGCAGTATAGAAAATGGATGGATGGATGGAAAAACACTTGAAGGTGCTGTCCCTCCTTGGCTCTAAACAACATCTTTTTCAACCAAAAAAATATAAGAGGAACTTCACCGGCTAGCATCTGTTCGGTTTAAAAGAACAGATCGTACAAATAAATTCATTTCAATTCAATTTTATTTATATATCACCAAATCGCAACAAAAGTCATCTCAATGCACTTTACAAATGAGGTAGGTCTATGAGCCCCCTTATAAATGAAAACATAACCCAACTGAAACCCCACATGAGCAAGCTCAGAGGCAAGGAAAAACTCCCTCTGGGGAAGAAAACGTGAACAGAGCCCAGGCTCCATGGGGCGGCCGTCTATCTCGACCGGTCGGGTTAACCGAGTAGAGGGATGGATGGCAGATCAAGTGAGAAAACAGGAGAGTCTATCTTAGTACAAGGAACATGGAGACGTATCCCTGATATCGGCGTATCAGGAGAAAGATATGACTCAAATGTAAACAAACCGCTTGGCTGTATGGTGGACACACATCGTAAATGTGTCCAACAAACAGCACGTCTACAGTTAATCAAAACATTTTAAGTCCATGTTGTTGCTGCCATGTTGTCACTCAGCTTCATTTGTGGCATGTGCACATACAGGTTTTTTCATGTTTCATACATGCGTGATTTTAAAATGTACATAACTAGAAAGGTTTTTGTACAGTGGAACCTTGGTTTTTGTACGCCCCTGATATTTGTATTCAGTCTTTGGATATTGATGTTAAGACTGGATATTGGTTCTTTGGGACACTATAGTTGGATTCTATAGTTTTCTTCATAGAACGTACACAGAACAATGAACAACACCGTATCTGTCTCTTTCCGTCCTTCTAATATGCAACAGTGCGCTGATGGCTGGTGAGGTGTTCAGGCACATTGCATATTTCTGAGTGTCAGAGGAATTTGTGCTTTTTTTAAAATTAAATACGACAGCAAACACTATTGAATTCAAGAAAGAACTCGTAGCAAAGTATGAAGGCAGCATTACAATAGGATTGTAATGTAAAGGTAGGGGCCTTTAACACATGTTGCAGGAGGAAGGGTTTAACGGAGACACATAAGAGAGAGTAAGCCAAGCCAGTGTGTCTAATGATGATTGCACCTGCTGCTGAAGTTTACAATAAAGTTCAAGTGAGCAGGTATACAGCTCTAACCGTCCACTCTTTAAAGTTACGTTTGTAAAGGACTAGAATGTAAAATTTGTTCTGTGTTAATATTTTTGGGTGTCTGGGATGGATTAATTGTATTTATAATTATTTCTTATGGAAAGCATTGATTCAGTTTTCATATGTTTTGGTTTTCGTCTGACCCTTTATAACGGATTCATTACAAAAACCAAGGTTTCACTGTATATACTGTAGGGGCCAAATTGGAATTGGGCACACAAATGGGTTTGTGGAACAAAAGCAAATGGGCCCAAGCACAGGCAACAATAGAGCAAAAGTCATGGAAATGAATAAAAGTTCTCTTTAATAAGAATAAATACAGGTAGCAGATGAATCAACCAAAACTCAATTGGGTCGACTGGAATGAAACTGATTACCTTTACAAATTCATCTAAATGATTTCATATTCACATTCAAGTTTACTGACTCCTGCCAGTAGACACCATTAAAATGGTAAAATGATGACGATAATTGCTGTATTAATGTGGCTTTTCTACTCCCAAATGTTCTGAATAGTTCAATCTACTCTTCTGATTATCTCCAAGAGCTTCCAGTTTTTCAACGAAAACCCATTTACTCTGCGACCTTCATCAACACACCTTTACTGGTGATACTGGAAAATATAACCGCAATTTAATTTTCTTCATTTGGCCGTATCAAGCTGATATGATAAGCTGGACAGGGAGGGAAGTGTTGCTGGAAAAAATCTTATTCCAGACTGGGTTGTAGCAGCTGCTGAGCTTGTAGCCGGCAGATGTGATAATGACACAACACGCCAGCGAAGTCAAGATAGCGAGCCACGACTCAGGCAGCTTTTAATAATTGATGGCAGCCAAGGCCCAGCATTGGCCAGTAATTGCATTACAGGTCACTTCTCAATAGCAATTTGGGAAAGTTGTGCTGATGTGTTCTGGGTAGCGATCAATAGGCACTGTCCCAAGATGTGGTCTTTCCGTCCTCCTCATCCTTCCTCTCTTCTGTTTGTGTGAAGGAAACATTTTACTTCAGTGACCTACAATGGGGGAAGTCCTCCTAAAAAGGTTTAAATCCCAGTTTTGGGCACACACTGTATATGTAAACCCTGCAGACAAGACAAGGCTGTTTCATTATTTATGCCACTAATGATGCCAGCTTAACCTACATTTTGTCATTGGAAAACAGCACAACTGGACAAAAGATGTTGACAGTAAGAAAAAATCGAATGTTTTTCATGATATTTCTGTCCTCATTGTCACTGTCCAGCTTTAATTTCACATCATAATGTGCTGTAAACATGGCCTTGCAGACATTTGGTTTGGAAGATATTTGAAAGATTTTTTTAAGTGTTTTGTCAGCGTTATATGGTCTATATTTAAAAAACATAGAACCTGTCCTCCACTATTGTTGCAAAGGCATCAGTTAGCGTGTTCACATGGCTGTATATGTCACAATCACAGCTTTGGTTGGGCTATGTTTAGATTAATTGCCATAATGTGAAAAGAGTCGCTCCAGTACTACCAATCGTTCATGTAGGTTTTTGTGTGTAAACTTGATTATGAGAGTGTCAGATGTTGATGCATCATACTGTACAGTATATCTATCTAGGATAAATTGACATGTAATAGGAGGCAGCCTCAGGTAGATGTAGTTCTAATAGAGAAGTACTTAACTTTGCAGTGTTGCACAGTCTGAGAAACTGATGGCCCCTCTGGCTCTGTGGGTGCACTTACTCTCATGGGACTTCTTTTTGTGTATCAACGCAACTTCAACAAACGCAAGTGCCACTGTCTTACAGTGCAACCTTAAAAGGCCAAACAGAATCTGCTCCGGAACACTGGTCAACTTTCGATTTGTTTGGGTTTCGAATAAAGAAGAAATGATCAATGTAACATTTTAATACTGTTGTAGATGGCTAACATTAATAATAATAAACACTGTTCATTTCAAAATGTAAAAATCTAAATACGTTCTGTACACTATAAAATAATGTAATCGTAATGTAATCGTATTGCAGTCATGAAAGCTGTTTAAACAAAAGCTAAGCAGTTTTATATTTTCTTCTCCGACTGCACTGAAAATCAACAAAACCGTGACCTTAAAACATGGTACGTACCTAACTGTGATTATGACATACCGTTACACCCCTACAATAAAATGTAAAACTTATCAAAACACTCTACCTTAACTCTGATGGACTCTGATAGACTCTACTTTTGTCAGGGCTTCGAATCAATCACGACTGAATTGTTGTGGTTGTTTTAGAAGATGTTTTGCTAGTCATCCGAGCAGGCTTTGTCAGTTCACTATGTGCTCAATCACTAGCTGGGACAAACACAAGTCAGACTACATAGGACAGCTCTAGTCTGAGAAATTGGTGCAAGATCTAATGTACTTATCGACCATTAGTATCTACACAGGAATGGTCCTGTCTGAACATGCTTCCTCCTTTAGAGGTAACAGAGGATAAATACATGCTCTTGCACCAATTTCTCATACTAGCGCTGTCCTATCTAGTCTGACTAGTGTTTGTCCCACCTAGTCATTGAGCGTGAACTGATCAAGCATGCCCGGTTGAGAGGCGAATCGTCTTCTAAGACGACCTGACCAGTCCAGTTGCAATTGATTCAATGCCCTGAGATTACAATGACCTGGATGAATGAGAATATTCGCAGGCAAGGGACTATGCTTATGGGCCTTATGGGCTGGAGTCTTATTGCTTTGAAAGTCAGCCACTACGTTTACATGCAGTCAATATTTGGGTTGAGGTCAATATTCTGGTTTCTGAAACATTCGGAATAACCCGTTTACATGAGTAAACGGCATGGAGGCATGGGAAACGTCATGACGCAATGTGCGTCATTTCCTGTTCTTCTTCCTGTATCGAAACAAAAAACAGCAACCGGTATCCACACAAACAACAGCAACACCAGCACGGCGGATGATGAACATCTTTGTTTGCGCTTTGGTGCTAGTACTGACACCGGTACTTGACACTATTCTGTGTCACTTTCTACATTAATGGAAGGCGAGCGCGTGAAGAAATAGGAAATGGAGCCGGAGCTGTGCCATCCATATCTGTGCTACATCCACCAGAACCCCCCCGTACACTTTTGAAGGAGCGTCCATACAAACCCTGCTATGCGTAAGTTCTCGCTCACCCTCTGATAGATTTCGCTATTGCGGTACTTTCTACCGTCAATAAAAGACATCATGTTCCTGTCTTTCACCACACTCCTGGCTGCAAACGTGTGGAGTTTTGCGTGTCGCCATGTTTACAAGTATTTCCTGCCAAAGACACAAGATTAATTTTGAACAGAACATGCACAGAACACAAATTAATGTTCCGTTCGATCGGGATATCCCGATAGGCGTGTACATGACCCAATTTTCGGGTCAGAAAAAGCCTAACCTAGGGGTAATATTCGGGTTTTTAAAAACCGGAATATGAGTGTATTTTTTTCAACAAGGGTTATTGGTGTTATTGCTAATATTCTGGTTATGATAGGGTTATTTGAACGCATGTAAACGTACTCAGTGTGCTTACATCACTTAACTTCTGGTGTGTCTTCTTCTGTCTTGTTGAGGCTGGTTCTTCTTTTGGAATAAGCAAAGAGTTACTCTTTTAAAGCTAGCTGAGCCAAAGTCTTGTAATGCATGCTGAGGTCTTGCATGATTTCCTGAGGTCTACCGTCATGTTATCAGTTCAAGCTTGGATGTTTTCTACGACTTCAGAGGCGTAGTTTTCATGAGAACCGTGTCGATTTCCAAATGGCACAACCTCACCAACTTTAAATGTTCCTCTATATGTGATATCTCACTTGCATCGGCATCTAACCTGCAACATCTGCTCTCTTTCTCTCCCCCTTCCCTTTGGCCGCCTTCCACTGCTGTGGCACGGTCGAGGAGGAGAGTAGAGGAGACAGTAGATTTTACATGCTCCAAATACAGCCTGGACGTGTGTGGGCTGCTGTCATCCAAAGGGAGCAGGGACAAGGAAGTGTTCTTTTGTGAGAGAGCATGAATGTGCATGTGTTGCACGTGACCCAGTGTGCATTCATTGAGCAAACATCGAAAAATGCTCCTTCATCAAACGCTCCACCTTCTATTTCTCTCTCTCTCTCTTTTCTGTCACACTCTCTAATACCCCTTTTAGCATCGCTTTGTCCGCGTTGCCTTTTTTGCTTCTCACCGTTATGTTCTGCCTTTTGTGTGTCCGTCTCTTTTGCTGTGTGCATCGCCCCTTTTGCATGTGCTTGGCGGAGTGTGACAGCATTGAGAAGTCACCAAAGTGGTAAATGATGATAGGCCATCCATCATGCTTTATGGACTCTGTATGGTGCTGCCGTGGCGAGTGGCTGCACTGTGCAGGCAGTAACTCAGAACACTCCATCCCTCCATATAACCTGGCAGGGGCTCTGCTGGGAGACTGTTTGTGTGTGTGAGACATAGGAGTGTTGGTCTGACTCACCCTCCAGCGTGTGTGCGCGTGCGTGTGTGTGCCACAGAGAGTCATCCGTGTGTGAATCTTCACTGGCCTCATGATTCTGGCCTCCATTCTTTATTATTCACCTGTCAAAGAACTGAATGCATAACAACTGTCAGTGTGTCATATTCTCAACTCTCTGCTGCCGCCTCCTTTTTAATACAAGCAGTCATCTTCATCACAACTGTCTTTTTACTCCGATGATGCATTTAAAGGTCAGACTACAGCATTTTGTTATGTAATAAGTTGCATCCATTATCAGTGCCACCCACCTCAGGACATAAACGCGACTAAAACATTATTTCGGCTTCAGGATCGCGTTAGTAATCCACCAATAAATTTTATTTGCTCCACAACTGATTTCAGTTTCTTTCAGTTTCAGTCCTACTACTATAGGTGGTCCTGGAGTGACATAGGAGTTCTGTCTCTGGACTGTGATGTAAGTGAGAGTTTTGGTCTAAGTCGGATCTTACACCTAAATTCTACCTAAATGAACTCCTAAGGCACTCACACTGTACAAAAAATGCATGGAAGACATAAAATACAGCAAAAAAACACAAAATACAAAATTAAATTAAGCAGTCATAAAAAAATAAAAGGCAAAGCACGAGCAACCTTTCCATCTCAATCATAAGACCACTACACTGCATTATTACTGTCGCTTTCAGAGGATCAGCGACATGGCAGTTATGTGTAGCGTTAAAGAGTTTTGTGATATCCGACCATCTTTGAACGCGACATGAGTCGTGACTGTGTATGTGGCTGTGTGCCGGGACGATAGTTGAGTTTGCTGATGTTGTTTTGGCGTGGTTCAACCAACGGTAGCATGTTTTGTTTTTGCAATAAAGAGATTGTTGTCAACCACCTCCTCATCATCTCTGCAATGTCCGGGTATACGTTACGATGCGATCTTTATCCTTAATGATGGTCAGGGCAGTCTGGTGTTGAGTAGTGCGGCTGGGTGTGCATACGCAACCACAAAACTCCGTAAACGGAGGACCACCTGTACTACCACCTGTACTACTTCTAAGACTATTACAACTACTCCTAATACTATTAATAATGATAACAATAAGAAGAGGAAGATTAATTTGGTTAAATGAAAATACAGCAAGAGTTTTACACGTGTCAAAATGCTTATTTACGACCACACATCTCATCAACCAATCCCATGGCATGCACTCAATTCATTTAGGCATGTGGATATGGTCAAGGTCAGCTGGTCAAGTTTGATAGGAGATTCTTATAATGGAAATGCAGAATTCTAAAGCAACTTTTTTATGCAATTGCAACAACATAGATTCAAATCTTTGAGAAATGTTTTGTCAAGGGAGTCAAGGGAGTACTCATAATAAAGCAGTGCCTTTTTGAGATGTTTAGCTCGTGTGAGCGCAGAGCCGCACTCATGGGCGGCACGCCTCCCCTCCTTTGGAAGAGGTGGTTTCAGGCCTGGCACGATTCCATGCACACGCACGTGCACGTGCCATATACTGTATATATGCAACATAAATATGTTTTTAATGTTTAAAAAAGAATAAATGAACACTCACCATCATCCATGAGCTGGAGCTCAACGATGGAATAATATGTCAACGCACAGCAACATGCCGTGTGAAAGATGTAACATTAACCAATCCTACTAACTTTATTTATGCAGGAAGTAGCTGACTGATACCAGCATGTTAAATCTGCAACATCTTGCTCAGTCACTTGCATAGAGCTTCTCTTCCTACCTTTTCTCTTTTCACTTTGACGCTTCTCTCTCTTGCATAACATCCTCCTGTCATGGACCTTTCCACTATTTTCTTTTGTCACCTTTACACATGGAAGAACAATTGCTCTGACAGCATTCACTCTATCTCCCTCCCTCGCTCTCTCCCACGCTCCCTCTCCTCGCCAGTACTCGCCCAGATCCCCGGGGAATCGCATTGTCTGAACCAAATGTGCCCCAAACAAGTCAAATGATGTTTGTTTTGTTTTTTAACCACCCCTGCGTACCTCTGTTTCCTGCATGCATATTTTCCAGCTATGTCGCCATATTTGACAAAGTGCAGTGACACGCACCGTGCTTGCGCGTCGACCGGATGAAAATGCAGCGTCATTATTAAAATAGTGTCGAGGGAGGGCGCAGACTGACAGCCTGACTTTGTCATGCCGTTTGTGTGATAATAACATTTGTATGTCAAGACAGCTTGTTAGCATATTTTGGGAAGACAGAAAGTCAACATTTTTCGTGGAATATTCCATTTGTGGTCCTGTTTTATGGTACAAATCCCAGTCTGATGGTACGTTCGTATGTTCTTAAAAGGTCATGAACCCTACACCATTGAACTGCTACATGAAACTTAAATAAACAAGATAAATGCCATCAAGCAACTATCATTCTCGCTAATTAAAATAATAAATAAATAATATAAAATAAAAGGCTCCTCAATTATGACCTTCACCCTCAAGGACTATCTGTTAGACGTCATTTTATATCATATATGGGCCAGAAAAAAGAAGCCAAAACAAACATCCAATGGTTCTCGCCACTGAGGAACTAACTAACTCACTTCTTTGATTCCCTCTAAAGTTCATGCCAAACTTTGACAATACACCTGGACAAGCATCTTTTATGAATGTCACACCCGTGAGAGAAAAGTGATTACATTTCAAAGTAGGGGAGGGGCAGAGCAGGAGGGTGTAGGTAAAAGAGGGAAAAATCACTTTGATGGATTATAGCTATTTTGAGACAACCTTTATTAACGTTTCCGGACAGGATTCTAACCAGATCCTCTGTTACAGCCATGAGTCAGTGTTTCTTATCCACTTGTCACACTAGATGTGCATTGGCTGTGACATCTGTGCTGATCCTGGATGATGAACTAACTATTACCTGTGATTTAGGGAGGAGGTGTGGTTCTGCCATGTCCTGTCTTTTGGCCTGTGCCGTTTGCGTTTGTCAAATGAATGATGGCCAGCGAGGCATGGGCTCACACTCTTTAAGCCATATTTCTACCAAGGATTACAGTTCACTTTGTCCTGGTACAGTCTGAGTTAAGACCCCTAAACTAACTCAAAAATATTCAGAACATCCAATGAGATCAAACTGAAAAGTGATTATAACCAGTATGTGTTGTAAAGAGATAAATAGAGGGTGGGCTACAAATTGGTATTGAATCAGTCAGTTATTATGGTACCTTCTACAGTTTTGGCAATGAAAAAATTATTTTTATGTATAAACATATTAGCGCCTTGTAGCAAGACATGACAGCCTGCTATTCATTGGCATTACAGGTAGTCCTCACAGGTAGTCCTCATTTTTTTTTTTATTTTTCCAAGTTACGACATTTCATGGTTACGAACACACTCCCATAAGTTATTAACAGTGTACAAAAAGAAACCGAGAAGTGGTTACGTGCACACGTCGGAAGAATACGTAGGCGGAACAAAAAGAAAAAGAAAGTGAAAAGTGAAGTGAAATTAGATGTCATAAAATGCTCAATAGAGAAGTGCAGAAATCAACATTGGCTGCATGCACGGGCCAAGCCGCTCAAACGCCACAACTATCATAAAGGATAAAGATGGTATCTTCCAACATGTGAACGGATCTGCGCCTATGAAAGGGACAGTGATAACTAAGTAAAGTTGTGGTCTCATTATTGAGCATTCCTCTTCTTAGTAAGCCTGTCTCTTCCTCCCTTGCAACGCCCCTTCTAGTGTGTAAGTCAACCACATTGATAAAAGTAAGAAGTTCTGTCCTTTGTATTACTGTTTTGTTTACTTTTTGGATTTAATCTTTTTATTACTGGATGTCCATGTATTCTGTGTACCTTGTGAGTGATTTACTTTAAGTATAATTCAGTTAAGTTCCGACTTACCTCAAACTCAACAATACAGGAATAAAACTCCTTTGTAACCCAAGGACTACCTGTATTCCACATTGGATAGATGAATAGTCGAAATTCCAGATAGAAAAAAAGTCATGATAAGAAAGCCAAGGGCAGAGCCTTTTGAGTGATTGTTGAGAACGGCTGTAAAGTTACTCAAGTAAGGAGAGATAAGGACGTAGTGGAGTATTATCAGCAGGATTTTGGAGATGTGATGCATGTGCAGTTGTGTTAGGCCTAAAGCGCGTTCAGTCTCAATTAACAGCCATGCTCCACATCGAGGTTGTCTTTGGCGAGGATCCAGGTCTACCAATAATTCATTTACTGTTACACATCTTCCTGGGCAGTAAAGGCCTTCAAAGTTCAGCATAACTCGTGCAGGGCCACTTAGTGCAGGGGTCGGCAACCTTTAGCATCAAAAGAGCCAATTTTCCTTTCTTTTGCAGGAAAGAAAAATGGTCTGGAGCCATAAAACATGACAAAGGTTTCTAAACTCCTAAAAGTTTTCATCTTTTTCAAATTTTAGCTTTTTTACAACAACAGAATTCAACTAACAGAAGTGCAGAGTGCATGTGTAGGACTACTTTGAAATAATTTAAACACTGAACTACACTGGAAAAAATGGGTTTTTTTGCCACAGTAAATGTTACTTTAGTTATACATGTAAACCATGCGAGAAAACCGTAGTTAATGTATTCATTTAAATAGATGGGAGAATAGATGGTGTGATACTTTTATGAACCATTCTTTCATTGATTCTCCTTCTGTGAATGGCTTCCTCCTCCTTACGATTTCCAGTGCAGTCACAAAGCTAGCAGCTGTAGTACAGTTTGGAGCCTTCATCCACTTCCTGAAAGTATGTTTGTTCTGCTCAACCTTCTGTAGTAGTTCCGAAATTGCTCCCTTACGGCCATCGGCAGTTGGGTACTTTTCAGAAAAAGCTGAGTGCTTGTTTTAAAAACGTTACAGTTTCTGTTGTTTGCTGACTTATCGCCACATTTCAAGCACACGGTTGGGTAAGTCAGCGTCATTGGCCATGAAGGCAAAGGAATATATCCATTCAGAATTAAACTCTATTTCTTCTGATATTTTTCTTTTCAGGGACATATTCATGGTTAGCTTACCGTGGGGGTAACACACTGTCAAAACGTCTTTTTTGTGTCTCACTGACTGAACAAACTGAGCCCTCCCCTCTCCCCTTGATCATCCAATCAGCAGTCAGAACGCAGTCAGAACCTGTGTAGTCTCCCCAGCTACTTTGTCCAGCTCCTCCCGGTGGATCGTGAGGCATTCCCAGGCCAGTTGAGAGACATAGTCTCTCCAACGTGTCCTGGGTCTTCCCCGAGGCCTCCTACCGGTTGGACGTGCCCTGAACACCTCCCCTGGGAGGCGTCCAGGGGGCACCCTGACCAGATGCCCAAGCAACCTCATCTGGCTCCTCTCAATGCGGAGGAACAGCAGTTCTAGTCCAAGCTTCTCCCGGATGACAGTCCTTGTCACCTTATCTTGAAGGGAGAGCTCAGCCACCCTACGGAGAAAACTAATTTCGGCCGCTTTTACCCGCAAGCGTGTCCTTTTGGTCACTACCCAAAGCTCAGGACCATAGGTGATAATAGGAATGTAGATCAACCGGTAAAATGAGAGCTTTGCCTTTCGGCTGAGCTCCCTCTTCACCACAACGGACCGATGCAGAGTCCACATCACTGCCGCACCAATCCGCCTATCATTCTCCCGTTCCATTCTACCCTCACTCGTGAGGTAGAGGTACTTAAACTCCTCCACTTGGGGCACGATCTCATCCCCAACCCGGAGATGGCACTCCACCCTTTTCCGACTGAGAACCATGGACTCGGACTTGGATGTGCTGATTCTCATCCTAGCCACTTCACACTCAGCTGTGAACTGTTCCAGTGAGAGTTGAAGGTCACGGCTCGATGAAGCCAGCAGGACCACACCATCTACAAAAAGCACAGACCTAATCCTGCAGGCACCAAACCGGAACCCCTCAACGCCTTGGCTGCACCTAGAAATTCTGTCTATAAAAGTAATGAACAGAATCTGTGACAAAGGGCTGCCCAGGCGGAGTCCAACCCTCACTGGAAACAGGTCCAAATTATTGCCAGCAACGCGAACCAAACTCTGACACCAGTCACACAGGGGACGAACCACCTGAATTAGGTGGACCGGTACCCCGTATTCCCGAAATTCCTCTTCTTTCAGGTCCTGAAGCAGCAAAACATCACCAGACCATCACACTACCACCACCATATTTTACTGTTGCTATGATGTTGGTATGAGGGGTTAATCACTTTTTCACACAGGGCCATATAGGTTTGGCTTTTTTTAATGCGTTCAGTTGTGTTGTCATTGACTAATATTTTTTTGATGATCTGAAACATTTAAGTGTGACAAACAAGAATAAGAAATCCGGTTGGGGGCAAACACTTTTTCACACCGCTGCATTTGTCACCTCCCTTCTAAATCTACCTGATGTAGTAGTTGTCACATAAAACTCTTTGCAATGCACCGGGATGCAAATAAAACGAGGGTCTATGTGAACTCCAGCTAATAAATGACAGTACATTCAGTCCAAGTGGGAAACATCTGCATCGCTCAAACACCACTGCAGTTGGAAAAGGTTTGTTAAATCTTCCCTAATCTCAAAGACATCTGTTTTTCCAACAAGCATAATTGTCTCCCTATGGATAATGCCTTCCTATACTTTAAGTAAGCTTTCCTGCAGATGGCCTTCTGTTATTTTATGTGTTCTGTCTCGGTGACTGTCGCATCTCACGCAATCTACACAGTTGGTCTTTTATTTGTTGCCATCATGAAGTGTGAACCCGAACATTATTTTCCAGGAAGTAACAACCCATTCAAATAATCGTCAGGTAATTTGTGACTCATGACGGTGGCTACAATGCATGCGTGCAGTCTATTAGCACAACAATAGATAACCTTCCATGTGGGTGACAGTGATGGTGGGAGACACACTGTAGATGATGTGTTCTCCATCTCTGCTGGAGTGAGCTTCGTAAGAAAAACAGACGTTCAGAATACAAATATGGTCATAACTGAATGGTACCATGCTAATTATGATAACTAGCCACGTGTTTAACACAGCAGGACAAATGACAACTCAACATTTTGCTGAATTGTGCTTTTCAAAATGTATACTTCTGACGTAAACAATTTTAATGCTATGGCATGTATTCAGTGAGTACATCCATCAGACTCTTCCTTATGTACAGTCATATAGGAATTATTGTCTCATAATGTGAGAGATATAAAATGGTGTCATGCTATTGGATACATAGATATGTACAGTAATCCCATGTTTTTCGCGGTTAATTGGTTCCAGACTCGACCGTGATAAGTGAATTCCGCAAAGTGGGATTCCTGATTGATAAATTAAATATTTTAGTATTTTCCTAGAAAACCTGTTTACGACTTTCTAAATACGGATTTTACCATTACTAGAGCCCATTATTAGAGCCCTCTAGACATGAACTAACACCCCTATACCGAGTATAGTAGATATAATAAGAGTGAATAAGGCATTTAAGACATAGATAAGACTCATGCTTGTGTGTGTTGCTATTTTTGTTTTTGGGGACAATCACGTCAAGAATCACGTCTTCAGTGAAGGTGAAAGTAACCCTTTCAGTCATCATTTATTTGTATTTATATGCATTTTGAATTTTTTTTCTTCATGTAAAACTATTATATAAAAATGTGTAAAACAGCAAGTAAAAAAAAAAATTGTGTTAACATTTTTGGCTTTCTGGACCGAATTAGATTTACATTATTTCTTATGGGAAAAATGTATTTGATTAGCGTC
This sequence comes from Dunckerocampus dactyliophorus, assembly GCF_027744805.1. Taxonomy (NCBI): domain Eukaryota; kingdom Metazoa; phylum Chordata; class Actinopteri; order Syngnathiformes; family Syngnathidae; genus Dunckerocampus; species Dunckerocampus dactyliophorus. The sequence continues at coordinate 7,973,036 of NC_072826.1, read as the reverse complement.
CGTTTTGGTTAGAGTTGGATCTGGATCGAATTAAGGACGCTAACCAAGGTTCCACTCTACTCATTAACACGCTTTAACACTACAGTACACATAACTGCCAGGTCGCTGATCCTCTGAATGCGACAGTAATAACAAAGCAGTGTGGTGGTCTTGTTATTGAGATGGAAAGGTTACTAGTGTTTTTATTTTTTTTTTTAACTTTCATTTAATTCTTGTATTTAGTGTTTTGTTACTGTATTTTATGTCCTTCATATGTTCTGTGTACAGTGTGAGTGCCTTAGGAGTTAATTTAGGTATAATTTAGGTATAAGATCTGACTTACACAAAAAATCGACTCCTAAAATCTAAAACCTACAGAGTGTAGGAACGGACCCCGAGGACCACCTGTATGTGGAGTTAAACCTTTCTATGCTTGGTGAATTTAGTTTACATCCCATGTATGTAGTTTTCCAGGAGTACTTTGTCATCATTAATAACATGGCGTGTATTTTCAAACTTCATGATTTCACTCCAAGCAGAATTAAAGGGTGTTAGTAGTCTGAAAGTACACAATGCACTGTCGAAGTCAAAGTACAGTGAACAATAAAGATGTTTTCGGGTCCCAGGCTGTTTGCGCCTGTCATTTCTTTGTCTTTGTTGTCTCCTGTATGCTTGGTATGCTGGGGACAAGAAAATTCTTTTTTCTCACTGACTTGGACCACTGAGGAAACCCGAAAGCGCTCCAAGCACTAAACTGCTGTATTTCAACACAGCCCAGATGTTGAGACTTGTGCTTGACTCTTGATAAATGTGTTCTTGTTCTTTAATTAAACCTTTTGAATGTTGTATTGTTTTTCACTCTCTGTCGGCTGCGCGCTCAGTTTTTTCAGAGTCATGTGACTGCTCAAAATGAACTTGACTCATCAATTGGGGTGCTTTTTTTAAACTTACATAATAATATGTATGGTTCTGGAAGCAGAACGTGATCAATAACACTGACACTGTCCCGTTACAGTATTAATATTCTTCACTTTTTATTGATTAAAGTGAGGTGGCAAGTGTTTACTTTTTGCGGGGAGCATTTTATAATGACCAAAAAACCCAGGATCAGAGCAGCTCAATATGATGCAGTGTAGTTGTACACCACAAGGAGCTACACCCACAATAACACAATATAGTGACAATATACAATAACTAAACTAGTTAGATTAATACTTCTTTGACACAGCAATATTATCTATTTGATGTGACTATATTTGAACTCACTAGACTAAGCACATGTGTTTACATGCTTAAAATTCCTAAATGAACGCGATTCGATGAATCAGTCGAAAAACTTTTACCTGAAACGGAACTTGGACTAATGAGGCGATGTTATCTGCGGAGCAAATAGACTAACACGTATCCAGTTATAAGTCATCACACGTCATCTATGGACCACACAAATAGGTGTGGTGATGAATTATTGATATGATCCTGCACATAACATTCATGCACTAATTGCATGCCATCAGTACCACGTTGAAAACTAGTCCCCATGTCCTCTTAATGTAATTACACATCCCTAATTGTCCTGTTATTAGCCTGCTTAATTATTCACAACAGCATGGCTGTAATTGGCACGGGACGGCAGCATGTTGTCATTTCATCTCTGTCTTCAAGGAATATTATGCCTTTACATTTACAGAATTGTGTTTTTAAACAGCGAGGGTGCCGTCACTTCGTGGGGCATGACGCCCAGACTACAGTGATTTGTATCCATAAACATATGAAAATATACTGCAAACATATTGAAGAATCGGGGGAAAGGTGCGTGATGCTTTCTTTGTGTCCTGATGTCAATTTCAGCCCGTTTGCGCGTCGCCGTTTTGTGACATGCAAAAGTTTGTCACAACATAGTTCAGGTTGGATTTTATTTTATGATTTTATTTATTCTGGAGCGCACACGCACATCTTAGAGGGAACGTTGCTCACAGATGTTCTTCTGGATGATCAACAGCTGCCCTACGAAGTCTTCAGAAGAGCGCTAAAGCTGCATTATTGTTATACAGTTTATGTTAATATTGGTCGTATCTTATTCTTCACTGTGTGCTGTGCTGATGTTTGGTTGTAGCATACTTTTAAATGATGCTTCTACTTTTAATGTAAAATACATTATTGCATTCTTAATGCATCCTCTGTATTGTATTCAGTGGTGGTCAGGCCTTAAATGCAGTCCTGTTTCCCTCTTATTTTCTTCTGCAAAATGAGGATGTACTGTATTACCATTCTTATTATTTCTAGGCACCATTTTCGATACTTTGATTTCTTTAGAGCTGCTACTCCATCATCTCCTGGGAGCTCTTTTGCCGTTATTTTCATACATTATAGTAATCCCATCTCATGCGCTCCTCCACGGTGTTTAATTTCTTCTTGTTTCCGTCAGACCTCGCTCTTTTCTTTTTCTTCAAACGTCCTCATCTGCCTCTCTCTTTCTGCAGTCCCAACCCCCTGTTAGTCTACCTCTATCTCTCGGGCTCACTAACCATTTGCCTGTCCACCCAGCTCACCATATCTCCCTACCTTTCCCCTTCACCCCCACAACTCTACCCCACACCAACTACAGAGCATTAACAGCTTCTTATCTTTCACTCTCTCTCTGCATTTGCATCATTCTCACTTTTCCCTTTCTCAAACTCTTTGCCAGCACGAAATCACCTCTCTCTTTCTCTCTCTCTCTCTGCATCCCTCTGAGGCATGTTTAATTAAGCGTAGGGCTATGTGTCAGAGCGCGAGAGAGAGAGAGAGAACTATTGCTATCTAGAGCAAGCAGACCAAACCAGGCAGTATATAGTCTCTTGTCCTCTTCTCCTGTTATGTCTTTTCTTCCTCATGCTGCCTCCCTCCCTTTGGCCCGGGCCAGCCGTAATTACCCTGCTCATTAGCAGAGGGAAGACGTGGGGGAAAGAGGAGGAGAGCAAACGGGGGAGTTGGGGGAGAACAGGTGAGAAGGTTGGAGGATCATCTAACACTGGATGTGCATATACTAGTAGAAGGTGTGTGGATGACTGGGGGGCTGTCAGTGAAGTCAGACTTTCCGTTTCAGAAAGGTTTTGCGTAATTAGTCAACGGGGGAGTGAGGACACCTGATTTTTGATTTGCCGACTGGAATCCTGCAAATTGCAATTAGGCAAAAACTATCGGCAGTTAGATAATTCACCAGTTATTCATAGGATTTTATATTAGAGCTAGAACAATTAATTGATGAATCCAAGATTAATCGAGTATCCAGCAACTATTTTGGTATTCTATTAATCGTTTTTTGATTTAAAAATGTAAATGTCCTCTGATTTCAGCCTCTCAAATGCGAATATTTCTTTATGTCCTTAATCATCCATGAAAGCAGGCCTACTATCTGTGTTTTAGACAAAACACATCAAGTCTGACTTTGGAAAACAGTGATTTGCCTCTTTTCTGATATGTTGCAGACCAAACCACTAACTGTTTGTGTTTGGTTCATATTCATTTGGTATGTCCAGGCCAGGGGTGTCCAAACCTTTTCCAGCAAGGGTCACATACTAAAAAATGAAAGGATGCAATGGCCACTTTGAGGTGTTGAGTACACATGCTAAGAAGTTACTAGTTACTATGTTACTATGCTAAGAAGATCATTCAACAAAAAAGTGCATCTCAGCTTTGTGGTATAGGTGAAAAAGTGCATTATTAGCACAAACTTTGTTCCTTTTTTCCCAATATTTGCTGGGGTTTATTTCCAGATATTTCAACTTTTTTTCTGAAATAATCTTTGTAAATGTTCTTGTTGTCATATTTTGACTTGGTTCCCAAAATGTTGTGAATTTTTCCCTAACCTAATTTTTCAAAAATTACAACTTTATTTTGTTTTGTTTTCTGATATAATGACTTTTAGGGCCGCAAGCTGGTCTAGTGGTTAGCATGTTGGCCACACACTCAGGACATCGGGAAGACCTGGGTTCGAATCTCCGTTGGGCATTTCTGTGTGGAGTTTGCATGTTCTCCCATTGCGTGCGTGGGTTTTCTCCGGGTACGCCGGTTTCCTCCCACATTCCAAAAAACATTAATGTTAGGTCAATTGGCGACTCTAAATTGTCCATAGGTATGAATGTGAGCGTGAATGGTTGTTTGTCTATTTGTGCCCTGCGATTGGCTGGCGACCAGTCCAGGGTGTACCCCGCCTGTCACACGAACTCAGCCGGGATAGGCTCCAGCATACCCCTAATGAGGAGAAGCGGTATAGAAAATGGATGGATGGATTATGACTTTTCGAAAAGAACACATTCTAGTTGGATATGCTCATCAAAGTATTGCTTTCTTGCGTCATTACCAGCCAAAAGATCGATTCACCAAATAAAACCCAAGTCAGAGTGTGAATAATCTGTATATTAAACTTGCATAGTTTATCATCAGCATGTTACTGATGTACTGTAAGTGAGTATGGTTGCAGTCACGAGGGCAAACCTCATGCTTCTGTAACTCTGCAATCTCTTATTAAGCATTTCTTTTATTGATCTTTCTAGAAAAAAAAAATCTTTAGATGTTGCTGAGATTTACAATCCATATTCCAAGAGAAATTGCTATTCAATACAGCACTTGCCATTATAAATTGAAACCTTTATGGTTTTTCACAAAAATTACTTACTGCAGCTTTCAAAAAAGAAAAGCTGCGGGTCAATTCATCATCATCATCTGTCGTGGATACAGTGTCACATCATGAGACGGGATGTGTGAGCCATACAGGAGAAAGTGTTCATTACAGGCAGAAAAAAGGAAGTAAAAGTAGTTTTGCATCCTGACGTGCTGCGAGCTACACAACACAAGGTTATCTTTAGAGACTAGATTTGTAGTTTTTCTGCATAATGAGTTTGTCTTACTTGCGGAGCACACAACTGCAGTTACAGCTCTCTAATTTCTCAGGGAAAATGTTGTGGTGGCAGCCGGGGATGATTCAGTGCTCATCTGTTCCCCTGTGAATAGACTGTTTAATCCTTCAGGTACTTGCTGTTTGTTGACACTTAAGCGTTGTTAATGAGTGCTTGTAGAGAAAGCGGCGAGTGCTGAGCCTTGTGTTTAGAATGAGAGGTGCACACAAAAGTAGGACAGACTCCATATGATGTGATGTTATGTTTGCACATGGCTTGCCAAATGCACATGTAGTCCTGGTTGGTGTCAAGTGTGCTGATGCACACACCTTACAAGCTTGCTCAGGCAAGGGTCCAAGAGAGCAGCTTCACATGGTGAGAGCTTTTTGGCCGCTTGGCCTCCTGCAGGCAGTGTGGCTCTTGTTACATCACATTATATTTTTGTTTTTTTCATTGGTCCAAATGGTAAACAGCTTCAAAAAAAAGGATAGGAAGTGCATACATTTTAAATGCCAGGCGTGCGTGGCTCTATTCAATTTATTACAACTCTGACAATATCAATCAAAACCGAGCATGACAGTGGATCCCTGCACATTCACGGTTCAGCATTCACAGGCCTGCAAATTTGCACATTTTTGGTTGAAAAAATGTTTGTTTTCTCCGATTTTTTTCTGCAGAAAACACATCACATTCACTATAAGTCTGTGAATATGAGATAATAAAGGTAAAATGTACAGCTACATGGACGACGGTTACAAAACCCACGATATTTACCTTTGTTTTATCCATCCATCCATCCATCCATCCATTTTCTATGCCGCTTATCCTAATTAAGGTCGCGGGGGTATGCTGGAGCCTATCCCAGCTGACTTCAGGCAAAAGGTGTAGTACACCCTGGACTGGACGCCAGCCAATCGCAGCCTTTGTTTTATTATCCAAAAATAAAGAAGACATATTGTCCTAAAAAATACAATTAAAATCCAAGGAACCCATCTACCAATTCGTCCACAGTCCAGACGAAACAGACAAGCACATGGAATACCACACCAAAACAACATATGACACTTCCCACCACACTTTACCAAGCAATGTTTACATTTTTATGTCTTTATGCTTCACTGATCATGTTTTTTCACCAAGCATTGAGGTTTCGCACTTTGCTCAGCAGTCTTTGAACACACGACCAGCACGCAAAAGTATTTGGCTACAGAAGCACATGCGTCAAAACTTGCAGCAATTGGTGAACACAAGTTCATATATGATCCTAAGTCGTTACTGGAATTACAACAGGCAAGCAGTGTGGATTTGGAGAAACGTTCTGACGACCAGGCAAAAGGCGACACTGTGACTCTGATTCCTTTTGTTCATCGATCATCTTACATACTGGTGGTACCTATACATTTTGTACCTTAAATGTGTTTAGTAAGTATGAACACTTTAGGGCTTAAATCTGGATTGTGTCGTGAGTGAACAATGCCAATTGAAAAGAGAAGGGGAGGATTCTGGAGCAAAATATAATTTAATAATTACAACAGGCACTTTGATTGCAAATGTTGATCCCAAAACGTTGTCGAAGGTTTTTTGGGATAACGTTTTTGAGGGCGTTATGGCATTTTTTCACTAGTGTTCCTGGTACGTAACCCCCAACAAGCGGGGCTCTACTGTATTAATTACATTTTATATAGCGCTTTTCAAGGCACCCGCAGCGCTTCACAATGAAGTGAACCCATTATTTATTCACTCCTCAGTCACACACTGGTGGTGGTAACCTACATCTGTAGGGTAAGGGTATTCTGACGGAAACGTAGCTGTCAATTTGTGCCTACAGCCTCTCCGACCACCACCAAACATTCATACACTAGTGAGGGCAGCACTGGAGGCAAGTGTCTTGCCCGGGGCCACAACAACAGTGACTGGGTGGAGGGAGCGAGGATCAAACCACCCACCTTCCCGTTTCTGGACGACCTGCTGTACCTCTTGAGCCACTGCCGTCCCCATCAAATGGCATCATTTTTGATCCAGTTTTTGTATTGAATATCATGGGATGATGTGCGGGTGTACCAAGTGATGTGGCCATTGAGTACATACATTAAGGGTCCAATGCTTGAAGGGTAGTAGGAAAAAATGACGTCCGTAGTAATATCTTCAAGGACCAATAACCCCTTCCTTGCCCTTGAGCAGCCCTTGCAAGTTTATCATGTGTGGCATTGTCATGAATACGCACACACACAGATGAAGACTGACATCACATCACTGTACTGGATGTGCTATGCAGAAGGAAGCTAACCTGATCAGTAAAGGCTATCCTGGAAGGAACAGCTTTCAGAGCTTTCTCTATCATTTCCAGTAATGGCACAGTCAATGTTAATAAGATTCTCCATTACTAACTGTATATGCTGATGACTCAACTCTTAGTGCGTACTGAGCCTCCTCTAGACGTTTGCTGCCAAAAAGCACATGACAAGGACGTGTAGTAGTTGAATAAATGCAAAGATACTGTACTGTACGTGTTGATGAGTTGGAAAAAAAATGGAAATTGTGAGTAACGCCTGACATCAGCATAAAATCTAAAGCAACAAGAATATGGTTCACCTTCCGGACACATACAAGTACTATCTTGCACTATGTTAAACATATCGCGTAGTCCAGCAGTTCACTTTCTAGTGTGAAGATGATGCTCCTTGACCCGCGTATCACCCCACTTTCTCTTTAAGGCCACATTTCACCCATAACCCTGGTTAGATAAGTCAGTTTTTGGTTCATAGTAAACAAAACTATGTAATAAGTTTGGCCTTTGAAATGTAAAAAACAAAATTACATGACCACACTGTGCTCTTATGCAAGAAATACAGCAACAGCTTGGCAATTTGTGGTTTAGCTCTGCTCAAAGTGAACTCTAGCTGCCAGAATATTCGTTAAACATGCTGAAACCCTGCTTGGCCACAGTGGATACCACAGCCCGGATGTGTTACAATAGCTTGTGAGAGCATGCGATGGTTTGTTTTTGCTGATTGATTGTGTACAAGTAGTAGTTTATACCCTGGTGATTGTTTCATGTGATACTCCAGATATTCATTTAGTGACAATGTTCATTCGCTTCTTCATTTTACCACTTATCCTGTTCAGGGTCGCAGGTCAGCTGACTTTGGGCGAGAGTGGTCGCCAGACAATCAAAAGGCACATTTAGACCAACAACCATTCACACTCACATTCACACCTTTGTACGATTTAGAATTTCCAGTATCTTGCATGTTTTTGGACTGTGGGAGGAAACCGGAGTAAACGCCACACACAAATCCAGTACCACCTGGCTGTGATGCAGGCATGCGAACCACGTGCTAAAAATTAGGAATCCTCCGATCGATGGCCACCGATCAATAGTGGCATGTGGCGCAAACACTACATGTGCGCTATGTCATGTAGGGTTGCCAACCCCCGTATTGAGTTGACAACGGACGCACATTGTCCCTTATTGCCGCGAGAATCAAAACTAGTCTGTAAAACCTCATGGATCCAGTTTGACAGCTTGACAGAGGCTACGCCAATCGATGCCAGCGTGTTTGATCACTCCCTTATCAAACGTATTGACGTTCGACTTATCTTGCATCTTTGTTTACACGCTTTGCCTACCTGTCATTGGCAGCAGCTAGCTAGCTTGCTAGCTAAAAATCTACAGTTAATCCATGTGATCGGTATCGGTACTGGCCGATCTCACTCATGGATGATCGGTATTGGAATCGGCAGCGTAAAACCCTGATCCGAGCATCCCCAGTAAAAATATTATTGTACTTGTACTTTGCACTTGTTGCAGCCATTACACCTCCTTTCTGATATGAAACTTAAAGTAAATAACTCATTAATTACCACTTAACACCACGTAATGATTTATTTTCATCATAATGAATTATCATCCTGACCACTGACATTAATGGGCACTGACTACCGCAGTTTGGATGAGAAATTGCAGAAAATGTGTCTCACTACAGGAAGGAGTATTCCCAGCTCTTTGGTTTTATCGAGCGATGGGAAGAACATAAATCTCCCGCACCATTTCCTTAAAGCAGAACAACTGAGATAGACAGTTTTTGAGGCGTCGCTGGGAAAAAGTAGTGTAAAGTAGTGGCAGAGTTGTAATATCATCACGTATGTAATATATATATATATATATATATATATATATATACAGTATATATATATATCCGGCATATAAATCATAGCCCACAGCTGTGTTATGTACTCCACTTAATAGGATTATACCTGTCCTGGTGTCACACAGCTATTAACCTCACATCTCTATATTTCCTTCAATAACGGCAAAGTCGGCAAACCTCAGCAAAGACAAGGCATTGATGCGCTATTTCCAATTATTGTGATTTTAATCAGAATTAGAAGAATTTGGCTCATCAGCCTCTCATTTATAATCTGAGTGAGTTGGCCAGCATTCAGACTCTGTAACCCCTTTGTGTAGACAGATTTGATTTAACATCTCAAGACAAAAGCACCTCCGCCGGAATGTTAAGACTGCAATGGTGAAAATAGTATAGCTCTTTTAGGTGTCCCGACATTCATCCATCCATTTTCTATACCGCTTGTCCTCATTAGGGTTGAGCTGGAACCTATCCGAGCTGACTTCGGCCAAGGGGTAGGGTACACCATGGACTGTTCGTCAGTTAATCACAGAGCACATAAGTATAGATAAATGGCATGACCATTCATAGTTCCATTCACACCTATGGACAATTTAGCGCGTCCTGTTAACCTAACGTGCATGGTATGGATGGAGCACACCTACAAAAAAGACCCACAAACACGTGGATGACACAGGAATCCAAAAGTGTCCTGCTACTGCATGCGCTGTATGCAAATATAGCGTTACATACGGCCAAGCTAGTAGACTGTTTTATGGTCCTTTGTCATAGTCGATCACTCACAACCTGTTCCAATCACAGGCTGGCAACTAAAGCTAAAACAACTACGCCAGCTGGGTTCAGTATAAATGTGAATACAGTCCGTTGCCTGCAGTGCAGCTAAAGGCAGTGGGGGTCAGTCGCTGCCACAGGGGCGCCGTGGTGCTTCTGTGCCCAGATGTGCCTCCTCAGGGGAGTGGCTTTCACCACATGGACCACCTCTGCTTTATTAGATTAGACTCTTTGCCGCCTCTGGTTTGTAACTGCATTTGCCCAATGCTGCACGTTTAAGAATAGAACACTCCTGGTCCCAGGCCCTCCGCCCTCTGCCTAATTTCCCAGCAGCCCCACCTCTGGGATAAGAACTTGACTTGACAGCAAGGCGGTAACCGGGGAGAAGAAAATTGGAAAGGCTCCTTTGCTCCGTCTTTTCTTGTAGATTTCCTCTTTGATATTCACATTTTCTTAATGTTTTAAAAGAGCTTTGGTCCATTTCTGCCAATCCCTTGGAAAACAAAACAAAAAGCACAGCAAATGTTTCTGTGTGCCCGGTCTCTCTGGGAGGGGGAAACGAAGGCCTGTCGAATGGCACTCGTATTTCATCCTGTCCATAATTTATGGAGGGACTTGGTTTAGGAAGGGACATTGCACTAACATGGTGGGGGTGCTTGTCATAAACATCCCCTGTGAGACATAAGCAAGTGGAGAGGGTACAAATCGATGCTGACACATGTTTCTGTTTGCGACACAACACACCCGCTTTTTACATCTTTAGACATTTGCAGATAAGCCTCCTTTAAGACTCACCTAAACTGTATATTGCAATGCAATGCTGTTTAAAAGCTCGTTGGAGGGTATTTAGTTCACACTCAGCATGTTTACATGTACTAAAACAGATTCCCAAAATCTGGTCTCTCAATTTTTCATACTTCAATGTGAAGTCCCTGTTTACAATTACTCAAATTCAATTGTCGGTCAAATGCTGTGTGCCTCCAATACACTAGGGGGCGAAAGTGGTCATTTCAGCTCGTTTAGCTGTGTCGGTAGATGAAAAGAATGCTACATGCTAATAGCTGTCACGAGTAGAAGCTTTACGTTCAATTGCTAATGTGTGTTTTAAATGGCATCTGTTTGGGCTCCATGGTTATGGTGCTCCTCAGAAGAAATCGCAATTAAACAGTCTTTATTTAATTTAATTAACTTTACCTAATTAAGGTGGTTATATGCATTTTTAAAAGCTGATTTCAAGCAAAATCATGCAATAATCCAATGTTTTTTTTAGTGCATGTAAACTCACTCATGCTCTCAACTGTTATGACTTAGCAGAAAAAGGCCTTACTGTACAGGCTGGAACTTGACCTCCTCCGGTTGGCTTTAGTGAGACAGCAAGCTTTATGTGGCATGGGACAGTGACATTCTTTTGAACTGGGAGCTGAAACAGCCGGCGGTTGTATATCATACAGCACAACCTGTCTGCTAATCACAAATTACAGCCAGCCTCTCCTAGGCCCTGATCCACTTCTCTCCACAGGGAAGCGGGGGGCCAAGGAGAAGAATACTAGCCCCTGCCAAGTGGCCACCACTCCCCACCACGGGGTGCTTATAAATCGGCATCTTCACAGATAGGTCAAGGTTTTGATTTGGTCGTGACCTTAGTTCATAAATCTGAATGATGTAGGGTCCTTGGTTAAAAGGCTGCTGGATCAACTCGAAGATGGGACACCCTTTCCTTGCTTTCTGTCTCCTTTGCTGACTCTCTCTCCTCTCCTTTTCTAAGTTCCCACTGCAGCCTCTGGTCCTCTGAGGCTTTATAACAGGCTGGGAGCGAGCAAGCGAGCGAGGGAGGAGAGAGAGATGGCGTGGGGTGAAACAGGCAATCAATAAATCAATATGTTTTGCGCCACTAAGCTAGGGTAAGCTCACTCTTTCAAAGCTGCCGGTGCACGCACACACACACACATACACTTACTATTCCAGCAAAATCTTGTCAGCACACACATACAAACAAATAAATGAAAGCCCAGGACAGAATGTCCCTTGCCAAAAGACATTTTGTTGTTTTAGGCACTTAGTTTTTTTCCCCTCTCTCTCATTCTATTTCCTGTTTTAGATCATTAAGCCATTGATTTTGTTTCACCGGGTAAGTGGTGGTGGGAACCCCCCTGGGAGCCGGCTGAAAACCTCAACAGAGTGGCCCCAGCAGGAGTTTCTCGAGTTGTGACAGGCTGGTCCCAAGAGGTACCAGGTCCTCTTAAACTCTGCAGTCGAGAAGCTATCGCCACAAATCAGTCATTTTACCTCAGCATTCCCATGCCACTTGGGCAGACTCTCTACTTTAGATAGCTATAGATTTTTGTTCCTCCTCACTGTCTTTACAGATGGAGAGAATCAGAAATTCTCGCAAGGGTAAGAACGGTCAGTTCTTAGAGCCACTGTGTCGATGGTTTTTCGGTTTGTGGGGGAGGAGAGTGAAGTGGAAGTGAGCGGGAGAGATATGGTGAGATACAGTAGCAACTCTCGCTGGCCAATTCTCAGCTGGCTAACAGCCAGTAAGATATTACAGCCAGATATATCGTAACACAGATGGATGCACTCAGCCTAAAGAGGCTGACATATTGGCTAGCGCTGTCATAAGAATGACATAATACCTATCCTGACAGGTAATGAAAATAAAGGCAGCACTGCTGAGTTGCATAAGCGCTGTAATGTTGGCGTACAACCTAAAACATTGGCCCTGACATACGGAATATCCTGCACGTGCTAACATTTCAGGGTAGTGGGACGTTTAACTCACCAATGGTCTTGACTATAGTTAACATTAGCCCCTTATTTATATTGTGCGCTTGCTGTAATCAAACCAAACCTCAAGTGTTATATTTTCACTTAATGTGCACACAGCATTAGATGATAAATTCACTCAAATGTCAGCGGGAAGTCCTTATTTTTGTAACTACAGTATGCATTTTTATTATTTATTGTCTCTCCTGGAACAAATCCTGTTGATTCATATCCCAGTTCTCATTAAACAAATTGAACTCTTGCACTGTGTGGCACCTTGATATAGATATGTTACTCTGCATTTCATTGAAATGCATCTCTGTGATCCGCACCGAATCGATATGTTCTCCCCTCAGAGAAAACAAGAATACATATCCAGCTCGACAAGTCCTCCCTCGAGAAAGCACACAACCATTCAAACACGTGGAAAGTTGTAATGCTGCTTGCTCTTTTTATTCATTCCAAAACAGTATACGGTCAAAAGTAGTAGGTATTCGGACTAGTTAAGCAGTGCAAAGCACTGTTACTCTTGATTTACATCAAGAACGGGACTCATGTGACAGTAGAATAGCAACACTTTCAGTTGCTTTTTAGTTACAAAGATTTTGCACCCCTAACACATGACTTGCACAGCTTGGGGAACATGTGTATACCCTGGGAAAAGCACAAACAGTTACCTTGAAGTGCAGTAATTAACCCTATGGGGAGCATTAACGTTTCTTCAGGGGCAGAAATGGACTCCTCCTGTACCCCCTGTTTGACAGTGTGTTTAGTGCTGGATTAATACAGTCACTGTAATTGTGGCCAAATGCATTTCCAAGCTGATTTGGCATGTTGGAGCTCCTTGGGTGCATTTATATTCATGTGTTAAACTGGAAGATATCCAAGCTTATGTGAGTCTTTTAAGTCGTGTGTAAATGGGTCGGTGCACAAGATCCCATGCCCATAAAGCTCTGTTGTGTTTTGGCACCAATCTGGTCTAGTGCATCAAAGCATATAGGACTAAAAATAACACCAAGGTTGCACGATCTTTGAGAGCCCCCTCTCAGCAGAAGCAAAAAAAGAATAAATACAGTACAAGGAGAGATGGGAACTTGTGCCAAATCATGTGGCATCCTTACAACTGATCAGTGTTACTTTTGACAGAAGTCCTTAATTTAGGTTTTGAAACGGATTCTAGTTGAAGGTCCTCTAAATGTACTTAGTTTTAGTCTGCTAACTTAAAACATAAAACATTGTCACAACAAATGACAGTAAAATGAGTCAACAAAAATGTAAAGCATAAGATAAGGCATCTTTAAAGTTTCTTTGAAAGCATTTTTACCACAGTGTCTTGTTCTCCTTAGCGTCAAACGTGAAATGTGTCCATATGTCTACACTTCTCTTTCTCCCAGGCGAAGCTATATTGCAGCGTGTAACTTTTTACAATATTGCAGCAGATGGTGTCGTTTTTGAGGTGGAAACTCCAACAGCCCTGCCTCTCAAAGACAGCAGTTCTGATCGGATGGCCACCGTAACCCCCCCCCCCCCCCCCCCCCCCCCCCCCCCCACACACACACACACACACACACACACACACACACACACGCAGCTAAAATAGCTGTGATTGGATATATTCCTAACTTGTCCCGACTGTCTGCAAGACGATGGATGGATATGATTGGATTTCATTTCGTCTCATTTTTCTTGTTTGACAAAACTGTCAGTTCGTGTCGTTGTAGGTTTTGTCGACGTGCATTTGTTTTGGTTAGTCTTGTTTTTCATCAGGGACAAAAACTGTGATGAAAATTATTTGTCAACTAAATTAACACTGCAGTTGATTGAAGATTGCTGGTTGGCACACGTGATTTGGCACTACCGTGGAACCTCGCTTAGCGTACAGACCGGTTAGCATGTTTTTTGGTTAATGTCAGTTTTGCCTTGGTGTGTGTACCTTTTCTGGTTAGCATACAATATTGCAACTGTCTTTTTATGTCATTACACTGTGTCCAACTGTGTTCTTAATGTATTTTTTTTTTTATCACAAAACGTCTTTGTTACCATTACCTTGCCACTACATGGAAACAGGAACCGCAAGTCAGTTCCGTCACCCATCTATGATGTCAGTAGTGGTAATTCTTTGCTAACTAGTCTCTGCTTTCCTTTTGATCACGGCTGCAAAATAACCCAGAATGGAGCCAGAGAAAGTTGCAAGTGCCAGCATTTTGACAAAGAATGTGAGAAACACTATTGAATTGACGAAATAACACATAGCAAAACATAAAGGTGGTATCCATGTCGATCTCACCGCCGCAACGCCGTCTTTGTCAACAGTCACGTCGTTGATAAAAGTGCCGTTAAATGTTCATTTATCCTCTTCATTCGTCATTTATATGTACAAATATGCATTTCAAATCACTTCACAAGTGTAAAACTATTAAAATGTTTTTTGGCTTTCTGGAACGGATTCAATGGATTTACATTATTTCTTACGGGAAAAGTTTGGTTCGAGTACATTTCAGTTAGAGTTGGACATTCTGGACTGGAGTAATGGCAAAGACAATAATGCTCATGAAAAAGTCAATATATTAGGTCCAGCTCTCTCAATAAACAAATTTTGAAAAATTAAAAGTGAGACATTTTGATACATTTCACTGCGCACTTTTTCCAAGTATTGGTTCTGGTTCACTTCCTTTCTCTGCATGTCCCAGGTTCTCCTTTGAAATAAAATGAAGCGGGTGATCCCATACACGTTCAATTTGAAGGAAGTTTTCCTCCATTAATAATGAGCTCATATTTCCCCCCGGAATGAACTTGGTACAGCTGCAACATGAAACTCTCTTACACTTCTTTGTCGACTTCTCAACGCTCCTCTTATCCTCAGCTAAACCTTTCCCTTTCCAAGGAGTGGAATATAAGAAGAGAGGGATATGAGGAAAAAGGAGGACAGGAAGAAACAAAGGGACTTTTTACATCGTACAGTGCCAAAGTGTGACTTTGTGCAAATGTTGCATACATTCAGTCACGTGCATGTTCTTATTTTTGTCTCTTGGGTAATGTGGGAGTGAGAGACCATTCACATAGCCCACCTGGCTTCTCCGGAGCTGCTTTTCTCAGCATCTCCCTGTTGTTTGTTTGTTTGGCACAAGTTAAGGCAGGTTTGACATACTCCTCCTCTTCCACACTTATTCGCCTCTTCTGCCTCAATCTGCCCCTCATCTCTTTCTCCCCTCTTCCTCCTTTCCTGTCTTTTCTATATTTAATCTAGCAGGCAGGGTGGAATTACTGATTATTTCATGGAAATTTGCCAGCGAGAGGGTGCCTGTGTGTGCAAGTGTGAGGGTGCTCGTCTAGATCTCTGTGTATGCTTGTTGTCCTCCGATTTTGGATCAACAATTGAAGTAAAATTGTCCTTATAGTGAATACAATGTGCTATGGATGGATGGATGGATGGATGGATGGATGGATGGATAGATACTTTATTGATCTCCAAGGGAAAGAAAATGTATTAGTAGCTGTCCTCGTGTTCTGTCATATGATGTCCTTAGCCTTCTTCATCTGCTTGTGTAGAAATCGTCCACATGCTCATCACCTGATTCAAATAGCCTTGAGTGTCTGGGCATGTGAGTCTGCCCTTCAATGTCTCCGTCCAATGTATTTAAGTCCCAGCCACTCCATTATGTGTGCATCACACTTTGATGCTCCTAATCTGTCTAGTCTGCCACACTAAATATTATGTTAGCAACATATTTAGCACTTCTTCAAAAAAAGACCAGCGCTGTGTTGACTCGTGGGTGACTGTTGAGAATCCTCTGCTAAAAAAAAGTGAACAAAATTGTGTCTTTTTTGTAATCTTTTAAGAAACATAAGCTGTGTATATTCTACTGCTTACCTCGTAGTCATGGTTACCAAATGCCAAATGTTTTAAAATCCCGATATGAGGCTTAAGTCTAATGGATTGTCAACACACGCAATATTAATATGCAACATTTTTATCTAAATGGCGTCTGTTGTTTTCAGTATGACCTCCTACTGCATTAAATTCTTCTTAGTGGGTTTGTCCAATACAACATGACTTGAATTGAGGAAATCAAACATTTATGCAAAATGAAAATTTTCTGGAGAAGATATTAAATGATATACATTTCACTGTTCTCGCTGTAACTGTTGGTTCCTAATGGTTTATAAGAAACATTGTCCGTATGTGCACATGCAGATTAAGCAGAAAGTGCACAATGATGCAGATGCAGCACAAACACAATATTAACGACATTCAGCGTTCAGTGAAGTTCTCTGACAGTATCACTCAAAACTGAACATTTTTGTCCTTTCAACTATTCTAAATCTACATGTTTATGTTGAATCGCAGAGGCCAATCCCAGCATTTTCACTGTAAATATGCCAGAGTCACTGCAATGTGCTCGTAGTAACCAAAGTTGAGCGTTTAAAATGTGCAAAGCAGTGGTACTGCGCCGCAAGTCAGATTGATGCTATCATATAAACAGCTTAACACATTTATTTTTATAATCAAATCAGCTGTTAAGAAAGTCCCTCTGTCGGCCCCCTGGCTGCAGATTTATGCTGCAATGTGATCTTGTCACGCCGCTCTGCACCTTCTTCACTCAATATGCAATATGATGTTTAGAAGAGGCGTCTTTTTCTTTCTTGAGGTTCTGTTCTGTTTTCATGCTTCACTGGCTTTGGCTCAGCTTTCCAGAGCTTTAAGAACAGTGATGTGACTTGACACCACATGCGCCGATCTACTGTATAGCCACCCAGCGGAACCGAATAGCCGGGGACACTTGGACTGACTCCTGCCAAGTTCTCCTACGTTCTTCCTGTCACAGAACAGCCCAGAGAGTTTTTGGATCCAACTTCTATGCTTGCATGTGTGCGTTTATGAATGCATGCATGCATTGTCGTGTGTGTTCAAGCGTAATAGTGGTTGGGTTTTCCTTCCTGTATATTTGCATATGCTTTAAGTTATCCTTCATAATACCTTTCAAGTCAGCCTTACTGTCTTCCACTACATGCACCACAGCCAAGCACCTCATGAATACTCCTGCAGCAATTAAGGGGAAGCCTATCATCATCATCTGTGCACCTCAGTGATGGCTGCAGAAGAGTACAAAGTTGCATGGAGCTGTAAGTGGAAGCAGACTGCACGGTTCAGAATATGACAGCTTTGAACTTAGTTTCTTTTTTCTTTTCTTGTATTCATTAGATAAGTGAAAAGCAAAAAGCCAGTGATGGAACGCCAGTAACAGCTATGATTTATGTTCTCTGCTGGAAAGAGAAAAGTAGAATTTATGGGTTTCTCATCTGGTCTAATCTTCACTATATTCTGCAAAGCCGAGGCAATGCAGTGAGCTTAGAGGCTGAAAATTGTCCTCTGCTCTCTTTCTCTAGTTAGCTTTTCTTTTTTCGTTCTCTTCCTCTCAATTACTAGCCAACTCTATCACATTTTGTCCTTGTAGTTTGTTCCCTTGCAAGTGTACATATGCTCCAGCACCCATCCATACACACACTGAGGTGCACGCCCTGAAGGTTTCAACTCCTGTAATCACACACATGCAGGTGCTCTTTGCACGCACACACGCACACACTCACCTACAAAAGTGCGAGCTGCTGAGCCCCTCAGCGACACCTTCATTCTCGCACCAATTTTCTCACACTTCTTCATTCTCTGCGTCTTCGCCCCTTTCTTTCTCTCACTGCCTCGCTCGGCACCTCCGCCCTCGTCCACCTCCACGCATAGATCTTTTCTTTTTAGAGTCAAAGCTATAAGCCGGTGGAGTTGTTGATTGCCAAGGTGCTGCACGTCTAATTATGTAACCAACGCAAGGGGTTGTATTGTTTGTGCGAGAGTGAGTGTGTTTGCTCTGCAGCCTATTTGTTTCTCACCCCGCCACTCTCCTCCATTAGCTGTGTCTCTTCTCGTGCGGCAGGGATCAAGTTGTGGCGAGACAATACACCTTTGTTCAGACTTCAGCTGCAATGTTTTGGTGTCAAACGAAGAACATCTGAACACATTCACAATTGGCATTGTTGATATTCATGCACTTTCCACAACATTAGGTATTCATGGCATCCCGCCTGAGCCCTGCACTGGCAATTTAGACCGTAATGTTCAATTTTGATTGACAATGTAAGAGAGGTAAAGAGCTGTATTAATTTAACTAATTGAGTCCATTATTTTGGTATGAAGTGGTGTAGAACTAACGGGCACTAAAAGTTGTTTTACTACGCATAATTATAATATATAATATTATCTCGTGTTGATTGTGAGCATTTGCATATACAGTATTTACAGTAATCTACAGTAATCTAATCTAACTACAAACTGACCAGAATTTCCAGTTAAATTTGACAGAATAGTCCATTTGCACAATAGTAGTGCTTTTGTAAGATTGGAATACTGGATATTTATTTCATTATTTTGAGCATTCTCCGTAAATGTGTCTTCAGCGAGACTAATAGATGATTCGCTTAACTGGAAAAAATAAGATGAAATACAATCTTAATGGGACTGTATGCAGCAGGTTCTGCAACACTGGAACGTACTGCGAGCATCGTATCCCGCCTCTTCCCGATTCGAGCACACCGACGTAACACATGCAAGTGCACGAGTTGTGGGGTTTTTTGTCGCTCTAGACATGAAGTAACTGCCCTATAGTCACTTTTACACTTGTATTACCCACTATAGTAGACATTACAACATAGAATAAGCTATTTATGACATAAATAAGACTCATGTGTGTTGCTATAAATGTGTTCCACTGCTAGGAGAGCAAAGAAGCGGGCGGACAGGAAATAACAGAGTTGAGTTTTACATTGATGTTGGTTACGGCCGCAACAGTGGCCCATGTTTTATTAGGGATTATTGTGCCTATTATGAGATCATTCAAACCTGCAATAAAAGCCTGTTGTCGAGTCCTTATGTGCCTCACGAACATTGTAGTAACATTACTGACACCTAGTGACCAGTGTAGAACGCTCCATATCATTTACAGTGTCTTTGAATGCCTTGTAGTTGTATTTTTAGGCAAAAAATACTTAAAATGAGCATAAATAAGCATATTATTTTACTAATAATAGGCCGTATTCAGCCTTTTATTTTTGACAAATAGATAGAGATAGCGTGAGGCCGTGAAATTCATAGCGCAAAGTGTTGGCGGATTATTGTATGGCCTATCGTAATGGCAACGTGAATGTAAATTGTTGATCCCCTCTGAGACTGCTTTTATGCACCACAGACCGGGAGTGGCATGACATGAACAAAAATGAACTATTTTTATGCAGTTTAATACGTAATTGTGAAAAATATTGCCTTTTTTTGTACATCTGTGTAGGCTCTCAGTCGTACAGGAGTTGTCCATCGAGGAAAAGGCTTCTTGAGACGTCATCTGTACTTCTGTGAAGAATGTGTCGGACGTTTCGCTCCTCATCCGAAGAGCTTCGTCAGCGAACTAATAAGTGCTGGTAGCCTAGGCCTTAAATACAGTAAGAGTGGGCGGAATTGGTGTGCCAACACCCTCCTCCTATTGGTTCGTTACACTAAGCCTGGGCGGAGTAGTGGTATAATCCTATCCTGTTATTAACACCTCCGATAAAAGGGAAGTGTCGCTCCCTGAATAGGGTATGAACGACTCTGATACTGGCTTGTTAGCATCTATTGTTCTGGCTCGGCCCTGCCTTCACCTCATTTGCAAGACTAAGAGCTGTGGGTTTTGGTCTCAGTAACCTGCTGAACACAGGGTCCAAATTAAACCTCAAACCACCATTCCGATTCAATGATGGGTTCTGTTGTTTGACAAAAATAGCTTCCTTTACTCCTCTTTCAAACCATCTGTTTTCTTTGGCCAAAATCTTTACCTCGCTGTCCTGAAAAGAGTGATTGGTAGCTTTCAGGTGTAGATGTACTGCTGATTGAGGACCACTAGCATTGTCCCTGCGATGTTGATAAAGCCTTTTTTGGAGCATTTGCTTAGTTTCCCCAATGTAGTGCTCTTTGCATTCCTCATCTTTACAGTTTTTTGTACAATATATTCTTTTAAACCACTATTTGTAATATGTGCTAGCCAGTGGTGCTGTTGTTATATTTTTTGATTTCCAAAAATGTAATTTGGAGCGAGTCACATACAGTCCCTTTAAGCAGGATAGCATTGGCCCTGTGCAGGTTTAACTAAATTTGTGGTTGGAGTTTATGTTTTGTTTATTCATGAGTGTGCACATGTACTGTAAATGAGGCGTACTCCATCTGGTGTGAGGGTGCAGTGCATGTCAGAGTGCACGACACAGGCTGGAGTGAAGCTTTAATAGGTTTCGTCAGGGTAAAATCACTCTGTGGGTGTTGTCGATGTCTTTTTCTGTCCAGTTGCAGTGTGACAACATCATTTTCTACCCCCTTTTTGCGATTAAAGCGTCAGTTCACATTCCATCCTGACTCTGAAAACTTGAAGCAAACAGGGAAAGCACTGGTTTATGCATCAGCTTGCTGTTAAAAAAAAAAAAAAAAAACTTCACACACTCATTTACTCTATTCGACAGCAAATTTGCACAGAGGAAGAGGAGGAAGGAGAGAGAATAATCAGATGTGGAACAAGAATAGAAAAGAAAACAGTGAGGGAGCTACATTTGCATTTTAACCTCTCATTGAAAACTGCTCCAGAGCGTCCCACTAGTGAACGTACTGAGGCTTGCTGGCAGTGAAAGAAGGAGCCAGCAGAAAGAGATAAAGAAGAGGTGGGCCGGTGTGAAATGGATCAAACAATGGATGTGAGAAAATCATTGCTGTTCTCAACCAAATGCAGGAAAAAGAGAAAAAAGCGGAGGTGGAAGCGGGGGTGTGTGATAACTTTTCAAATGACAGTGTTTTCTACAGTAAGTCACTATATGGTCACTACACTTGCACGATTCAATGAGGATCAAATTTAGCCGTAAATAAGATAATATTGTTCCGATAATTAAGTTCATATGGAGGCGTTAACAGTTGGTTTATTATTGTGGTTGTTGTTTTAGTGGGGTGGAACTGAACGGCATCGTTGAGATAATATTTTGGCTTGGCTTTGCAGCTAAATGAGAGGAGCAACACATTAAAATACCTTTAAGTGTAATTCCACTAAAGAACCAGGGCACTGAAATCCTCAAATGATACTCCAACTTTACTCAAAGGTTTTTTATAAGTTCAATACATGCTTCCACTGTATGGATCGGAAATTGTTATACGCTGTTACAAAATACTATCTATAACCAAAGACACAAATTTCAAAGGATAAATGTTAAAAAATCGGCACAAAAATGATTCCCAAAGCAGAACGACATAGGAACCTGAAGCCAAATGCTTGTTAAGTTATGGAATGTAACCATCATTTTTGGGGAAAATGTGTCCCCTAACTTGGGGAATTTCACAAGATTTCAACACGGCAAGTGTCAGTGGATTAACTCGTATGCATATGATTAGCTTTTTCTTTGTTTTTTGCACCTTTTTGGCAACACTCTTTCAAAAATGGAAGATAAAATAGATAGAGCAACAATTGACAGAGACACTGTATACAGTGTTCCCTCGCCTATCGCTGATTCCCTGTTTCGCACATTTTTTTTGTGCTTCTTTATTTATTTAATTACTTTTATTACAATAATTGTTACTATTATTTTACTTTTTCTTTTTTTTTTTATTCTTCCCTCTCTTGTCTGTCTGCATGGCCCCTTGTTTTCTGCGCCCTGATTGGCTGTAGACCATTGTCAATCAATCTCCTTTGTGCCGTCCTGCCGTGTCTCCTGTGTCATCGCTAGCTAGCTGGCTTGCTAGCTTGTAAATGAATCCTCGGCTCGTCTGCAGAAAAATGTTTAAACCAGAATACAAACACGCTACGGGACAGCGGAACGGCGCCAGGACGAAAAGGCGCGGTCAAAGGAGTGAAATATGCGTGAGTGACGTAATCATTTCTTGTGTTGATCATTAGGGTTGATTAAAATTCAAACAAAGGTTTGAACTTTTTTGAGAGTCTTTAAACAAGAGAAAAAATCTGAGAACATGTTCTTGCCTGTCTGAGAAAAATGTATAAAGTGTATGGTGAGGGATTTTGCAGCCCTAAAACATAATAATTGTAAAAAACAATAAAGTTGGCTACTTCACGGATTTATTTAGGGAACACATCCCCCGCGATAAACAAGGGAACACTGTAATACACCAATAAGTAGAAGACTGCAATGCCACAATAATGGTTGAAGTTTCATAAAATGTTACTGAAGTCTTGGAATGATTTGTCATTTATCCTGGCTCGGGGCTCGGACTGAAGAGCTCCAATGGTTTTGTGTTTGGCTGAGAATTGAAACCAGCGCATAGAGCACGAAATGAAGCAGCATGTATCACAACACTACCAGTGATGTTATGTAATGCAATACATTTCTCCAGTTTGCAAGGCGCAGTTTAAAAAGCGCTAAAGAGTATTTTGTCGCACATCAAGTCAGGAAGTCCCACTGGTTTAGGCGTATGGCTGTCAATCATTCCCTGCTCTTGTGGTCTGCGTTGTGCTGCATAAAAAAGCAACGTTGATGAAGGAATAAGCAATGATCAGACGGCTGGACTGAGAGACTGGCTTTCTTTTTTGATCTCTCTGTGTTTCCTTTTCATCCGCCTTTGTGGAGACACGTTGATGTGGGACGGCAGCAGCACAGAGCGAGCAGCAGCATATACAAACAGGCCCACAATGGCGGTGGCTGCAATTTTCATTCACACAGTTGCTCTGAGAGCATTCTCAGGGTTAGAACATGAAGAGAGCCTCCCAACAAATTTGTATTGCTTTGGGAATGTGTGGTAATTTAAAACACTGGGATAACGTGGCTAGAAACTGCAAAACTCAACCAAACACGGATTTCTGCCAGGGAATCCTTTAATCACCTTTGTTATGTGTGTTTGGGTGGTTTATTTGTTCATAGAAGACACACAGAACAGTGAACTATTCTGTATCTGCCTCCTTCCTTCATATTTCTGGGTGTCTGGAAAGGGTTAATTTGATTTACATTATTTCTTGCAAAATTTGATTCAGTTTTTGGATGTTTTGATTTCAGTCTGACCTTTTTAAATGGAATAATGATGAAAACTGAGGTTCCACTGTACAAAATTTTGCTTGTATACACTAACTAGATACTTCATTAGATACACAACCCAATGGCATCCAATACTGCATCCAATATTTGCTTTAAGGCATTGACAATACTGTTTACACATTTCAGTAGTTCATATCTAATGTCAGATTTCCAAGTTTTGGCTTGCTTGCTGTCAAGATGGCATGGCTCTCATTGTTACCTTAGCAGGTTTATAAATTGAATATTTTCGTAGTTAGAGCATAGAAAACCTTGTTTACGACCTTCTGTATACGGTTTTTAACATTATTAGAGCCCTCTAGACATGAAATAACACCCCTATAGTCACCTTTACACTCGTAAAACCCAATATAGTAGACATAATAAGAATAAATAAGCTATTTAAGACATAAATAAGACTCATGCTCGTGTGTGTTGCTCGTAGTTAGAGCATAGAAAACTTTGTTTACGACCTTCTGTATACGGTTTTTAACATTATTAGAGCCCTCTGGACATGAAATAACACCCCTATAGTCACCTTTACACTCGTAAAACCCAATATAGTAGACATAATAAGAATAAATAAGCTATTTAAGACATAAATAAGACTCATGCTCGTGTGTGTTGCTCGTAGTTAGAGCATAGAAAACTTTGTTTACGACCTTCTGTATACGGTTTTTAACATTATTAGAGCCCTCTGGACATGAAATAACACCCCTATAGTCACCTTTACACTCGTAAAACCCAATATAGTAGACATAATAAGAATAAATAAGCTATTTAAGACATAAATAAGACTCATGCTCGTGTGTGTTGCTCGTAGTTAGAGCATAGAAAACCTTGTTTGCGACCTTCTATATACGGTTTTTAACATTATTAGAGCCCTCTAGACATGAAATAACACCCCTATAGTCACCTTTACACTCGTAAAACCCAATATAGTAGACATAATAAGAATAAATAAGCTATTTAAGACATAATAAGACTCATGCTCGTGTGTGTTGCTATAACTTTGTTCCCTTGGGGAGCTGAGTAAGGGGAGGACAGGAAGTGACAATGGGAATTCAGAGTAGAGTTTCAGCTTGGTGTGCGTTACAGCCACAACAGTAGCCCGTGTTTTTATTACAGATCATTCAAACCTGCAAGAAAAGGTTTTTGTTCCAGCGATCGGCCACATGGTGGCCTAGTGGTTAGCATGTTGGCCACACAGCTTGGAGGTCTGGAAGATGTGGGTTTGTATCTCTGTTTGCATCTCTGTGTCGACTTTTGTGTGGGTTTTCTCCCGGTACTCTGGCTTCCTCCCACATTCCAAAAATATGCATGTTATCCATCCATTCATCCATCCATTCATTTTCTCACTAGGGTCATGGGGGAGCTGGAGCCTATCCCTGCTGACTTTGGATGAGAGACGGCGTACACCCTGGACTGGTCAGCCAGTTTCAGGGCACATATTCACACACACGTTCATACCTATGGGAGTCGCCAATTAACCTAACATGCATGTTTTTGAAACCGGAGTACCCGGAGAAAACCCAAGGAAGATCAAACCCAGATCTTCCTGATCTCCTGCCTGACTGTGTGGCCAACATGCTAACCACTCGGCCACCGCGCAACCTATGCATGTGAAATGCGTGTGAATGTGAGTGCGCGATAGGTTGTTTGTTTATATGTACCCTGTGATTGGCTGGTTGCCAGTCCAGGGTGTACCCCTTCACCTCTTGTCTGAAGTCAGCTGGGATAGGCTCCAGCATAGCCACGCAACCCTAATGAGGACAAGCAGTACAGCAAGTCTGGTGGTTGTGCCTCTCATCAAACATTACCGTAACATTACTGCCACCTAGTGACCAGTGTAGAATACCACATATAATCCACAGCGTCTTTGAATGTGTTACATTTTAGTTCATTCAGCCATTTTTATGCTTGAAAATGCTTAATTTACGCAAAAAATCTGTAACATTTGTTTAAATATGCATTTGCTTTGACTAATACTAGACCGAATTCAACCACAAAACAGCATGATGTTTTTATTTTTGAAAAACCGTGACAGAGTGAAGCCGCGAGAAAGGCCTGCATAGGAAAATAATACCTAACTGACAGTCTTTCAAAAATGATGATTATTTTTGTAAAGTGTTCTGATTGAAGCTCATCAGACACATAGTGCGCACGGATATGAAATACATAAAAATGCGCTAATCTTTCTTCATCATTTGTGATATTTTAGCAGCAAATCGGCTTTGGCGTTATTTCGCATGCATGCTAATTCTTCGGTATTAAAATGTTTTGCTTGTGCATTCAGGCCATTTGCTGATTGTGGATGTGAAGAAGCAGAGATAAATGAGCGACGTTCACCAGAGGTCTCGTTTACCGTGATGCATACTCCTGTCACACTGTTGTACCACAAGCCCCTTTAGTGAAGCTTTGTTGGAGGAAAGGAAATTACTTTCTGTGCCAATTTATAATTCATTTAGATTTGTTAAAGTATTTATCTGGATCATGGCCACTCATGCAGACTGCGGCATACAACCATCACAACCATACTAAAAAATACCAGCCCTCTCTTGCGATCCAGTCGGAAAACGTTCTTCTTCCTCCATTCTACCTGACACAGCCCAATCTGTTTCCCCGTAATTACCACCGGCGAGCACAAAAGTGCAAGGGCAAGCGGTAACATTTCCATCATTATTTACTTGTTTTTATTTTTAGTTTGTGGATTACACAAAACTACACAAGCAATTTCCATGAAACTTTGCGGAAGGGTGACTAATGTGCCGACCATTCGTATCGTGCTGGACTTGGGCAAGATTCCCCCTCCCTCTCCTGGCCCCGACTGGCCTGAGCTCCCACTGTGCATTCAATCCACAGCCCGTTTGCTTGTCCCATCACTTCTACACTTCGGTTTTCTGCAATGTATCCAACTTTGTGGGTTATTTCCAGTCTTATTTCCAGTTATTTTTATTATTTATACTGTGGAAGGTGAAGGCTGTCATGAATTGCTTGCAAGAGCAGCGATCGCATTAATTAAATGATTATTTATTATACACGTGAATGTAGTTGCGCGTGAGTGAGCGCGCTGTGGGTTTAACGTTTGATCCATTTTGACTCTTTGTATTTTATTTATATCATGAATTGTGTCAGTTATCATAAAAAACATGAAAAAGAGCGATCTCATTATAGTACAAAATGTACCAAAATAAAATGTACAGAGGATCTTATTTTTCCTTTTTGCCATTCAAGTAACAGAATGCAAGTGGTAAAGTACACTCCTGATCAAAATCTTAAGACCAGTTGAAAAATTACTAGAATTTGCATTTTGCACATTTGGATCTTAATGAGGTTTTAAGCAGAACTATAATATGCAAAAGCAAGAGGGGGGAGTGACACAAAAAACATTTGGAATTTGTAATTAAAAAAAAAAAAACTTAAATAGGATGTTTATCACCTGATCAAACGTTCAAGACCACAGGCTCACAGGCTATAAAAGCCAAAATCTGCTCAAAATGTTCATTTTCTGTCAGGCATTCACACTGTCATGCCCTCCTGATGGCTAAAGCTAAGAAGCTTTCTCTTTTTGAACGTGGTCGGATTGTCGAGCTGCATAAGCAAGGCCTCTCGCAGCGTTCCGTTGCTGCCGAGGTTGGGTGCAGTAAAACAGCCATTCTACATTTTTTGAGAGATCCTGAGCATTATGGGACAAAAAAAAATCACACCTGCACTGACTGGCTGTCCATGAAGACACAGGGCGGTCTTCGACCCAAATTAAGGCCCTCACTAATAATAACCATCAGACGGCATCTGTGGGAAAAGGGTTTAAAAAAACAAATTCAAAGACCTCGTGTCCTTCAACAGCACAAAACTGCCCGTTTAGAATTTGCCAGGGAGCATCAAACATGGGACATTGCAAGTTTTATTCTCTGATGAGAAAAAATGTAACCTTGACGGTCCAGATGGCTTCCAACGTTCCTGGCATGACAAGGAGATCCCACCTGAGATGTTTTCTACCCGGCACAGTGGAGGGGGGGTCCATCATGATCTGGGGTGCTTTTTCATTCTTGGAACACTGGAGCTTCAGGTGGTGCAGGGGATGCTGACGTGCAGATGTTGCAGCGGGCATCCCTCATGACTGAGGGCCCTCGTCTGTGTGGTAACAGCTCGGCTTTTCAACGCTGCAGTTCACAACGCTCGCTTGATGAAGAACTTCTTCAGGGAGAATAACATCACTCTTTTGGACCATCCTGCATGTTCCCTTGGTTTAAATCCCATAGGGAACATTTGGGGATGGATGGCAAGGGAAGTTTATAAAAATGGCCATCAGTTCCAGACAGTCGATGCCCTTCGTGAAGCCATCTTCACCACTTGGAGCAATGTTCCCACTAGCCTCCTGGAAACACTCGCATCAAGCATGCCCAAAGCCATTTTTGAAGTGATTAACAAGAACGGTGGAGCTACTCATTACTCAGTCCTACTGAGAACATTTTTTGTTCTGATTTGGAGAGTTTTCTGTTATTTTTTGAGCGATGGTCTTAAACTTTTGATCATCTGATAAACAGCCTATTTCAGTTTAATTGTTGTTTTCAATAAATTACTTTTTCAAAGTGCTTTTTGTCTCACTCCCCCTTCTTGCTTTTGCATATCATAGCTCTACTTAAAACCTCATTAAGATCCAAATGTGCAACATGCAAATTCTAGCAATTTTTCAACTGGTCTTAAGATGTTGATCAGGTCTGTATATTCCTAATGTCTTACATTCTCATTTGGCTTTCCATTCATCACATCGAGGCCACAGTGACTGAAAGTATGCATAAGAGTTAAGTTGACATGAGTACAGTACAAGAGACTGTGTGTTCTTTTAAAAATATGTCGAAAATTAAACACAATACCGACGGCATTTTGCATGTTATTATTCTGCTAAATCTGGTAAGGACAGTATTATGTTGCAGGGATGGGTGGTGCTACTTTCTCAGATATTTTGTACACTTTATTCATCTCTAAGAGAAGTTCACAATTCTAGAGCTTGAAATACAATATTGCAGCAGTGGAAGAAATGCCGGAGGGCATAAGTAAAGTTCAGTTGAGGTTACAAGAGCACACACTCTGAAATAGCCACTCTGACCTAGTTTAATGTGTAGAAAAAGTAGTACACACTGCATACTAGTATTATATGTTACACTGATTGTACATGATGTGCACTGCAGACCCATTTAGCATAGCTACCATTCTGTGTATAACTTTATAATAAATTCAAGTGTTTGATGTTGACTTAACGGTTGTAGTATTCGCCTCATTTTTACTGTATAGTAATATACAGACGATATTATACACAATAGCATATTTTTCAAAATTAAATGTGTAAACCGTTTTGTGTAAACCAAAAAGCACACGCAGTGAAACATGTATTGGAACAGAATGGCAGTCAATATCATGTCAGCTACGTGAACCGCTATGTGAACCACCAATGTTGCCATTAATCCCGTTAAGCCGAGTGACTTCACTGATGGCAAACATGTCACATACAGTAGGGACTCAAAGTAGATCACACACTTTGAGAGGTGAAGTGGAGCCATTTGACTGACAGATGAACACATCTTGTGTGTGGTAAAAATAACTTGCAGTCTTGCACTAGCTGATTCCAGTTCCATTAGTCACATTAAGGCTGTTCTCTCTCTGCGGTCTGCAGAGGTTCTGCCGGTGGGCGGGGGTGAGCGCCCTTTTGCAACAAATGCTCTAAAATATATCTGTTACTCCAATGGTTGCAGCTAGCATGGACTCATGTTGGCATTGTAATCATTCCCTGCAAAATGACATTTTTGCAGCACTGAGGTTTTTCATCTTTCGGACAAGGTGATTAAGGATGCTTTTTTACAGTAGAACTCTACTTTTCGCAGCGGGTTCCGTTCCAGACTTACCAGCAAATGGCAAAGAAATTAATACTTGAAATGCACTTGCATCCACATTTATTAAATGTATTTTAAAGTATAAATTGTATTGGGTCTATGTAAAATGATTGATGAGCAGATGTTTTAGCAGCACAAAATTTTGGGCCTTTGTACAAAAGCCTGCTGAAAAATATGCATATTTATTCAAACTGTATGTATTTTTTGCCTAAATTAAACATTGTCAAGCATAAAAATGACTAAATGAACTAAAATACCAATACAGGGCATTAAGAAGATGCATTCAAATTGTGAATGTAGTGTTGGTCACTAAGTGTCAGTAATTGTCAATTGAGACAAGCAGCAGACTTGATCCCTGGAACAACAGGCTTTTATTGTCTCACAACAGTCACATTAAGAATAACAGAATAATAATAATCATAATAAAGGCACGGGCTACTGTTGCAGCCGTAATCCACGATAAGCTAAAACTCAACTCTGAGCCCCCGACGTCACTTCCTGTCCTCTACACACCCGGAACACACGAGCATGAGTTTTATTTATGTCTAAATGGCTTATTTTCTGTGATTATATGTACTATAGTGGGTAATACGAGTGTAAAGGTGACTATATGGGTGTTATTCCATGTTTAGAGAGTTGTAATAATGTTAGGTCATAGACAGGTTTTCAATGTCATAACTACAAAAATATTCCTGTCACGTCTAGGCTTTGGCATTATGGCGATGACCCCAGGATGCAGAAAGCAGGAACCAATTGCAGGAAAAGTGTATCTTTTAATAATAGCCGCAGTGCAGCGGCGGGAACTCAAGATGGACAGGTTTGCAGTAGCGTGTCAGGCTTTCACAAACAATGCAACGACAAACTAAGGTGCACGTACCTGAACTAAATAGAAGGAGAAGTCAAATTAGCAGCAGGTGCGGGTGATAAAGGAAAAAGCAAAGCAGGCGGACACAAACCAGGCAAAACAGGAAGAGCTACCAAAATAAGAGCGTAAAACAGGAACTAAGGGCACAAAAGTGGAAACAAGCTACACTGTCACGGAGGCTAACTCGTGGACTGTGACAATTCCATTCATAAAGAAGGAATCCTGCTTCGTGGAAATTGACTCATCACAGTTGGGTCTGGAACCAGTTAACCAATAAAACGAGGGATTACTCGTACATAACTTTCTCCCACGCTGCCAAAGAAATGTCACCTTATACTCGTTCCCAAATGTTGGCGCTGTGTGTGAATCTATAAAGATGATGTATACTGTATATTAGTTTCACTTTCACTTTGCCTCACGTAACTTGGTGCGTTTAGGAACCGCTGAACAAAGTGCGACATCTCAATGCTTGGTGAAAAAGCATGATCCTTGAAGCGTAAAGTCGTAGTACATGTATACGGTACGCCTGTATTATCATATTTATAAATTGTTACCCACTTAGGGCGAATGAGATGTGTTTTCTGTGAAAAAAACGGCCATTAAAAAGTTGTTGGACCAAAAATCTGTGGATTTGTAGGGTCTTAAATGCAGAATTCCGAATATGCGGCGAGCCACTGTAACTGTTTATCTTGTGTTTCTGCTGGCAGATTTCCATGAGCGTGTATGCTGACAGGTCTGTTGTGTCCCATGGTCTGTTTGATAGATTTGAGCCAGTGATGTGACTCCTGCAGAGAACCGCAACACCCGGAGCGCCCCAACTTCAATATTCATGCTATCACCTATAATCCACTTACGATTCAGTCAATAGACAGTATATATAAGAGCAGAGAGCAGCAGCAGTCAGCTGCAGCATGTAAAACAGAGTAAGTTGTGACAATAGCAGAGAAGGAATATTATGAAGGCAGCCTTGCTTGCTTCCCCTGGAGACTTCCATGGAGTGCTTTCTCACTGTGATAATGAAATGACCTGGCCTGCACTGCTGCTCCACTCTCTCTCTCTCTCGCTCTCTCTCTCTCTCTCTCTTTCAAAAACACATCTGCTAGACACGGGTGAAAATGAGAAAATCCCACCTCCTGTCCAAAGTTTCGCGAAGCTTACTTTCAGTATGCTTTGATAGTGTGTGACTATGCACTCGGTGTCCTTGTGAATGATGTGTATTACTGCGTTAGTGGGTGGATGCAAACAGCAAAACTATTTAACAGCACATTTGACAGAAAAAGTTACTCTCGAACCTAATTGTGGTTTGCACACACACTAAATTCAATACAGCAGCAGAACTCAGATCAAGGACTTACAGTAATTGTTCCCCATTTCAAGGCAGACCCCATATTCTATAATCCCACATTGTTTGGAGCTAATCATCTGGGCCTTGCTGGCCCTACTAGACTGATTCAGAAGAATGACTCACCAGTTTGATACAGTGCAGACTGCATGCACACCATGTATTCCCTCAGCTTCTAGTTAGCAGGGAATCTATGGCAGCACTGAGGCAGAGCGCTGTCATTGAGTTACATAATCAACAGAGGAGTGAAGCGCGCGTCTGCGTGCGCGCGCGCACGCATTTGTGAAGCCGCAGTTCTTTTTGAGCTGTCGATCAAGCGCAGCTCCAAGGCCGCTCGAACACAAGGCTGCTGAGCTGGACTTTCGGCAACAATGGAGCTCAGCTTGCCTGTGTGCGTCCATGTGTGCAGCTTGCTAGGCATGTGCATGAATGCAAAGGTTGTTGCACATGCATAAGGCAAGAGGAGAGAACATGCGAGGCATAAGGCGTGCGGCTTGAGAGATGTGCCAATTTTCCTGTGCGTATAGAAATATTTACATATTATATGTTTGCTCACATGCTTGGATGCATCAGCCCATTTGTGATTTTCCACTTTTGGCTTACGTGTGTAAGCACGCATATGTACTCATGTAAGCTTCTTTTGCATGTGTTCATATGTTTGTGCATGGACGTGTGCATCTGTTCTCACCCTGGCCTGAGGATTTGCATGGTTCTCGTCGGTTGTGCTGCTCAATGGTGCCATCTGGCTTCAGCTAGCACCATTGCAGTCATCCTGCGGGAGCGATCAGTGCAAGTCAGCGTCCACGTTTAACAACTGTTTTGGGATCAGTTGTCCAGTGGGCTGGTGCTCACTCTCCCTGTATTATGGGCAGGATGATAAAACTGACCTTGAAGCAGTTTATGGTGCTGAGATAATGGTAGCAAGGCCATGAAACACCACTCAGCTTTCAGTGGCAAAAGAAAATAATAGTTGAACCACTTAACATTGTTTTCAACTGTATGTAAAACTTTATGAGTAAAGAGCGGAAGTGTTGCTGCTCGTGTAAAGAGTAATGATAAAATAAAGGGATTCCATGGTCCGATTCATTCTTGGAAGTCACGCTACTGGATTCTGAATTAAATTAAGATTCAACTGTTGAAGACAAAACGTCGCATGTTGTATGAAGACCAGCTTGTATTTAAAACCAGTGCAAGTGGAACACAATTAGGTCATATTGAGGCCAGATCATTGGTATGGGTCACGGTAAAAGCACTCATATGTATGCAGGCTTATGGCCCCCCTGGGAGCTCCACGTTGACCTTGTCCCACACGCTGATCTATGTCCTCATCTCCCCCATTGTCCTCTCTCTTCATTCCACCCACTGTCTCTCCTCTTTCTCCTCTTCATCATTACTTTCCGTACCACCGCTTACAATTAGTTTGCTTCCTGTCTCCCATCACCCCTCTTATGATCACTTTCTTTCCCATCCAGTTCTTTGACACTTTTTTAACTTACTCCCTCCGATCGTGTTCTCTTTACCCCCTCTTGTTCGTTTTCCATATCAACAGCCAGTCTGATAAATAATGCATCACAGCGCATTAAAAACTTTAGACGGGTTCTCTTGGCTGTTAAACAGAGGGAGGAGATGTGGAAGAGGACGGTTAGCTCTATTTTAAATAAATGTTATGATGAATGATGTGATTTAATATTAGTCAGAGAGTGACAAAAGGAAGGGGTGAAGGTCCAAGCATTAATTGTGTTTGTATCGTGACACGGTGTCCTCCGCGGCCCAAGGCTTGGGCTTTGTTGAATCATCTGAACCATTCATTACAATGATGAGTGTATCAGCAAACTCAAAAGAAAAGATTTAATGACATTTAACAAAACACTGATGCTGCATCACACAGAACCTTGACCTTTACCTCCCTCCTCCCACTTCAACATCAACCGCCCCTTTCTCCCTTTCTGCATCCTCTGCTCTGCTCTCGTCTCACCCCACGTCTCGCCATTCCTCCCGGCAGCATAGCGATTGGCATTATTAAAAATTGATTGGAGGCGAGCGTTTAGCTGGGTGCTGAGGCGAAGAGGGAATGTTTGACAGGCAGGAGTAAAATGACAGGAGGGCCGACACTGTGGAAAGGTCTCACTGGGGGACAGACTTTATGTGTTTATGTGTGTGCGTGTCTGGTGTGTGTGTGTGTGTGTGTCTGCCTATTTCTTTGATCCCATTTTTCTTCTTGAGCGACTTAGGAGTTTGATAACTCATAATCGCTGTGATCCCACTATGTGAACTTATAATATTATAGATGTGCTTGTTTTATACATTCTTATCAGGCAAAAAATGCATCATGAAGAGGAAATTTTGCGGCTTCAAAAATGTATTAATTAGTAAATCATGCTGTTTTGTGTTTAAATATGGCCTATTATGAGCAAAAACAAATTTAAGCAAATGTTGCGTATTTTTTGCCAAAATTAAGCATTTTCAAACATAAACTGAACACAGGACGCGTTGTGATGATTTGTAGTAATCTATACTGGTCAGTAGGTGTCAGTAATGTTCGGTGAAACACACAAGCACCAGATCTGATTGCCGGAACAACAGGCTTTTATTGCAGAACAATAATCCCTAACATGGGCTACTATTGCAGCCGTAACCCACGCCAAGCTAAAGCTCAACTGTGACGTCACTTCCTGTCCACCCCCCACTCAGCGCCCTGAGTACCGGAACATATGTACAGCAACACTCATGAGCACGAGTCTTCTTTATGTCTTAAATGGCTTAATTTCTGTTATAATGTCTACTATATTGGGTAATACCTGCGATTGGATTGCAGCCAGTCCACGGTGTACCCCACCTCTCACCCAAAGTCAGCCTGGATAGGCTCCAGCATACCCCCACGACCCGAGTGAGGACAAGTGGCATAGAAAATGAATGGATGGATGGATGGGTAGTTGGTAATACAAATGTAAAGGTGACTATATATAGAGAGGGCTCTAATAATGTTAAAAAACATATTTAGAAAGTGCTAAACAGGTTTTCTATGCTCTTACTACGAATAAAATTCACTTATAAATAAGAAATCTTACTCAGCGGAAATTCAGTTATTAACAACGATAAACGAGGGATTACTGTAAAAGTCGCACTGGACTATAAGTCACATTTAGAAATTTATTTCACAAAATTCAAGACCAAGAACAGACATTTAATCTGGAAAGGAAAGTTATTCAACAACTCAATAGCACACAGAAAAACAGGCTGAATAGGTGTCCGGTTGGTTAACTTAAGACATTAGCAGTTATCCAGCTACACAGTAGCATAAAGAACATACAACAAGCCAGCGAGTCTAACAAGCAAGTTCACCAAGCTCTCAATCTCATCCCACATAACTGAATCCATTGAATTTTTTATCCTCTGTGGTACCTTTTTTGCCTCTGTGTTGCTTCAGAACAACTCTGGAAGAAGATGAAGTGATGTTTCCTCTTTTGCGGGACTGTTGTCGGACTCAGCATCAGTTTCAGTTTAATCGATTTTGATATATACGTTGAACCTGACTTTCAGTCGCAGCACCAGCCAAACGATGAAAGAAAGTGCGACTTATAGTCCGGAAAATACGGTAAACTACAATGGGACTAAATACAACACCTACAACTCCATCAACGCTTCGAAACATACCCTAAAGGTTGCACCTCAATTTGTCATTTACAATGATGCAATATTCACTGAGAAAGAAAGAACAATGTCAAAAAATGCCACATCTGCAATGTTAACAAAAAGAAAAGTGTAGGCTCTACATCCAAATCTATTACGTTATTCCTTGATCAACTCCTTTGCAAAGATTCAAGGAAATTGGATGAGAGGTTTTTGTGCAATCCTGCTAAATGGATTGTGAAAACGTAACCTCCTTAGCAGAGGTAATGAGTACCCTCTCTGACAGTGTCAATCAAAAGTAGACATTATTATCTCTGCAAAGGCATATTTGGGATACAGCTATTGCATTGTATCTCATTAGATTGTGCAGGTGTGATTACCCAAAACTGGCAGAAGCCCTCACAGTGATGATACTCACGACAGCTCGGTTGACCAAGAGTTACCTCTCTACGAGCCTTCTTGCATCCCGTTCTATCAATCCCTTCATCCCTCAGCTCATCCCTCTTTCCAACCCTCCCCTGCCTTTCATCTCAGATCAAATAATATTTGCAACCCATATTCCCTACCAACTATTCCCCCAATGGCTATAAGTGCTACAGCTTTGGAGATTTTTAATACACTTTACCAGCAATTTGGCTGAGTGATTCTAAAAGTTATTTTTGGGTGTGATGGGGAAAAACGGAAAATGTGTGCCAATACATGATTTCATACTGCTAACTGGTTCATTTCTTCTCTCTCCCCGTCTTCCCCTTTTTTCTCCCAGATGAACAGACCAATCCAGGTGAAGCCAGCCGACAGTGAGAGTCGAGGAGGTAGTGTATTTCCTTCCTTGCTTTCCTGCCTTTCTTTGCTACTTTCTGCCTTTATTCTGACCCCACAAACATGCTGCCTGTGCATATCAGCCTCACCATTATTTGTCCCATTACACAATGGCCTGTACCTCAACGCAGGCTGACAGCGCAGCCTGGCCAGACCCTCTAGAATTCAGAACACATTATGTAAACAGAGCCTGTCCTCGCCAATGTTGGCCAGCGTGGCCTCCAGCTCCTCTCTTGGAGTTTCATCATATGCAAGGATGCATGCACAAGCACACACATATACACATACACGCATGTGTGCCTTGTTAAGCTTAGAGGAGGGGGAACAGGTCACGTCTTTTTGTCCTTCAGTGGCGCTCTCTTCAAATCCTAGTTTACAAACATAGTACATGGTGACCCATCTATACACCCGTGGGGCGGGGGGGCTAGCTTAATTTTTGCATCAAGCAATGAACTTGTGATTGAGATATGTCTTGTGCGCTTGACAGACGTCATTGAACAGCTTTCAAACCTTGCAGAGAAATTGTTTAAGGACAATAAAACAAGCAGACAAAAATGAAGAATTACAGCGTGTGATGGATTGGAAAAACAAAGTTGGACGTCATCTGCTATTCGGCTTGTTGCATTTCCAAGTCTGATTGATGGAGCAGGAGGGACAGGTGGCGATCGCACTTCTACACTTTTGCTTCTGTTTTTGAGTCGAGCTCCCCCACCCCCACCCCCCCAATCCTCCTCATCGATTTCCCTTGTTTATTTGTCTTGTTTATTACTCTGGGAGGTATGCAAACTCCAACACATTCTCAATTACGAGTCGTCTGAAAGGAACAAGTAAAGATTTTTCTAATAAATGCAGTCAAATTGATAAAAAGCGTGATACTCCGTCTGAATTGTGAATTGGTAGAGGTGCAAAGTAATTCTGAAAGAAGACAGCAATTGACAGTGTCAAATTGTAGATTGTGTTATGCAGATTACAACTATTTTTATGACTGTTGGGTGATATTGGTAATCCTCCTGCCTGGAGTAACAAAGAGGGAAATAAATGAGAGTTTTTGTCATGCCGTGCAGCCTGGGTGTGCTTGAGGAGAGAGCGAGAAAGAGCTTTGCATCAAGACTCTTAAGTCTTCCTGGTGTATATTGATTTGCTCTCCGGCCGAATATGTGTGTGTAAATGTGTGTGAGCGTGTGTTAACAGCCCTTTTCCAAAGAAAGATGTAATGTTTATTGGTGCCTTCCCTAGGGAACTGACGGCTTTGGCCATCAATGAACGTGTGCGCAGTGTGTGTATGTGTGAGAGAGTGTAAGAAGAGAGGCAAACATTTCAAGACGTGTGTGCATATATGTGTGCGTCTTGCACACCCCGCTCTTGTAAACACCCCCCCCCCCCCCCCCCGTCCCCTCCACCTCCCCCCGGTGCAAGGCCAGAGCTCAGATTAGTCTTGTTGACTCGGCAAGGACACCCTGTCAGGCACAGGCTGTGGGGAACGGACCGTGAGCACGCCGGCACGCACGCACGCACACACCTACACGCACGTTAATTCGCAGGGCGCACTCAGAGGCAATTGCACCAAGGCTCATTAATTTCCCAACATATACATCCATTTCCACAAAGCTCGGATTCTAGAATGTAACATTAGAACAGACTGGCTGACGCACAACCCATCTGCTCGTGTTGTGTACTAACACACTTTCACCGTCTGCCTCCTGACTTTCCTCAAACACTCATTCATTGACTCAATCACATGGTTTGGTTATATCCATGTGCCAAAGACAAAACTCACAATACTCGCATTTTATTTGTCTAAAAATGAATCAGTAAAAGTGTTAGTAATGCATCAAGTCGACGGACTGGTAATGCTGTCAAATGTTAGCACAATTATTGAAGGATAGCATGTGATGTGTTTATAAATTGGAAATGATAGCGTGTTATGAAGCAAGTCACTTGTACTGCGTAGACATTTGACTAAAGTTGTGTGTAGCAGCCATATGTGATGTATTTGTTTCGCTTAGCAACTAGACATGTTGTTTATAACAAACAAGCGCTGGCATCCCGTCTATGCACATTTGACAGTCATAATGTGTTGCTCAATATAAATTATTCCCCCGGAAAGGCTAATTTGGAATGTAACTTGAATTTCAATTAAATGTTAATCACATCCTGACCTGAGGACAAACACATCTGGTCGGCTTAATGCCTGCGCACAAAGCCTCCACACTCTTGCAGCTGTTTGCTTTGTGTTTAAAACATGCCACAGTACAGTTTGAGTCCACACAGTCTATTGGCTTTTGCCATTACCTCCATTTTTACAATTTTAGCGTTCCCATTGTACATATAACCTGACGAGATGGAATACAGTGGATCCCTACACAGACGCGCTTCAGTCGGCCTCCCAAATTTGCAGATTTATAGTAAAAAAAAATGTTTTTTTTTTCTAAAAATAGGCATCATTTAACTCGCCCTAAGACGATAGTAGTTTACAACATGTGATAATACAGTATACATGTATCATTGTTTCAACAAAAAAAAAAAGCCCACAATTTTTACATGTTTGTCTTTTTGCTTCACTGATAATGTTTTTTCATCAAGCGTTGAGATTTCACACTTTGTTCGGCGGTCATTGAATGCACCATAGTTGCCGTGAAACGCAAAAGTGAAACGTATATCTAAGATCATCTTACATTACCATTCATTAGTGGTGAGTACCTGTACATTTACAATGTGTTTAATAAGTGTGTGAGGCATATTGACGAGAGGCGAGAGAGGGTTCTGAAGCTGACTGTAATCTAATAATTGCAACAGTCAATGTTATTGCAAATGTTGATCTGCTATTGGAGAATATCAATGTCAAACGAGCAGTAGGGCTTGGAGGGGTGTCAAAAATAGATATTTTTATGGGCCTCCATGAAAACCGGGGATCTTCTGTACCCTCAACTTGTTATACTCTCATGAACATGGTGAAGCTTTTGCAGCAGGAGGCGTGCAGTTTGTGTCAGTAACCAAAACTGAACGCAAAATAATGTGAGGCATCTATTAAACAGGGAAGTGGAATTGTTTTTTTAAATCTAATTAGCAGCAAAAGTGGAGGTCTTGGAATTTGCTGGGATTGTGAATGAATAAGACAGCCTTCAAGATAATTAATGCAGTACATCGTCTCATATTAACAAAGCAATAACTCTTGTAAAAAAAAAAAAAGCACAGTATGATGTCAAGCAGTACGTTTCAGCTCATATCACCACGTTTCGGTTCAGAGCAGGCAAACCTTGATCAGCCTTGCTGCATCAGCTAAGGGTGACATCATATCATACCGGTCAGACTGTGTGTAATTTGCCTGTTAATTGAACAAAGAAGATAAACATGACGTGGTACAGTGCGGTGTGTTGTAAATATCGTGTAAGGAGGTATTTTGGAGTGTGAAGATTACCCTACACACGTTTACCTTACCCCAATACTCTTACTATTACTCCAAAAGATAAGTACCAAAAAGCTTCTTGTAGGATAATTTGGTGCTTATTGCAGTATACAATTAAAACACATGCTAACTGTAAACAAGGCATATAATTGAAAATATTTTCCACCACACACAAAAACAATAGGAATGCTGTGCCGAAATATATCGCCATATATCGCCACAAAAATACAATGTTGCTATAATTTCCAAGCCGTTAAAAACATTATTTGAATACAAGGATTTAGTTAAATTCTTAGTATTAGTCGTACGGTGGCCATATTTTGATGACTGAAAACCAGCACACTTGGCAAGGCAATGAGATACTCAAATGATACTGGAAGTTTACTCAAAGATACTTTATAATTTCAGTGCATTTTAAGTGTGCCTTTACTACTGTTATCCATCCGTCCGTCTTCAACGCCGCTGATCCTCACGAGGCTCGCGGGGGTATGCTGGAGCGTATCCCGGCTGACTTGGCCTGGTCGCCAGTCGATCTCAGTGCTATTGTTATATTACAAAATACTACCTCTAACCAAGACACCCATTCCAAAGGAAGAATGTTCAAAAACCGTCATAAAAATTATTACACAAACAGATCGACACAGGAACATGAGGTCAAATGCTTGTTAAGTTTTGTAATGTCATATTTTAGGGGAAAATGCGCCCTCTAAAGCTGTAAGAACTCGGAATTTTAACCGCCGTCGTGCGTGACGTCCCCGTTTTACGAGGATTAACCGCGTGCGTATGTTGTGCTTTTCCTTTGGCTTTTTGGCAACACTAATTCAAAAAGCCGCCCACACGGCAGCCTCTAAGGGATTACGTCACATGCAGCAGAGTGCCCTAATGCCGCTCAATTTAATGAAAAACAATGAAAACCAGGACATTTTCATCACAAAAAAAAACAGGTCAGCCAGGACAGGACGTGAAAAATAGGACATGTCCTGGGAAAATAGAATGTTTGGTCACCCTAGTAGTATGTTTAAAGCTTTTAGTTCACTACCTTTACAAGGTCTGAAACCATATTCAATTCTAGCAAGAACAGTCTAATTTATTTTCAAAAAATACACAAGTCTCAAAAATCATCTTTGATCTTCTGATTGTGAAACTTTACCTTTTAGAAGACAGAAAACTTTTTGTGGGCATGCTCAACAAGCAACAGTCCGAAGATGACGTGCGGCGCCTCTTTGAGTCGTTCGGCAGCATCGAGGAGTGCACTATCCTGCGAGGTCCTGATGGAAACAGTAAAGGTGAGTTTCTAGCTATTTATGACTTGAGGTCAGCAGGGTTCTGTCACAGGCTACTGAGCAGAAAGGATTTGGCCTTTCAGAGTTGGTGACTTTGCAAAGTTCTCCTTAAGCACCCCGCGTTGAGTCACGTCAAAGCAAAGTTATTGGTCAGTGAGAGGTTACGTCAGATTTATTTTTTTGGACAATTCCAACAGTAAATGTCATTAGTGAGCTTTGTCCATTGAGAGCAGAAATATCAAGCACCAAGTCATTGTAGATGAACCCCATTAACCTTCCACGTCAACCCGCATGGAGAAAAAGACAAACTAAGTCAACCTCCCTAACAGCCATCAGGCCGTGTGTCATGCCAGTAAAATGGCCTTTCTGAATGTTGTCAGAGTGCCACAGTGCTTGAAGTTATCACGGGGCTTAGCGGCCAACACTGTGGCCTGTCGATAACTAAGCCTGATGATTACAGTGGGCTTGATCGTTCTGATGCTCCCATGAAGCTCCATTAACAAGACTCCATCAGCCAGCGTAAGTGGGCTTTAGCTCGATAATTACTGGCAACTTGATCATTCAAATTCATCAACGGGCCTTGTCAATATTAAGCGACGCTGCAACGCTGTGGCATTTTAAGCCCCCATCCGAGGATCTCAAAGTTGTTAACGGTATCGGAGTGCCATGTTTAGCCTGCTTATTGAGCGCTGAGCCTCCTTGCAAAGAGAGCTTTGTCTATCAGAAGCATTACTTATTACTGGTGATTATTTGTACGTGATGTTTTTCCTCCTACTGTTTAACACGCTGCTCATGTCTCCTCTCTCTTCTTAGGCTGCGCATTTGTAAAATACTCGTCTCATGCCGAAGCTCAGGCGGCCATCGGTGCACTACACGGCAGTCAGACAATGCCGGTGAGTAGCTGTGCGTGAGAGCTTGTAGATTTGTGTGAGAGAGGTGAGTCACTGCAGAGGTGAATCACAACGAGCTTAATTACCTTCTAAAAGTTATAAAGTTATACTTTATTAATCCCTCTGTGGAAAAGTGTCCCCTGCCTTTGACCCATCCCGACTACATCAGGGGTGAAGTAAAGCTTTGAAGTAGAAGTAGAACGAAAGAAGTAAACACAGAGACTGCCTCAGCATGAGTTGTCTCTATCATTTATCCTTCTTTCTTTGTATAGGACGAAAATATATGCATGCTTTGTGTGCCACGGGGGACACAAGCTGATGTCATGCGTCCATCTGTACACACTAACCTACTGCCTGGTGTGTGTGTGCGCATTTGTGTGTGTGAATGCACAGGGTGCCTCGTCCAGTCTGGTGGTAAAGTTCGCAGACACAGATAAGGAGCGCACCATTCGCCGCATGCAGCAGATGGCCGGTCAGATGGGCATCTTCAACCCTATGGCCCTGCAGTTTGGCGCCTACGGAGCCTACGCTCAGGCAAGGCCTTCACAAAGCATCTTTTTTAGGGACTGTCATTTTGAAATTGACACCGTATTAGTCGAAACTTTAGTCGTTTTTGCTAGTCAAGAGCTTGACCACACATATGAGTCAACAAAGGGTATTCGAAAGAAGGCTTAGGATAAAACCTGGGAGGAAAATCAAAGTGACATTGCTAACTATTGGCAAGGCGTACATGTTACAGTCTTCTCAGTCTGTGTTAACATACACATAACAGTCATATATTCATCAACTTGTCAGAGGACGTTACGATGTAAACATAGCCTATCCTGGACAGTAATCTACAGAGACTGAATAGTATGCAAAACTCCTTTTCTTTAAGGAAAACTGCACTTTTTGTGGAATTCAGCCCATCATCCACAAGAACACAAGCCTTTCCCTTCTCTGTGCATTCTCAATAGCTGCCTCATGGTGGCAGTTTTTCACTAACCATGCACGTAAAGGGGATTCACCTATTTTGCCTGTAAAACCCTCTAAAAAAACACCGAAAGCCGCCAACAACACTGCATTTACATGCCGTGACCTGCATATTAACCTAATATCAAGCTACAGCCATGGTGTTATTGTGGGAGCAAACACAAAGGAACTACTTTTCTGGTGTAGATGGACAGTATATATAGCTGTGATATCAAGCACCATGTGCTCCATGTATCGGAATTAATATCATGATGACTAACTCGATGGACAGTTGTCCGTCTGGTCCAGCTGGCCTGGGCCGTCTTTTCCAGTTGATTGTGGGTAGGTGGAAAAAAGTTTCTACCATTAAAGGGTTTTTTAGCACTAACTATTCTTCGTTTGTTGTGATGCAGTCTCTTGGAGCAATGTCGTCCTCGCCAGATACACGAAGCCGTTCCATCGATGGTAACACTGTGTGCCACCCAGTGCAGCAGAAACACTCGATTTCTGTCGGCATGGCTTGGCAAGCTCCACATTTACACATGCCGGCACCAGTCCTGACACTCTCGCCCCCGGCTGCTGCGATGTTTCACCCTCTCCTCTTGCCCGCTCAGTTTCTAAAACCTGAAGCTCATCCTCCTTATATTCAGGCTCAAAAAGATAAGGTTCTGGATCCTCATTTGTCCCAAAGTAGTCATTGGCGGCGGCTTCCATGAAGTCCGCATTGGTAAATGTCGAGTTTTTACGTATTGCTGCACACCGCTGTTCCTGGTTTGTTAAATAAGCAACAAACATACCTAAGTCTGCCATAATTAGTGGCGGCAAACACAGAACGCACTCTCTATGCTGCTGCTGTTGATGGAAGTAGCGTTAGTTGCTATGCGGCATATGAAATCATTGTGCCCAGGAAAGACGTTCGAAATACTGTAAGTATTACATGTTATCATAAATGTGCCTGTTACTACGTGATCACAGCATGTCTACAAAACAGCCAAACTGTCACGTTTTGGCATTGTGGTCTTTGTGGCGGCGACTCCAGGATGCGAGAGATGAGAGCCAAAGTGCAGGTAAAAGTATATTTTAATAGTAATAGCTGCTGTGCAGTGCAGGATACCAACGACGCGCAGTCACGCTGACCATTACATTGAAAAGGGAATGACGCCACCGGCTGAACCAAATAAAGGTAAGCTTAAATTAGCAGCAGGTGAGTGTAATCAGGGACGCAAAAGCAGCACACAGGACCGGGCAACACGGGAAACTACAAAATAAAGGCATGAAACAGGAACAGAGGCACAATAATGGAAAATAAACACAGAGCATGACAAACACTTTATAGGCGGAATAGGTGAATCCCCTTTACGTGCATGGCAAGTGAAATCTGCCGGCACGACGCACAGAAAAGGGAAAGATGTGTGTGCTTGTCTCACTTAAGTATTGCAGATGATGGGCAAAAGTTTTTTTTTTTTAAGTTTCTTTTAAAAAAACATTCAAAAGGGTACATTTTTGTTGTTACATGGTACAATATTTTTTCAAATATTAAAATTTTTACTGTTATAAGGTACAAAAATCACCTTTCTGTGCCAAGAATACTGTACCATACTACACTTCACTATACTATACAATACTATTGTCTTCTAAATGCTAGTAATGTTTAAGTACTGTAGTTAATGGAAATGGGACGGTTACAGTGCAGATTGCACTGTTTGTGCATCTGTGCATGAGCTGCACTGCAGACATAGTGACACAAAGATGAAGTTTGGTGTTCCAAAAGATTGTAACCTTGATACGTCTCACCGCGGTGACTTAAAAGAGAAGATATACCCCCATGATTAACATAGGAGGAGTAGATCTCTTGATGGCAAGTGTGAGCAGGTGGATTTATCACAGCAAGAAAAGCCGGTTTCAATCTGGACCCCCTGACAAACTGTGATCCTACCCTTCAACTCACTAATTCAGCCGTCTTGCTCCTGTTTCCTTTTAATTCAC
Source organism: Dunckerocampus dactyliophorus (assembly GCF_027744805.1). Lineage (NCBI taxonomy): Eukaryota > Metazoa > Chordata > Actinopteri > Syngnathiformes > Syngnathidae > Dunckerocampus > Dunckerocampus dactyliophorus. The sequence goes on along the minus strand of NC_072826.1, from coordinate 7,928,365 downwards.
ATTCACCATCGCTGTCAGTCTTACCCATGGGACCGCCTAATTTCATAACTGGCCATGAAAAAAAATTAGCTCATGTTTTTCCAACCTTTTGTAACAACGCAACGTGAAGTTTTTGACTTCCAGCTGTTGGTTTCATTTATTGCACTGGTAGACATGCAGTAGGTGCGTGCACACTGGCGATTAAAAAAACATTCATGATGTTTTCTGAGATTTGTGTAAGTATGTGCTGATTTTAAAGATAGTTTACATGTTATTGTACATCTAATACCTCAGTATTGATGCACACATGCGTTATAATGCGCGGCCATGTCAGCTGTGGTAGCTTTTTAAGGCTTCTATGACGTTTTTTTTTTTAAGTTTCCATGATCATGTGGTCATGGCCTTATATTGGAGGGACCCACAGCAGGACCCAAGGAGAGATACTTTCTATCATGTTAGAGGCTCCAAAAGTGTGCAATAAGATCAGAAAACAATTGCTAAATTGGTCGCTAGTTGCGACTCAAAAAAGCGATGCCCTCTACTGTACGGAGTTGTAACAACATGCAGCACAGACAGTCCCATTTAGGCGTGGACCGGTTACTGGTTTCAAGGTGACCTTTTTGAGCCCCTGATTGAGCCAGTGATTGCATTTATTTGCATCTTGTTTTGTTTTTTTAGAAATAAAATGAGTCGCAGGATGAGCCACCATTTAAGAACTGCATTTTATTTATCATATATTTAGAAATAATTCCGCTATTTTTGTTATTTTTTTTAAATACACATGTTCCACTTCCATCGTGTTCTATTATAGTTTAAAAATGACTGTTCAACAGAAAGAAAATGATCTTCTTTTCAATAAAGATATTCCAAAATGACACATTTTACAGCTGTAATTATAATACCATGAAACCGTGATATTTTTGCCTAAGGTTATCATACCGTCAGAATTACATAGCGGCCCATGCCTAGTCCCATTATAATGCGTTAATGGACGAGCGTGAGCAGGTAGCGGCAAGTGTACAAGTATCTGTGGCATTCCACAGATAAATGAAAGTTTGGGAAACACTGATTGTAATTGCGAATGTCCGCCATCCTGTAGGTGCAGCAGCAGGCCGCATTGATGGCATCAGTAGGCCAGGGGGGCTACCTCAGCCCGATGGCCGCCTTTGCGGCTGCCCAGATGCAACACATGGCCACCATCAATGGCCTTCCTGGAGCTCCACTCACGCCCACGTCAGGTAACAGGGGTAAAAGTTATATATGTATATATATATATATATATATATATATATATATATATATATATCATTTATTTTATATCAGCTAAAAATGGGAGACTTTAACAAATCGGAACAGCTGCAAAGCAGAGTGTAGCCAATAAAACACAGAAACTTCCATCGTGACTTCACAGTAGACGTAAAAGACAGTATACGTCTATATAGAACACATTTTTTAGAAGATTCTTAGATTAAAAAAAGAAGGAAAATCCATGATTAGTCACCATGTGATATCATCAAAGACACAGTTGACTTGTCTACATCTAAACTCTGCGTCCTCTTGTATCACACAATGGATTCGAGTGAGATAAGAAATCAGCCCTGACATTTAATGTCTTCACTGGACCACTGGACCGCCCCCTCTGACATTTGCAAGAGTTACTTGGTGTCCAGTCAAAGTAAAACTTTCTGTAATGTCTCGGGGGGAAATATAGGAAATTACTCACTGTTACACTCTCTGATTTTACTCCCTCGTGGTTGCAGGCGGCAGCACCCCTCCAGGCATCAGCGCCCCCACAGTGACCAGCATCCCTTCCCCCATTAGCGTCAATGGTTTTACTGGCATGCCACCCCCTCAAGCAAATGGACAGCCCCCTGCAGAGGCTGTCTTCACCAACGGGATACACCATTACCCTGGTAAGTCTGATAAACAACACCGTGTGTATCCATGAGGATGTACCAGAAAAGTATACGGACAATTAAGCACCGTGTTACATTCAAGCTGGACTACTTTCCAGCATCACTCCACAGTAGCACTAGCAGTCCCATATCCTTTTTTGGGGGGGAGAACAGAAATCCACCACCAACTACTGTATTTTTTTTTTTAATTAACTTATTTTTTATTTGAGAACTTTATTTATTGGATTGGATTTTGCATTTGGATTTATTGGTCCACTTTTTTATTCTGTAATGATAATATATTTTTTTATACCAGTATATTTTTTTAGAATTAATTCCAGCTCAGATTAAAGCTGTTGACACAAAAGCGAAGCTATGCATTTTGCTCCCTTAGTGCGGTTATTCCCAAACGTTGACAGTCGAGTACCCCTTCAGACATTTGACCTGAAGCCAGGTACCCCCGACTCCTGCATGCTTAAAAAACATAATCCTTTTTACCTTAATTAACTAGAAACTTGGTTACGTCGTTTTATAGTAATTCCAGGCCAAAAATGTGTATTTTGCAAGGTCACATTCTGATAAAGTTTCATGTGAGCACTGGTAAATAGATAAGTATGACGTCTATATGCAGTATGAAGTCTGATGTTGGCATCTTTCCGTGTGACTAGGTTGAATTTGCTTTTTTTGTCCACTCACGAGGGTTATGGTTTAGGTCTGCATATTCATTTAATACCAAACTAAAGGCGAAAGTTTAACAATCATGCTAAAGCGGTATCCGAAGAACAAAAATACATACAACCAACAATAAAGCCTCATTTTCGGGAGTTAATCCCCACTTTCACCGCTTTCGTCGCTGCGCCGTGCGGGGATGGGAACACCAATATGAATGAAATCATCAAGATGAAACTCTCTTAATGCACAAAACTAATCATCAAACTGACTTATTTGTTCGTATAACGCACACGGAGCGATGAACAACGTGATGCTGTGTCTCCTTTCTGCGCCGTGAGCCGTTCAGGCACAGTCGTAATTGTGAGTGTTAGGCGCTAATTGTTTTTCATTTTTTTTCACGTACCCCCATGACACTTGGTGTATCCGTGGGGGTAGGCATACCCCACTTTGGAAACCCAGGTCTTAAATGGCTTATTTCCTCTTATTATGCCTACTATATTGGGTAATATGAGTGTAAACTCGACTATAGGGGTGTTACTTCATGTCTAGCGACCTCTAAGAATGTTTCAAAAAATATTTAAAAGGTTGTAAACAGGCTTTTCTATGCTGTCACTGCAAAAGTATTTGATTTATCAATAAGGAATCCTACTTCACGGAAATTCACTTAACCAATTAACCACACTAAAACGGATTACTGCATGAACTCCAGAGGTATGGAAAGAAAAATGATGGATTATATGCATGATAAACATGATTATATTTGGCAAAGCACACTTACTAATATAAGCACATTTGTTCATTTATTGTAACCAGGGCAATGTAGATGCAACTACATATGTTTTGCCATAATTTCAAAGCATTTAGGGTGGAGGGCATCTTTCTTTTGTGAGAACAGGAACAACAACCACACACTCAGAGCAACAGGGGGGGAAAAAAGGTTAAATTATATGCTCTCAATGCATTAGAAACACCATTACGTTGAGCTATGATGCAGCCTGCTTCCGCAGGGAGAAGCACATTTTTTGCAGCAAGGCCAATGTACACACGGAAACTGATATTTTTGCCATCATTTCAAAGCAGCCTTCGAGTTGGGGTTACAGCATATCATTTTCATAGCATTCATGCATAATATTTTTTAAAACTTTTAAATTACGTTTCAAGCTTTTGCATTTTCTACATTTACGCATAAGCAAGCAAGGCAATACATTGTCATTATTACGGTTAAGATTAGAGCATAATATTCTCATAACAATCAAATATGTTTTGAATAATTCAAAAAGCTGTCAGTATTGTGCACAGGACTTTTGATGCAAAATCCTACTAGTCAGATGGTAGGACAGGACATAAGAAATAACTATTTGTGCATTAGAAACACGGTTATGTAGAGCCGTGATGTACACTCAGTCAAGGCAGGCTCACATGTGCTCGTCGGGCTCATCCCAAGGACAGAAAGCATGTGGAGGAGATGAGAGTATGCATTGGATACCAAGCCGTGGTTATCCTTCACTAGGTTTTAATAAGATGTTTCTTTTGTCTTCCCAGTGTTGCAGGAAGTGGTTTTTCGGGAGGAGTCTGAGAAAAATGGCCTGGGTGTAGCTCCAAGGAGTTGTTTTGGGGTTCAGGGTGGCTGCTTCCTCTCTTCTCTATCTGAAGGTAATGCGCTTACTGTACCTTTATCTCCAGCTATGCCTTCATCCTTTAGTCTTATTAAATCTCGGCTAGCCATGAGTTGTTTTCACCTGAATGACAAGCGAGGACATGGTAGTTGGAATGCATTTTCTTTCCAAGTATTTGGTAGGTTTGACTTCGGGGAAACAATTAAGCTGGTGAACATTGAAAGAGGTCAACAGTTCACACACTAAAAACTGACCGCTCTTCCTCTTGTGTGTCTTCCCTCTGTGGCTTCACGTTCCACCTCCCGCCCCCCACTGTTATTATATATTACTCTCGCCTACCTCTGTGCCTCCTCCTCCCCTCCATCTACATTCTTACTCCGTCTCGCTGCTGTATCATTTCATTTTCTTCACCCTTCCACACACCCACTCCTCCATCCATCCATCCATCCATCCATCCGTCTATCCATCCATGTTACCCTCCACCTCTTTCTTCGTGTTCTCTTCTGGAACAGCTCAAAGTCCCACTGCAGCTGATCCTCTCCAGCAGGCTTACACGGGAGTCCAGCAGTATGCAGGTGTGTGCATGTGTGTGCATGTGTGAGAGAGCGGTGGTGAGGGAGATAAAGATTTCTGTTTGTTTGCATTTGAATTTTCCCCATGTAGAAAAAGTGTGACGGCTGTGCAACATCAATTTATTCTCTATGTGTGTGTGTGTGTGTGTGTGTGTGTGCAACATGTACACTCTATTGTCTGTTATCTGATCGATTGCCTGCTGTGCCGCGGTGTATATCATGTTGTTTATATGTGTGTGTCTGTGTGGCACTGTCACGACTGTTATCTGATCCGTTTGTGTGTGTTCGTGTGTGTGCGCCTCAGCAGCCTACCCAGCTGCATACGGCCAGATCAGCCAGGCCTTCCCCCACCCTCCGACCATCATCCCACAGCAGCAACGAGAAGGTAACACGCAACATGCAACGCTTTCTGATCAAATGTCTTCACATGTATGCAGTATTTGTGTCACTGAAGACAGTATTGGTTGAATTCCAATGTGTGTGAGTGTCCTATGACTGAAAAGCCACAAGTTTGATTCCATTGAACAAGATAAGCAGAAGAGCTGTAGCCCTGTTCTTGGGGGGCGAATGCAGAGGTGAAATTGTGTGTATGCATGTTCATTGCAATAACAAGGATCTTGGCATTTAAAAAAAAAAAAAAAAAAAAAAAAGACTGCAAGCCAAGAGCGCATTCAGGACTGTGGCCTTGCTGCCCTCTTGTGGAATACAAACATAATACTGCAATAGCTTGTATAGAAACCCAATGTTTTGTATTTATATATTGCATCACGTGCTGTGAATGTTAGGATTTATGCATATGCTGTGCGACCCTGAGCTGCCCTGACAGCACCAAGTCAGCTATTGGGAGCAGAGATGCTCTCCTGTTTATGTCTCATAGCAAAGTGTTATTCAAAGATGGAACAAGCATTTAAACAATAGCGATCAATGCAAGCACAATGCCTTTAAAAAGTCAATAAAAAATTGTCCAAAAAAATCAGGAATGTATCAACTTTACCAAAATCACCTGAGCTAAATCATAATCCTGCACGTTTGTATGAAAATGCTGCCAAAACCTCTTTTGTGCTTGAAGTGTTGCTTCCGTTTAATTTAAATGTACTAAAAAATAAATTAATTCATTAATTAATTGAAAATATACCAAAAAACTTTTCAGGATCCTCAAATAAAATTCCACATTTCTGTCCTTATTTTCTTCTCAGTTTGTTTTCTGTGCATAATCCTATTTTAATAATAATAAGAATAATAATAACTGGGGCTGTCAAAAATAAAGCGTTAATGCTGGTAACTAATGAATTTAATTAATTACGTTAACATTTTTAGCGTAATTAACGAATGCACATACAGTAATGACAAGCCACAGATCTCTGTGGTGACGGCGGCACAGTGTAGCGTCCCTGCAGTCACACAGAGTCTGACCTGAACACATCAACAGCGGTGCAATTCCAACATTATATATGTATCTCCAACTCACACACACCTCTATCATTCTCCAGTCTCCACCACACTCGCCCAAGGTGCATTCACGGACATGCCGAACATCACAACAACGCCTTTATTATGCATGTGCATGCGATCTCAATAAACAGAAAGACAAACAAAACAATAAGTGGATATTCTTGTCACTAACACTCAAGGTAAAGCACTACGGTAATCATTAAACTCGCTCATTAGTTCACATAGCACACAAATGATAAACACCTCAATTGTCTATCTTGGTGTCAGAGCAGGACCTAACTGGCGCTGTTCACATGATGATGCGTTCATGGGCACTGCTTAACTTTGAACTTAATCCCTCATTGCTCATAATAACACGACAAGTGTTGGGCAAATCGATATTCAGACATGTGTGGTATCTTTTAGCTTGATTTAAACTGTCAGTTCATTTAATACACACAAATGTATGTAATGCTGTTCTGTCATTTGTCCTTCTGTTGATAAAATACAGTAAAAATGGGAATATTGCAGACATGGTTGACCCAAAAAAAAATCACTTGAGTGTAAATCCTGTTTTTTGGGGGGGGGGGTTCCTCCGCCAAGTGCAAGCACGGAGGTTATGGCGTTTATCTGTTTGTTTGTCTGTGTTCAAAATAACTTGAACATTTCTGAATGGATTTGGATGAAATTTTCAGGAATTGTCGGAAATGGGATGTGGAAGAACTGATTACATTTTGGGGGTGATCCGGATCACCGTCTGGATCCCGGAATTTTTTTCAAGGATTCTTTAACATTGCGAGATAGGACCGTTTTTGGCATTTTTGCATATACCTCCACGAAAAAAGGACAACTTTCCAACAGGGTCCACAAAAGACAGATCAAAAAATATATTTTAGGATTATTATTTTGGTGTGAATCACAATATGGGGGGAATTATGGCGCTTGGCAGAGGTCTGCGCTCTCCGAGTGCTTCTCTACTTCTGTTAATTAAATACAGTCAAAATGGGCATGTTTCAGACATAGTTGCTAATGGTGATTAATCCTAATTAAAATGTTAATTTCATTTAATTTATTTTTTATCTTTGACACCCCTAATTTATTCATCTCTTAAGTGTTGTGTATATGTACAGTGAGACCTAATTTAACCGAGGTCAATTTCCTTGTTTGCGTAAGCATACTTTGCCAATAGAGCCGATTCTGATTCTGAAAACTGGGATTAATCTCATTAAAAATTGGAGTAATTTGACAGCCTTAGTGATAGCAATACCTCACATTTCTGAAATAAACCAAGACTTTTTGTGAAGTGCTTTTCTAGCTACTCAAACATGTTGATGTTGTGCATTTCCTTGCTGTTCTCTCATACTTCCCATGTCCTGACTCTCACTGTTTGTCTCCCCACTCCTCTCTGTCTCTGTCTCTCTGTCTCCATGTGCAGGACCAGAGGGTTGCAACCTGTTCATCTACCACCTCCCTCAGGAGTTTGGGGATGGAGAACTGATGCAGATGTTCCTGCCATTCGGTAATGTCATCTCCTCCAAAGTGTTTGTGGATCGGGCGACAAACCAAAGTAAATGCTTTGGTGGGTAAAAATTAACAGAACCAGAAGATTATTGATTATTTATTCTGATTATTCTTTTTTTACTAATCACCTTCTTTACCGCAGCCCCCTTGCTAACCTCCCAGCCACCTCCCTGTTTCAAACCAAATGCAAATAAGAGAAATTTACGTAGAGTTGTGCAAATGATGACATTTGTTTAGAACTTGCTGGCTATCTCGCTGATAAGTCATGATGACAAATGATTTTGACTCAAAATTGGATCGTGATGAGTACTTGGTACCGAGTCAGTCAGTTGGCTCCTGAATGAACATACACCCTAACCAGCACCTACATATGATGCACCTGCAATATCTAATGAAATCTAATGTATCACAAACCCTGCCTTTAAACACATAACAAAGCATTGTTTTTAATTGTGGTAGGAATTGACTGTAGTGTGGTTTTTCATTTTGATTACCATATTTAGCTGCAATGTTTTCCACACATCTCAGTATGAGGCAGTGCATTTCTACCAATACATATGCTTCATTTCATACCTCAATTGTGTATATTTGCAAAGGCAGATTTGCTGATACACCTCTTGGAGCTCATTAGATTGTGCCAGTGTACCTAATAATGTGCCCAGTCACTGTTTTCCAAATTTGAGATACAGATTTTAATTTGTGATTTCAAAGAAAACTCAAATATAGCACAACTGTGGCAATATTTTGGTTTTAAACCCCATCAGCTCATATTGTGATTTTGGTTGCATGCTACTCTCCTGTTATTGTGATCCTGTTGTTGTTATTTACAAAGCATTGTAAGATGATATTGTGTTGCTTATAGATATTGATTTATGTGGAAATGTTGATATGTAACATGCACAAATAACTTCCTACAGTTACTGTCACTCGATGAACCTCACAAGTAGGCATGGTCCGATACCACATGTTTGATACAGATACTGCAACGTCGAATATAGTGATCCATGTACTCCTAATGGAGACCTAAAAAACACCATGTTCAAACTGTGTAGCAAATATTCTGCTTCCCTGCAGGATGAAATTAAATTGCCCACAACATGACTCAAGTTATGCATTACCAGTGTTGCAGCTTTTTATTTCAACTTGAAACACACATAGCTTTTAAGAGCATTTTTCATAGGTCAAACAAAGTTTAATAAAGTGAAATTGTACAAAAGTTTAAGTCTGAGTCTTAAAACAAATGAAAAAGGAATTGTAATTCCAGTGTACAATGAGATACTTCACATTCAGTGCGGTCGATACCGCACTGACATGTAATGACTAGCACAGGATATCCACTTTGAAAATGCACAACGGTTTGAAATAAACAAATTTGAAATAAATGTAGTCCCTTCAACATGAGGGACAGATTGTTTTTACTTTGCTGATTGGTTGCTGTTCACAGGCGCACAGAGAAATCTTCCAAAACAGAAATGTTTGCAATTGCAAATGTTATAGCAAATTTTGGTTTTTGAAACGTCCAATGCTGCTGCCGCTACTTTTCTCTTTTTTGCACGTAAAGCAGCTCCACATAGTTGAGATGAGAACGGCGCTAAGCAGATTGACTCACGCTGTGGCAACCGTGTTACCTACTTAGCGACCACAACGCGTCCGTTTACGGCACGTCGCGCAACATTAAATTGATGGACGTGATAGTTTGGACGTTTGTTTTTTTTCCATATACAATCCAGTAAATTTGGCCGGCGTCGTATCAGACCATCCCTACCCACATGCCATTTTTTGTAAGCAGTCATCCTCAAATCAGTATCTAACCTGCGCTCTTCTTTTTACGCCTCCCTCAGGCTTTGTGAGCTTCGATAACCCGGGCAGTGCTCAAGCTGCCATCCAGTCAATGAACGGCTTCCAGATCGGCATGAAAAGACTTAAGGTGCAGCTGAAGAGGCCGAAGGATGCAAACCGCCCCTACTAGCCCCGGCCCCAGCCAGCTGCTGCCATCCATGGCGGCCGGGGTAGCTGTCGCACACAGGGGAAGACAGGTCAGACCCTGAACTCACTGGGGAAACATTTGTGGTCACGCTAGTTTGATGGGTGATTAACTGAGCCGACGCACATCATATTGACGGATGATCAAACGGCAAGCCCGCCTGATGTGGTTTCACTAACCTTTCCGAAATGCCATAAACATTTGCAGATGCCTAATAAAAAGCGGATCATCTGCAAATTGCTTGTAAAGAACAGTGATGCAGCATCGCTGAGAGTTCAAGCAGCCGTTTGTAAATGTTAATTTCACTATCGTCGTTTGGACTGATGACTGTTTAAAGCTTTGCGGTCGTCCCCTGATAAGCCGCATCCGCCAGCTGCTTTGTATGAGTTAGTGTGACACCACATGTGCCGTACGCTATATGGACAAAAGTACTGGGACACATCTCTTCGCTTAATCTTAATTCTTCATCTTACCGATACTTTCTGGAGCTGATGCTAATCACTGGTGATACGTAGAAGCGTCATGGGAGCGTCCAAACGTTGATGCTGCCTGTAAAGACAGGCGCGTAGACCGGCCAACCTCGAATTCGCTTTGAATTTTGCGGCTTCATTTGATCGCAGTTTTTCAAAAAAGTACTGATTATTAAATCCTGCTGTTTCGTGGTTGAATATGGCCTATTATTAGTCAAACATGCATATTTAAAATAATGTTACGCATTTTTGCCTAAATTAAGCATTTTCAAACAGAAAAATGACTAAATGAACTAAAATACAAACATGAGGCATTCAAAAGATGCATTCAAGGACGTTGCTGTAGTATTCTACACTAGTCACCAAGTGTCAGTAATGTCACTCTAACGTTTGGCGAGACACAATCACTAGACTCGATTGCTGGAACAACAGGCTTTTATTGCAGGTTTGAATTACCTCCAAATAGGCACAAGAATAAACTGTTGCGGCCAAAACCCCCAACATCACTTCCTGTCCACCACTCACTCTGCCCTCCAGGGAACGCAATTATAGCAACACACACAAGCACGAGTCTTATTTATGTCTTAAATGTCTTATTTACTGTTATTATGCCTACTATATTGGGTAATACAAGTGCAAAGGTGACTATAGAGGTGTTAGTTCATGTCCAGAGGCTAATGATTTAAAAAAAAACATATTTAGAAAGTTGTAAACAGGTTTTCTATGCTCAAACTATGAAAATATTCCATCTATGACGAAGGTTTCCTTCAAGAAGGAAGGACCGAAAGAGAATTATGAGTCCCAGGTGAAAAGAATACATACTAAATAATACAATCCCCAACGAATGCTTTCAGGGCACAAAAAGTGTTTAAGGGAAATGGGGTGTGCTTCTAGATCAGGGGTGGTCACACTACAGCCCGCGGGCCGCATCCGGCCCGCCAAGCATTTGAATCCGGCCCGCCAGATGCTTCCAAAGTACAGTATTTAATATAAACTTTTAACATACAAGCCAGCAACATGATTTGCAAGTATTCAGTGTCGATCTGAGGCAACCTTTGATGCTTTAAGTAGCTTTTCACATGCAGCCATCCAGACCTCTACCTCATGGGGCCAAACATGTCAACACGTACAGTATGTGACACACAACTTAACCTCCCCATTGTCACTGTCTGGGAAGTAAAAAAGGAGGTACGTTGACATACTTTTTAATCGTCAACGTTTGAAACTTTAAAATCGAATTTCATTGGAATTTGATGTGGTCTGATGTTTTAAAGTCCTCCTGAAAAAAGGGACACATGCACATACAGTATGGCAGATTGTAGGACACTTTTACAGATAAAATAAAACAAATAATTCCTGTAAGAATTACAGGTGTATAATAGTGTGTGTGTGTGTATCACATAGTCTGGTCCCCCCCTGGCCAATTTTTTTTTAACTCAATGTGGCCCGTGAGTCAAAAAGTTTGCGCGCCCCTGTTCTAGATGAATGGGCCAAAATAGAAGCTGTATAATCTACAAAAGGGAGACCAACTCCTTTTTTCTACTCTTACCTCTTTCTGTTGGTGTAATGGCTAATTGTCCGAATACTTTTGCCCCTATGATGTGCAAGGACAAAAACATGCCCTTTCCGTGCTTCAACAGTCACCTGCTGTGTGAGCGAGTCATTCTTATGTAAACAAGCAATCTTTTAAGGAATTTTGTACGAGACTGCAGTAAGTGACCCAGTGTGTTACACTGTAGGTAACTGATAATTGGTAAATGGTTCAGCGTGTTGCAGAGAGAAGGAATTGCCTCCCAAGGAAAAGGCATTTATTACCCCTAAGGCGAGTAATTGTGCCGTTCCTCTTTGTCTCCTCCCTTCATCTGCGTGATGGAGAGTTCAGGCTGTGTCGTTCATTCAGTGCTGATGACTTAATTCAAGGGCAACTTATCACCCACTCACAAACGAAGTGAACCATACAAAGAATGTGTGCTAAGGCAAAGCACCGCAGGGGGAAAAAATAAAATAGGGTAAACTCATATGAATGTGCCACCACATATGTGGCGCCATTGCTTCTCATACACAGAAATATTCCAAATTATTCTGACAGCTCCAATAGTTTGCTGTGCTGCTGGCATTTCAGCAAATACACAAGGCTTTTGTCATTCATCATGAGTCGTAAATAGTCAAAAAGCACTATGAAGACACTTTGGGATTCCGAAAAAGAAACAAATACAAATGATTTGGTGTGACTTGTTTTTCAAAATAATATAAGGCGGTCTTTGTGCCGGCCAAGACACTTTAGATATTGCCTGCTATATTAGTATATTAGCATCCTTGGCAATTACTTTTAATAAAATATTAATATAAAATAAGTTAAAGTATTTAATTTTATTATAAATGACTATTGTCATTTATTATACATTTTAATTTATTTTCAATACAATAATCCCTCGTTTATTGCGGTTAATTGGTTCCAGACCCGACCGCGCTAGGTGAATTTCCGTGAAGTGGGATTCCTTCTTCACAACTTGAATAGATTTGTAGATAGATCATACAAAACCTGTTTGCGTCCTTCTAAATACACTTTTTAGCGTTATTAGATCCCTCAAGAGATGAAATGACACCCCTATAGTCACTTTTACACTCATATTACCCAATATAGTAGAAATAATAATAGAAAATAATAGAAAATAGAAGATATAACATAGGCTCACACGTTAGCATTGAGAGCGTACTTCCTGCGGTGGCATCGATGTAACGTTACAGACACACTTTGTGACAAGTGTAGAATACTGCTTGTGGTTAAGGAGAGACTCACAGTGCACTTCAGTCGCTTATTGACCAGCAGAGAACACACATATGCAGTGAACATTCACACAAGAGCTGCTGTCGGCCACAACTCTCTGCTCTCTCCACACTGCTAACCCAAGACACTGCTGCTGACAATCAGTTAAACACAACTGTCAACTCTAGCTAGCCGACATCGCACATGTGACTTCCCGTGCCCCCCCCCAAAAAGGAGCACACAAGTCACAGATATCACGCTACATATCACAGCTTCTGAACGGCTTATATTTGTGCTCTCGTTCATTTAGACACTTTTATGCTACAAGATGCATGCTGAATTTAGTCCAGGAATACTGACTATTTGCTTAAATATAAATTTTGAAATGTACAAACTTAACTTTAAAGAGGTGACGGTTAGAGCTGCGTACCTGCTCACTTGAACTTTATGGTACACTTCAGCAGCAGGTGCGATCATCATTACACACACTGCTGCAACCTGTGCTAACTAGGAACCTTTACATTACAATCCTATCGTAAAAGACGCTACATTCGTATTTTGCTACGAGTTCTTTCTTGAATTCAATAGTGTTTCTCGTCTTCTTTATCTAACTTCTGCCACTCGTAACGTTTTTTTTGCAGCTGTCCTAAATTTTTTTGAAAAACACAGACTCCTCCGACACTCAGAAATACACAGTGCACTCATCAGTGCATGGCATGCTCGAAAGGAGGAATGAAGGAGACGGATAGAGTTGTTCATCATTCTGTGTGCGTTCTTTGAATAAATAAACCACACACACACACACACACACACACACACACACTAAAGATGATTAAAGGATTCCCAGTCCTATTGTGTCCCAACTCTAAAAGAACTACGATCCATTCTCCACAGAGATTGAGTCACCAGTGCGCAGATGCTTTGTTTTGGCATGACTATAGTTTGTTAGGTGCACTGTCTGGCCGTCCCATAAGCGAAATTATGTACGAAAACCCGAATCCTACGAAAACCAGGGTCTATGACAACTAAGGTTCCACTGTAGTCATCTTGTAAACATGCATATTGGGTTAATTCAGTGGTTCTCAATTAATATTTTTGTCATGCCTCCCACACCCCAGGAGACAGAAATGTTTTCCCTGCCCCCCCAATTTGAAATACTATTGAGAAACTGATAAAATCCATTTATTTATCTGTACTGTACAGACTGAACTCGAAACTGAAACCAGGAAAATGCAACAAAAGGGAGAGCTGTGAAGTATACAAGCATATTCAAGACTCACATTGCATGTTGAGGGCCGCACGGTGGTCTAGTGGTTAGCATGTTGGCCACACAGTCACAGTCAGAAGACCTGGGATCGAATCTCCGTCGGGCATTTCTGTGTGGAGTTTGCATGTTCTCCCCGTGTGTGGGTTTTCTCCGGGTACTCCGGTTTCCTCCCACATTCCAAAAACATGCATGTTAGGTTAATTGGCGACTCAAAATTGTCCATAGGTGAGTGTGAATGGTTGTTTGTCTATATGTGCCCTGCGATTGGCTGGCGACCAGTCCAGGGTGTCCCCGCCTGTCGCTCCAGCATACCCGTGCGACCCTAATTAGGAGAAGCGGCATAGAAAATGGATGAATGGAAATTGCATGTTGAGTACAATAAATGTGTACATGTTGGCATGTCTGCAGTAACATTAAAAGTACGCCCTGCCGCTCATGCCCCCCTGATAGTTCACCGCCATTCCCCCAGGGAGGCCCGCCCCACTATTTGAGAAGCACTGGGTTTATTTGGGACTTTAAATTGTCCGTAGGCGTGAATGTGAGTGTGAATGGTTCGGTACCCTGTAGCTCGCCCGAGAACAGGATAAACATCAGAAAATAAATGAATGAATAATTTTATATTTGATTTAATTCGGTGTTTTTTTTCTGTCTTCTCTTTTCCAGGTTTTGTAGAGCTGAATCTCATATGTTGACTATTTGCTACCCGCTACTGAACGCAAACTCAACATCTGGAACGCTGAGGCTGCCTCAGAAGGAGAGGACATCGAGAGAGAGAGAGAAAGAAAGAGGGAGAGAGAAAGAGAGCAATCAGAGTCATGGAAAATTCCTTTTGGATGTACTAAAAAAAAAACAAAAAAAAAAACTTTGGAACTCAGTGAGAATTTGTACCACCTTGGTTTGCCCTTGGACCTTTTCTTCTGCACATGTAAACACACCTCCTTCCTCTCAGAACCCTGCTTGAATGACAGCTACTTTACCTTTTTCTGGACCACCACAACTTTTACTTGAGCAATGAAGGGGGGGGAGGGGTAAAAGACAAAAAAAAAAATCTAAAGAACTTTCAATGACCAACCCCGCTGAACTTTTAAAGGGAACATGGATGTCAAAAGTCCAACAAGAACATAAACTTTTTAAAAACTGAGTAGAGGATTGCCCAAGGAGATGTTTTCTGTAAAATGCTTTGCGTTTGGGCCAGTTGACTTTGAAGAGACTTGAAACACAAAGGAACAAATTCCAGAAGAGGGACCTTAAGTAGGGAATGTGATATTATCAGGACACAAATTGGCTTCGACATGGGATGGCCGTCTTTAGCTTCGGAGTGCCTGTCCGTTTCCAGGGGATACTGTTGCCAAGGAGAACCATAGCAACGGTCTCCAGGGAGTCTTACCTGTCATTCCTTAGTTGTTTTAGGGACCAAAAGACCAAACATTTTTATTGCTGAGGACTTGTAGCGCGAAAATACTTGGACCACTCCATCTCTTTCAGTCAGCGTTAACTGGCTCGACGAGAGCTGGACTCAAAAGAAGTGTACATTTCCAATATATGTATACACACACGCACAACGCTTGTATACGTGTGTATATACATAAACATTGCCAATATGCTTTTGGAATACAGGCAAAGCTATTTCGGATGACCTGATGGGGTCTCTCACGTTGTTAAGTTTACAATTACTCCAAATGTTTATTTTTTTGTTCTCTTCTCATTTTGTCTTGGGAGGGATGGAGAGTGCATGGGAGGGGCTGCTCCGCATCACAGCCTTATCTTTTTTAACTTAACATCCTAACCTCATAGATAGAGTAACATCAGAAACGTTTGAACTATATGAACTTGTTTATATTTGCAGTACATATATATGTATAACAAGCATTCAAGAAAATGTATTCATATATACAGCATATATGGATAAGCAGATATTACTCACAAGCAAATATATGTACTTATATGCACATATTTGATATATGTGTGTCTGTATATAGAACGGCTACCGACTATGTTGAGCTGTCGTTTTTTTCCCCCCGGTAGATTTTAGCTGGAGTTTGAAACATTGCTCTGCTTGGGATGAATCGCAAAACTGGCAGCTCCCAAAAACTGCAGGCATTCCTATCTCTGATTACCTATATGCTGACACACAGTATACAGTATTGCTAGAAGATACATGTGTGACAATGCACATTATGGTGTAAATATTGTCTGAAAATGCAAAAAGCCACATCTCAGTAGCAGGCTTCAAGAAAAATCAGGCTCAAGTATTTTAGAGGAAAAGGACAATTATCTTCGACTCTATTCCAAACATATCTTTTATGCTTTTGCACGCACGCGCATACACACACACACACACACACAAACCTCTTTGAAACTTGAACCAAAATGAATACGTCTCACAACCCTTGCTCTCTTCTGCATTCAGTAAAGTGCATGTAGCGTACGGGCTGTCACCATGTCAAGGTGTGCCTTGTCACCTGCAGAATCTGCCATCAAACACTGTGCTCTCCCCACAAAAAATATCACAAAAGAATAAAAAAAAAACACACACACTTCTGCAAGCAGCCAGCGCACTATTATGATGTCAAAACTACAAGCAGACCCATATCAGTTCTCAGCATGCATGTCTACAGGAACAAACTGAACACTGTCTATCCATCAATGTCTTTTGGGGGGAATAAAGCAACATCTGGTCACATGATGAAACTTCAGTTAAAAATGGGCATTAGCACACCTGCAAGCACAGCTACGAACTATCAAAGCTGCAGGCAAGGCACCTGTGACGAAGTCCAAATTAGAAATAAAGCAAAGGTCGGGACTGAGATTCTAGAAGTAGGCAATAAATGTCAAGGAAGCTGTTCTGCTACTGACTTAAAGCGATACTACGCTTCCGGTTGTATCTACGGACAACTCTTGGCATGATGCATATCTCTTAGAAGATGCTATATTGCCGTACGGCCTACGTTCTGATGTAATTAGATATATTTAAAAAAACTGTAGAGTGGAGCAATAAGTATGAAAAAAACATGTATCCATCATAGCCACTGAGGCAGGTTTCATACTGTATGACTTTCGAATACAATTTGTGGTAATAGCCACAAATGCAGTACGTATACAAAAGGTCACCAGAGTTATTGGCCACGCTCATTCAGCTGCTGGAGATTACTCAATGAATATTTATACTTATTTATGTGAATTTTTATAGGGCTATATGACACTTCGGAAGACCACGCTTCCTGTTAGGTGTTACTAGTTTTCCTATAAATTCTTCATTATTCCATGTCCCCATCTATGTTGAACCTTTTTAGCTTGTTGAATAATTTAACTGCTAAAACCAGACAGGCAAAAATGTTTTTTGTTAAGACTTCAGAGGACGCCTGTGCACGGCTTGGGTGCGCTGATAATAAATGTCCCGAGCATGGCAAGCAGTGACTGGTGCCCAAGCTGTCTTTGAGCAAGCAGCAGTAACAGCTTAAGCTAAAATCAGCTGAGTATGTGGTGAGCCCGCTTTGACTGCACTGCAAAAACAAAAGACAAAAAAAGAAGAGCGTGTTGACGTGGATTTGTTCTAGTCACAGGTGGTAGAATGCCGAGCACATCATCTTCATTCGACCGCAAGTTTACATGAGGGAAAAAAAAAAAAAGTCTAAAAACGACACCAGGCAGAGCAGAAGTTTGAATATAAATATATATATAGAAATGTAAACATAAACCGATGAATATACTGTAAATTGTTTTTTTTTGTTGTTTTTGCTCCGTTTTCCTCTGTACATAGGTTTGCATATTTTATAGGACTTTTACTTCTATCTACAAGGACTGGATAAAGTACTTTAAATACTCAAAAAATATATATATATGAAGGAAAACATGATATTGCTCATTAAAACCAGGTACAAAAAGTTGCTAGGATACAGTGCAAAATGTAGGACCTGACCAAGGCATTTATCCAGAAAACAGTCAGGGAGAGCATTGACCTCAGTTAGAGCTTAGACACACGTTGACCTATTTTATAAAAGAAATACTTTAATGGGTTCTTTTCATTTGTCTATTTATTTACAAGTCATGTCTGAGATGATATGCATGCTTTCATGACATTATTTTTCTATGAGTTGGTACGTGACCAAATAGTTTTTATATGACATGCATGGGCCACCGGGTTGTGGTCCACAGATGATCATTGTTCCTGTCTTCAGGACCATGCCTTCAGCACTTCTTAGAAGACGGAGAAAACAGCTCCTATTGACCAAGTGATGTCAAAAACAGATTTTAATCTTTTATTTGCGATTGTTTGTTTATTTATTTGTCAAAGTGTATTTATTTATTTGTGCTGTTTGATCCAAGATCTGAGCTCTTTTATTGCCATTGAGGGGTCTTGCATAAAAGTGCCACTTTGTATCACCATCACTTTACCTCTTTAATGTTGGAAAACTCCAAAATATCTACGACGGAATAGTCTACTTCCTGTTTGAGAGCAATGCAGTTGGCTACTGTGTTTCTAAGCCTTATGTACATTTCTGTTTATAACTTATTTAAGCTGGCTTTGTCGGTTTAAAGGGGAACTATGATGTTTGCATTATTATACTTATGCAGTATAATGTATATAATGGTAATGCTCATATCAAATCTGGCTTCCACCTGCTCAGAGTAGATACATAGCGCCAGAAATAATCATACTTGGTCCCTTTGGAAAATGTAAATCGATTTTGTGGGTTTGATTTTATAAAAAAAAAACAAAAAAAAAAACCCTAGTTTAGCACCCCCTCTTTAATTAACTGTACAATCAAACATATATGAACAACTTTTGCCTTGGAGTCACAGTGAGCTTCTGCAGTGTAAAGTGCTAAATTCTTAATGTAAAAAAAATTAGTGACATATAACAGAATTTTGGTCACAAAAACTTCATTCCCCTCCTTCCATTTTCTTGCTTTGTATCGTTTGACAGAGCTCTGATCTTGTTCAACTGAGAGCAAAAGTCAAGGAAATCTGTACTTTGCCATCCAAACTCATGTGAGTTCCTGTCATTTTATGTACTAGGATACAGTACATGCTTTTATTTTCAAAAAACTCAACAGTGACTGAAACATCTGACGTCATGTGTTATAAAAGGGATCATGGAAAATGTATTTCCCAATTTCAGCACACAGAGAGTGGGGAAATGAATGTTGCATAATCAAGCTTTGCCAGGTTCCTGAAGAACTAAGCTTCTGATTGGCCAGTGCGCTTTAGGCTCCCGTCCCTGACTTTCAAAACGGCACCATTCTCTTGTTCCCTTGACTCCTTTTTTGTAATTTTGAAATGAATGATGCGTCTCAGCTTAGGCCAATAATAAAGCACAGTCTAGAAGAACGTGTCTTGTGTGGTGTCTTGAATGTTGAGAACATACCCTGCTGGAAATTACACTCACAAGCAATACTTTTATTTTTGGTCTCATTTTTCATGACCCGAACTAAACTTTTCTTATCATCCTCTTCGTGGAACACTGGACCAGCTTGCGAGGGTACTCGACGATGGGAGTTTGCCCAACCGGTTCGCACATGCTTTGTGGACTTGGAAAAGGAATTCAATTCAAAGGGTTGGTGGCAGCAGGAGCCTGGTTCGCATTGTCGCAGTCAGTCGAGCCCGTTCCTGGTGAAAGTTGACCTCCGCCAAGGCTGCCCTTTGTCTCCGATTCTGTTAATAATTTTGATGGACACAATTTCTAGGTGGAGTCGAGGAGATCAGAGCGTCCATCTGTGCTATTTGCAGATGATGTGGTCCTGATGGGCTCATCGGGCTGTGACCTTCAGCGTTTACTGGGGCAGTTTGCCGCAGAGTGTGAAGCTTCTGGAATGAGACTCAGCACCTCCAAATCTGAGGCGGAAAAGGGTGGGTTTCACCCTTAGGGTTGGGAGTGAGGGCTTGCCCAAGGTGAAGGAGTTCAGGTATCTCAGGGTCTTCTTCACAAATGAGGGAAGGCTGTAGCCTGAGATCGACAGGCGGATCGGTGCAGCGTCTGCAGTAATGCGGTCGCTGTACCAGACGGTCGCGGTCAAGAGTTAATTTACCGGTCCATCTACGTTCCTACCATCACCTACGGTCATGGGCTTTGGGTCGTGACTGAAAGAATGAGGTCGCGGATACAAGCAGCCGAAATGCCTTTCCTCCATAGGGTGGTTGGACTCACCCTAAGAGATAGGGTCAGTCATCCAGGAGGAGCTCAGAGTAGAGCCGCTGCTCCTTCACATAGAGAGGAGCCAGCTGAGGTGGCTCAGGCATCCACTCCAGATGCCTTCTGGACGCCTCTCCCTGGTGAGGTGTTCTGGGGAGAGGAGGCAGACCTAGGACACGCTGGAGGGATTATGTGTCATAGCTGGCCAGGGAACGCAATGCTCAAGTTTATTTATATTCAAAACATAACAGTAGTTCACTTGAAAACATATTCATTTGTAATTAAAATCAAGAGAAAAAAGTCGCATAAGACTAAGTCAAAATCAAACAAGTTAAAAATGTATTGTTCTTGTCAACAAATGAAGAAAATATCCTCCAACATCTGGCTTTCTTCTAAGTCCTGTCGGTGACTCAGAGGATAAGGCACTGCGGGGGTACGCACACTTCTGCAGACTGACTCGGGGGTGGTGAGGGTTGGTCCACGTTGCGATGTTTTGGCCCTTCGGGCTGACGGTTTGCATTGCTCACATGCCGGGACCGGACTAAAGATGTCCAATAATTCAACTAAAGAAAAGTCCAACCTGAGGGGGAAAAAATAATGTTTCTGTTTGATTCAACATACAGTACTTTCTTTCTGCACAGGCATTTAATGTGCACAGCTCATCTTACGCTTGTAAACACCATTAATAGAAAGCCAAATCACTCTATTGCTTCCTCAATTATGGACTGATCCCTAACAAGCAGCTTTAAAAAGCTAAAACCACCGGTGCACCCTAGCAGAAATACACAATTTAATGTCGGCGCGAGAGAGGAAAAAGTGCAACAGAACCTGGTGCCTTCTTGCCTGGAACAGAAAAAAGGGACTGTGCAGTGAAATAAATAAACCAAAACGAAGGAGATTAGGCTAATAGAGATTCAATCCCTCAGTCTGTCTGGCTTGTTAAATTATTCAGTATACACACACTGGAACGATGGCCATTCAAAATACAAAACATGAATTCTTCAAAGCATGCTCCACTGAAGTTACTAACATAATTCTCTGCTAGTTTAAAGCCGCATACATTTGCATCACATGCAGCACTGCACACAGCTCTCCCATGGGACCACGCTTGGTATGCACTTGTTGATATGCATGTGTATGGTCAGCAGACAAGACATGCTGGTGGAGCATCCCACTCAATGTGCATATGAAAACACCTTTATAGAGGCTGTTTTCCAACTTGCTTTCAAAGTTGCACAAAAGCCTTGAAAGTGTTTTGGAAATTGTACTAATGTTTTAAGAGGGTTAAGTCAAGTGAGGGAGGATAACTTTACACAAAACCTACAGATGGAAGCTCACTAAGTTAATGTGTTTTCCTCATTTGGTTTCCTGCCTGTCAACAGGCAAAAAGAGAGACTGAGCAAAAGTGAGAGTGAGTGGCCAACAGAGGGAGAGAGATGGAGAGCTGGGAAGCGAGTGCAGCTTTGTGGATAGAAGAAGGCAGTGAGGGAAGGTGGGGGAGGGACTTTGGCTGAGTTCCGTCTCGCGAAATGTGAAAATTTGCATTTTTATTTGTTGATTTATTTAACGGACAGGGCTCTCAAACAGCCATCCATCAACAAACGACATGCTGGTAATGAATAATGCATCACTTAACGGCGGTCACAATCTATAACAAGGGGTGGGGAGAGTGGGTGGGTGGGGGTATGCGTACAGTTTGGTCAAAGTGGTAGGGGAGCGTGGGTGGGGGTGAAGGGGGTGGCATAAGGCAGGAAAGAATGCCAATAGAGTTTCAGATGGTTTATACTGTGCAACAGAGACTTTTGTGAGGTTACAGTTTGAGGTGCACCCAGGTATTAATATCACCTACGAGACTTCTGGTAAATCTACGTCACTGCAACATGTATTTACAATAAATTCAACAGAAGCAGAATGTGAGAAAAAGATACTATCGGGCTCATTTTGTGAGCAAAGACAGACATTGTTGTTTACAGACAGCATTTATGTTAGTGGCAAACCTGGGGTCAAATTCCACTGAAGTCCTTTGAAGCATGATTAACTTCAAAAGTGTGTTTTGCTTTTTCTTTGGCTTTTTGTGGGGGCTTTTTTTTTGTTTGTTTGTTTTGATGATGCCACCGCACTTAATGGACTACCATTAATAGCAAAAATATGTAGAAGTGAAGTAGTGTGATGATGACGACCATAGCACGGCAAATTGAACTTATTGCAAGTCTCTGTCCTGGCAGTTCAGTCAAATGTGCCAATCGTCAAAGGATGATATTTTTTTTTTTACTTGTTTTTGTTTTATTATATAGCAGTTAACTTCTTTTCATACGTGTATGACAGTTACGAATGCCATCAGCCAACCTACCTCTCCACTTCCTTAAACACAGTGTCCATAATCAAAGGGTTAGTAGTTTTATTTTGCTGTCATTGCAGATATCGTATTTAGTAGGGGTGTCACAACATTTCTCGTTCAAAAAAAAATGTCTCGCGCTGATAAATAAAATTAATTAATCACGCGATACATGACAATGAAATCAATACTTTTGCCGACCTCCATATATTGCCATATGCATGCGTGTCTGTTTTCCTCATCTCTCGCCTCTAAAGGGGGAGGAAGAGATTTTACTCTGTGCATTAGTTCAGCACCAGGATGCTTCATGGAGAGAGACCTCTTGTCTGTCATACAATCACTTTGTCTCTGTGGGGGAGGCAGGGCCACAAGCATACACACACAGCAGTGCAGCAAAGGAGCCTTGTGAGGAGCAATGCAAGGTAATGTAGTAGAAATTACCAGGAAAAAAAGATGATTGCAAAGCCAAAATTGGTTCAATAAAAAAAGTTTGTGTGTCCAGTCATATTTTTTCAATGTACTTTTTTAAAAATTAATGTTAACATCTCGCCTCGTTCTCGTGGACCCAACCTCGCGCATCGTCTCATCTCATGAGTTGAGTTGGGCTCTAGTATTTAGCTTAATCATAGTGGTTACCTTCCACTTATCGTAAAGTCCGGACTATAAGCTGCGACTTTTTTCACACACTTTGAACTCTGCGGCTTAAACAGAGATGCGATTAATTAACGGCTAAAATAACTACAGTTCCCATTATGCTTAGAGTGCAGATTCAGGAAGTAGTGAATTGGACTAGTGACGTGGACGCTGAAATCACGTTTTGAAGTGTTATGCAGCGATCGTGTTTCGATCTGACAAAATCTTCTACAGCTTCTGCTAGGACTACTTGGACTGCGACAGCTTTTGAACTTGGAAACAAAAGCATCTTACGTCTCACTCATCAGAGCGAACAAGTGATGCTGGAAACACCGAGTATAGGTAGGATTGCAAGGTTTATAGTGTGTCTTTCGGGGGGGGCAGAGGCATGCTGGTGCCAGCAACTCATACAGAGGTCTGCAAAGATAAATAAATATTACAGGTTATCAATAGTAGTTCAAATCAGAGATGGTGTAAAAATAACCCTACAAGGGGCATGACAGAAAATATAATTGCATAATTATATATTATATACTATAATATTATATATTATATTCTAAATAATTGAGAACCACTGTTTTAAGCACAATTAAATGGCAGGCTTTATTCAGCAAATGCAATTTTACAGTTTTTCTCTCATTTAGTTTGAAAAAAAAACATCCACAGAACTCCCCTGCATGCCTTCTTGCTTGTAACTCTGACTGCACTCTTTCATTAAAGATAGCTATTTCACCCTGACGCCCTCATTCATTTGCAGTCCAAACAGTACGACAGAGGGAGGAAAAAAACCCTATAATGGCCACTGCATATATACTGCATGTCAATTTCCAGACCAATCATGGATCACGTACGTTCGCGGACCCACAAATTTTTGGTGAAAAAAATTTGTTATTGTATTTTTTCCTTCGAAAATAGGACTTTTTTTTTCCCCACAGAAAACACAACTCATTCACCGTAAGCCCGTAATAATTTATAAATACCTGGTAATACAGGTAAAATGTACAGCATACCTGTACCACTGTTTTTTTTAGCCATCCATCCATTTTCGATGCATTTATACTAATTAGGGTCGCGGGGGTATGCTGGAGCCAATCCCAGCTGACTTTGGGCGTGAGGCGGGGTACAGCCTGGACTGGTTAATGTGCCTAGCCAATGGCAGGACACATATAGACAAACAATCATTCACACTCACGTTCATACCTTTGGACGTGAATTTAGAGTCGCCAATTAACCTAACATGCATGTTTTTGGAATGTGGGAAGAAACCGGAGAACCCGGAGAAAACCCACGCACGCACGGGGAGAACATGCACATTGCACACCACACTGATGCTCGAGCGGAGATTCGAACCCAGGTCTTCCCGATCTCCTGACTGGCCAACATGCTAACCACATAGACACCGTGCTGCCCCCTTTTTTTGAGCCATGTGCCAAAAATAAATATATTTGTGGGCGTATCAATTACTCTCAGTTTTGTGCCATTGCCGGTGCTCCTGGAAAATAACTTGTATTTCAGATATTGTTATTCTTCTGTAAGTAAAATACAAATATCTCGGCCAAACCAGAACATTTTGACTAAATAAATGTTTCCTGAATCTTAAAAGTCAGAGACAGACCTCCTAATGGCTGGTAGTAAAAAAAAACACAGTCTGAAGCTAAAAGTCCAACAATTTTAATAGGTGTTAGAAGTGCAAATGGGTGGTAATAAGATGTGATACCATGGGTCCCCAACTGGAATTAATAGGCATCTGCTGGAGCTCACAGCTTAATATGGCCCATGCACTGCTTTGTTTAAGAGTTACTCACTAAAAGCTGTAAACATGAAACTGTAAAAAAAAAAAGAATTAGCTCTACCCTTCTTTGTCCTGAAGAACATCATAGAGTCAATACTGCATCTCTTTACACCTAGCACTACCATTAGCAGATTCCAGAAAATCTGATAAATGAGAAGGACAAATGGAATTTAATTAAAGATGATAAATGCAACAAAACAGATCTGCATCAGCACTGCATTCAACTTCCTCCCACAGCATAAAGATAGGCTTCCACATTAAGGGAAGACACACTTTAGCTACGTATTGGAATTTTGTCCATCATCCACAATCCTGATGTGAAACATGACCACACGTCTTTCTATTTTCTGTGCATTCTAAAGAGAGAAAAACGGCTAAAAAAAACAACTAACATGTGGGAGCTAACAATGCACGCAACAGGACACACTTAGTTTGACTATAAAGCCCTTAAAAAACAAAATCTGCAAAAAAAAACCTTATTTACATAACTGACTTGTATATAAACCAAGCTACAGCGGCATTGCTATTGTAGCAGCTAACCAAATAACTATTTTGTTGGCGTAGTTGTGCAGCGCTGTTCAAAACAACCAGATAGGACACCAATCTGTACTGACTAGGAAGCAAGAACAAGCATATGAACAAGTACAAATAGACAACCATATTATCTGCAAAGTATTAGCCCTAGTATTAGCACTATGTGCTCCATGTATTAGAATCAATATCATGGTGACTTACTTGATGGTCCAGCTGGTCTGGGGTGTCTTTTCCAGTTTATTTTGGGTAGGTGGAAAAATGTTTCTATCACTGCAGGGATTGTTAGCACTAACAATTCTTCATTTGTTGCGCTTGACACGCTGCTGTTGTTGACGGAGGTAGCACTAGATGTGAAACCAATGCGCCCAGGAGAGAAGTTCCGGTAATGTTTAAAATGATCAAAATACGGTAAAATACTGTAAGTATTGTGTGTTATCATGAACACACATAGCCATGTTACTGCATAGCCACAGAATGTATATAAAATGATAAATCATTGTTGGAGGTTTTTTAGAAGGCTTTCTAGTGGAAATAGGTGTGTCCCATGACGTGCATTGTTAGCTCCCTCATGCTAACTGTTTTCTTCTCTTTAGAACGGACAGAAAAGGGCCACACGGTGGCCTAGTGATTAGCATGTTGGCCACACAGTCAGGAAATCGGGAAGATCAGGGTTCGATCAGGGTATCTCTGTGTGGAGTTTGTATGTTCTCCCCGTGCATGCGTGGGTTTTCTGCGGGTACTCTGGTTTCCTCCAGCATACCCGCAACCCTAGTGAGGATAAGCGGCATAGAAGATGGATGGATGGAAGAAAAGGGAAAGACGTGCTCATGTTTCACAGTGGGATGGATTGGGGTGATGGGAAAAATTCCCAAAAATGTTGAAATTCCAAAAAAAAGTGGTTTTCCTTTAAAGTAGAGGGCATAAAAAAGTTAATTTATGTTTTGTAAAGTCTGATGCTTGTGTGAATAACACCTTCTCTCAATACCCTTCTCAGATCTTTCACGCAATTTCCATTTGTATCCGTCTTAAACCAGCTTCCAATTTTGGCCTTGCATTTTTCCCATTGCAATGCAATGCTCGCCCTCAACCCCCCCAAACTTACTTTTAACATCACTGCCTCTTGCCTTCTCCATCTCATTACTGTTGCAGAGAGAGGAGGGAGGGCAGTGTGTGCATCCAGAAGTCTGTTCAATTACACCTGCTGCAAGGTCCCTGCCAGGCGGACTAATGGAACGCAGCATGTCTCCTGACAGGCTGGCCGCAGTGCTAGCAAGCCCAGTAAAAGCTTCATTTAGCATCTTACAGCCAAAAAGTTAGCTGAACTAAGATGTGTCATAATTTGCCTTGGAAAAATTGTAATCTTTGCAAAATCTTGTTTAAAACACGAGGCTGTTACTTAAATGCACTTCAATACTCTTCCTGTAAGATGAGTCCAATGACCGCCTCAGTCATTAAGTCATACAGTCCCTCTAGGTCTTTATGATGTACATTGATTTCTAATACAAATTTGTGTTGACTCATGATATAGGAATTTCACTATTAGGGAAGAAGAACAAAAATGGGTCAGATGCCATCAAGTATTTGCCATACTGCAGTTCCGTAATATTATCCTTAAAAAACACACACAGACAAATTACATATTTCTATAATAAGAAAACGATAATCCAAATACCTACGATGTCTTAATTTAAGTAGAACTTCCTTTGAGCATTACCTAAATATGGTTAGTGTAGGTGTAATTATATGCATTATAAAATAATCCTAATTATGTTTGAGCTAACTGAAACGTTTCAGTTGGCACAATGTTTCTGCCAGCTTTATGTAGGCCTATGCATCTTTTCGTGCATTTGACAGTGCAAATTTCTGGATACAGATTTCATAGTACTTACCTATTTTCAGGTGTCTTTTGTGTCACGGGGACCGTGGTGAGCTTCAGAGGACTTACAGGCAACTCTACAGGTGATGTGGCTGTGTCCTTTTTTGATTGCACCGAGGCTTCTGTTCAGCAATGCAAGATAGAGGTTGTAAAGAAGCCAAAGTAACAAATAAGAGCCTCTAAATCAACAATACTATCTGACCCAATGGTAAGACAGGACAAAAAAAAAAAACGTAAGAGTAAGAAGTCTCATTGTAACACATGCAAGAGAGCATTTATTTGCCTCTGAGAAAAGTTAACCTAAAATATAGGTATGTATAGCCCCAAATGCATCTTAAAAAGCTTCAAACAACATACCTTGGCAGTGGTGCCACCTATTTGTCTGATTATCCCATAAAAGCTTACAGAACATTTTTCTATTTTTTCTTGCGGTGCCCTTTTTACAAACATTTTTTCAGCTCTATACTTCAATAAATTTGGTGAAATGAACTATGCGCCATGTCAAGTTCGAGACAAGTATCAATTTGCATTCCTTATCAAGTGAAAAAACTCACCACAAGAGTGAAGAGTTTTGTCCAACGGTGCAGTTTGTGAACCATTGTCTTGTAAATGCCGTCTTACAGGACGATTCTCTGTGCCACGAACACTGCAGACATTAGACCCAAAAGCAGCAATTTTCCTAAACAATCGCACACGTGTGGATTTCATTGTGTGAATGAGCTTCATGGCTAAGTGTGTCTACCTGGAGGGTAAATTTTGGTGGTGAGGAGAGTCTGGCTGTGGAGTTTCCTTATTTGCAATTGAGCTTCCGAGTTTAGATTGACAAGCTTCTTGAAACCTAGCACAAAAAAAAAGACAAAAACTGTCTCATGGTAATAAACAAACAAATAAATAAATAAATCACAAATGAAAATGAACTGGATCATTTTGCCCACCTCCATATATTGCCATGTGCATGTGTACAGTAGGTCGGAAATGCTACATCCAGAATTGTAAATTAAACAGGCACCCCCACACAATTTTTGTTAATAACTGAACCTTACCAACTACTATTTTCTATGCACAGTACTATATTTCATTTTGACAAAGTAATGACATGTTCATGCCAGCAGTAAGGAGACTCGAGAAGTTCGCTTTAGCCATGCGATCAATAAACAAGCTCAATCACGAGAAGAGGCTAACTTTTGATCTCTCTATAAATTTCACAGTCACTTTTACTGGCTACACAGTGCTCCCTAGCCTGTGTATCCTTCGTTACTGGTCCAGATTCCCCTAACCGGTAACACATGCGTGTCTGTTTTCCTTGTCTTTTGCCTCCAAACAGGAAGGAAGAGAGTTCACTCTGTGCATTGGTTTCAGCGCCTAGATGAAATGATGTGGGTTTACAAAGAGTGTAGTTTAATACATCGCAAACGAGATGCTGCTCTTTTAATACAGCTGAAAAGCCAGCATACCAAGAAATGCTGCAAATGCTTTATAGACAGTAGAAATTGCCTGTGAGGAAAATACATGTCATAAGCAGCAAATCCACAACTTTACAGAGTGAAAGATGAAAAATATTGTATTATGATATATTATTATTATTATTATTATTTTATATTACAATAACATTAGTGGTATATTTGGTCTAAGGAATCCTGACAATAATATCCCTTTAGCTTCAATTTGTGGAACAATAAACATTTCAAAATGCACCTGCATTGTTTTGTGACTCAGTTAAGTAACAGTTTGTTTGTCCAGTCAATTTTTTTATTGTATTTTTCTTCAAATTCATGTTACAATCTCATCACATCTCGTTCCCATGGACCCGTTCTCATGCATCGTCTTGTCTCGTGAGTTGGATGTCTCGTGACACCTCTGTTAACAAGTGAAACAATTATTTAATATATTTAAGAATAATAATTGATATTTTAATTGTATCAACATAAGGTCAATAGTAACTAATATTGTTACCTTAGGTTTTTGGCTCTACCTACCTTTGACAATCAAGGCGTGACTGGCACAACTGCTCATTCTGTCTGCTGAGCCTCTCCTCCTGATCAGCCAACCGTGCCTGCAGCTTCTCTCGCTCCATCTCCAAGTGCATCTTCTGCAGCAGCAGCTGGTGCCTCTTCTCCTCCCAGTCCTCTCGACCAAGTAGAGGGCTAGTAAGGCTTTCCTTGGCCTCAGCAGCCAAGTTATTCTCACCATGGTGCCTGTGTGGAAGTTATTACAGTATTGTTTAATGCCATCACTACATCTTTAAACTTCATAAAGTTGTGAGTGCACACTTTTATAAGATCAACAGTACCTTTGGATGAAGGTGTTCTGGCAGCTACTGTCAAGGGAATGGCCATTAGTTCTGCGTTGCTGGGTGCCACATCCACTGTCTTGGAAAGTGCCTTGATTGGGCTGCAATTCATAGTCCCTTGTCTGAATTCTATGCTGATTGATTTGCTCATCAGGGGGACAGACCTCAACATCATAGGAAATGGGGGTAGAAATACTGACAGTTTGCAAGGCTCTCGTTCTTCCACTACTTCTCCTGTGCGCTTGTGGCTGTTGCGCTCGAGTAGGAGCAAGGCTGAGGTACGAGCCATCAAACAGTAGGCCATTAGCTTGGCTAGTAGTTCTGCTGGGGGCTTCTTCACTGCTGAGCACCTGGACACAGAACAAAAAGGACAATTAATGCTTTTTGACCAATTTGGAAGGTCTCTGAAAAATGTATGTGTGTTTTTCAGCCAGGAGATGAGACTGCTTCATAACCCATACACCATGCCAAAAGTGGAATTTATCAGTGTTGAATTATGCACCATTCACAGACTTCATGCCCACGGTTGTGCAGTAAAATGTTCCCCACATGAATCTTTTTAGGCCTTAAGTACACTTTCTTACAGTGTATGCACCCAATTACAATGACGTGCGCCGTACTATTACGCTTACAATATCCTGTTTAGACCTGACAGAGGCAGAAGATTAAGAGGCCAATTTTCAACTGAGCATTACTGGCAGGTAAACCAAGGTCAGGCACATTATGAGATAAACATAAGGAGGAAAAGCCCATCTTAGAGTTGACTAGGGTAGAGAGAGTGTGACTCATTTGCTGAGGGTCAGGGAGCAGGCAAACACACATTATTCAGAGCCACAGCGGGACAATGAGGTTGGCCATGTCATCTATTCTATCTCCAGATGCTTAGGCTGAAGAGTGTCTTCCCTTCTTAGGTGTGACCTTGAAAGAGTTTTACTGTGGTGTAATCATATCGAACCAAGTGACTTCAGGGGACTTTTACAGTCAATTGATATGCATTATTTTGGCACTTAGCCATAAATGAGCTGTTGCATGAGGTCTCAGTGACTGCATTAGCAGCACACCAAGCCTATACTGTACTCTACCTTGCAGTGAGCTTGTGCCTGGCTAAGCTCAGCAATGGACTGGTTGAGCTTCATTTGTTGCTGAGAAAGGTACTGTTGGTAAAGCCCAAGCAGCTCCTGACACTCTCTGTACTGCTGCTGAAGGTCTAGGGTACCAAGGGTTAAGAAAAAGACTATAAACACAATCAAACATGTCTTCAGTTACAGTACTGAGCTGACCGGAGCCACTATGACAAGTGGAGGTCGAAAAATAACAACATAGCTGATGAAATAGTATGGACGCTGTTCATATAAAAAGTGTGTTTAGTTATTATGCCGACATTGCTTCAAAAAGTGTCTGCTTTTAAAAAGGTCACTCTATGTAGATCAGCCATTTTTGTGAAGGAAAAGGTTCTCTTTGGGGGAAAAGAAAAACAGCAGCTAGATTTCAAGTCAAATTAAACCATTGTCTCTTCAATCACATACTGTAGATGCCAACTATTGACAATCAAAATCACAGAGGCTTTTTTGTCAGCAGGGCATTGCATACACAGTGCTATTAACATCTTCAAAATAATTTGACAACAAACAAAACACAAGCATTCATACTGTAATGTCGACATACTTATTTGTACTAATGTCATTGCACATCCTCCCGACCTCCATGCTCAATGTGTATACCAGGACTGATTAGGGCAAAATACATGAAACAATCATTTCTTTTCTGACTGTGAATTTTTGTACCATTTCTTGATAGCTTTTGTTACTTTCACATCAATTTATGTCATAAGTGTGCCTGCAAGTGAAGGTACTTAAGTGTGCAAAGGACTTCAGAATTGACAGTAGCGTTTTGCGTACACACACTCATGATGACGAAAGGACACAGAGAGCAAGTGGACGATAAATGGCATATTCTGATTAATAAATCAGGAGCATTTATATCTTGCCAAATATGTTGCGAGTTGTACTACTTTCCCGGGAGCCTCCTGTAGAAATCAGGAGTGTTGGCATCTCTGCAATCAGTTACAGGATTGGGAATGTACAGACAGATCGAAAAAGGGGCCAGAAAAATCAGAGTTTCTGTTATGGCACAGAATTTTCACCATCTGGTTCGATCCATGCTGTGCTGAGCTGAGCTGTGCAGCGCCGTGCCCGGCTGTCTGCCAGACAGAGAGTTGGCAGACACAAGAAAACTAATCTGGAGCGGAACTACTGCTGCGCCTCAGGAGCCCACTAATGACAGTGGCACCACCGCACCACAGCAGCACATACAAAGATAATGAGCATGAGCTACACACAGACAAACTCATACATATTCTATAATCAACCTCTGTCTTGCTCTGTCTTTCTAGGACACACACACTGAGAGCACCATTTCCCCACCTGCACTTACACTCCCAAATAAAAGCAAGCTGTACACACACACCCCCACCCAAGCTGACCATAAAGTGTGTTTCCTCCAGGCCATATCTTTTTATTATGGTGGCCCTGCTACCCCAGCTGATGAGTTTCTCAGCATCCGTTTAAAAAAAAAAGCCCAGATATTAAGAGGAAATCAAAGTTCAAAGTAGAGTCGTATTGAAGAAATAGTTGGCAGAGCACTCCATAAGGAAACACACTTTGGTTGTTAGAGGACTTCAATCAGGTTGAGGAAATGAAATGGAGGGAAAGGGAAAAGAGGGGAGACAACTTTGAAATGAGGACCAGACACAAGACAAATGCAATGCAGCAGCTCCCATAAACATTGAGAAATGTGAGGAAACACTTTGATTGAACCCCCCATCTAACTAAGGCGCCTCCCCCCGGCACTGATAATGTCTATGGAAGTCTTGCTCTATGGAAGGCTTAAGGACATCACAAGGACATCACATCATGTAAACCGTTGCTGGGAGGTCTATTTATGCAGCATGAATAAGGACGGGTCTTGCTGGGGAGATACTGAATATGCGTTTCCAGCTACACACTCAGTTCAGCCCAAGCTTGAGTGTGTTGTGTGCTGCAAAATGCATGCTATTCATATGTCAACCTACTGTATTTGAATAAAACATAATTTCCACAGGAGTTCTTACCCCTAAAACAAAAACATACAATACATCCCATTGAATACAAATGGCTGTGGACCACACACTAAAACAAATACACAATAAAGAATGGCTTGTCGGGCATCAATGTTCTATTACTGTACGTCAGTGGTTCTCAATTATATTCTGTTACACATCCCCTAGGGGACAGACATGTTTTTAATTTTGTAAAAACAGTTATACATATATTTGAAGACAGAGCTTTGTGTTAGTATTAGTTATCAGTATCAACATTTCAGCTTTTTCTTGTCACATTGTGCCTTTTGCTCTATTGTTCCCATTTTTGCTCTTTTTTTTTTTGTTAAATTTTTAATTTCTACTATGTGCCACGGGCTGAAAAAAAATGAGCCACGGGCCGCAAATGTCTCCTAAGGGGGGACAGAGCCGGTGTAGCGTCTGCTACACCTTGATACCGGAGCATTATGTATGTATGTAAACTAAACCGTTTGTCTATATGTGTCCTGCGATTGGCTGGCGACCAGTCCAGGGTGTACACCGCCTGTTGCCCGAAGTTAGCTGGGATAGGCTCCGGCATATCCCCGTGACCCTAATGAGAAGTAGCGGCATAGGAAATGGATGGATGGATGGACTACATTGGAATGCAGCAAGTGAATAAATGTATTGCAATTGATGTGAAATGGACGAGGGGTAGGATTAAATAAGCTTTCCTACTCCTTTCGGACATGTGGAACGGCGAATTGAACTATGTGATGGAGTCCACTGTAACTTGTATGCATGTTCAAATCAAATTAAACCATTACCATTACCATGAAGCTAAAGCATGCTTATAGGTTGACATGGACATGTAGTACCAGCAAGCACTATAGACAATCTAAACCAAAGGAGGAGAAATACTGATAATGTTCTACTTCTGTGCCAGATGCTACACAAAACATGCTTTCTCTACAGCCTTGGACATCAGCCAAGGGCCAAGTGCTCGACAAGCCCATGGTTTACATCAGAGTTGCGAATTGCCAACAATGACTTACTCCTCCCCACTGGTCCCAAAATACTTAGAATCAAGGGCTTGGGTTGAAGAGGCTTTAGACAGGGCCTGTCAAACTGATTCACTTCCCTGTCAGGCTGAGACTCAAATGAAATTATGAAATCCACTTCAAGGAGGAACAAATTTGCACAGGAGGGGGAGAGAATATTTTAAAGCCTACTTTAGCTCACAGAATCAAACAGATTGAGCCAGAAGCAGAGTGTAGTGCAGAATGGGAGAGAGATTGATGACTAGAAATGTGTTTGTAAGGAAGCAATGATGGGGAATTAATTGAAGCTGACAGCTTGCATAACCTTGTAAGTGCAAGTGAACCTAAAGAAAAGTCATCTGCATCAAAGTCACACACACAAAAAAAACTAGAGAAACAAAGCAAATACAAACAATAATAAGAAAATAATTACTCCAAATGTATCTTGCAGTCCACAGGTACAAAGCCAAAAACACCCTAGCTAAATATCCCAGTTCATAAAAATGGTGTGCCAAATATCCTAAAAATGTGATGCGGGGTTATTTTAGTAAAGAATGCATTATTTCAGTCATTTACATTTCAAATTAAGATCTCATTTGGTTAAAATAAATGCTAAATGCTGCATTTATAGTACCTTGTAAATGTAAACAAAATGCATCAAGTAGCTACAAATAATGAGGAAATGACAACCATTCGGGTCACAAATAAATTAAACCACAAATCCCTGTGGTGCTCAAAATGTTCGTCAGCGCTGAAAGCTAAATTATATTGCAGACCGGATCTACCACACACTAAGTACACAATTTACCAAGTCAAAAATAAATAATAATGACGCGCCGACCTGTAGCCCCATTACCCCAAGAACCGTTCCATTCAGCCTGTGTACGAAAAAATTGGGAATTCAGTTATTTTGGTTATTAGTAATAAAATTACAACTGATCACATTATGATAATTATTGAGGAAAAAAAATGAAATATTACTTTAACTGCATTAAATAGCACCTTAGTAGGGGTGTCACGGGACACTCCGTTCTTGAGACAAGAAAATACACAAGATTGGGTCTGAGAACAAGACGAGACATGATTTTAACATTGCTTTTCAGAAACATACAATGAAAAAATAAAAAAATATATATGAAAATATATTGCAATCTACTAATTTAATTATATTACATAACCTCTTCTGCACTCTGTGTGTATGCTCCCTGCCCCGCCTCCACCAACAGAGTGAGACTGTATGACTGACAAAAGGGCTCACTCAGTTCATGCCGTCATTCTATGAAACAAACACGCCAAGGTGGTAAAACCAACGCACAGAGTGAACCCTCTTCCTGCCTGTTTGGAGGCGGGAGACGAGGAAAACAGACACACATGCACATGGCAATTTATTGAGGCCTGCAAAATTATCAAGTTTATTTTCATTTATTGTGATTAATTTACTTAGTTATCATCATCATCATCCCCAGGCCTTGTGCTCACAAGACAGTTTTTTTTCAGAACGTGAAATCTTGTCACGTTTTAATCTCACGAAATCTTGTGACACCCCTACACCTTAGTATCTTCAAGGGACTCTTGTTTCATGATGCTTTGACAGGACCGAGGGAGAAAATGAGTTTAAATCAGTTTTCAGCCAAGCTATTGCCTTTACTTTAAATGATGGATTAAACTATACGCTGTATCACATATACCTTCCATTAAAACACCAATTTAAAAGGACAAAAAACTCTTTGTTAGAGATCCAAATGTCAAGGTTTAATTTGATCATGGGTTCATCCAAAACTGATGGATTGAGTTTCAATCTCAGCTTCTGATAGATGCTTATCACAGAAAGCATGGATAAAACTAGATTTCCACATTATCCACATTTCCACGTTATTATTGTCAGAGAACAAGACAACAATGGATTAGTTCTCGTAATCATGGAGCACAACGTGAAAAATTATTCAGGGGCACATTCAAACAAGACTTCCCACCTCTCCAAAAGATTACACTAAATGGAATTAGTTGTGGTTCCTGCTGTGCTTGTGCTTTAATGTACAAAACCCTCTGAAACAAACTCAAATCTGCTCCAAATGTCAGCTGAACATCGAAATATCAAGGTTACCTTTTGCCTCTCATCCTCAGTGGCTTAGAGCTAAAGTTTCACCCAACATTTCTTACACCCTGTAAACCCTAAACCTTGGTTAGATAAGATAAGCTAAGGCGTAAAGGAATTACATTTGACAAGCCTCTCATTCAGTGTGTTTGCCTTTGGTGTCTCCTTAACCTTTCTGTGAAGTGCCAGAACCTTATCCCCAAGAAGTGTGGTTCATGACTCTTGCTCACACTTTAAAAGACTACGTTATCCCCCCCAGAGGTGCTTGGAACCTAACATTTTTCCCTCTCAAATAGCTTTTAATGGAGTTTAGAACTTTGGTGTAAATGCCAAGTCTGCAAGCCAGAGCACATTTAATTGAGCTGTGCCTTCCTAATTTAACGCACTTCCATTTCCAATCATACAATTTACCAGCAGGGTCAATTACTCTTCATATTTCGCAGCAATTTAGCCTCAACTGATTGCTGTGGTTTAACCTGAGTAGAATTTTAAAGAAGACAGCAGGGTGCACAAGAACATTATAACATTGTTAGCCACAAATTACTGAATAAACAATGTGCTGGCTTAGTTTGTGTGAGGGGAATTGACATCCTATGCGTATAGGAAAGGTTACAAAAACACTCTGAAAAGACACACAACAGTCTTCTTAGCAAATACCAAAGTTAATAGATGCTTTGGAGTTTGGGCCATTGCTCCAACCGTGAAATTGATTTTGTGCACGACAGCAAATAAGCTGCAAGCATTTACAAAAGACAACTGTGGCAGGCGTCAAAAAATTGAAATGAATCTCCCCATTTGTCAGCCTCTGGTAGAAAAAGAGCCGCTCAGGCCTTAACTAAGACAACACTGCCCCCTGTAGACACCTTCTATGCCGCCACAGTTACCACAGACCTCAAACTTCATAGGTACATCAGTACAGTGAAATGCCATTCAATATAAGCGTTGTATCAAAAATTCTGCCCTCACAAAGATAATACTGATCAGCATCCCTTGTAAAAGAATGTATTAGTATACCTATGACCACTGATTGTAAATCCTGCACCTCAGTGTAATAAGGGGCCAGAGTGTGCCAACAACACACATTTCTTAAAATTAAAAATAATTCTTCCAAGGCCTGAAAAAAAAAACAATCACACCTACCCACTGCAGTGCTATTACCATGTCGCACTCACAACAGATAGCCTCACAACTATTAAGAAGGTCATCAATACT
Source organism: Dunckerocampus dactyliophorus (assembly GCF_027744805.1). Classification (NCBI taxonomy): domain Eukaryota; kingdom Metazoa; phylum Chordata; class Actinopteri; order Syngnathiformes; family Syngnathidae; genus Dunckerocampus; species Dunckerocampus dactyliophorus. Next base: position 7,891,196 of record NC_072826.1, on the reverse strand, counting down.
TTCCTAATCAAATAATGAAGTGGGTGGGTGAAGTGAGTGAGGGATGAGCCTTGATTTTCTCCCACCCCACACCTTTGTCATTTGAAACATGTACTCTTTGTCCCACTGGCACGTCCTCAAGTGACAGGCTGTTTATTTATAAGACTCAGTGTATATCCTATAGCTATAAAAGACTGTATATATATATATATTTGCCGCACTGCCGCCCGACCTGTAAACAGACTCAGATGTACAAGATCAATTGAGTTACCCTTTAAACAGGAAGAGATTAAAGGTAGTGCATCACAAACCCAATTTTAAAGTGCAAATTTAGCACAGCATGATACACACTCTAGGGATCTTAAGAGATAGCAATAGATTTTTTCAAATTGGTAGAAGCATCATTACTCGGAAGTTACAAGCGAGGACCCCCTGGTTTCCTATAGAAGTGCACAAAACTTTTGTAATCTCCATAATTCAGGCTCCTTCAGTTCTGGCTATGAAACTGTGAGAATACTGAAATGATTACATAAAATTAAATGAAACTGTTAGTGATTAGTAATCATTATAGTTTAAAATAATTGTTTCAGTGCACTCCATAAACCTCCTCCTCCTCAGAATCAAAGGAAGCTGGCCCTCATCTTTTGAGGATTATTACTCAGACGTGGATGACAGAGAATCTACAAAGACCTTCCATAAGCTCTGCACCAGTGTTGTTTTGGCAATTATTTTGTATTTTAAAAAAAAAAGGATACTTTCTCTTTCATGTGCTATGACCAGGTTCTGTTGCTCCAGCTGTTGGATCTTGCGCTCAAAATGATTGTGTTCATCTTTAAGGCGCTGCACCGACTCATCTTTCTCCTCACTCACTCTGATAAAAAGAGAGAACACAGTACTATTTTAGTGCTAAATTGCTGCACAAGTAGCCTATTTAAATCAAACAGGAGAAAAATGTAATATCTCATGTCAGTGGTTGGGATTCCCTTGACATGGACTCATAACATGAATTAGTCCCATGCAGCTGACTACCTGGCTAGTTCTTCAATGAGATTTGCAATGCGTCGCTTGTCTTCAGGACAGAGGTCTTTCAGGCAGACCTGGCTCTGGGCTCTGCTAATGTCAGATATAACCTAAGAGACATGACAAAAACAGTGAGTTGGAGTCAGTTCACCCATATTACAAGTATATCCAATAGGGGGCCTCACCTGGTATACTGGGGGTATAGAACCTGATGAAAGGCTGTTGTCTGTGGCTGCCGAAGCACTGGCAAGGGGCAGTGCCTTTTTATTTAAATAAGAACACTGATCACTATTTAAATAGCAAGCTTTCTTGCCACTTTTCGTTATGGTACTGACTCTGACTTGCATCTTGGTGCTTTTTTTACTTGTGATATTTGTGCTGCCTGGTTTGCGAGAGACTACTTTGTCCACTCCTGTAATAGAAAAAAAGGTTAGAGGAAGAGAATTCCACATAAGCACACTGTAAGTCTGACAATTTTATCTGAGAATATGTCAAGAAATACAGTACTCCCAGCTATAACAGCTACAGTAGTCTCACCAGGAACAAATGCCAAAGGCTCCTCCTCATCTGATACTGTGTAAAAAGAAAACGGGAGAAAAATAATTATGTTATTAGCATTTTAATACAAAATAAAAGTTAATGATTTTCTGATTTGTCCACTTTCTATTTCTTAGGGCAGTGGGCAGTGAAAAACACAAGATCGATATGTCAGTGGCGAACTTGATTTAGGCTCAGCAGCTCAAACAATAATCACAGTTGCACAATCAAATACAGGATATTCATCAACAAAAACTACCTTTATAGATACTTTTTTTAGTGCCACAGTTACAAGTGACGTATTATTTACAAGTTACGAGTCGATTGTGTCAGTCTGAAGTGTTTCTATTGTTAACCTCTCCCTTGTAGCTCAACGTGTGACAAAATAATGTACACAAAAGTAAGTACGTCGGTTAATGTAAACATGTAACGTTACTTTACTTTTACTTAAAATAGCCATAATAACAAACTATCACAATCATTATAGTTGTGCGAGATATAGTTAGTTTTGCTAGTTAGCTGTGACTAGTTTGCCAGCTAACTTCCTCTAAAACTTAATATAAGATGTGCAGTTTGACAGACCCTGAAAGTTCTACATTCAGGATCCATGGTGTCAAACCACTGTATTTGAACGACTGCATTGAATGATAAAAGTAAGCATACCACTATTTGTCCAAAATATTCCAGACTTCCCATTGCTTGTTGCAGCAGCCGCCATGTTGAAACACCCGCCGCAAGAGACAAGGAACCAAACGTTGCTAAGGAATGGTGGTCCCGCCTCTTAGATAGAGCAATGGTTGTGATTGGTAAAGTCTCAAAAAGGCGACTTTCTATTGGCTCAATCATGTATTGTTTCTCCTGAAGATGCAGAATCTTCATGAACAGTGCAAACCGTTGTCTGGTGCGAAATATAAAAAATAGAGGAAGGAATTTTAAATAAAATGAGAATAAAGTTTACAATATACACAATAGACATGATCAACTTAATGTTGAAGTCAGGTGACCCCTGTAGGTGGCGGTAGTATTGCGACGTAATGGATGCTAGCTACTGTAAAAGCTCACAGAAGAAGAACTGTTACCGGGGCTATGGATCTTGGTGAATGACTCGGAGTGGATGCTGTTTCGGTGATATAAATACCTCTGATTTTATATTTAAAATGATGGAAGGGACAAAAGAAAGCGTAGCGTTCAAAAGTGTGGCTGAGAGACTAACACTCGGCATTACTCGAATCCTTGGTGAGTATTTTGATCTCTGCTTTAAAACTGGAAACATCCTTGAGGATCACTTCAGCTAGGTAGGAGGCACTTAAATAAATATGTGTACATGTTGTGTCAGAGAACATGCCTGGTGTTGTCGATGTGCGTCTCGCAGAGAAAGAGCCTGCGGAGAAAAGGAGTCTGCTGTCGTGGGAGCAGGTAAAGAAATACACAGACTGCAAATGTTTATAAGTTGGTGTCACATAACTAACAAAGCATTTCTTTTTCTCCCCCAGAAAAACAATTGTATTTTACCAGAGGACCTGCGAGATTTTTATCTGACAACAGATGGCTTTACACTAACTTGGAACGTTAAACTAGATAGTATGTGATCCTATTACAGTATTTGTGACCAACAGAACGCTAGGGGTGTCATGAGATCTCGCGAGAACAGGGCAGATTGTGATCTATGACATTGTTACAAGGCATTATTGGAACCACACATTAAGTGCTTAACGCACACTATGAACCTTGCAATCCAACCTACCTCGTTGTTCCCAGCATCAGCGAGTGACGTGTGGCTGTTTTTTCCATCTTCACATGTCACAGGAACCCAAAATGGCTATAAGGGACAGCTGTCGCCAAGTAGAAGCTGTGGTAATTCTACATTTGATCAAAGTTACTTAGGATTTGTCAGATCAAAACATGTACATGTTCGGACTTGTCTGCACACTTAATCACCGAGCGGTTTTATCTACGCTCGTTATATTTGGCTGAGCGCATCAGCAATCACGGCTGCGCGCACCTCCTGTTGTACATAAGTATTGCCGTACAGTGCCGGTCTGAAAGCTGCATAAACCCCTCCACATTGCTGCTTGACAGAACTAAGAAGGCAGAGCTTGGACACACTCCTCCGTCGCCTGGCAACACCTCGCCTTCCTGGTGAAACCAAGTCTGCATGGGTGTCGAAAGTGTAGCACAGGGGACATCTGTGGATTGTGGCTCAGTGCAGAAATAAAATAAACAAAAACCCATCAAAAGTGGAAAAATGGAGCAAAAAGGCATAATGTAACTAGAAAAAGCTAAAATGTTGATACTAATAACTAATATGACAGACAGTGCGAATTTGCCTGTGAGGAAATTCACGTCACAAACGCCAATTCTGCAACTTTACAGAGTGAAAGATGACATAAAGGAAATATTACATTATTATGATATATTATTTTTTATTATTATTAACTATCATACTGTGGTTTATTTGGTCTAAAAAAATGTTGACAAAAATATCGTTTAGCGTCAATTTGTGGGACAATAAACATTTCAAAACACACCTGCATCATGACTCGGTTATATAAAAAACTTTGTCCAGTCATATTTTTTCATTGTACTTTTCTTAAAGTTAGTCTCGTGCATCGAACACTACATCTATTGAAGATATGAAGTTACAATGCAAATGGCTATTGTCCAGCATTATTTGATTGTCTCTTGCAGATGAATGTGTCCCCTTAGGATTGATGACAATTCACAGCGTTGGCAAGTTACGGCCTCTCGTCCAGCCAACATCACTTTTCTCTCTCCCAAATGCACCTTCTCTGGCTGACCTGGACTGGGATGACAGCTGCTCAGAATATGGTAAAGCTCACCTCAACTTTCATTGGGGGTGAATTCAACAATTATTGTATTAAGTGTTGATCGTCGTGTTTCATCAGTGTTGGGGAAGGGTCCTCCTCCTCCACATTTTGATTCTCGGAGCTGCATCTTCGAGTTGGATTCATGTGGTGGGAATGGCAAGGTGTGCTTGGTGTACAAAAACTCCAGCCCAGGTGCTCCTGGATTTCTCTTGCATTTTTAGGTACCCGCTCATAATACATTCACTTACATATTTGTGTTGGTCTTTTTGAAGGTGTGGTAGCCCAGCATAGTGAAATTTGGTTCCTGGACCGTTCTCTGTGCTGGCATTTCCTAACAGCAACCTTCTCCTCCTATTACCGCCTCATGATCACGCACCTGGGCCTGCCTGAGTGGCAGTATTCTTTTACACCTTACGGTCCCAGCCCCCACGCAAAGGTAACAAAGTTCCTCTATATAAATAGTACAGGTATTTGTAATACACATTAAGGTCAATACAATATTGAATACACACTTTTTTATTGTTTTTGCCATTCATAATGCAATGTTTGTGGATAAAATTGATGCAGCATTCAAAGTGTGATCGCACAGTGCAAAAATGTTTTATATTGAAATGCATAATTGATCTTAATTCCATTTGCACATGGATATTATACTGCATAGTACAGATGTTTTTGTTGTCTCTCTAACCAATCTTCTCTCTCGGCAGCAGTGGGCATCGCTGTACCAGCCGCTGACTTTCAGAAATGATCTCAGCCTGAGTGACTCTGTTGGAGACTCCCACCTCAACAAGCTAGACCCCATTAAGGCCTTTAAAGCCAAAGCCAAGGTGCCCACCCCCAAAAAGAAGCCATCAGCACCGTGCAGCCTCGTGAGCAATGCTAAAAGCCAAGGCAGTGGAGGGAAACCCAGTGTAGCAAAGCGATGAAACTGGTACTTTTGAGGTCGCTAAACAATCAACTGTACTGCATTGTTGTAGTTTTTATCCAGTATTTAACCACTACATATTAGTAGTGAGGCTCTTGGCCAATTCACCCGAAGAATCAGCGCTCACAGCTACTTTTAACATGCTCGTGAGCGGCACCTATGGTAAAAACTAGCAGAAGCACGTAAGTGATTGCTGCATTTCCATATACTGCGTATGTAGTTATATTACAAGGCTTGATGTTGTCGTTGTAGATATTTAATTTTTTAATCTAATATATAAATAATGGCATAGAACACAGTAATCCGACGAAGATAACCGCATAAATAAAACAATGTTCACTGGTAAAGTGAAGGCAGCAAGAAAATTTTAAAAATAATCCTGCAGGAGAATAGTTTACCCTGGGGAGTGTGTTTTAACAGTTTGTTGAAGGACTTAAAATTGTAGAGCTGACACATTTTACATTGTGTCAATACAGGAAACAAGTGGATTAACAGGAGACAGAAACTATGTGAGGCCATCGAGAAAGTAAGCAAGATATGTTTCTCGAATAAATAGCTCACTTAACATGCTCCAAGTAGTCATAAGGAAAGATATACTGTATGTCGATGATTCACTTTGAAGTGTAATGCCCAGAGCGTGAGGTTGAGCGTGCTTGATCAGACTTCAATATTCAAGTTTAGGCTCAAGTATTTTCCAAGTAGTTCCAACACCTAGGTCAGATTTGCACATTTTCCCGGTAGACTTCTGTCTTGATGAATGTATGGCACCTATTCCTCAATATAAAATGAATATACTACTGAAGCTTATGTAAGTGGTATGCTGCTTGTGATATTCAGTGAGACCAGCTGCTTTGCACCAGCATTAAAACACTGCAGCCTCTGTTCATGAAAACATCTGTTTTAGGTTTCAACTTCAACCTGGGCCAACATCTCACTCCTATCTGTAAACAGGATGGTGGGGATTTGCATATAATAAGTAGGCTAGTAACCTTGGCCGAGAGCCCTTTCTATTTGAAGTACTGCCGGTTCTAAATTGTTCTCAATTACAGTAACTGTGTTTGAGTATTGCAAATTGCATCTAAAATTGTATGATACAGTACAAGTCACATATTTGTACATTCTTTGTCTGCCCTCCTATCACAGCAATTTTGGAATGTTTCAACTGTACACGCGTGCACACGGCTTCACATTAGCATTTGGAGGTCTCACACACATACATCATTGTCGATGTTTTGTTTTTCCAGCGGCGCTGTCTCCTCTTCTAACTTTGTAAGCCCAGTGCATGTTTCAGAGTCTGGCGGGTGGTGGAGTTCCACCAGGACTTTGTAAAGCCCCGCACCCAGCACACCTCCAATTGTTGGGGCAACTATAGGCACCCACCACCAACCATTTCCTGACCTGCACAGATAAAGACAATGCAAAGCTTACAAAACACTAGTAGGCCATCAAGGAAAGCATTTTTACATATTTGCGTCAAATATGTTTTTGTCTCTGAGTTCTCAAAAAGCAATTTAGCACTTTTGGAATATACGGCCGGCAGTAGTAGTCTGTAAGGTTTGAGGATTGAGAGTTTAGTGGTTTCAATACCTAAACACGTCAGCCCCCCAGCCTGCGATAGCAGTGAAGAACCTCGGTCCGATGTCTCTGGTGGGGTTGATTGCGTATCCGCTGTTGCTGCCCAGAGAAATGCCAATGAGCAGCACCAAGAGACCCACGATGGCAGGCTCGCTGCCTGCTGCCGCTGGTTTGTTTTTCTGGTCAGACAAAGCCATCAGACACAGCAGCAGCATAGCTGTGCCAAAAACCTGCCAAAAGCACAGTGAGGGGCATGACAATGAACACAGAATTCTGTGTGAGACAGTACAGTACAACAAAGCCAATTGTGTTGAAGTTGTTTCATGAATCCATTGTTATGAACACCTGGTCAATTAATCCACCCAACAAGGAGAGGTATGGTGCAGGATAGGTGGCAAAGATACCAGCAGTGGCCTTGACACCAGTTACAGTCAGGTTTCCTCCACAATAGTCATGTATTGCCTCTGCAAACATACACATCAATATGCAATCAGACCATCTCGGTCAGTACTTCATCTTCTTGCACGTGCAGTGTGTCCTTACCATAATACACAGCATAAACTGTCCCCGCAGCCAAAAAAGACCCTAACAGCTGTGAAAAAACATAGACAGGGAGCATCTTCCACACAAGGCGGCCATACGTACACATGGCGAAGGACACAGCTGCGTTCATATGAGCTCCTGGTGGCGTAGCAGGGCACAGCATGACACACATGTAAGATACAGTACACTTTTGATGATTCTTGGCTGATTCATTTTTTTTAAGTACATTTTGTACCTGAAACTTTTCCTCCGACATGAATCCCCATTGCAACACCGAGCCCAAAGCCCAAGTTGATGCTGATGTAATGTCCGAAAGATCCTTGTCCTGTCACAACCTGGGCCACAGAACCAAGGCCAAAAACCTACACACAGAGGATGCTTATACTGTAGTTCACTGGCAAGGTCACATGGGTAACGATCAAAGACAGACAAAATATCCGGCATGACTGATTAAAACAAGTATTTGGCAACACACGGGCCGTGCAAACTAGCAAAAAATGTAACAGACAGTGAAAACCTTCTTTAATGAGTCACCAAATTGTATAGGATTCCAACAGACGGGCAAAAAACAGAGGCGTCTGAACTTTAAACTCTCCGGCCAACTCAGACTAACAGACTGTGAAAGCAGTGAAAAAGGCTGACGCTGAGCTATTCATTTGGGGTACAGGAAACATGTGGTTCTTTGTCTAAAAGTCATGCACCTTGAAGTTAAAAAGTAAAACAGCGTTCTACTTGTAGTAAGTTTGTTTGCTGACATGTACACACTGTATTTCGCTGCACTGCCTTTACTGTATGTATCTTCCCGTTCTAAATTTGGGATCAATTATGACAGCAGACAAACATGTGACTGTTGCAGCCCCCTCCACGTGGCTCACAGCCTGACCCGTCCTGCGGTTGAATCCTCCCCTACTACCACAGCCATGCTGGTGTTTTGTCTCGATCACAAGGGTAACATTGTTACACATTAATGGATCCATGGCCTACATATAAACAATGTCCAAAACACTTCTTTTTTTCATTTTGAGTCAATCTTATGGCCACAAATTTGGAATAAATGATTTCTTACCATCATAACATATGTGCAAAGGCATTCAGCAAGTCCCACGCGAACAAATTCATTCCTTAAACGAATGGATCGAGTTACAAGAGTTCCTTGTCGTTGCGAGACCCCTACATCTGACTGTGAAAAGTCCTTCATTTCCAGTCCTTGTGGAATGACAGATTCTGTCAAAGGGATCACTTAACCTTCCACTGCTATTGATATAATTATTATAAGTGAAACTGGAATCCAGAGAGATCTTGAGTTCAGACTTGAAAAATGAATGTGCTGTCCCACTTAGTCCACAAACAGAAATGGTCTTTCCGACAGACCCTTCCGTCCTCTCATCTGATTTCACTCCTCCTATGTTGCCCACACCCCCTCTCTCTCTGGCTCTCCTCTGGCTGTCTATCATGCATCCCACTTGGGATTTGTCCACATTTTATAGCCGTGGCACAACCCCCCTCCCACTGAATATGTTAAAGCCAGAACACAACACAGGCAGTTACATCCTCCAATAGCTTTGATTCCCTTAAAAGAGTATTGGCCACAGAGGAAGCAGTTATTTGAAACATCTTTTGAACATCAGTGGAGAAGCAGCACTGAGTATAACATGGCAAATTACATTTAAATTCGTCAAAAACGTTTGCAATATCGAAATATTTCCACTGTAAGCATCTCGTAAAGGCTTCAAATTACATGCATGCCACATGCATTACAGCTCTCAAAAGAAAGAATGGGGACATTTAGAGACGTTGAAACTATAAAAGCTCAGGTAAAGTGGGACAGAAGCAGGAGGAAGTAACTACTGAAACATTCTAATGTCCCAAAGCTCATACTATAAGTAATTAGCCAAAATAGGCCATAAAACTCACACGGACGTCACACAAGACTTCTTGCGGACTTCTGTATCATCTTCATCTTTTCACACTTGAGCTCAGTCAGCATCTAAAAGAGTAACAAAGTTTTACGTGATGCCATCACAGAAGAGTGCCTGTGCCGGCAGAGACGAGAACTGTGATGACCATAAAATTGGATGCTATGTTGGAATTGAATTGTTATTCAAATAAGGTAAATGACTATGAATGTGGTGGAGATTAAGAGACATGTAGTGTTGGAGAATATTTGCCACTGGTATGTGATGACTATCGGCATACCTGTCAACATTCGCATTCTAAAATAAGGGAAATGTTCACTCTGAAAACGGGAGGGTTAACGGGTATGGCTATTATTTACAGATTACTTGAGGTGTGGACTTGGGTCACGCGACTTGGACTTGAGTCAGACTCCAGTCACAATTTTGATGACTTTGGACTCGACTTGATCGTATCATCAAAGATTTGCAACTCTTAGACGGCGATGACTCCGGGCTTGACTCGGACTTTAGTCTGATGACTTGAAAACACTTGAGATTTTTGGTGAGTGTGTACATTAAAATGTGTTCCCATCCAAAGTATTCAGCTAACGTGACTGTTATTATGTCATTTCTAGCGAGACACCAAATTTTCCTACAGAAACTGCCTCATTGAATGCATCTGTTAATGTCCAGTCAGGTTTAAGAAGAGACGACAAGGGTGTGGGCTTGCATTTCTGTGAGTGACGGGCTGCTAGAGAGTGGCAATGATTAACACCCGGATGTGTCAACGAGGAGAATTAAATTTGTATTAGCAAGTTACAAAGTCATGGTATTTTATTTGTTAAACATCTAACAGTGCTTATGATTGTAAGGACTCTAAAATTCCAAGCCTAAGACTTCGGATCTGACTCAGTCTGTCCTGTCTTGACTTGAGACTTGACTTGGATTTGCAGGTTTTCACTTGAGAATTGGGATTAAACGCATGAGACTTGCAAGACACTGACTTTCTCCCACCTCTGTAGATTGCTATGCAGAGGCACAAAAAGTGGGTATGCAGCATATGTAGCTCATAGGGGCGCTATCGGGGGGAATTATTTTGAGGCGGAATTTTCTGTATTAAACAGCTGTTTGCGCATGTGTAAATGATACGCTCAATAACAGAGGCACGTCACCGGCTATGCTCCCCCCGCTCCTTCACCCACCCCACACGCACACACTATAGGCGCTCCCCCTCGAGCACAAGTCTTTTTATTTGAATCGTGTTGTCATCTGATGACAGGGAGCTAAAGATGGAGAGGCAGAAAAGAACACTCTCGGGGGCACAAAACAGAAAACGGAAGAGCAGGAAGGAGAAAGATTTTGTAGAGAAGAAAAAACCTTTTCAAAGTAGTTGAAGGTACGTCAGTGTATCAAGATGAGGCTTGTGAATATTCAGTGAAGCTCAAGCTATTGCTAGTAAAGTGAGAGCATACTAGACAGTAGGTAAGATCCATTTTCTGTGTGACTGGTCGCCAGCCAGTCACAGCATTCATATAAACAACCATTCACACTCGCGTTCACATTTATGGACAATTTAGAGTCTCCAGTTAACCAACTAACCTAGCAAGCATATTTTTGGATTGTGTGTGAGAACATGCAAACTCCATGCAGTGGCGTTCCATTGGAGATATCAACAGAGATCTCCTGAGTGAGACCTACATGCTAACGAACCACTAGGCCACCATGCAGCCCTGTATAGCAGTGATGTGTCGGTCATGAACGAATTGGATATAAGAGTCGACTCGCATTGTCGGGATTAGTTGTTTACTTGTCTTTTTTTTTTCCTTAAATGGTAAATGTCATTGGTCAAGATGTGTGGCGGCGTCTCTGTGTCCACACTGAGCAGGGGGGGTCAGGGTTGACACGCTGTGGTGTTCTTAGAGCTGATTGGCTTGTGAGAAATGTGCATAAAGAGATTTGACCTATTTTGACCTAATTTGCCGATCGAGATGGGACTTTCGTATTTTAGTTTTTGTATTTTATAATATAACATCATAATATGTTCATTTCATTTCAATATATTCTGTTCATTGAGGTTTAAATAAATCGATTTAAATAATAAACATTTGATATCACGTATTTTTTACATTAGTAATTCATTTTACACAATACACATCATTTGGTAATAAATTAATTTAAGACAACAAAATCCGAGGATCCACTTGGGAGCCGTAAGAGCCGGCTCTTTTTAGTGAGCTGAGCCAAAAGAGCCGGCTCTCTGAAAAGATCTGAAATTTCCATCACTACTGTTATTTATGCTATTTATGCTGCTGCTGCTATTTATGTAACTTCAAATAATAGTCCTAGATTTTGTAAGTCCAAGATTTGTACACGTAAACGTGATTTTTTTTTTAATCAGGGGCGGGTGGGGCGACTGTAAAGTGTCTTCACACCCCTCAGAAAGTAGATAGTTGTGCTTCTGACGATGGATGAGCTGTTAGATAAATGCTTCGAGTTATTTGCATTGAACGGTGATGATTCTAGTTTTTGGTTTAATAATTTTTGTGTCTGTCTCTTAAAGGCCTGTAAATGCTTACTGTGGAATTTTGTACAGGCAGGCACACAAAACTTTGAGGTTCCGCTGTAAAAAAAAATGTATCTGAATAGCGACCTCTGGTGCAAGAGGTAGGAAAAACAAGATTCTCACAAAAGAGCATGAAGGACACATTCGATTTTTGCAGCTATAATAGCAACCACGCACTCTCCTGGTAAGACTTTCAGACAGGGTGAACGTTATTTAACTTGAACTTTTCTTGGTATAGTCGTCATCAGTCATATAATGAATGATCCTACAAGAAGTTTCCTCACATTGGTTCCACCCATGCATTTTTGTACGCCTTGTATTTGTTGTTCATTTCATATAAAAAGTAGTTGTAGTAGTAATGTCTACCACAGAGAACATTGCGAACGTGTGCTCTTCAGGGTCTTAAACAGCACCACATGCTACAGAAACCACCCCAAAACTATTGATTAAACACATGTGTAAGTCTCAGTGGAGAGCACAAGTATCATTTATCATGTAGAGTGTTTTGCATTTGAAATAAAGCGGTGCATTGGGAAATGCATGGCTGTGTCACAATAATTTAGAATATCTCTCTATGTGTAGTGAATCTATGTAAAAAGTAACAGAAGACTAATGCTTCCCCTGTCAGAAGTTTTAGACATAACGTTGATGAATCAGCACCACGGCTGCGGGGTTCCATGAGATACGAGCACTCTGGCCACGCCCACTAAACTCTGGTCACGCCCACGTATAGTAGGTTGAATCACGTTTGCCACAATACGTTGGTCACACACGAGCCTGCAGTACCAGGAGTCATCTGTCATCTCTCACCTTGGTAGCACCATGGAATGGTTGGATGTGATCTATAGCCCACTGTGGATAGCGTCCACGGCGCTGCTGGGTCTGGTGGTGCGCCTCCAGCGGAGAGGACGGTGGGACCCACTCTCATGCCCCACGCAGCTTAAAGGGAAGACCGCAATAGTGACCGGAGCCAATTCAGGTCTGCTACGTCCTCGTGCTTTAGTGTGTTTGATGAAGTGCGCTAAGTAATGGGAGCTTTTTTCTGGTACCATCTTCCTGAGAACCTAACTCATACCTATCATGTACAAACTTACCAATCCTGATAAATTGAATTTTAACATTTAGTATTTGTCACCAGGCATGTGAATATTCACACACTCAAATGCGATCTTTTTCGGACACAAACAAACACGGGTGTGACGGATAAGCCTTTGCACCTACTGCAGCGTAGTCTTCATTGAACACATGTATTACTACTTTACTACCGTGTGAAAATGTGTGGATTTTTCACAAGAGACGTAAACCATAACTAATGCGCTATTTTTGCCACTATAAACCAATCTTAAAGTTAACTTTCAGACAAAGTATTTGTAAATAATGTTACGTTGGGTTTAAAGGTGACTATAGTCATTTGCATATTAGCTATAGCGCCAAACAACAGTGATAAATTAGTCTCGGAGTTAACTATATTTTATTTCCAGCAGTGTGCGGTGTTGCATAATCGGTTACTTTCATGCAGGCTAGTTACACTTAATGTTTTGTGTATTGTAGCCTCAGCATTGTTGCACCTATAAACTGCTCTTTCGCACAAACGAGTCTCATCATTAACATTGCCCTTTGCTTCTCTTTTCTTTCTATCAGATTAGCCGTTTTCATTCTTTAAGATAAAATTCCTCACAGGCCCATTTCAGGTTGTACTGCTTTTCGTCTAGTACACTTTATTGACAAAAAGCAAACAACCTGACCTGTGACATCACTGTCATGTAGCTATGAGTAATTTTTGAAATACGCCGCGGTTACTAGCAGCTATGGACAGCTGCATAGAAATGATAGCCTGGAAAGTTTAGTTTCAACAAATAATAGACTGGTGCAAGGACAAACAACAGCTAACCCTGCAAAGCAACATCTGTCTTTTTACAAGGAATTGTGTTCATTAAGTTGTCTTACATCTGGTACTGTGGAAAACGGAAATGATGGCCATTGTGGAAGAATGTTGGAATAGTGTTGCCCTTTGATGTTGTATACTGGATCATTTGACAAGGAGGATTTATGTGAAGTTTAATCTCATTCTGTGTGTAAAGACCACTACAATGGAATGGCAAGAAGATTTTTAGCACCGATGCGTCTAGATAGACTTTTCAACTGGAACAATGTTAGTGTATTTTACATACTTAGTCATGAAATATGACTAGTTCAAACCTCTGCAAATTGGAGCACTTTGTCACTGTTAACTCCTCTCTGCTAGGTATCGGAAAGTTCATCGCCATGGACTTCGCTCGCCGTGGGGCCCGTGTCCTCCTGGCCTGTCGAAGTGTGTCCCGGGGGTCAGAGGCGGCTAAGGAAATTCATGCCAAAACGGGAAACTCTGACGTCCACGTGCGTCAGGTGGACCTTTCATCTCTGGACTCTGTCAGGGATTTTGCTGAAAAGATTCAAAAGGAGGAGAAAGCCCTTCACATCCTCGTCAACAACGCTGCGGTGTCAGGTGACACACTACAGCGTAGTAGTATTGTTTCTATTTCATGCTTAAACATGCCAAGATGTGAAGATTTGTATGTATACTGCAGAAAACTATTGTTTTAATTTCTTTGTTTTTCAAAAACAACATTATAACTAGCAGCAGGAAGCACAAATCATTTGGATTCATTATAAAACTTTCACAGCAAATTCAAATGTAGAACAGCACAGTTTTTTTGATTTCTTTTCCTGGCCACGTCACACATTTCCTGAGTTCATTGAGTTCAAGCCTAAGGCCAATGAAATAAAGGAAAGCCACGCACCCAAACCTTTTTGAATGGCAAACTAGAGACAGACACATTTTAAGGAAATTGCAGTGGAAACTTGGTTGTACACCCCGGTTTTTGGCTTTTCGACGATAATTACTACCACAAATATGTCTCAGTTTCCGTACACTGTCTCCATTAACGTACAGCCAAACAGCGGGCCTAACAAACTAGTCGAGTGCTCAAACAAAGCACACACGCATTAGTGAGTCAGTCTCAGCCAAGGATGGATAGTGGTTCTTTTAGAGTGGGCGGGTTATTTGTTCATAGAATACACACAGAACCACAAACATCTCTGTGTCTATCTCCTTCCTTCCTTCTTTCGAGCAGTAAGCCGTGAACTGATGAGGCGTTCAAGCGCAATGCTTATTTCAGAGTGTTAGAGGAATCTGTGCTTTTGTTATTCATGATTTCATCACTTTGTTCCCATTAGGTCTACCTCGTCAGATTACCAAAGATGGATTCGATGCTTCGTTTGCAGCCAATCATTTGGGGCCGTTCCTCCTCACCAACCTGCTGATTGGTACGATTGTAATATTTGATAAAGTATTGCGTTTTGGCAGTACGCTTAGTGTCCTTCTTATAAAAATGTTTATCAGTTTAATCTAACGACATTTCACATGGCATTTATCGCTTTCCTTTCTTGTGTCAACGACAAAACTAGAGCGGCCAAAAAGGTTTGTTCACGGCAAGCTAAGTATTCATTGGCTGTGCGGTGCCCCCTTCTGCCTCCTACAGACCTGATGAAGAGTTCAGCTCCAGCACGTATTGTCACCGTCAGCTCCGGCAACCATAAAAATGGTCAAGTGGACTTCTCTCATTTTCAAGGGGAGAATTTGACTTACTGTATGGATCGGGTTTACAACCACACCAAGCTGCACAACATCATCTGCACGAATGAGTTCGCTCGCAGGCTCCAGGGAACAGGTCACCTAAAATTTGGTATGATTCTATATGAATATCACAATCATTCTGTTCATTTTTTGTTTGCATGTGCGTGTGAAAAATGTTTATGCAGGTGTCAGCGCCAACTCAGTCCACCCCGGTATTGTCATGACGGGAATGATGAGGCACTACGCTCTTTGGCTTCGTTGTATCTTCACCCTCATTGGACTGTTCTTTTTCAAGGTGAGCACGCTGTTCAGTTCATCTATGGAGTTCACTTCAGACGCTTGTGCAGAAAGAGCGAAAGGTGTGGACGCGAGTCACACAACACAATTTTTATGACTTGGGACGGACTCGACTTGACTATCATCAAAGACTAGTCCAATGAGGTTCATTTGGTCTATCATTCATACGATATGAAAAACTAACCAACTCTGGTCTGTAATAACGAACTGTTTAGAACCATCAAAGACTTCCAACTCGACTTGGACTTTGACATCAATGCCTCGGAAAATACTTGAGATTTTCAGTGAGTATGTTGAGTAAAATGTGTCCCATTCAAAGTATTCAACGAACGTAGTCGTTATTATGTAATTTCCTGCGAGACAACGTACGTATTTTCCCATTGATTCTGCCTCATTGTTTGCATCTAAAAACGTCCGTTCTGGTTTAAGGACAAACAACCAATTTGTGGATTACATTTCTGTGCACTGACTAAATCCTGCTGCAGAATATGATTTTCTTTTCGGGGACATTTGTGTTCCGTCTTTTTCTCAGTTGTCTTTATAAGTTGGTGTTTACATTGTAGATTTTCAGTGGTACAGGAGTGATAGGAGTAGCAGATACTGGCACACGAGCCTAGAGCGCCCTCTTGTGGCTGTCAGTGTGGGGGAAAAAAAACATACATAAGTCGCTCCTGAGTATAAGTCGCTCCTGAGTATAAGTCGCAGGACCAGCCAAACCATGAAAAAAGTGTATAGGAAAATACGGTAAGTGAAATTGGGTAATTTCTCCGATGATCTCTCACGGTACAAGCATTCATTTGTTGTCAGTTAACAGATTAGTTATGTACAATAACAAATGCAAATGTTTTTTTCTCTTTTCACGCTAGCAGTGAGGTGTGTCTCTAGTTTTTAGTTGACCATAGTCTCCCATCTTCTTAGTCTGCAGAGGAAGGGGCAGTGAGCGCCATCTACTGTGCAGTATCAGAGGAAGCAGAAGGGATAACCGGGAAGTATTTTGACAGCGACTGCTCCCTGGTCCTCCCCGCCCCGTTAGCGCGAGACACAGCCCTCGCTGTCAAGGACTTTGAGATCTGCGAGCGGCTGACTTCCAAGCTGTGAAAAACTCTGATAACGGAAAGGGGGTCAAATTCCATGTGCTCCTTTTTCTTAAAGTACTTGTATTTATGCGGGTAAAAAAAAGTACACTGCCATTTATGTGAGCAGAGCAAACACCATTGGAAATATCTTTATTTTATGTTCTCATGTATACTTTTTTTGCTTCCTTTTTATTAAAATGTCTGATATGAGAGTGAGTGTGCTCAACATTTATTACTTTTCTGGTCGTTTTTTTTGTGAATTAGTCCCGAAAATACATCCCATGAGGGCAATGAGTGAAATGTGGGGTAGAGTCTTTCTTTACGGAAAGAACAACAGAGGCTCCACTAATGTATACAATCATTTCCCTTTATTGAGTCATTCAGTGAAACGCAAGAAAATATAAGAGCATTTAGTCCTTTTTGAAGAATTCAGACAGAATTTCCAACTTCTTCTGTCCTCCAGCACACTACTTGGCTGCAGAGACAAAGATTATGAAAGAGCACAATTGATGTTAGCCATCTTTGGATCATTTAACCTTAGGTCACTCTGTCCACAAAGCTTTTACTTGGAGTACCTTTCTGTCGCTCCTCCACCATTTCATGGATGAGCTCCTCAAGCACAGGAGCCACATGGTCCAGCTCTTCGGGTGAAAGACGCACTGTGATGTCGACTGTTTTATCCTTGACATACACACACAGAAAATGAACATTTTGGCTCCAATTACAAAAAGTGTCCAAATGGTTGTGAGGGTGCTCGTGCTTGTGTGCACACACCGGATTGCCACCACGCTCAGCTTGCGGAAGCTGCTGGATAGTAACTTCTTCAAGCTGGCCATCCTCCGACCGAGGCTCCATGTCCTTTCTACCCTCTCGCTCCTGCAGAGCAAACACCCGAGAACAGAGACCATTCACACAAACTCATAATGAAGCTTTTTTTTTTGCTTGCTTGTGTTCACTTTGCTGCAAATTCTGAGGCCAGATTGATTACTGATTACTGAGCTTCCGTAGCCAAACACTATATGGTGCCTTCAAGGACCGCCGAACAAAGTGTGAAACGCTTTACGGAAAACATTATCATGAAAAAATAATTGTGGGCCATGGACTTATAAAATCTACAAACTCATGGTGAATGAGATGCGTTTTCTGCGGAAAAAACAGCCTATTTTCCAAGAAAATCTTTTTATTTTTACAAAAAAATCTGCACATTTTCGGGGCGGTGAATGCTGAATCGCGAATGCGCAATCCACTGTATCGGCCAACTTTTTTCCAACAGTATTTTCTCGATTTTGTTGTCAAAATTGTAGGATTTCGGGCGCTAAAGAGGTGTGAGTTGTCCTCATTTGACCTAGACATCAGATATTGAACTAAATTAAGAAAAAAACATAGCTTTGCATCAGTTCATTATTTACTGTGCAAACTTTACTTGAACTTGAAGTTACTCACAGGACTTTATTAGAAAGTGGGACAAATCAGGGTTTATGCACTTTTTGGTACCATTACAAAAATGTACCCTTTTAACTTATACTGTAACTGTGTGTTAAGTTGCTGATAATAAAGTATTTCATTTCCTTAAATATGTGGAAGCTTGACATGAACCTGTGTTGAAAAGTATAGTCAGTAGTTTATATACTGTATGTCTATTTATAATCTTCATGATTTACAAAGTGCTGTATAAGATCATTGATACTTACTTTAAAATCATTTAGAAGGCCTTTAAAAGGGTACCATTATGATGGAGCCCACTTTTCTATATTTTATCCAAAAAAACATTATGTTTAATGTTATCATACTGCTTTATATTTGTCAATTTGACTCTAAAATACTATAAATCCTGGAAAAGGGACTCAATAGCGCAATCGAATCCCAGTTCAGGCCTTCTTCATGCACACTGTGCTATCCAACTCACGCGGCTTACCTTCATCAGCATCATCTCCTTTGGGCTGAAGAAGGTGATGTGTCCCTGAGTCCTCTCAGCCAGCAGTGCCACAAGGCACACCAGCACGACACAACCAGCTGCTGCTCCACGCACGCTCATTCTCCGCTCCTGTACAAACCCATGACAAATGGATGTACGCAGTACAGAAGCTCACCTTCTTAGTGTTATTGTAGTTTGGTCTGTGTTAATGTGCTACACCACACTGAGAGGCATTTGTTGTAAATGTAAATAAATCAAATTAATTCTTATATTTTATAAACATCATTATCATAATAATATAATATTCAGATGTTTTTAAAATAATATATAAATTGAAAACAAATAAATAAAACCAAAAAAACACATAAAATGCAGTATATTTCTATTCCAATGCACACTATAAACACAAGGTTCAATGTAAACTTAATTAAACATAATTATCTTTGTAAAGGTAGAATCTGCCTTATATAATCTCATTACTGAGTTGAATTTGACCTAATGTTGTGACCAGTGAGTTTAGGCAGTGAGAAACATTTAAAATAGTAGTCGGATGACACATTGTCGGTTATTATGCAAGCAGATGCTGACAAAGACAGGATGGAGAGAAAAGTGTGTGGGAATCCACAAGTCTGCTACACACACAACACACAAATGACTACACATTACAATAGAAAAGACGCATCTGCTCGCAAGGAAGCTCGAGAGACAAAAGAGGAAGACGCCAAATGTTGCATGCTCACGTGTTGTTTCAGCCTCGCTCAGCTTTTCCCAGAGGTGTGCTTCAAGAAGAGCGGAGCTTCCCGAGTCTGAGCATCAGCTTGTTCCAGCCAGCCTTTATATCGAGCGGAGCCTATCTCACATCTAGGCTCCTGGAAACACAGATATTACACTACATATGTTTTGGCCTTTAAGGAGGTTGACAAGGTGATAGGAGCTTCTTGATAAACTCAAATACTGACAAACAATATTGTTATTTACATACCACACTTCATCTGTGTGCAGTGTGTGTAGTTGTGTTGTACCCAGAAGGGATTTCCGTCCTTAGAGGTCAGCCATAAATTGTCTGTTTTTAAGAATGAGCCAACACGATGTGACATTTATGACCCGCGCACCAACTCACATGCATGTGCTCCTAAGAAACCCTGCAACGCTAAAGAACTTTAATGATGCTTTCCCCCAAATCCAGCACTTGACTCTGTTCCTGCATGGCGGTGAAATGTTACCGCAGGTTGGCTTTGCACTGTTAGACCACTCTTGAGAAGTGGACTATTAAACATACGGCTGCTGATGATTCAAGCGGAAGTCATGTGGAGAACTAAATATAACATCAGCATGACGTAGAAGCTCTAATTGCATTTTTCCAGCACCTCAGATAGACCTTTTATCTGTTTAATGGCTTTGTCAATCACTTTGACGTATTGGATGTTTATTGCATACTGTAGAGGTTTGACTCACATCGACGATAAAAAAAACAAAAAATAAATAAATAACAAGTCATTTTAATGTCATAAAGCAGGGGGTGACTTGTGGGCCACATTGGTTTAAAAATTATTGGCAGAGGGGCCGTCAAATAGAACGACATACTTGCTCACGGTGCAACGAAATGAAAACACAACACATCCACAGCAAGTTAATGCATCACATAAATCAACTACTGTCCTAAACACCAACTAAGCACTAAACGTAACATGTAACTTAACCGTTATTTCCAAATGCCCGCAAGGCATGCTGGGTAGTCCAGCTGTAACGACAATATGAACTATGAACTATCAAACATTGGATATTGAGAGTACTGTATGTTAACGCCTCCTTGTTTACTTCTCTGACCACCTCTTCAACATAAGTTGCAATCAAGCAAAAATGTGGCAAAATATTGGGAGAAAGATACCCAGCATACCTTGCGGCGAGAATATATGTGGGGTTTTTTGGCATGGGTATTGTGTGTAGATATTTCTTTGTATGCCCACATGGTGCAGTAGATAGGTTACTTTGTTCATCTTGTGTTGACGGGTTGCGTTGTTTGGATGACTTTTTCGTACAAGGTTGAGATTGCAGCTGACTATTTGGCGACTCAAGCGTGCCACAATAGCACTGTAAGTCATGTTGCCGGCTGCTTGGTAGTAAGCTAACCATGAATACATCCCAAAAAAGAAAATTCCCAAATGAGAACCTACAGGTCTGTGTGAAAATCAAAGTAGTGACATCTTACATCTTCTGCTGTTGTAGCGGGTACAATTTTTTAAATGATTAAAACTGTTAAAAGTTGATATATGCTGTGTTATGTTTTGCGCAACCGGACTATTTTTCTTAGAGGAAGAGGGGGCAAAATGGCTCTTAAGGTTGCCGAACCCTGCACTAGGACAATAAACCAAACATAGCTACTGTTCACACTTTAAAGTTCACGCTTCTGACAATAATTTTAATAGGAGGCGAGAAGTAATAATATTGTTATCATTATGTTCAAGGTAAACCAGTTAACTACACTTTAAACTGGATTTAAAACATCGTGGGTTCATTTGGACAGTTGAAGTCATGTTCCAGTTTGTTTTGTGTCAGCTTGAAGAAAATTAGGGTTAGTTTAATTTAAGCGGGTCCTTGGAAAATGTTCCCTCTTGCAAGGGGTCGGTGGTCCCAAAAAGTTTGAGAACCATATTAATCGGCTATGAACGACTGTACATACTGTATATGTTAAGCAAATCTGTAAATCCTAACATATGCTTTAATGATTTACACAAATTAAATTCAATAATCCTACTTAACTGAATTACAATAAAATATCAGTATTTTTTTGGTAATAAAAAAAACCGTCTTGTAGTTGTTCTGCTTAATGTCCAGAAGAGAGCGACGGAGGAAAACCAGAGCCTTTGCTGAGTCTCGCGATGTTTTGTGAGAGGTCTCGCGGTATTTTGGCTCGTAGCATTGCGTTGAAGGGGACTTGCGCCGTCTTTTTTATTGAGAAGAAGCACGGGAGCACACGCAGGTTGTGTGCTGGTGCAGAGAGATCATGGTAAGAACTATACTTGTATGTACTTAGCGATAAAGTTATTTCAACTTTGTAACGAAAGTGCACTGAACAGTACGCACGTTTTAATGTACAAATACGACGTTTCGTATGTACTCGATAGTCCCGGTACAGGCCTTGGCTAGAGAGCTAAGTAGTTATCCACCCATGTGGCTAGCATTAGCAGTACGTGAATGTGCGTCACGTCTGTGGAAAACGAACATTTACTACCGTCGATAGCAAACGAACAACTTTGTACGTTTTAATAATATACACCAAATCGCTGTTCTGGTAGAATTATGTATAAAGGTTGCTTTAAAGATGCACCATTAGCACAAGTTAGCTCATTGCTAGTCCACCCTCACGGTTCTGTAGCACGTGGGTTCACTAAGAACACGTGGTGCAGTAAAGAACTGCTACGTGTATGAAATTTAAAATGGTCTTGTATGTTTCTTTTAATGTTTTCATTACGTTTCACTTGGTGCATTATTGGTTTCGATTGTTTACAACCATTTTTACTATTATGTTTTGTGTTAATAACAAATGTGTGTATTTCCATAGGTGCTTTTGCATGTGTTGTACGAGCACGCGTCTGGATATGCCTTGTTTGCTGTTAAGGAGGTGGAGGAGATCGGCATGCTACTGCCTCAGGTGGGTCTTATCTTACGACTTGGTTCACATTTGGTCCTCTGCATGGAAGGCTTATTTGTGTATTTGTGTTTTAGGTTGAGAGTAGTGTGCTGAGCCTTGGCA
Organism: Dunckerocampus dactyliophorus; assembly: GCF_027744805.1. Lineage (NCBI taxonomy): Eukaryota > Metazoa > Chordata > Actinopteri > Syngnathiformes > Syngnathidae > Dunckerocampus > Dunckerocampus dactyliophorus. Next base: position 7,868,673 of record NC_072826.1, on the reverse strand, counting down.
AGTTCAACAGTTTAGTGAGCCTGGCTGCCTTTTTCCCCTTCAAGTCAGCCCAGGGTGCCCTGGAGAACATAAATGCCATTTCTGAAGGTAAGGTGTCTTAGTAGTTCCTGTACCGCAATTATAACTTCATGTACTATTGTGTAGTGTAATCAAATGGATAAAGTGGATATTTTCGGCAAGTGCACAAAGGCAGTAATCCCTTTGCAACAGCACAACACTGTCAGGAACTAAGTATGCATTGTACATACTGAAGTGTAGGTATGGAATAGTATGTATGTATATGAATATGTATGTATGGAATAATAGTGATTTGGATGTCAAGATGTTTGTGTGTACCATTTTGTAGTTTTGTATCCTGTTCTTGTATGAAACGCATGCAGTCATAATAAGTGAATTGTGTTTACATAAAATGTGAGGTTAGTGTCTGAAATTGACGCAACAGATTATGTTTCCCTGGACCAAACATTTTGTTTTTGCTCTGTTTTAGGTGTAGTTCATGCAGACCTGAAGTTGTTCCTTGAGACGAACCTTCCTCACTCTGGCAAGAAGAAAGCTGTGCTGGGTGTGGGAGATGCCAAAATTGGAGCTGCCTTACAAGAAGAATTTGGCTTTTCCATCCAGACCAGCGGTGTTGTGGCAGAAATAATAAGGGGTAACTACTTTGTGTGTGGTTTGTGCTTGCACCATGCCATAATGGCTGTTGTGATGTGATTATTTGACCCTGACACTCATGACGGTTCATACTGAAAATCTGAGCAGCTGATTGGTCACATGATCACTTGTAGCTCCACTTGACTCCACCCAAACTTTCCTTTTACTTCTGTGCTGTCAGGAATACGCCTGCACTTCCACCTGCTGGTGAAGGGGTTGACTTCTGAGGCGGCCTCCAAGGCCCAACTGGGTCTAGGTCACAGCTACTCCAGAGCAAAGGTCAAATTCAATGTCAACAGGGCGGACAACATGATTATCCAGTCTATTGCTCTGCTGGATCAGCTTGACAAGGACATCAACACTTTCTCCATGCGTGTCCGGTAAGGGTACTATAATTGTCATGGGGGTCCCTCTTTAAATCAAACTACTCAACCTTTTAGGGGTGATCTGTCTGTATCCTCCTAATGCTTACCACAGGCTGTGCACCTAAAGTGCAGTCTGTATAGAAACGGGAGGTACATAAATATCACCCAGCCACTCTGTTTCATCAGCTGCTGTTTGGTGAAGCACCAAAGTTGGGTGAGACATTCTCACCCACTTGTGTAAGGAAAGCACTGGATGTGTGTTAACCTTTCAGCGTTCTTAATAGATCTGTCTTGTGTCTTCAGCGAATGGTACGGTTACCATTTCCCCGAGCTGGTCAAAATCGTGCCCGACAACTCGATGTACTGCCGCCTGGCTCAGCTTATTGGTAACAGGAAGGAGCTGACGGATGAGAGTGTAGAGACTCTGGAGGAAGTGGTCATGGATAACGCCAAGGCCCAGGCCATCCTAGAGGCATCCCGTTCCTCCATGGGTTTGTCTGAATTTTACATTGAATCCCTATGACTGTCTGTCTGTTGGCCTTAGTGTGGCTGAACCACACCCCTTTTTTGCCCACCATAGACCAATAATTGTCTCTGGTGTCTAACACAGGGGGGAAGAGAATCCCTCTCATAAACCTGTGGTAGAGGCTCACAACCTTGCTGCGGATCCTGTCGGGAGAAACACTGCTTCATGTTGTGTTAGCTCAGCTGTGTAAGGTGTTGACGACTCTTGTTTCTGCGTGTAGGAATGGATATTTCCCCCATCGACCTGATCAATATTGAGAGGTTCTCCAATCGTGTGGTGTCTCTGGCTGCCTATCGGCTGGAGCTGCAGGAGTATCTGCGCTCCAAGATGGGCCAAGTGGCTCCAAACCTGGCTGCTTTGATTGGAGATGTGGTGAGCACTTGGGATTTGTCCCCCCTCCCCTTTTCGCAGGGCCAATGATGTTTTACCAAATATCTGTCAATCCACTGACTCTATGCGATGAGAAACATTCTCGGTGCTGATGGTCCAACTTGCCATGAAACCATTTTCATGACAAACATTTGAAGTGGATAACATTCTTAAAACTATTCTTCTAGGTGGGTGCCCGTCTGATCTCCCATGCTGGCAGTCTGACCAACCTGGCAAAGTACCCCGCGTCCACCGTCCAAATCCTGGGAGCCGAAAAGGCCCTGTTCAGGTACTGGGGTGACCCCCTCCCTGCTGGGGAGAGCTGTGGTTGCAGTGATGGCAGGGCTGGCAGGGCTGGGTTGGAGCAGAGCAGGGTGACCCGAGAAGGCTTGTGGGTCTTGTCTGGAGTGATCCCTCTCCCCCCATTGCACCCCAATGTCTGAGCAATCGCATGCAGCACTGAGGTAGAGAAGAACAGCATTTTTAATGTAGTCTCTGGTGCAGGCAGACTATTACTGACCATGTGGAATAGTAATTTCTCTGCCTGAGTGTGAAAGCCGCTGTAATTTTGCACAGAGCCCTAAAGACTCGCGGCAACACCCCCAAATACGGCCTGATCTTCCACTCAACCTTCATCGGTCGCGCTGCCGCCAAGAACAAGGGCCGCATTTCCAGATACCTGGCCAACAAGTGTACCATTGCCTCTCGCATCGACTGCTTTTCTGGTGAGACTCTAAAATGTTCCTTTCTAACACGTGTCCTTTGGGCTTTGCTGTGATGCTCATATTTTTCGTCAACAGCATTCAATCCCTGGATTGATGTTGATAGATATTTCCTGAGCTAAGTCACAAATGTGTGTGGAGATGTCATACACTTTTTGGCCTTCTGAGATTTTTATTTGGATTGTTTCCTGCTTCAGAGTTGCCGTCCAGCGTTTTTGGTGACAAACTGCGTGAACAGGTGGAAGAGCGCCTGTCATTCTACGAGACGGGCGAAGTACCACGCAAGAACGTTGATGTCATGAAAGAGGCTGTGAAGGAGGTGAGCACATACTCTATGAAGCATGGCCCTGATGCAGTCTGCTGCCAATGATGACAAGTTTATTCCTGATGCTAATAACTGAGGGTGAAAGCTGATTTAATGAGCCTGATGCAGCGTGGAGCCGAGGTGACAAGCCAATGTTTTACCCTTGCTGCAATCAAACCCACTTTGCTCTTCCCTACAGGCTACTGATGTTGCTGTTGAGATGAAGCGCAAGCTGGACAAACAGGAGAAGAAACGCAAGAAGCGTGAAAAGAAGCTGCAAGAGCTCCAAGCAAATGGCGATGCTGAGGTAAAAACTCCAATGTTAAAATGGCTGTGCATGTTTTAGATTTGGGATCTGACCCTGACCTGTGGTCCTGTCTCAGTGTACGACATGCTACATCAGTCTGACTCCGAACCATTGGCATGCTTCACACCGTGGGCATGATCACTGAAGCGAGTCATACAATTTCTAGTATTGCACTGACAAAAGGCCGTTCAGTTCTCTTCAATTCAAACCTCTAAAATTGGCTGTCTTTTATTCAAGGTCAACGGAGATGCTGAGACGCCTGTAGCGAAAAAGAAACAGAAACATGCGGCTGAGGAAACTCCTGCTGCAGAAAATGGAGGTGACACTTCTGCCAAGAAGAAGCGAAAGGCTGAGGCGGAGGAGGCTGATGAGGTAGAGGAGGCCGATGCTCCTGCCAAAAAGAAAAAGAAGCGAAAGTCAGAAGCAGCTGATGCGGAGCCAGCAGAGGTTACACCAGTAACTCCAGTGTCTGAGAAGAAGAAGAAAAAGAAGAAAAATGCGGAGTGAAGAATGAGTCAGAGACTGAATTATTTTTGTGTACAGTTTTTTTTTTTCTTTCACTCAGTTTGACTGATTTTTATGTTGTACCTGAAAGCAGGTGAGAATATACAGAGATACTTTACCTGTGCCTTCAATTTACCTGAAATGTTCTTGTACTTATGTAAATAAATTGTCACTATTTAGTCAAGTAAATGCTTTTTGTTCTCATTGGGGAGTAATTGTGCACCAATGCAAACTACAACGGGAATGATTACTTATGATTTGATGTAGCTAAACCTCTTAACCTGAACAGAAAGGATCGACACTGACATGGCGTTTAAGTACACCCAAAAAGCTGGTCCAATATAAAATCCTGTTTAAAGTTGCACCTCGGGGTTTGTATTGTAGCCTTAGAAATAATACATCAACACAGGAAATGCAAACCTTTTGTAATCAAAGGTCTATTTTTTGCATTAATATATCACCATCCATTCCATCACTGCTCATGCTGACAATGGGTGAGCTACAGGATGCACTCGAGTCCATTTGTTTTTTTTGTATCGGAGTAAAGATTAACTGGTATCTTGGCAGCATCAATCCAGTTTTAAAGTCCGTCATAGTATTAGTGTTGCATAGATTTAATAACATTCTCGCGTAATTCTGGTCCTGCTCGAGTAAACCAGCTTTTGATAGAGTGGATTGCGATATTTTAATTCACTGCTTGCAGCATCCAAGTGGTCATTTGTGGCACAGCTAAAGTGGTCCAGGCCCTATTTACGTAGTAGACAGAATGGTGCTGAATCCAGGAGTTCAACAGGGCTCAATTTTGGGACATTTGCTCTTCTCCCTTTATCCACTCTGCTGTTTTAAGAATGCATGATATATATCTCTTCAGTGTTATGCTGTCCATACCCAGATGTGTTTCGCACTGAAGAGTAAAGATGCCTCCTCAGCCCAACCTCTCCTTGTACAGTATGTCTGGATGACATCAAAGCTTGGATGTCTCAACATTTTTACAATGATTTTACAGTTCTGACCCGCTTCCCCCATTGTTAGACTTGAGCTAAGCCCTTGGCTTTGTACGTAAAACCCACAGTTACTAACATGGGTTTTCGGCTTGGTGGCGATTTTAAACTGGATCGACAAATTGCCACAGTGATGAAATCCAGGTTTTTTTCCACCTACGGCAGCTGGCAAAGGTAAACCTTTTCTATCAAGACCACACTTTGACCGTAATCCTTGCCTTCACCAGTCTTCCCTGTCCCGTCTGCAGCTGCACAACTTTTAACTGATACTAACACCTCACTCTTGTTTTAAAATCATTGTCTTTATTTTTAAGTCTTCAATGACTACACTATCAGCAGGTTCTAAAATGAGTTAACGATGAATTTAAGGCCTTAAAATGCCTTTAAAATACGATTTTGAAAGGTATTGCTTTCATATAAAACAAAATGCATGGACTTCATGTTCGCGTTTAAAGGTTTTTGTAAGGACAGCAGCAGCGTTTTTGTATTCCAATGTGAAAGAGCTGTGAATAAAATTCATATGCTTAGCAAGTAATTCCGGGCCTCCGTTTTTCTCTTGTTTCTTGTACTTTTTTTTTTTTTTTTACCAATATGCCTGTCGCAACGGAGTATTAAAATGAGATTTCGAGAATAAAGTCGTAAATTTACGAGAAAAAAGCAATATTACGACAATAAAGTCGTAACTTTGTAACAGGCATTGCCTGAGACAGCTATGGAAAGGGGGGGCTTATGCTGAGGGGGCGAGGTCAGGAAAGCGGAAGTGAGATGCTGCTAAGGAAAGGACTTTTTTCTCCTAAGACTGTGTCTCGAAATGTGGCTTTAATAGTCCGTCGTAGCATCGTATTAAAAACTCTGACATTTGACTTGTTGAAACCCGCAGAGAACTGTGGTCTTACCGTTTGCTTGTCTTTTAACAGCTACAGTATATCGGATATAATTGCGAAGACAATTCGATCTAGCACAGAAACAAACTGTTTGAAGTTTTAATCTGGACAACAAGGGTTAAACCAATGTTAAAATGACATCAAGGCCTGGCTGATGACCAGCCAACTAGTAAGAGTTGAGGAATGACAGACAGATGGAGGGAAAACGGCAACAAAGAAAACTCAAGCTATCAACTCAAGTCACGCTTCAAATAAGGATTCACAAATGCAGGAGACCAAAATTACAAAAACATATTTTTTCTAAAAATAAAAAAACGGCCTGAGCCATGAAAATCATGTTTAGAATCTATGTACATCGTTCTCAGTTCATGTATGCATACAAAAAGGAATCCACATCACATGATGCTTGTGTTCAAGTATATTCAACAACTTCATCTCCATGATTTAGCATTCTCTTCTTTCCACATTTTTTTTCCAAAATAAAATGCCCTCAAAATAAAAACTAAAATGCAGAAAACCACATTTCATGTTCTACCAATACATATATACTGTATAAATACATACATAAATATATTTTACATACAACAGCCATAAATTTGAAAAGGGGGATATACAGAGCAAAGGGGAGGCGGTGGTAGTGTGTCTGTGTGTGTGTATGTTTTAGCATGTGTTGTAAAATGGTTTGTCCCTCCATTATTTTGTCAGTCAGAGGCATGAGTGTGGTGCATGTCCACGCACGCACGCACGCACACACACACACACACACACACACACACACACACACACACACAAACAAACATCCTGTCACACACTCACATGCACACACATACACCGAGTAGCAAGCTCAGTTGGCCCAGTAGGGAGAGGTGCCGTAGCTCGACTTATTGACTTGGCTCTTCTGCTGCAGGCTGCTGGACTGCCCACGCTGACTTGGACCACCCTGAACACACACATACACAAACACACACACACACACACACACACAGGTTAACACAGCTAAAGATATGATTCACGCATTTATCAAGGGGAGGACTTTATAATACATTTTTAATTATTGTTTTATCATTTTCCCCCCCACAAACTACATAATACCACTATACTATAAGAAAACAATATTAAATAAAAAATATATAAATAAGAATCCTTATTACTGTATATAATATACTATATACTGTATATAATATGCATATTTAATTAATTATTAATATAGTATTAGATTATGTAATTAGAAATGATTAAATACATTATTAAAATACATAATTATTACTATGCATAATCCATAGAGGTGCATCTCCATCAATTAGAATATTGTGCAAAAGTCAATGAATGCCAGGATGCCAGTTTAGTTAATTTTTTATTATTATTTTTTTAAATTATTATTATTTTTTTTTTACTATTTGCTGATTTGAGCAGTAGTTTACAATATCTATCTTTTTGACCATTTTTATTTTTAGAATTTTTTGACAATGACATAGAATTTGGGTTTTCTATTAGTTGTAAGCTATCATTATCAAAATGATTTAACACTTAAGAAATACATTCTTTAAATATTTCACTGTGTGTGTAGTGAATCGTGTTCACTTTTTCAATTGAACTCCTGAAATAAAGGAACTTTTCACAGATATTACAGTCGGGTGCCACTTTGCAGTTCAAATTTCGTTTTTCAAAAATATATGAATAAATAAATCATGCAGTTTCGTGGTTGAATATGGCCTAAATATGCAAAACGTATGCATATTTAAGCATTTTTTTTGCCTACATTAAGCATTTTCAAGCACAAAAATGGTTAAATGAAATAAAATAAAAGCCATTTAAAAGACGCATTCAAAGACGTTGAGGTAGTATTCCACACTGGTCACTAGGTGTCCGTAATGTTAGTGTAATGTTCGGTGAAACACAGCAAGGCTTTTATTGCAGGTCAGAAATATCTCACAACAGGAGATATTTATATCCCTACTGTTGCAGCCGTAACCTACGGCAAGATGATACTCAACTCTGAACCACCGACATCACTTTCTGTCCGCCACTCGCTCTTCTACCCTAGGGAACACTTTTATAGCAACACACGAGAGCATGCATCTTATTTACGTCTTAAATGGCTTACTTACTCTTGTTATGTCTACTATATTGGGTAATACGAGTGTAAAAGTGACTATAGTGGTGTTAGTTCATGTCTAGAGGACTCTAATAAAACAACATATTCAGAAGGTCGCAAACAGGTTTTTTTTTTCTGTACTCTAACAACGATAATATTCCATTTATAAATCAAGAATCCTACTTTGCAAAATTCACTTATCACAGTGGGGTTTGGAACCAATTAATTGCAATAAATGAGGCATTTCTGTGTAATTTATTGATATGCGCTACTGTTTATACATTATATTATGGACTCCTTCGATCACGGTCCCCGCATGCAAGACTTATTTTGCGTAGAATGGCTGTAAAAAATAGTAAATGCCATATTTGTGAAAACTTTAAGCTGAAAAAGTCTACCCTGCAATCATATCTTGACTGTTTTATTTCGAATTAGTTACAGTAAATCATAAAAGCTAAGAGGCTAAGTGTTTATTGTACAGTAGAGTAGTTTTTTCCATGTTTGGGTTTATTGATTGATTATTTTCTCTTCAGCTTCTATGTCAAAATATTTCTATTTGTACAACATGTTTATTGTACATCATCTGAAAGATGATCACAATGATGATGTGTCACCAAAGATAATGAAAATAAAGAATGCATCAATATTTTGTCCCACTACATTTGTGCAAGGTTGGAATAGGAAGGCCACTGCCTAGCCACATGTGCATGTGTTACCTGTCCATCCTGAGCCAGATGGTGGTGCAGCAGCTGAGAATGTGGTTGCTGGTGAGGCAGGATGTGAAGGAATGGGGCCGGTGCATAACCTCCAGGGGCTGCTCCAGGATTCAGGGGCCCCGGACCTCCCAGTGCAGATGGCAGGCTGAAGGGAGGGGGGGTCGCTGCATGGAAACCCTGCTTATCAAAAGACTAAGAGAGCAAGGAAACAAAAAAAAAATAGTTTTGCTTTTAGTCGACCATTACTGAAAATTGTTTTTTTTTCCATAATCCATCAGAATAACATTGCTAAACATGATAGACTCAGTGGGATCAGTGGGACCAGTACCTCAATCCACAGGTACTGGTCCAAAACCCATTATGTACGTACACTTAACCTACAGTAAATAAGATGAGATAAAATATTTATTCCACATTGGGGAAATTCCACTGTTGCAGTAAAAAAATACAACATAAAACAGGACAAAAATAAACATGACAAAAATTTAAATGGAATGAAAGAAAGATGATACAATAAGAAAATGCTTTAATTCATTCATTAGTTTTCTTTTTCCCTATTCATTACTATTAAGTATATTGTACAACAAAGCAGGAACAGAACCAATGTTGTAATACTGGCAAGGAGCAAACTGCTCAGCCAGAATTAACAACGCTGAGGAGTTCATTGTAAACAGCAGTACAGCAAACGTAACATGCATTAGGATCACACCAACAGCTAAGTAGTGCAACCAACGTTTTAAAGCGCACGCTGAAGTACATAAAGCTACTGGAGGCTGACTACTTCAAATGCAGCTGCTGCCATGTTGTAGAGTTGATTTAAAAAAAAAAAAAACGACATCAACTATGTTGTCTACAGCCACAGCTGTTAATGCCAATGTGTTTTTTTACCTGGCGCTAATTTCAGACCTCGGCAGTTATTTGCTTCTGTACACCATGTACCAAGAGTGGACTCGACTCGCTAAGGTGGGGGTGGGGTTAATGCTCACCTGGGTCTTATTGTAAACACTTCCGCTGATGTCTGGCACACCAGAGTTACTTGATGTCACTGAAACGCCTGAGAGAAGAAGAGAAGAAGATCAATATATACACAATAATTCATGATGAGTTATTTCCTGCAACCTACAGTACCTTTGCCAGGCCCGCTAGCAGCAGTTTTGGCTTGTGCCTGAGAGGAGGAATTGTAGCCTTTACTGTAGTCCACTCCAGCTGGTCCGGCTGTCAGCTCCTCATACCCTGTAAAGGAGAACACCAACATAGTAACACAGCATACAGTACATATTCTTGCACGGAAAATCAAGTATCAAAATAGGTTTTCCAGACTCAGTGTGGCTTTGTCAATGACCTGAGCTGAAGGTGTGCTGGCCATAACCGCTGGGCTGCTGTTGTGTCTGCTGCTGGAAGGGGCTCGCAGACGGGTTACCCAGACCGAGTCCCATGCTGTGCTGCTTTGCTGAGGTTGGTCCCGGGCCCCCCGGAGGAACAAACATGGTGGGGCCATACTGGAATGCAGCAGCGCTCGGTACGGCACCGGGAACCCCGGCGTAGTAAGGCAGTCCCGTGTAGCTGTAGCCGGGAGGCAGGAAGGCCTGCTGACTGCTGTGGTGCTGTGGCTGGCCCTGTGGCTGAGGCTGGGCCTGAGGAGGTTGAGGCTGGGCCTGGCTCTGGCCCTGACTTTGGCCCTGTGGGGGCTGCTGTTGAGCTGCCAGGCTTGTGGGTGGTGCTGGAGAGGTGGAGTCATTCCTTCCAAACTTTGTGACTTCACCTGAATGACAGGGAGAGATGTGAAGTCAGAGCCGGGTAGGATTCCTGATGAGGTCTGATGTAGCCAGTGACCAAGCTAGGTGGTCTTACCTGAGTAAGGGTTGTTGGCGAGGCTCCCATCTCTGCTAGACAGAGTGGCAGTGGGGCCAGGGAATGTGATCCCATAGTAATCCTGCAGAGACGGCTGAGGGCACAAAGAGAATTGGGAACTGCCCAAAAGAAAAACTGTGTTAAAAGAGTAAGGGGATTATGATTTAAGGCTCACCATGGGCAGTCTGGACTGGAGCATATGGAGGTCCTCATAGCCGTAGATCTGCTGTGAAAACAAATCAAGTCGTCTATTTGTACTGCCCATAAACAGTAAAATAAAATCATCTTCTAAGAATAAATATCTTCACTCAAGCAACTCAACAGTCGGCAAGTTACTTCTGACTACTTACTGGGTATGCTGGCAGTAATCCCCCTGGACCCATGATATACTGGTTGGGCAGCAGAGGAGGAACTCCTTGGGACAGGTTAGGAGGGGCTTTACCTGTTGACAGCATACATGACTATACATAAACATATACATTACTTTCAGTTACCAAACGTATGAGATCCTTTTTCGAGGAGGACTTTCTCTGGCTAGGATTGCATTCTATAAACTAATATGCTTCAAGTTCCATTTTAAAGTGCATTCTTAGCCAATAAGAAAAACACATACACCAAACATGGAATACATGTATACCAACAACAACAACTAAACAATTTGCTTGGTTGTGTTTATGCGTGTACCAGTGGAGGAGGAGAGCAAGGGTGTGGCTCTTGGTGCGGAAAGGTTGGCTATGCCAGTAGCTCCATTGGAGCCAAGTCCCAGCGCGGAGCTGGTGGCAGCAGAGTGAAGTCCGCTGGTGCCGGCGATACCTCCGACATTGCTGCTCATGTTGCTGCCCATGTTGGACATGCTAGCCAGGTGGCTGATGCTGTTGCTGCTACTGTTGCTGCTGTTGTGTGCTGAGTGGAGGGCTGATGGTGTCTGCTGCGATGACGTGTAGGAGCCAGACGAGGGAGTGAGAGAGCTCACACTGTTGCTGTCAACACTGCTGTACTGAGGAGCGACAGAAGCAAATTATTTGCCAATATATGTTTGTTTTGGCAATCATATACAGGTAGTCAAATTTTTGACACTGAACAAACATGATTTCAGCCATTGTTACTTTTAGCAAACTAAGAAGTACTTACGGTGAGGGCACTGGAGCCAAGGGCTGAGGAATGGCTGCTTGCATGGCTGCAGACACAGCACAAGAACATAATTATGATGAGTTTCCTCAAAGTTTTCACCCATCTACCCACTCAAACCTGTAGTTAGTCCACACACTCACTTATTATGCATTTATTAATTTAGAAAATACATTAAGAAAATGTGATAGCTGTCAATTTAAGACAGCCAAACAATTTGCAGACAAAAAAGCACTTCCAAGAGTCTGTTTTTTCCAGTCTGGTTATACATGAACGTTTCACCTGTTGAGTGAGTTGAGCTGGCTGGCAGAGGAAAGGTCCGGTGCCAGGCTGGAGAGCGTGGTAGAGCTCTGAGCAGGCAATGTTGGAGGGGCTAAGTGGGAGGAGGGGGTCGGAGCGCCGTTAGTGTTGACATTAAGAGACGGAGATTCAGGCTTTGGTGTGGAAGATGCTGAGGAAACTGAGAAGAGTATTACAAAACTCAGTTAGTTTAAAAAAGGAAAAAAAACATTTAAATATACTACTGATTGTGTGCTGTGTGTGTAAAGTTCCAGTTTTTCAAATTTGAAACTCTCTTTCTAGAATACGTATATGATCATTTAAAAGGAATTCATGGGAATCAAAGGGAATTTTGAAAAAAATAATGCGTGAAACTAAACCGAATCCATCGTTTTAAGGCTTTACGCCCAAAAAACAAATCTACCTGAAATTTAACACAAACTAGTATATGGTAGCCTGACTATATCATATAATCCAAGTTTATTGGTGGTTATTCAGTGAATAAACATGGCCAAGATTACTTACTGTCTAAAGCTGCAGAGGTCCTAACTCCATTCAGACCATTCTAGTAAGGAAAAAAGTTCACACATTTACTTAAAGGGACTGTTTGCAACTGTCTGAAACCAAAAAACACCATTAGTGGTTTAAAGGAACCGATTGGAAAATAAGAACACCACAATTAGTGGGTTAAAAGAACCGATTGGAAAAAAAAGTATATAATTTCCACAATTACAAAATAAATTGAATAAAAATTGTCCGGCCTGAATAAGATGACTAGCGTTCATGGCTGTCGTTCACATCTTTCTCGTCCACACGTACATGTCCGTAGTGCGTGCACATACACAAAAGTAGCCTCAGAGACGCGACCACCGATTTACAATCTTGCTGTTGTTGAATAATAGCTAATGTTAGTAGCTAAACTTAGTCAAATCACTATCATTTGGTGACAGAAAACATAAATAATGCCTGTGTGTGTATGTTACATAGGGAGTAGTTGACATGCTTGGAACAAGGAGAGGGCGGGATATAATGCTCACAGCACATTTGAAAGTTAGCGCCCTCTAGGCAGCCACGTAACCTTTGCAAAAAGTCCCTTTACTGTAACTTAATACATATTAAACTGAATAAAAGGAATATTAAACTTCTTTTGTTTTTCATTTTGGCTCACCATAACTGGCCCGGGGGCTTCTTTGCTCTGGGAGAAAGACAGTCGAGTGTGAGGAGGCATGGGCCCATCAAAACTTCCTCCCACTGCAGAGAAGGGGGAGGCCGAGGGTACAGAGCATGAGGAGGTGGTGGATGTGGTAAGTGACAAAGAGGGAGCATTGGCGGAGCTGGCCGTCCCTAATGAAGAGGGTGTGAGACTGGGGAGCGTCGCTGAGGAAGAGTGATACACTGGCTCAGATGATGAAAGAGGTGGAGGGAGGTCGACGGAGAGAGGGTTCCCCAGAGACTCGCTAGAAGAGAAATAACATTTATTTTGGATATTTTCTTAACTTGAACCTATGTATCGTTTAAATTTAAAGAGATCTCACGGTACCTGAGTGGTTTGGAGTATATGCTTGTCTGGCTCTGCGTCCCTGGTCCTGATGCAGGTGGCACGGGGCCAGGAGCCGAAGAGGAATCCCTGGATGTTGCGCTGACAGAGCTGTCCACAACTCCAAACTCTGGCAGAGCAGACTCTGAGCCAAAGTCTAGTGCTCCAAACTGAAGGTTCAGACCGGGGACATCAGTGGAGCCGGGCATCTCTACTGCTGTGGAGGGGATCTGCCACAAAGACAGAATGCATTTAGACAACACTTTTATTTTCTATACTGCAGAACTACGAAAAAATCCACGCACACACACAGGGAGAACATGCAAACTCCACAAAGCGATGCTCCAACAGAGATTTTGAACTCCTGACTGTGAGGCTGACATGCTGACCACTAGGATACCCTGTGGCTCTTTGGTCAACACTGATGTTAAATTCTTGGAAAAACTATGAGGTACTAAAGTCTGACATTAGGTTTGTTGTTTAAGCAATGTATAATGACCATATGTACCTAAAATAGCACTCAGTGGAGTACAGACTTCCAGCAGGCTTGAACTACAAACCAACGTAAAAATAAAGTGCGATTCTGGGGGTGGATACATTTGTGTATCTGCATTAGGTTCTCTCCTATTCTTTGTGGAAATTGGTTTTAAATTTTTGCATCGGTCTATAATTCATGTCAAAATGACTGATGTCAATAAGGTAATCAAAACCACAAAGTGGGGTTTTATGACAGTTTAGTATTATTCAGCATTTTACTTTTCCTATAAAGAAGTTCCAGCACAACGGCGATGTAGCGCTGTAACCATTACCTTTGAAGTCGGAGGTATCCTTCGTTTCTGGCCTTTCAGCTGTGCCCGCTGCTGCTGTGGTGTCCCGCAGCCCTGAGCATCCAGCCCTGCACCAGGGGCTGAATGTTTGGCACCAGCAGCCGCCATCACCGGGCCTGCCTGTGTCGACGAGCCGCTGTGCTGAGAAGCAGAGGAGACAGATGCAGGGGGCGCTTGTTGTTGCGATGGGGGACTGGGCTGACGTGCCAGAGGCAATGAGGGGCCCGTGTGCCTCTGAATGAGCTGGCTCAGCACAAGTGAAGGCTCTGGCTGGAGGCCAAATTCACCTACACATATGCCAAAACCCATGAACATGTAAATAAGAGACACACTTGTCTGTTACTGTACAATGACTGACTGAGTTGACATGAATACTTACGGCTGAACTGTGAGGATAGTGAGGTGGTGTTAGATTCTGGCACCTTCATGTCCCAGCTGGAGGAGGAGGGCGGAGGTACAGGTGCTCCCAGGGCTGGCAGACGACCAATTGAAGGGTTTCCTCCTTGGGTGCTGGCAAGAGGGGCCACTTGGGATGATGGCAGAGGACCCAAGCCAGGACCCTTCAGCTGTTCCAGTATCTGAGCTCCAGCACTTGGCTGAGACCTCTTGGCTTGGCCCAGGTCTCCAAAACCTGCTCCCAGAACTGACGACTAGCACAGTGAAGGAGGAGGAAGAGTAAGTCTTTCTGACCAACTGTTTCATAGGAAGCGAAGGACATATTCTTTACCAAAGCAGCATGAGCATAGCTGGTGCCGCTAGTGGTGTTGCGGTTGGGAGGAGGCTGCTGATGTTGCTGCTGTAGCGGCTGGTGGTGGTGAGAGTTAGTGAAGACCAGACTCTGCGGAGAGGAGGAGGAGGCAGGTGCTTCTCTCCCTCCGACCACAGGCTTCTGCAGCAGGGAGGCAAGGTCCAGACTACAAAATAATGAAAAATGTTTGAATGTTTGCAAGACAACAATTAAAATTAGTATTTAGCAACTAATGTATTCACCTTTGCCCCGGAGTGATGTGGTTCTCAGCAGGAGGTGCACATGAGGAAGTGAACACTTTGGTCTCAGAGAGCTACAAAAGAAGAAAAATACACAAAATTCCATTATAAGTACACACACACAATCATTTTACTTGCAAACTTTAAATGCAAAACTCACACTAACATCCTCACTCCATTCCTCAGATCCATAGTCTTCCATGGGGTTCCTCCAGTTAGCTATAGAACAGTAAACAATGAGTCAAAGGAGAGTAAGACAAGAGGAAAATATGTGGAGGATGCCTGGAGGAGAGGACATTTGCATCAAATACAATCCTGCTTTGTGCACCATGGACACAAAACTAACCCATCTCATCTGTATTGTTGTTCACCGTTGTGTCCCAAGCCTCACTCTGTGTGGTCCCTCTCCCAGCCTCTGAGGTATAGTCTGCAGGATTGAAGGTTCTGGAAAATTGAAAATAACATGACAAAGAGCTGGCTGAGTGTGACTGCAGTCGATAGATGAAGGCCTATAGATAAATGAGCAACAGTACAGTACACACCCCATTCCCTGGGCTGAGAATCTGCTCGCTGTTGATGCTCTCCCTCTGCCTCGACCCCCGGACCCTGCATAAAGTTCACACACACTTTAACACTGACCCAAGCAAAGAGAGAAGTCGGCATAGACTTTTTACAATAATCTCACCTCGGCCACCTTTTGCCCTGCGTCCTCGATCAGAACTTCGGTCCACTGGTGTCACTTCTACGCCATTTTCCTCTGGACGAACTGCGCCTTTTGCAAACACACCTGAATCTAGACATTACATTGGTGGCAAAATTATGCCATGAATCACAACTTGAGTCTATCAAGGTGATGTACCCTGTCGGTTTCGATTGGCCCCTTTGCCCTTGCGGTTGGGAGCCGCACGACCTTTGCTGGCCTCCTTCTCGCCTTTCTTCTCTCGGTTCTCCTTGTTCTCCTTGCTTTCTGAAGCACCCTCCTTTGTCAGCGGCTTCTTCTTCCCTACAGTCTCCCATGATGTCTCCACACGGAACACAAAACGACAGAAAGGGAAACCAAAAAAAAGGAGAGTGAGCAAACAATGTGCACTTGTGGGATTTGGACTTGGTGTAATGCATGCAACACAATGTATATACTAAATAAAAATGTGTGCATTCACAAATGGAATCAGTGATAAATGACTTTTATGTGCTTTTCTTCATGCTTTTAATATTTGAGCTCGACCACTGTATGACACACAGCCTGACAAGCCTGCCATCATCACCGGACTGACAAAGAGGACACGGATGACTGGAAAATGTCGGTGTTGCCTTGTAGGTTAAATGGGACATGTAAACTGCTCAACACCTACCATGTCCGAGGTGCTCTCCAGAAGGAAGTTGATAGCTCTGCTCACATCCTCGTTGCAGTCATGAAGCGCAACCATACATTCATCCTGGTTCTTGCCAGTCACCTCCATCAGCTGAGGGTAACACCAAGCACACACTCGATATGCATGTACATAACACCAACATAAATACTCACACTCCAAATTGAAGCTCAACACACACATAAAGTGTATAAATATTTAGAAAATAATAGTGATGTTAACTGTATCCATAATGCTTTGTGATAAAAAGCAACATCTGCATGGATGCCTGTATGCCATACTATGAGAGAAGTACAGAAACTGTGTGATTTAAAATCTTCAAGCCACTGTGCCTCTGATTTTCCTTCAAACCTTTTCAAGTGCTGCAGCCAAATCCTGGTTTCATGTAAGAAGTTTTTATGCTATTTCAAAAGTGTGCTTTGCTATTACAGAGGTTTCATGCACCGTGAGTGAGATCAGCTGTGGCACGGAAGATACTCTTCAAGTATCCCACTTTACAGTGGTGTAATTATGGAGCAGAAAACACTGTAGTGGTGTTTGGTAAATGGACTTGCACTTGTATAGCGCTTTTCTACCTTTAAGGTAATCAAAGCGTTTGACACTATTACCACATTTACCTACTGATGACGCAGCATCAGGAGCAACTGGGGGTTCAGTATCTTGCCCAAGGATACTTCGACATGATCATGGGAGGACCGAGGAGCAAACCTGCAACCTTCAGGTTGAGAGACGTCTACTACTCTACCACCTGAGCCATGCCGCCCCCAAATCAATGTTTCCCAATAGCCAAATAATGGGTCAGTCTCCTGAAAGGGGTACCAGACAGGGTGCTGTCACATCAAGGGTCATGACGCACAGACTACAGTGATTTGCAGCTATAACAAAATGAAAATATACTGCAAATACATTGAACAAACAGGGGAAACACTGTCAAATATATTCTTTGGGTCTGTTGTATACAAAACACGATGTGATGTCAATTTCAGACCGTTTGCACATCGGCATTTTGTGACATGCAAAAGTACGTCACAAAGACGATGAAAAAAATAATACAAAATGGTGGAGCTTCGGTTGTCGCTGCTGTGATTTCCAAATATGACACCATACTGTGTGTGTTGAGTCTCGCACTGAGTTTGAAGCCGGGTGCAGCCAAATTGCAAAAGTGGATCCGCGGCAGCCGACACACACAGTCAAGTCCGTCAATTCCAGAGTGCAACCCTCAGTTGTTATGAGGCAAATAATACGGAGGACTTCTGACCAAACTGGACATGAAAACCAGTGTGAGAGTAGCATAAAACATTTTTTTAATCACCTGAAACAGCTTAGTACACAATGTAAAAGACTGAACAGTGGATAAGCAAACCTGTACCTGATTAACTTTGTCTTCAAAGTCAGCATCATTCTTGTCATAGATCATCTGGGCAAGCCGGATTTGCTCAGCAGTTGCCTGCAACACAAACATTCTAATTTGCGAACACGGTTTCCCACAAAATTGGAATGTAACTACATTTAAAAGCTTATGGGAAGTTTTATTATTATTATATTATTTATTGGTCAATATTACAATACAATAATCAACACACTGGACCCCAGTATAGGCGTGGAACAACAGTACTACTACTACTACTACTACTACTACTACTACTACTACTGAACAGCATCTTTTATGTTGTAAACTCACAGCACATTAATGTGACATTTGGATGTCTGTAGTGTAAACTCAGGTAATTTAATGACAGTTTTAGACGTGATCTCTGTCAATTAACTAACGCTAACCCATTGTCCTGTACGGGTACAGTTGGGTAGGAATCACGTATCAAACAAAGGGAAAATACTTTGTTTTTGTTTTTGTTTCAGACAAACAAAAACAGGTCTGAATCGCTGCATAAAAAACGTGGCTAAACCTTCTGATGTGCTTTGACAGAGCTTGACTCAGTCCTGATTTACATTGGGTGAATGCAAAATAACCAGATTTGGCAGGGTCTTCTGTTACACAATTAAAAAGTAAGTATTGGACTAAAATTATCATACTTCTTCATATATTAGCATCCTCCTAAAAAACACCTTAACCTGGGAGACGTCTGGCACTTTCTGCAGTTACGTAAATAACCGACCAAAACCACTAAATGAAGAAATACTTTAACTACAGTTTATACGACTCCTGACATTGTGAAATGTTAATTTATTGGCAAGAGTATTTGGGTCACTGATGTTTTGTTTAAAAACATCTGCAGCTGTGAGGTGTGTGTGTGTGTTTGGTCTTCAAATGTTTGTGGCTGTGGAGTCTCACCTGTATCTGTTTTTGTGGTTGGGATGTGTGAGTGGCAGCTGGTGGGGCTTTTTCACGGGGGCCCCGGGCCTTTTCGCTGCCCAGCGAGCTCATCTTATACAGTATATACAAAACTCTGTATGTACAAAATAAAAAAAAATCTGCCAAAGAAACAAGAAACAAAGAAAGCTCACAAATATGATCATAGACACACTGCTCCATGAGAGGCTTATTGTGTCTGTGCTTGGGAGGTAATTAATATTAAATAACAGAATTATACATTTACAACATTATTATTAATATAAGTCTTATTAGTAGTCATAATTTTCCCAGTGATGCAACAGTTTTGCTGAAAATCTAGGTCGAGGACGGAGATTGACCCGGTGTCCGCTTACATGCCACAAAGACGTGTGTGCGTGTAGGAGGAAAAAATAACACCACACAGCTTCAGTATGCATCCTCTCATGTGTAAAGAATGGCAAAAATATGCACACCATACTACACTGCCAAAAGTTGCAAACGAGACAAATGCATTTATTTTGGGTGCAAACAATTGCGAGCCTAGATGAACAGGAACATTTCTACAAACTGTCCAAGTATAGATGACGGGCAAACACGCCATGTATTATCCCTAGAGTAAGAAGCTGATATTCCTACTGACACGGTTGTTTTCTTCCGAGAACAATAGCAATGCAGTTGACATTGCCCCAGTGACGTCATCGAACGCGCCGACACCATTGGCTGCTGGGCTGAACAAAGCTAATGCCAAGGACCTGGCTCGATTTCAGTGGCAGATTTCAATACTGTCACAAATCCCATTTTAAACGAAACCCTTTCAAAACAACACTGGTAACTGTAACTTTCATTGACAAATAAAACATTTACAAATGACCAAAATCACACATTTCAACTGTCTTCGTCCAGACAATAAAGTCCATTCATTGGAGGATCAGTTTTATTTACTTAGCAGCACGGATATTACACATGTATTACAAACATATATACATTTAGGGTGGTATTCTGGATAATATACACTCCAACATGCCTTTAACATTTGTCAAAATACCATTTTTATTTGCGAAGAGACAGCAGTGTTGGTTTGCGGAACGCCTAACGTTAGTCAATTGGTATACATAAGTGTGTGATGATTAATTCACACCAAGTCTTGCAATGGCAAATTGGACTGTCGTGATGTTGCAGTTAAAACAAACCAATTCCAAATTAGATTATGTTAATATTAAGGGCCGCTTTGTCCGAGCTAGGGTAGCTAACATGCTAATACCGACACAGTCTCGGAGGAGATGAAGCTGGAAGCTAACGTTAGCAAAAGATGCTACCTAAATCTGGTACAAGTTGGTAATAATCGACCGCCTAACAAGCGCGATCAAATCTTTCCCATATTTTCAGATAGGATTAATTAACTAACGTCAGTGGCTTAAGCAAACAACTCAGCTTCATCGAATTAAAAGAAGAAGGCCTTTCAGCGGAACACAATCCCATCACGACATTGCTCGCTGGGAACCAAGACAACAGAAAAATTGCGAAAGACACCGCTCACAGCCCCGAGTAAGGGAAACAACGGAGCCATGGACTAAGTACATACATGAGGGTGACCTATGACAACGCACTGAATACGATCTGAAATGAAGGCGAAATTCGAGAAAACATGAGTAAAATTGTGTTTTTTATTACCTGCTAACACGCTTCACTCAGCCAGCAGCAGAATCGGTGGTCACGTGGTTAAGGCTACCGAGGTGGATGCTCGGCTCTCCTCTCCGGACACCAACCACAATGGTAGTGTAGTCTTCCTTCCGTAAATCATGCTGCTCCTTAAAAACCCCAACAAACACTTCAATATACAATTTCTCTTTATTATTTACGTTTCCTAATGCAGTTGCTTGTATTCCCAGATTCAGTAAAAACATTCACGTGGTGTGTATAAAAAGAACAGGGCATACACATCAAACCACACACTTCCTCAGAAATGTACAGAAAATGTATGCGAGTGTCTCTATGTATTTCACACATACATATACACATTTATATTATAAAATACACTTCAGTGTGATGTTATTTGTTCCAAATTGTGGGTGTTATCTTTTCAATCAGTCATGAAAACTTCAGATGTTTTAAAAAAATAAAAATAAAATTAAAATCGTCTATGGCAGTCTTTCACAGAAAGACCTGAGCAAGGCAAAAGCTTAACTCAAGCCTACCCTGCCTCTACCAAACAAGGACATGAGAAAGAACACGCCTTGATACAAAAAGGAAGTTATGAAAACTGTATGCAGTATGTAAATCCTGGGTAAATCCCAACAATGTTTGTTTTTTTTATCCTTCTAGGTGGCTTGTTGGTTTACAGAGCAACCATGGTTCGTCAACCTAGTCCCACAGGGGTCTCAGAATGACAAGAGTGTCAGCCAAAGAAAAAAATGCTTGTGTATTATTTGACAAGCACTAACACAAACAAAAGCAAAATCAGTGTCACTTCTCTTGTGACACCAGACTTAGCATCTGAACACCAACAGTGTGCAAATCTGCAGAAAGCGTTCTGATCAGATTGAACAGAAGCATGGAGGGGGCAGGGGGGACAAAATATGACATTACACCTTCAAAAATTCCATATCAACCCAAACCACTGGAATGCGGGGTGACAGTGAATGGGGGCAATAAATACAAATAAAGCAAATTAGAATAACAGCAGGTGTATGTCAGTCAAATCAGAGATGGAAATAGAGGGATTGCGTCACTGCAGAACATTGTATTTAGCGATCTAAATATTTCACCTTTACATAATTTCAACCTCAAATATTTTCATCAAAAGTCCCATTTGGAATGGATAGGCTATTTTCTTCCTTTTGCTGCAGATGAGAACAAGTTGTGATTGTTTTGGGACAGAATCTGAAACTGTTCCAACCAGTAAATATTCCCTATTAAAAGTCAAAACGGCACACCACTCCAGTCCTTCAAAATTGTCTCTTCAGTCCTTCCTCTCCCCCCCCTTTTTGTATTGCCATTCATTTCAGTGAGAAAGTGAAAAACATTTATATCTTACAGAGGAAGCAGCAGACGTACTATATCAAGCCAATAAGAAATCAAAGTTGATGAAATGTTGGTTATGATTTAAAAGCCTCCGTTGTGTTCGTCAGTGGCAGACTTTGCAGTTCTTAAAACGACTGTAAATGACAGACATGTTAATAAAAAAAAAAAAAGATTGGCTTTGGTGAAAGGAGTGAAGGAATAGTGGAGACAGGATGTTGAAATGTGGACACGAAGATGCAGCATAATCAAAGCTGTGATATGATGGTGCGAGGTCATGCTCCTGAGTCCATCAGAGACAGTGATTTTGCCGAAGAGGGGGAGGAATGGAGGGATTGGTTTAATAAAAAACGTGGACAAGGATGTCATATCGTAATGACAAGGCTAGCTCCACAGTCCCGCGTAGTTCCCATGGAGTCCAGAACAGAGCGGTCCGCCTGCTACAAACAGTTTGGTGCCGGAGTCGTCGTAGCAGTGTGTGTACACAGCGTTAGGAAAAGAATGAAGGTCTGAGAAGTAACTCCTCCATGTTTCATCATGATTCTGAGAGTAAGAAATAAGAGTGGACTCAGTTTAGCAAATTCTTTGATTATGCACATTAAATTTAATAAAAAAAAGGTCCATAGGTTAGATACCAGCCAGCCTTTCCCTGTCGTGAGCTTGAGAATGCCATCCCCCGAGCACTTCCGGTAGCCTCCATTTGGAATCAAAGGATTCTCTAGGAATCTCTGGGCCCTGATGTCGAAGAAGAGAAGCGAACCTTGACCAGTGCCGACTGTCACAATGTGCTCATAGAAACTCACAGAACGGATCCCTGCACATAACCAAAAACACACACATTTCCATGGCACGTTACATCTGTATTTTAAAAACCTTTGGGGGGTAAAAAAAAAAAAAATTAATTAAATCACTCACCACTTCCTCTCTCTCTGGAATTGACCGACTTGACTGTGTGTGTCGGCTGCCGCGGATCCAAAAACGAGACATGGGCCTGAGATCCTGCAGCGTATACTGACCAGTCCTGTCCATAGGCCAGACACACATTCTCTTTGCAGTGAGGCAGCTTGATAGACAGAAGCTGCAGGGAAGCAATACGTGAAAAGTGACAACCAAGTAACAATATCCAAACCGCAGAGACTTCAGTTGTCAAGGCTAACCTTGGGATAGAATTAAAGAAGATATTTGGACTCAAAGTAGCTGGAATAAAACATAAAAACAATGTCAAATAAGGCTTGCCTTGCACAAGGTGTGTTCAGCTTTCCAGAGGTGAAAGTAACCATCCAAAGATACAGCACCCAGTTCCTGAAAGGAAATATATCTGAATGATGAGATGCGACTCTTTGAAGCTAAACGGTGTGAAACAGCATTAAAGCTTGCATAAAAACCCAATCATATTTCCTTTCTGTGCACCTGTGTAAGATGTTAACACTCACTTTATGGTTGTTATTGAAGGCCAAAGCACGGACTTTGCAGTTGTATGGGTGGGTGTATTCCTTTGGGATGTCTTTGAGTGCACGGTGCGAGATATGGGCGTAAGAGGGCACAGCCCCCTCGCTTTGACTGTGCTGCGCCTGGCTCATTACTTCCTCCGTTACCTCCCACAAACCCATGGAGCCATCCCGGGAACCTATAAATTCAAACATTTTACAAGACATATAAAGAAAGTGTTGAGTGCATCGGTAGAGGCTAACAAACATGTGGTGGCCATCAGGTTATGCCAAGGACGACGACTTTAGGAGAGTTGAGAAAACGCCACAGTATCACAGCAACGCCACACAGTGCTCCTCGCTAAAGCAAATTAGTCGTCCCTCCTTTATTGCGGTTAATTGGTTCCAGCTCTGACCGCCACAGGCGAATTTCCGTGAAGTAGGATTCAATATTAATAAATAGAATATTTTCGTAGTTAGAGCATAGAAAACCTGCTTATGACCTTCTAAAAACATTTAACGTTATTATAGCCCTGTAGATATGAAATAACACCCCTAGAGTCACCTTTATAAATAATATAATATAGCCTAATATAGTAGACATGATAAGCAATAAGACACAACTCACCGTTAGCATTGAGAAAGTTCCTTGCTGTTGAGAGTATCTCGAATGTAATGTGGGTCGATCACATGGCATTAAAAAAAAAGATAATTATCCTCTGTCACGTTATTGATATACAGGGCAGGCAGTCTAACATTAATATGCCATACATGCCAGGCTACAGGATATCTGAAGTAACACAAGAGACAGCCGCCGCTTTAACAACTCTAACGAGCTAACTGGTTAGCCTCCAATTTATTTATTCTAAACTTAAGAATACGTTTGAAACTGAGTGGTGAAGAAAGACAAAGTCAATCTATCCATCCATCCATCTTCTTCTGCTTATCCGGGTCAAGGTAGCATGGGAAGCAGTCTCAGTAGGGAAGGTTAGACTTACCGGTCCCCAGACAGCTCTTCTAGTTCCACCAGGAGGACACCGGTCCCAGGTTGAATACGGGTTACCCCTTGAACACGGGTTACTGTTGTGGCCGTAACCCACGCCAAGCTAAAATTAAACCCCTGACATCACTGACATCACACTGGAATCACTTCCTGTCCCATTTCGCTTCCCCTAGCACATTTATAGCAACACACACGAGCACGAGTCTTATGTCTTACAGTAAATGTTTTATTTACTCTCATTATGTCTACTATATTGGGTAATACGAATGCAAAGGTGCCTATAGGGATGTTAATTAATGTCTAGAGGGCTTCAATAATGTTAAAACAAACATTTATAAAGTTGTAAAAAGGTTTTCTATACTCTAACTACAAAAATATAAAATTTATTAATAATTAATCCTACTTCGCAGAAATGCACTTATCACGATTAGGTTTGGAACCGGTACTCCAGTTTCGGAAAAATGTGCGCTTTAGGTTAATTGGTGACTCTAAATTGTCCATATATATGAATGTGACCGTGAATGGTTGTTTGTCTTTATGTGCCCTGCGATTGGCTGGCAACAAGTCCAGGGTGTACCCCGCCTCTCGCCCAAAGTCAGGTGGGATAGGCTCAGCATACGCCCACAACCCTAATGAGGAGAAGCGACACAGAAAATGGATGGATGGATGGTTTGGAACCATGATAAAGGAGGGACGACAGAATATATTTTTTAACACCTTCCTTTCTTTTCACACAGGAAGTGAACAAAATGTAAATGATAAAGCTTAAAAAAAGCTAAATATTGCAAGTGTCAACATACAAAAGTTATGGTATCAATGAATTGTCAGTAACAGACATGGAGAAGGGTTGGGATTCATTAAGATCCACTTCTTCCTACTCCTTTTCAGACATGTTGAATTGTGCAAATGTAACCATGCAATGTTGCTTAATGTAACATGTTAAAAGCATGTCTGAAACAAATAAACCGTACCATACCAACAGGCTTTTTCAGATGCCTTTGCAGGATAAAGAAAACCAACATCGTAGTGCCGCATGTGTAATGCCCCAAAACACATGTCATTCATATAGAGAACTCACCAGAAACAGCCATCCTGTCACTGATCCATGCTATTGAGAAGATCCAGTCATTGTGGCCATCCTAACAAACAAATGACTTCAATGTAAAAGCAAAGCAAGACTCACAATGGTTTTGAGTAAATTAGCAAGGACAGGACTATGGAAAAGTGTTTTTATTCTGTAGAAATGACAAGTTCTTTCCTTTCGACCAAAGTCACGGCTGTAACAACATAAGGCAAGGGGCTTCCGCAGTAACAGTTTAAGAGTCACGAAATAACTGAAAACTCACATCTCCAACACAGACTGGGTCCAGTGTGGGCAGCTGGTAGATGGCGAGGCTGTTGGGGTTGTCTCCTCCAGTCGCTAGGAGTGTTCTGGAGGGGTTGATCTCTATAGCATGGATCCCACAACCCTGCTGGTCCAGCCGGGAATGAGAGCTTGCGGTGGAGTGGTAATGCTGCACTGCTCCTACCACGGAACCTCCACCATGACATACCCTGTCCTTGAGCATGGGAATGCGAGTTATCTGCCCAGTCATGACGTTGGTTACAAAAAGCTGCAAGGAAGCCCAAAAATGAAATTGGATTACACAACACAAAGAGCCAGAACTCAAAATAAATCGACAATAAGAACTGCATACAGTATATGACACAAAGGAGGGCAGCACAGCATCTGGGCAGTAGTAACACTACAGTAGTTACTATATGTAATAATAATGATATATAGACCAAATAATGCTTTCAGTTGCGCCTCGATTGGACGGCGTACGTATGTCAAGTGTACATTGTCCAACAACACTAACAACAATACACTCTCGTAGACCTTTAATTTCTATGGCACATTTTTTTCCAGTTGACATTTCACCAGGTGTGACATAATGAACAGAATATCAGTAAGACATCGAAAAGGTTCTTGGAGATGTGCTGTGAGGAGACAGTGTTTCTGACAACTTCTCCCACAGTAATCACCAACACGACCCCTTTGTTGAAAAGAGACCTGTACATTTAACTAAGTTTTTGATGAGTTTGATCGGCTGGTTACGGTCACTTTTGGTAACGTTATATCCACTGGTTTGGCACATTGATGCGGTCGACCTTTACACTTTCCTCACGCAGGACTACAGTCCACTGGCAGACAGACCGAGACCTACCTCTCAGGTAGTCACAGCCCCTGTTCGGACTGTGTTCACACTTGATCAACCTACTAGCAGAGCAAACTGACTCTAGTCTGTCTTAAACAAACCAAAAACGATGTGTGAATGCGTTCTAATAGTATGGCGAATGGTGTACGGCCACCGATGGGGGCCAATTTCTGTGGAAAAGCATGTGATCAGCACACACCGCTAAATGCCTTTCAACGCCGATCACCTCTGGCTAGTACTACTGTCGTGATTCCCGTGTGCAGTGTCCTGCTCTAACGTCTTGGAGAAGCGTCCCCTGCCCACTTTCCTTCACA